>NC_092875.1:375824482-376495732 GCF_028372415.1 Notamacropus eugenii
CATAAAAGAGAGGCAGAAGAAAAATTGGGGAAAGAAATGAAAGTGACTCAAGAGAATTATGAAAAAAAATTCAATAGCTGGCAAAAAGAAAACTATAGTTTAAAAAGTAGAATTAGCCAAACAAAAAAGGAAGCATAAAAGCTAACTGGGGAAAACAATTCCCTTAAAAGTTAGAACTGGGCAAATGGAAGTTAATGGCTCTATGACACATCAAGAATCAGTCAAACAAGTACAAAAGAATGAAAAAAAGAAGAAAATGTAAAAATACTTCACTGGAAAAACAACCTAGAAAATAGATGCATGAGAGAAAATGTGAGAATCATTGGACTACTTAAAAGCCATAATCAAAAGTAGAACCTAGACAGCATCTTTCAAGGAATTATCTAGGAAAACTACCCTAATGTCCAGGAACCAAAGTACAAAACATGCACTGAAAAAATCCACCAATCACCTCAGGAAAGAGATTCCAAAATTAAAATTTCCAAGGAAGATTACAGTCAAATATCAGAGCTGTAAGGCCAAGGAAAAAATATTGCAAATGGCCAGAAAGAAACAATTTGAATATCAGGGAGCCAAAATCAGGATTATACAGAGCTTAGTAGCTGCAATATTAAGGAATAAAAAGTCGTGGAACATGCTGCTCTAGAAGGCAAAGAAGCTAGGTCTATAACCAAGAATCACCTATCAAGCAAAATTAAACATAACACTTCAAGGGGCAAAAATGACCCTTCAACAAAATACAAGGATTTCAAGCTTTCATAAGAAGAAGACCAGAATCAAACAAAAAAAATTGATCTTAATATCAATATCCAAGAGAAGCATAAACAGGCTTAAATGAGAAAAAAACAAAAAACAAAAAAACATGAGGGATTCAGTGGAGCCAAACTATTTACATACTGACAAGGGAAGAAGACTTGTAAATCTTAAAATTGTAATTGGTAAAAACTGTACTGCTAATAGTACTAGAAGAAATATACATTGACAAAAGATAGTGGTATAATGTGAAATAATTAAGAAAAGAGAAAGAAGAGTACACTGGGTACAGAAGGAAGGGTAAAGAAGTGAGGCAAACCTATTACCATGGAGGGAAAGATGGGAGTATGGGCAATGAACATGGCATGAACCTCACTTTCATCAGTATTGGCTCAAAGAGGGAATGATATACACAATCAGTTGAATATAGAAATCTATCTTACTGACAGAAAAGTATGAGTGGAGGAGATTAAGTAAAGGGGACAGAGGGAACTGAGATGAAAAAGCAGACTGAGGGATATGGTAGACCGAAGCAAAACACTGTCAAGGAGAGAAAAGGGTTAAAGGAGAGAGAAGACAAACAGGAGGAAAAATGGATGAACGGAAATACATAGTAAACATAACTGTAAATGTGAATGGGATGAACTCTCCCATAAAATGGTAGCACATAGCAGAGTGGATCAAAAACCAGAATCTTAAAATGTGTTTTACACATTTTACAAGAAACACACTTGAAGCAGATACACACACAGTAAAGGTAAAAGGTTGGAGTAGAATCTATTATGCTTCAGATGGAGAAAAATAAAAACAAGAGTAATAATCCTGATCTCAAACAAAGCAAAAGCAAAAAAAAAATAGACCTAATTAAAAGAGATAAGGAAGGAAACTCCATCTTACTAAAAGGTACAATAGACAATGAAGTAATATCAATACTAAACACATATGCATCAACTGGTATAGCACCTTTAAATTCTTAAAGGAGAAGTTCAGTGAGTTAGAGATTCATGAGCAAAGAGCATGAAATATAAAATAGATCATTTTGATTATATTAATAGAAAAGGTATTGTAAAAACAAAATCAATTCACTCAAGATTAGAAGGATAGTAGAAACAATATTTATACAATATTTACAGCAAGTATCTCTGATGAGGGTCTTATTTCTCAAATATATACAGAACTGGGTCAAATTTATAATATAATCATTTACCAATTGATAAATGGTCAAAGGACATGAACATGCAGTTTCAGATAAAGAAATCAAAGTAATTTATAGTCATTTGAACAAAATGCTCTAACTCACTTTTGATTAGAGAAATGAAAATTAAAACAACTCTAAGGTACCACCTCACATTTATCAGATTGGCTAATATGACAAAAAAAAGCATAAGAAGGACAAATGTTAGAGGGGATGTGGGAAAATTGGGATACTAATGCACTGTTGGTGGAGTTGTGAACTGATCTAACCATCTTGAAGAGCAATTTGAAACTATGCTGAAAGGGCTATAAAACTGTGCTATTTCTTGATTCTCCAATATTGTCTGTATCCCACAGAAATCATAAAAAAGGGAAAGGTCTCACATATGCAAAAATATTTACAGCAGCCCTATTCGTGGTAACAAAAATTTGGAAATTAAGGGGACACTCATCAACTGGGGAATTGTTAAACAAGATGTGGTATATGAGTATAATAGAATATTGTCAGTCAATAACAAATGATGAACAGGCAGATTTCAGAAAAGAACATGAGAAGACTTGTATTGAATTGATCAAAAGTGAAATGAGCAGAGCCAGGAAACCTTTGTATATGATATTAGAAACATCGTGTGATGATCAACTTTCTCAAATCTTCTCATCAACACAATTATCCAAGACAAGAATAGATGACTCACAAAGTAAAATGTCATTCATGTCCAAACAAAGAACTAATGGATTCTGAATACAGATCAAAGCATACTTTTTCCACCGACTTTATTTTTTGTGTTTTTCTATTGCTCTGTTTCTTCTTTCACAACCATGACTGATATAGAAATGTGTTTAACATGTTAGCACATATGTAATCTATGTTAATTTACCTACAATTTTAGGAAGAGGGGAGGGGGAAGGGAAGGAGGAATAAAACTTGGTACTCAAAATCCTGTAAAATGAATGCTGAAAATTGTCTTGACATGTAATTGGGGAGGGGGTAGGGGAATAAAACACTATTCAAGAGAAAAGCTTCTTATCTACTTTTCCAGTTACCAAGGAGAACAAATTATTCCTAAAAATCAACAACCAAAGAACAAAACAGCAGAAGAGCACGTAAGTGAAAACAAGTGAGTAAGGAAAGAAGGAAGGAAGGAAGGAAGGAAGGAAGGAAGGAAGGAAGGAAGGAAGGAAGGAAGGAAGGAAGGAAGGAAGGAAGGAAGACTTACAGCAAGGCAATTAGTATATGGTTCTTTCAAGAGGACGAAGGTATATTCTCTGAAAAAGAAGGAAGTGCTTGTCCTCTAATGAAAGATGAAGTGGATCCATAGAAGCTATCAGTTGACAGATTTTTCAATAAGGGTAAAAGAAAAAGACGAATAGTAGTGTTTAAAGGGTCCGTGCTGAAGGTAATTATGTATAGAAGAGGTCTGCTGTCTTTCAAAGTGACAAAGAACTAATTAGGAGCTGTCACATAAGATGATTTCTATTTGGATAGGGTAATTAATGTGGGCATAAAAAACACTGTCTGAAGAAGTTTAGAAAACAATGATAAAGACTATTGCTTCATGAATAAAGGAGTACAGGTAATATTTTCACTGCTAGTGTTGATTTAAGGCCAGGGCTTCAGAGGAGAATGGCAACTTTAAAAATGAACAGCTAGTTAAGAAAGCTGTGTCTGAAAATAACCTTTGGATTTCTGGGCCATTGTTTAAAATCTAGAAATGGGAGGCTCCTGACAAGGGATGCATTATTACTAAAATGCTTGGAGATATCCATATGTCTACATTCTTACAAATATAATCAAAATGTCTTTATAATAGAGAGTAATTGTGATGTAGGATAGGAAGAATAGTAATCTCCCCAAAAATATGTCGTGGCATTGTTCTATTACACAATTATCTTTTCATCTTGTGGACAAGTCCTCAGTCTCCTTTATTAAGATCATCATACACATACCCAGTATACATGGGGCAAATGTAGATTGGAATACAAAGACTCTGTAGTGGCTCTTATGTTCTCTCTATATAAATTCTCTTGATTTCATCAATTTCCATAGATTTAACTATCTTTTCTATGTAGATAACGCCACATTCTACATATCCAGTCTTCTTTTTTCTATTAAGTTCTGTCAGCTGAGTGTGTCTGTCTGACTATATATTCCCTGGTCACCTTAAACTTACCATACCCAAAAGAGAACTTAATATCTAAGTTACCCACTATTCTAAATGTTTTTTTGAAAGTTCCTTGCAACCATCTTTCTTGAGTTGTTTTTTTTTTTTTAAATAAAATTAGTCCTTCCAATCATTTTAAAATCCCTCTAGGAATAATTGAAAAGAATAAGCACTTATATAGTGCGTCCAGTGTTGGAGGAGGAGTAGCACCTCTGGAATGAGAGTTTATCAAGTCTTCTTTCAAGCAGCTCATCCACCTTTTGCATTTCTCTATCAAATCTTAATTGGGGCTCTAAAAAGCTATAGAATGAACAATGGCCACACCACAGTAAAAACCTCTTAGCAGATAGAGTAATTGGCAGACCTCAAACATAGTGGTGAGTTAGAGCGATATCTACCCAGAACAAATGAAGTCTTCCTCCACAAGAGTGGATGAATGAGTTAAATTTATTCCAACATCCATGAAGGCAGTGGAAGCAGGCATTTTGGAGTGCCTAGAGCTTGGTCAGACATTGAAGATGCTAAGCTCTTTCAATGCATCCTGAGCCATCACCAGTTCTCTTGACTCCTGTCCTACCATTGAATTTTGATGACTGGAAAAGAGAATGAGGCCCCTGACTTTGTGCAATTCTGCCTTATTTAAATCTTATTCATATACAAATCAAGACATCATCCCATTATGTCGTTGATCCTCTTCAAAAACAGAGGATCAACAACAACCATGTGCCAGGAACCATTCTCGGTACTTTTATAAATATTTTCTGATTTATAGCATGCTATCCTCATTTTTAAGGTATTATTTATAGTCATTTCCAATTTGTTCTCTTTTTATGGCTACCTATTCTGTTTTCCCTAACAAACACAATGTTATTTTTTCATCATGTTTTCCTTTTGTTCACCAGTTTTCTTGCTTCCCCCCAAAAACTCATGAGAGTCTAAACTCCTGAGCTGGTTCTTTTTAGAGTATAGTTCTACTATTATTACTTTAGTTTAGATTCCCCTTACTTGAATTATGGCAATAGCTTCCTAATAAATTTTCTCATCTATTTCTTTCTCCTATTTGTCCTTTTCCTTCCACAATAATACAGTACTTAAAAGTTTTACGATACTTTATGTATCTCATTGGGCATGTGAAACAACTTTCTTAGGCAGAAGACATTATTATCTCCATTTTTCTCATGAGGAAAGAGACCTTCAAAAGTTTTTCATTTTTACATGGTTACATTTTTTTAATGAAATATGAGGTTGTATTAAACTCAGATCTTTTGAATCCAAGACGATCCTCTATAACACAACTACTTCATTATTCTTCTTATTGAATAGATCCAAACATATAATCTTCTACAAAACTTTCATGGAATTTTGAATTAAGTTCAAAATATTCACACCTTCAGCAAGTTTGGATTCAGCCAAAAGCCACATGTGGCCTCCAAGTCACAGGTTCCCCACCCCTGCTTACGTATTCAAAATATGACATGTTCTCACTTTAACTAACATGTCCATGACATATTATTCCTCCACTTCCCTATATATACCCTGAACATCAGCCAAAACAGAGTACTCACTCTTCCTATTACTCATTTCTTTCCCATTTCCATGCTTTTTGTTATGTTGCTCTCTCTAAGGAGAATACTTTCTTCTCCCATCTCCACCTAAAACCTTATTCAACCTTCAAGACACATCTAAAATGTCTTTCAATATCATTCATTCTTTTTTGATGCTCTAAAGGGTAATGTAAAGTTTTACATATATTATTATAATCTCACTAAATGTGTTCAGAATTTTTTAAATGTGATCTTTTAAATCAATATCAACCTTCATTGTTCTGATAGAGTTGTAAATTCATAGGCAAAGAAAAAGAGAATGATAAGTCATGCAAATAATTAAATGCGAAAACACTAATGGCAGTTGTATTGATGATTTAGGAAGGCATTTCAGACTTAACATTTTTGTCCTCACTCTTTGGGCTAAATGTGTTTTCAGAGTGCCTGACATATAGCAAGTGATATATAAACACTCATTCCTTTCATTTCTCTCCCTTTTCTTTGTTTCATTTCAAGTCTGGGGAAGATCATTTTATAATCTGACCTTTAAATCTCCATCTTGTCTCTGCCTCTAATTCTGTTGAACATTACATAGAGAAAACAAAAATTTATTTCCAAGCTCATTTTTAGGTATAAATTTGTTTCTGGATAAATTTTTTAAAGTATCAACTAATCAGTTTCTAAGGTGATCTTGAATATAGTTAAATATGCATCAAAATGTAATCATACAAATAATGAAATAATTAGGCTATTCTACCAAGGAATTTTGTGTTCTGCATAACTATCTATACAATAGAATATGAATGTTCTTCAGGAAATAAACTTTTTCTCAAAAATTTGTTGTGTAAGTCACAAAATGATTGCTCAATATTTAGTTTGTTACTTTCTCAAATAATTCGCATTTTTGATCACCTTCTTTATTTGATACAGCTACTGAAATTCATATCTTCTATCATTAATGACCAATTAATGAAGTATAGCAGATAATGTGTGAGGCTTAACATCAGGAATACCTGAGTTAAAATCTGGCTTCAGCCACTTACTAACTGTGTGACCCCAGACAAGTCACTGAACCTCTGTCTCAATTTCCTTATCTATACCATTTAGATAATGACAGCACCTACTTCCCAAGGTTGGTGTGAGGATTAAGTGAGATAATAATGGTAAAGCACTTAGCACAGTGCCTGGAACATGTTAAGTGCTGTTTTTAACTTATTGTGTTAAAATACATTTATTATTTTTTTCAGAAATTGAAAATGATTCAATATTTATCTGTTCTCATGTGTTAGGGTCATTCCCAAAGTTACTATGTTTTTTGTCTGCCAATGAGTCAAAATTTTCTCCTCAAAAATCAGATATTCACATTATATTCATACAAGCTTTAGTAGTATCTGTTTCCGTAGGCTGAATTTCCATGAGTACTGTTGCTTAGAATTCTGGGTCTGGGACAAAGCTCTGGTATGTATTTTTCAATAGATAGTCTAGTAAAGCGCACACTATTCAGTGGCTATTGGTCACAGAAGTAATAGCCTTTTTATCTTTATTGTGACCAAATTATTGGTGTTTTTGCTGTTGTTGTGTTCATCCTTCATTGCCAAAGAAGACGATGCCATCAGAGAAATGACTTGCATTTGATTTTATTTTGAGTGAGGGAGGGCTGTCCAAAGTCACCAGCCTCACTTCTCCTCTGGAGCCATCTGAATTCACTGTCCAGATATTCATCAGAATATCAACCATCAGGTGATGGCCCAGGATAAGGTCTATTCAGGTACTCACTTAGGGTGAGGTAATGCTCATTCAGTGAATAGGCCTGTTAAAGAAGCAATCAGGGAATGGTCCCTTTAATGAGGCAAAGAAAAGTAACTACATCAGACTGGGAAGGAAACAGCAACAGTTATTATTGATAATCACACTTAGTACCTATAACAAGGAATAAATCAGGCTGCCCTATAGCTGATGATATTTATTTTCTTTGTAATAACTCACATGTCAAATTATATAACACTTCTCTCACAATATTGGCAGCTGACATATATATGTATATAATATACATATTTATATATGTGTATACACACACACACACACACACACACACACACTATGGTTACAAAACATGTCCTAGAAAAAATTATTACCCTCATTTTATATTTGAACAGATGTGTAAGATTGAAAAAGTGCAAATGATTTAAAGAGTGAGTAAGTGAAGGAAGTGTGTTGTGAACTCATATCTCCTGATTCCTTCTCTACTGCATTTTTTGAGGGGGGGGGACAATATAAGCACTCTTCCCAGGTGCTAAATTAAATAAAGGGATGTTGCTATTATGATTTTTTTGGCATTTTCACTAAGATCAAGTGTTGGAGATGGGATGCTGCAACCATAACCAGAGTAGTTCTTGTAGAAGGTTCCTTATTAGTGAAAGAGACCCATGGACTTGGTCTTGGTCACTGAATATCACATAATTTCTGGCTTTCATTCAATGGCTAATAATAGCCCCCAGTCCAAGCGTCTTACAGCAGTAAACACCCTGACACTCATCCAGGATGACCTGCTGGCACAGGCTCTTAGATCTGATTTTCTAAGTACAGCAACTTAAAAGGGGGTCAACAATCTACTTTATTTACATACACCAACAGAGAAAATACAGAGAAATAAAGACCAACAGACAGGTTTTCTGTCTACCAATAAGCAATAGTTGTAGTCCTTCGTTCTTGAAGAGGACCAAAGTGACATCACCATGATAAAGTGAAGTTTCAGTGTGTCCAACTGTGGCTGATCAGACCAATACAAGCTCAAAATGCTCTACCACAGATTGGGCACAGATAGTCAGTGTGAATATTTGGTGTAGTTACTCCAAATTTGTGCATCATACATTTACTTTGTGTTGTCTCAATTCTGCTTTGCTCATAGAGCACAGCACCTTTTCTGATTTGGGCATGGCATGATGAGCAGTCCTGTGCCAGTGTCTCCCATGTCACACAATCAAATCCAAAGCTCTTGAGAGTGTTCTTGTATCATTTCTTCTGATCACCATGTGATCACCTGCCATAAGTGACTTCTCCATAAAATAGCCTTTTGGCAAGTGTACATTTTGCATTCAAACAACATGGTCAGCCCACTGGAGTTGTGCTCTCTGAAGCATAGTTTGAATGCTTGGCAGTTTAGCTCGAGCAAGGACTTCAGTGTCTGGTACCTTATCCTGCCAGGTCATCCTCAGAATCTACTTAAGACAGTTGAAATGGAAGCAATTCAGTTTCCTGGCATGGTGTGGGTAGACTGTCCATGTTTCACAGGCATACAATAAAGACATCAACACAACAGCTCTGCAGACTTTCAGTTTGATAGTCAGTCTAACACCTCTTCTCTCCCCAACTTTTCTTCAGAGCCTTCCAAACACTGAGCTTGCTCTGGCATGCATCAACCTCATTATCAATGTGTACATCCCTGGAAACTACACTATCAAGGTAAGTGAACTTCTCCATTGTAACCGATGGTTCCACATATGAATAGTGTGGTGGTGGCTGATGGAGCACTTGTGTTTTTTTGGTGTTAATTATTAGGCCAAAATTAGTACAGGCAGCAGAGAATTCATCCATACTTTGTTGCATCTCAGCCTCAGAGGCTGCATTGAGTGCACAATCATCTGCAAACCAACACTCCTTCCACTTTGGTTTTGGTTGTAGCCTTTTCAAATTGAAGAATTTACCATCAGTACAGTAGTTGATCTTGATGCTGTGTTCATCTTCATTGAAAGCATTTGACAACATGGCTGAAAACATCATGCTAAAAAGTATGGGAGCAAGCACACAGCCCTGTTTCACTCCATTAGCGACTGGGAAGATATGAGAGCATTGTTCACTATCTAGAACCCAGGCAAACATGCCATCATGAAATTGACATACAATACTGATGAACTTCTCTGGGCAACTAAATTCTGACATAATTTTCCTTAAGATCTCATGACTAACAGTGTCAAAGGCCTTGGTCAGATCCGTAAACATTGTGTACAGACTTCTGTTCTGCTCCTGACATTTCTCCTGGAGTTGTCAGGCAGCAAAAATCATATTGCCTGTTCCTCAGCCCTTTCTGAAACCACACTGGCTCTCAGGTATATGACCATCTTCCAGGTGAAGGATCAGCTTATTAAGGAAGGCTCTAGCAAGAATTTTGCCAACAATGACTAAGAGAGAGAGAGCCCCCTGTGATTGTCACAGGACAATCTATTCCCTTTACCTTTATAGGGATGGACAATGGAGGCATCCTTGAACTCCTGGGGGATAACTTCCTCTTGCCATTTAATCTGGAAAATTTCAGTCAGTTTATGTATGAGCAATGGTCCCCCTACCTTGTAAATCTCAGCTGGAATAGAATCAGCACCAGGTTCTTTGTCACTTGAAAGGAGACTAATGGCCCTCAAAACCTCTTCTTCATTTGGAAGCAATACATAGATTACAAATCAACAGACAAATCCAATTGTCTGACCATTACATGCATACACAGTTAATAGAGAGAGAAGCACCAATATCTGGATTTTCAAAGCCAGAGCCAGAGGGCATCATAATCATAATGAGCTGGTGCTGCATTAGAAATTAATGAAAGGTGTGGGTCTTCCTACAAAATAAGTTGCTCCTAAATCAAGCTTCCCTTAATGGCCTCCACCTGAAGTATATTAATGGGTGGGGATGATCTTTAACTCTCATTAACATAAATTTCATTAACTTTACACCTCTGTGGCTCACTGTTTAGTTCTGATGGCTTAGAATGAGTGTAAATAGGGATTGTTTCCTGATTTGACCAGGAACTTTGAGAGTCTTCCTCTCTGGGTTTAAATATTATAATGGTAAATTAGACAGCTTTTTTGTTTCAGTTCTCATCTAGCCCTTGAATGAATCTTGACTCAGTCAAACTGAGGCCTGGGAATGACCTTAATTTAGACAGGTCATGCATTGCATCTTGGCTACGGGCAGTCATCTTGACTCTTGTCTTACCATTGGACTGGGATGACTGGAGGAGAGGTTGATGAGTTTGTCTAGCTCTGACTCACTTAAACTCAATTCATTCTAATATTATGGCATTACCCTCATGAGGTCATTGGTCATTACACACTTCTTTTATGTGAAATAATTTTCCTTGTTTTTTCTCCCCCTTCCCCTTCTCCCAATACATCCTCCTTTCTCAACTTTTATTATTTTAGTTCATCTGAAAATAATGGATTCATAATTATTCCCAATATCTATTTAGATTCTTTCTAACTGCCCTAATAATGAGAAAGTTCTAAGGAGTTACTGGTGTCAGCTTCCCATATGGTAAAGTAAACAGTTTAACCTTATGTCCCTTATCATTTCTCTTTCATGATGTTTTTTTTTTATGCTTCTCTCAATCATGTGTTTGAAGGTAAGATTTTCTATTCGGTTCTGGCCTTTTCATCAGGAATGCTTGAAAGTCTCTTATTTTATTCAATTTCCCTTTTTCTCCTGAAGGATGATATTCCATTTCTCTGGATAGCTTATTCTTGGTTGTTATCCTAGTTCCTTTGCTTTCTGGAATGTTGTATTCCAAGTCCTCCACTCCTTTAATGAGGGAAACTGCTAAGTCTTGTCATTCTGACTGTGTCTCCACAATACGTGAATTTTTTTGTTTTATTTTGTTTTTCTCTTCCAAAAATTTTCCTGGATTTAGGAGCTCTCAACTTTGGCTATAATATCTCTAGGAGTTTTGAATTTGGGAAAACTTTCAGGAGGTGATCTATTAATTCTTTAAAATTTTATTTTACCTTTTGAATCTATGATATTGAAGCAATTTTGTTATAATTTCTTTAAATGTGATAAGCAGGCTTTTTTTTTTTTAGAACATTGGCTTTCAGATATTCCAATAATTGCTAAATTATCTCTATTTACTATTTATTTTCCAGATCAGTTGTTTTTCTAATGAGACATTTCACATTTTCTTCTACTTTTCCTTTCTTTTGACTGTTTTATTGATTCTTGATGACTCAGGAGATTACCTTCCATTTGCCCAATTCTATTCCCTGTCTCTCTCTGTCTGTCTCTCTCTTCTTCAGTGAGCTTTTGTACCTCTTTTTCTATTTGACTAATTATGTTTTTAAGGAGATCTTCTCTGCTGCCAACTGTTGTTTTTGTATTTTTATATATTATTATATATAAAAATTATATATAAAAATTTTTATATAATTTTTATATATTATTATATATAAAAATTATATATAAAAATTTTTACATCATTATGAAAATATTATATTGTATGCCAATTATATTTTTAAGATGTTTTCAGTATTTTTGTGCCTATTCTAGTAAGTTGATTTTTCTCCATTGTTTTTACATCATATTTATTTTCCTAAATTTTCCATTGCCACTCATCTCTTCTCTTCAACTCTTCCAGTATTTTTTTTATTGGGCGTGTTTTCAACATACATACTTTTCTTGAGGCCTTACTTGTAAATATTTTCTCACTTTTATCTTCTTCCGAATTTGTATGTTGGTTTTCTCCTCTGCACTAACAGGTTTTTATGGTCAAGTTCTTTTTTTGTTGTTTGTTCACTTTTTTCTAACCTATTTCTTAATTTGAACTTTATATTAAAATTGAATTCTGCTTACTTCTATGTGGAGAGTGACTGCCCCAAGCTTTCGACTTTTCCTTGTAAGTTGAAGCTATTTAAATAAAACCTTTTTGGATCACCAGTACAGTGTGCTTATATTTTACATGCATTTTTATCACTTGTAAATAGTAATAAGAATCCTTAATTTAATTTAATCTAATCTCTACATCTACTATGTAACAATAGTGTGTCAATACTTGAAGTAAACCATTTTCCTGTTCCTAAAAAGTTAGGCTAACTCTGGGAATTTTATAAAGTTCAATGTCTATGTGGTCTCTAAGAGATATGGTGGAATTAGAAGTTTTTCACTTTATACTGTGGAAGAAGTTTAAGACCTTTATTGAAGGGATACTTCAAGACCATTCTTAAATAAAGCTGGGTAAACTGGTCTAGAGAATAAACTATTTAAACCTGATACCTGAGCTACTAATTTCTAAAGAAAACATGTGCTAAATAATTTTGCCACATAATTAACTGGGTGGTGTCCAATGAGGGTGCATGAGTGGAGAAGATTCAACATGGTTTGAGTAAAAAAATATTTAAATCAAGTTTTTATTTTATTTTCAAACTTCCTTAAAAAAAAAGTAGAGCATTTAGCATTAGGTAAATAAGTTTCTCAAATGATACAATCAACTGAGTAACCTGGACAGAGGAGAATATTTTGGCTTGGTAAATAAATCTTTACACCAGTTTATAAAACATGACCTTTGAAAGAATTTTTTTTTTTTAATTTTAGTTTTTCATGACATTGCTGACCCCTTCAGGATGCATATTGAGACAATATGTGGACACGTTATTCCAGGGCTTGTGTGCAAAAAGACATTGACAATGTAACCAAAGTGTATGAAATCCTATAAGACTTTTCCTTTATTGGTAAAATGAGAGACAAATCTTACTGAATGTATTAACTGAATGCTTTAAGTCTAAAGGAAAAGTTCAAATTTTGTCATGAGCCAGTAAATTATTCAGTTTTGGCCTGTGAATTTAGGAATAAGTATATAATCTAATAAAATATAGAGGTTGTGTGTGACTGATTCATAATGTTCTGGAGCTGAACCATTTCCCTGAAAGCAGCTTGAAGCAATGTCTAAATTGGTGTAATCTCCTCAAGTATACAGTCTTTCAATTTTTGACCTTGAGATTGAGGTATAAATCTCTTTTGGTATTGTACAGTTTAGGCTCTAAAGTTAAACCATACATTCTCCAAGCATACAAATAATGTGAAGTGTCATGTGATCCTACTGATTCCACTTTTGACATTCTGTCACCAATCTTAACTAAATTTACCCTGGGGATACATGTGGAATCCTATCAAAACTTGCAAATCAGTCACCAGAGAGTGTCTGAACAATTTGTTAACTTGTATCCAAACTGAACGCACAATGCTCTGAAGGCTTCATTTTTCAAATGGAATTTGTTGGTCATTTTTCTCCAATTTCACTTGAAACCCCCACTTAGTTGCCTTTGGTATCCAACAAGGTTTCCAATGTGCTTACAAATTTTAATGCCTCTTCAGATGAAGTGAAACTGTTTACCTCCTTGTAAAATACTCAGTCATCTACACGACCATTACTATTTCATGATGGCAGAGATCAAACTTCATCTGAAAAGTATACCTCACCACACATCTACCACAGAGCTCTTCTCACAACACCATAGGCATTTAACAAGTATTTCCTGAATTATGTTGCATTGAACCCCATTAAATTAAATAGAAATTTCCTTGGTGGGCAAGAACCATGTTTTATATCTCTAGTATACCTTATAAATACCTATCATAGTGCTGAATATATATATATATGATTGATATATGCCTCATGATAGACCAATATTGAAATGATCATTTGTACACCTATAGTTATTGATTAAAATATCCTCTTTACTATTCATTTATCTAATATTTCCATGACCCTACCTTCACACTAATATTCAAAGCTTTTAGCTATGTCAACATGACCCCCATAAGAAAAATGACATGCTGTCAGGAGAACTATTTCAGGCACTGAAATTGGCTGATTCAGAATGCCTCACAAGCAATCCAATTGGTTGTGTAATGACTGGCCATTAATCCAACTCCTTCTGGCTACCAAAGGAACAAAACTTTAGTAAGAAAACAATCAATTAAGTGTTTTTGAAGACACATGATTTGGAATTAGACGCTTTTGAATTTACTGGAATAAATTCTCAATGATAAGCAGACAAAAGAGAAAATCATAAAGAGCCATAATAGAATTTATTACATTCAATGACTTCTTTGTTCTTTTTTCCACTCATAAATATATCTAATAGTTGGGTTAATAATTAATAGTATCTTCCATGATCATCATCTGACAGTTTTCTAATACACATTTCTAATACATATCTGATAAAATTTCCAGATAAGAATCAACCAACTTGTTCAATGGATAGAATGCTGGGCCTGGAGTCAGAAAGATTAGAGTTCAATCTAGCTTCCAATACCTAGTGGCTATTTGACCCTAAACAAGCCATTCAACCTCTGTCTACCTCAGCTTCCTCAACTGAAAGTGGGATAAGAGCATCTAACTCTCAAGATCATCAAATGGCATAATATTTGTAAAGTGCTTATTACGGTGCCTATCACACAGTAGGCACTTAAACGTTTATTCCCTTCACCTACCCTTTCCTCATACTATGAACAAAATAAAGCATTTGATGTTAAATCATTCTATTCAATGCTGAACCCTCAATACTCTTTAACATTTGGCAAAAAGCCATATTGGTTTCTCCAACCTTGCTATAATTATTATGGCAGGTATTTGTGACATTCACTTTTTATGAATTAAAACTATTAACTATTCCTTTTGACACTGAAGATCTATATATCTCTTCTATCCATTAAATGCTTTTAAAGAATTGTTCATATAATTAGAAACTTTCTGTTGGGGGACAGCTCTGGACCGGGGTCCCCCATGAGGACCGTGAGATGCCTGAGGGTCCTAACCTGCCCCCTTGTGGGGTACTGGGATGGCCCTGGTAACAGGCTGGCTCCACCCACGGGGAGGCACTTGGGAGGAGCTCGCCCGCCCATGGGAGGTACGGGGGAGGAGATAGGGGATAATAAAAGGGGATGACCACGAGAGCTGGGGGAGAGGAGAAACGCAATAAAGCTTGCTGACTGCAACTCCTTTCAGGTGCTCTGCCTGTTTATTGCCCTCCCCCAACCAGGAGAGGGACCGGAGACTTCCGAAGACCGGGCATAGGTAAGTAGAAGGCGAAGGCCCGGGAGTCACCCCGGGCAGCTTTCCTTTCAGTCCTCACTTGTGCTGACATTTCTAACTCTTCATTTAATTGATTATAAAATAAGGTAATTAAGATGTGATAAAAGGAAGCAAAAATCAAAATATAATGATAGGTTTTTTTAATCACATATTTTTGCACATCCCTTAAGAATCAATCAAGTTCCATTTAAAGTCAAATATCTGTCAATAGATGGTGCTTATTTTTAGGACATCAATGCCAAGTTCATTAAAGGGTAAAAATATGCCCTATTATTACACTTGCTTTGGTTCTTTCATTATACTTTGTTTTCAGAAAGTTTCACAAAAATATCACTGTGAATAGCCTTGGGCCTATACTGAAATTTTAAAGCTACTTTTGCAGTTTCTAAACATGGAAAACTTGACAAGTAGTCAACTTTGACATGTTCTTACTTCCAGATATTTTCTACATGTCATCAATGGCTACTATACAGATGCCCAAAATAATAAATCTAAACTAGGTTAAAAATTACCACATAAGCTAAACCATACATGACATGAGCCCTCCAATTAACAAGAGGTTTTATAATAGAAATATTAAATTTTTCTACCTAGCATTGGACCAAGATATTTTTTATTAATCAGAGAATGATATCATTTCAAGTTGGAAGAGACAATGAGTTCATTGGTGCAACGGATAGAGTCCTGGGCCTAGATTCAGCAAGATCTGAGTTCAAATCTAAACTCAGATATTTACTAGTAGTATAATCCTGGGCAAGTCATTGAACTTATCTTTGACTGGTTTCCTCAACTGTAAAGTGGTGATACCTAACGTTTTACATATATACCAGATACATAACAACATCTACCTCCTACAGTTGTTGTGAGGATAAGATAAGATAGTATTTATAAAGTACTTAGCACAGGGGGGTGGAGCCAAGATGGCGAAGTAGAAAGACGCACATACACATAGCTACGAACCCACAAACCACAGAACGTCTAGAGGGGGACCAAGCCAGGGCGAATTCTGCACCCAGAGACCACGGAGTATTGGAGCAAGGGAGATTTCTGCTCCGGAGAGATCTGCGGACCTCTCGCGGGGGGTCCTTCGCGCCGTGGACTGGGCGCCGGGACGGGGAGCGGAGTGCGGCCCTGCAACGGCCGCGACACTGAGGGGAGATCTGAGAGGGCTACAGGGACGGGATCTCCAGCGGCCACGCGAGTCCCTCCACCCACAGAGGGACCTGCAAACCTCTAGCAAAAGGTCCGTCGCGCTGCAGACACGGAGCCCAGTCCGGCCCTGCGGCGGCAGCGGCGGCGGCGGAGGCTATGAGAGGCACAGATCTGAGAGGTCTCCGGAGGCGGGATCTTCAGCTGCGGCATGGGCCCCCCCCACCAACAGGTGACTGACCGGGGTGGGAGAGAGAGTCTCTTTGGCAGCTTGAAAGGGGAATGGGGTGCCCCCAAGGCTCGGGCAACCCCGGGAGGTGGGGGCTGAGAGGCGGCTGCGTGAGGGGGCTCCCCAAACGGGCAGGAGCCTGGATCCATTGTGGAAGGTCTGTGCATAAACCGCCTGAGGGAACTGTGCCTGAGAGGCGGCCCTGCCCCTGACCACCTGAACTTAATTCTCACACTGAATAGCAGCCCTGCCCCCGCCAAAAATCCTAAGGCGGGAAGCAGCATTTGAATCTCAGTCCCCAAACGCTGGCTGGGAGGACCAGGAGGCGAGGTGGGTGTGAGGAGAACATTGAGAGGTCAGGCCACTGGTTGGAGAAAATGCCAAGAAAAGGGAAAAGAAATAAAACCATTGAAGGGTACTTTATCGGAGAAAAGACACTTCCTCCCTTCCTTTCTGATGGGGAGGAACAATGCTTGCCATCAGGCAAAGACACAGAAATCGAGGATTCTGTGTCCCAGCCCACCCAATGGGCTCGGGCCATGGAAGAGCTCAAGAGGAATTTTGAAAATCAAGTTAGAGAGGTGGAGGAAAGACTGGGAAGGGAAATGAGAGGGATGAGGGAGAAGCATGAAAAGCAGATGAGTTCCCTGCTAAAGGAGAACCAAAAAAATCTTGAAGAAATTGGCACCTTGAGAACTAGCCTAACTCAGCTGGCAAGGGAGGTGCAAGGGGCCAATGAGGAGAAGAATGCTTTCAAAAGCAGAATTAACCAAATGGAAAAGGAGATTCAAAAGCTCACTGAAGAAAATAGATCTCTCAAATCTGGAATGGTACAGATGGAAGCTTTGGACTTTTCGAGAAAGACAGATATCTCAGAACATACCGTGCAGATTCGAAAAATGGAAGATAAGGTGAAATATCTTATTGGAAAAGCAACTGACTTGGAAAATAGAATCAGGAGAGACAATGTAAAAATTCTGGGACTACCTGAAAACCATGATCAAAAGAAGAGCCTAGACATCATCTTCCATGAAATTATCAAGGAAAACTGCCCTGAGATTCTAGAACCAGAAGGCAAAATAAATATTCAGGGAATCCGCAGAACACCGCATGAAAGAGATCCAAAAAGAGAAACTCCTAGGAGCATTGTGGCCAAATTACAGAATTCCCAGGTGAAAGAGAAAATATTGCAAGCAGCTAGAAAGAAACAATTCAAGTATTGTGGAAATACAATCAGGATAGCACAAGATCTGGCACCCTCTACATTGAGGGATAGAAGGGAATGGAATAGGATATTCCAGAAGTCAAAGGAACTAGGACTGAAGCCAAGAATCACCTACACAGAAAAACTGAGTATAATACTTCAGGAAAAAAAATGGTCTTTCAATGAAATAGAAGACTTTCAAATTTTCCTGATGAAAAGACCAGAGCTGGAAAGAAAATTTGACTTTCTAACACAAGAATGAAGAGAACCATGAAAAGGCGAACAGCAAAGAGAAATCATAAGGGACTTAGTAAAGTTGAACTGTTTACATTCCTACATGGAAAGACAATATTTACAACTCTTGAAACATTTCAGTATCTGGGCACTGGGTGGGAGTACACACACACACACATGCGCACACGCACACATACATAGAGACAGAGTACACAGAGTGAATTGAAGAGGATGGGATCATATACTAAAAAAAAAAAATGAAATCAAGCAGTGAGAGAGAAATATTGGGAGGAGAAAGGAAGAAGTTATATGGGGCAAATTATCTCTCATAAAAGAGGCAAGAAAAGACTTATTAGTGGTGGGATAAAGAGGGGAGGCAAGAGAAAAACATGAGGTCTACTCTCATCACATTCCACTAAAGGAAAGAATATAATGCACACTCATTTTGATAGGAAAACCTATCTCATAATACAGGAGAGTGGGGGACAAGGGCACAAGCAGGGTGGGGGGGAGGATGGAGGGGAGGGCATGGGGAGGAGAATGCAATATGAGGTCGACACTCATAGGGAGGGAAAGGACCATAAGAAAATAGAAGTAAAGGGGGACAGGATAGGATGGAGGGAAATGTAGTTAGTCCTATACAACACAACTAGTATGGAAATCATTTGCAAATCTAAACAGATATGGCCTATATTGAATTGCCTGTCTTTCAAGGGGAAGGGGTGGAGAGGGAGGGAGCTAAGGAGGTTGGAACTCAAAGTGTTAGGACCAAATGTAATGTTCTTACCACTGGGTAACAAGAAATACAGGTTAAGGGGTCAAGAAAGATATCTGGTCCTACAGGACAAAAGAGAAGACGGAGACAAGGGCAGGGAGGGAGGATAGAGGAGAGAGCAGATAGGTCACAGGAGCAATTAGAAAGCTCGGGTTTGGGAGGGGAGGGGATAAAAGGGGAGAAAATTTGTAACCCAAAATTGTGTGAAAATAAATGTTAAAAATTAATAAAAAAAGTAAAGTACTTAGCACAGTTTCTGGCACAAAGAAATACTAATTTCGTTCCTTCTTTTATTCCTTTTCTGCCATTTTACCTAGAAGTAAACATGTTCAAAGAAGTTTTGCTACTTGCTCCATCCCAGAGATCATTATTGGTAGTATAGACCCTTGGCTAGACCAAGATCTTATGAATATTAGTCTCATGCCTTTCTCTTCCACTCAGTTTACCTTATTTCTGCTATATAAGGATAGAAAGAAACACATAAAAAATACTCACTAGTGATAAACTGAATAAATGAAGAATATGTTCTCAAGTGAATGAGATGGTATGTGAAATTTCAGTGTGGTTGTTACAGTTTATTAAAATAATCCAGATTCTGCCCCCAACCAGAGAGCCCTGATTTTGTGTCAAGAAAGATCAAAGATTTTTTGTGACTTCATACAGTGTTAACTTCTTATGACAACCTTGAGTTACTTCTCTCAGAATTGGTATCGCTTTCCTCTCCTCTCTATTCAAATTTTATCCACTCCACCACCCAATTCTAGGCATACTTGCTCTTCCATTAAAAGATAGATTCTATGATTCAGTGATCATGTTCAAATCATCAACTCTGATTAGACACATAAAGAATATCATTTTATTTTCTTGCAGTGCACACCATTATAGTTTTAGAGGTAGAAATTACCTTAGAAGTTGAGCCCAAACACCTCATTGCACAGAGAAGAAAACAGTCACAGATTCAAGTGATTTATTGGTTACAACTCTGATATGAAGGGCGATTTGAAAATAAGTCTTCCTGACTCCAAGTGCTCCAAGAGCACTCCAAGTGCTCTATCCACTACTCCACAGTAAAGCTGACTTGTTTTAGTTTTAAACTCATCATATACATTATAGAAAAAAAAAAAACAGCTCAGATGCTTAAATTCGTATGAGTGAAATATTTTTTGAGTGTGAGTAGGTTGTAGTCCCTGTGCTAAATATTGGAGATACAAATGTGTGTGTTCGTCCTTCGCTGCCAAAGAAGACCATGCCATTAGATACATAATGATATGACTTGCACTTGAATTTGTTTTGAGTGAGGAAGGGCTGTGCAGGTCTCCAGCCTCACTTCTCCTCCAGGGCCATCTGAATCCAGTGACCAGATATTCATCAGGATGACTGGAGATGACCCAGGATGAGGCAGTTGGGTTTCAGTAACTTGCCCAAGGTCACACAGCTAGTGAGTGTCAAATGTCTGAGGTGAGATTTGAACTCAGCTCCCCCTGACTCCTGCACTGGTGATCTATCCACAGCACCACCTAGCTGCCCCGGGGATACAAATATGAAACACAAAAACATTCCCTATCCTCAAGGAGCTTACAATATAATAAAAGAAAACAACACATACAGGGAAAGAGAAAAGTGAAGCGGTGGGGAAGGAAGGTACTTAGCAAAGGGTGTTGGTGAGCAAAGACTTTCCATAGAAGCTTACCAGAGTCAGAAAGCAATGTTCCCTCTAAGTCATGGCAGTGAAAATAACAAATCATTCATCTGAGAGCCTATATTTGCCTGGTTTAGCAAAGGTATTTTGCTTCTGCGTGTGTACACAAGCAAGAATAAGGCCACAGACATATGGCCTCTCACAGTCATGTTCCTCCAAATAAATGAAGAGTGGCTGGTCAAATTATAATCTCATTAATATAAATGGTACTTCATAAACAGGTGCAGAAGAGTAAGAATTAATTGGAGCTGGTTCAAAGTTAAAAAGTAAGTAGAGTTTGAGCAAAGAATACT
The DNA here is from genome assembly GCF_028372415.1 of Notamacropus eugenii. Classification (NCBI taxonomy): domain Eukaryota; kingdom Metazoa; phylum Chordata; class Mammalia; order Diprotodontia; family Macropodidae; genus Notamacropus; species Notamacropus eugenii. The sequence goes on from NC_092875.1 coordinate 375,845,572, forward strand.
TAGCAGGACATAGTGACTAAGTTGTGATTAGTACATTCTAAGAACAATTGCTTTTCCTCCAACAGTTGCTAGTTTCTGCCTAAGTATAGTGTTATTCCTCATAGGAATGAATTTCCCCATAGTTTCTTCATTTTAGAAATACTTGGACTACCCATTTGCTTTTGTAATTATGTAATGCTCTCTGATGCACAAAATAGCACAGTGACTGGTGCTTACAATCCTGGTCCCACAACTATATTATAAAAGTATTAGGAGGAGACCTTACTAGCAATAACAAAGGATCCACAATATTTTTATAAGTGATATTTTCTGCTCCAAGTTATGCAACAACATAATGTGGACAAATACAAGACAAATAAAATAAATCATTTTAAACGTACATTAGATGAAATAAAAAAGGAAATTGATAAGTTACTTAATTTGAAGAGAACAAGTCTGAAGAACCAAAAGGCACTGATAATTCATACTTAAACTCCAGATGTATTACATAATAATCAAGTCAATGACAAAATAATGCTAATGTCTTGAATGATTTTAAGAGGCAACACGCAAGTTTACAATGGAATTTCTAACAGATTCTGTTTGTTTGTTTGATAGCATGAATCTAACTAACAGACCAAGTATACAAAAACAAAAAGTAGTATCTAATATAACTATCAAAATGTCCATAGATCCCTGGAAACTTCATTCCAGATCTTCATAGAAACTAAAATTAAACTACTGAAGAATGACTTTGGGGGTCCTGGAATTCAACTAGCTCTCATATCCACCTAATATCTGTCTGTTTATTACCTAGATCATAACACTCCACCTTGCCTACCAAGATAACATGAGAGATTTTATTCAATGATTTGATACTATAAATGTACTATCTCTACAGCATATCAGGTAGCAATCTGATTTTTTTTAAAGAATAACTAGTTCCTTTTTTTGGTTTTTGTTCTTCTCTTAATTATATCATCTCACTTGTTAATGGATAAATTTTATTGACAAATCACTTTTCAGGGAATGAGCCTCATAAGTGTTTCTAATAAAATAAGGTAATCTAGTGATTATGATTGACAATATAATTTTAGATTTAAATGGTGTACATTTAAAGTTGTCCTCATTTATACTGTTGTATTCCTTGCATATACGATGAGGTTTAACAGTGCTGGGGCCTCCAAAATACCAACACACTAGATCCTGCTCGAATGAATTTGACTCAAACCTTCTTAGAGTAAAAGAAAACAAAGTTTATTAAAGATTGGCCATGGGGGAGGAGTCAAGATGACGGAGTAGAAAGATACACATATGCTAGCTCTGAACCCACAATCCATAAAATATCTGTAAAGAAGAACTCCCAACAAATTCTGGAGCAGCAGAAGACACAGAACAATGGAGTGGAGGAGATTTCTATTTCAGAGAGCCCCAAAAAACCGACCCAAAAGGTCCATCGCACCCCGGGCATGGAGCAGAGCCCAGCCTTGCCTTGGCCAAGAGGCACCAGGAGGAGCAGACCCGAGCTGGCTTCAGGGGCAGAATCTCCAGAAGCCAGGCAGGTCCCTCCACCTACAGGTGCTGAAAGGTCAGTGAGAGGGTTTCTTTGGCTGGCCAAGAGGGGAGTGGGGTGTCCCCCATAACTCAGGCCCCCTCGGGACACAGCAGCAGAGGCTGCAACAGACAGGAGCTCCCAAATCAGGCAGGAGCTCAGATCCATTGTCGAAGGTCTCTGCATAAACCCCCTAAGGGAATTGAGCCCCGAGTGGCGGCCCTGCTCCCACCTGAGCAGCTGAACTTAATCTCACACTGAATAGCAGCCCTACCCCCACCAAAAGCCCTGAGGCTGGGAAGCAGCATTTGAATCTCAGGCCATAAGCCCTGCCTGGGCAGATCTGGAGGTATGGTGGGTGTGGAGAGGACATTCAGAAGTCAAGTCACTGGCTGGGAAAATGCCCAGAAAAGGGAAAAAAAATAAGACCATAGAAGGTTACTTTCTTGGTGAACAGATATCTCCTCCCTTCCTTTCTGGTGAGGAAGAACAACGCTTACCATCAGGGAAAGACACAGAAGTCAAGGTTTCTGTATCCCACACATCCAAAATAAATATACCATGGACTCAGACCGTGGAAGAGCTCAAAAAGGATTTTGAAAATCAAGTAAGAGAAGTGGAGGAAAAACTAGGAAGAGAAATGAGAGAGATGCAAAAAAAGCAGGTCAACACCTTGCTAAAGGAGACCCAAAAAAATGCTGAAGAAAATAACACCTTGAAAAATGGGCTAACTCAATTGGCAAAAGAGGTTCAAAAAGCCAATGAGGAGAAGAATGCTTTCAAAAGCAGAATTAGCCAAATGGAAAAGGAGGTTCAAAAGCTCACTGAAGAAAATAGTTCTTTCAAAATTAGAATGGAACAGATGGAGGCTAATGACTTTATGAGAAACCAAGAAATCACAAAACAAAACCACAAGAATGAAAAAATGGAAGATAACGTGAAACATCTCATTGGAAAAACAACTGACCTGGAGAATAGATCCAGGAGAGACAATTTAAAAATTATGGGACTACGTGAAAGCCATGAACAAAAAAAGAGCCTAGACATCATCTTTCATGAAATTATCAAGGAAAACTACCCTGAGATTCTAGAACTAGAGGGCAAAATAAGTATTCAAAGGAATCCACTGATCACCGTCTGAAAGAGATCCAAAAAGAAAAACTCCTAGGAACATTGTGGCAAAATTCCAGAGTTCCCAGGTCAAGGAGAAAATATTGCAAGCAGCTAGAAAGAAACAATTCAAGTATTGTGGAAATACAATCAGGATAACACAAGATCTAGCAGCTTCTACGTTAAGGGATCGAAAGGCGTGGAATAGGATATTCCAGAAGTCAAAGGAACTAGGACTAAAACCAAGAATCACCTACCCAGCAAAACTGAGTATAATACTTCAGGGGACAAAATGGTCTTTCAATGCAATTGGGGACTTTCAAGCATTCTTGATGAAAAGACCAGAGCTGAAAAGAAAATTTGACTTTCAAACACAAGAATGAAGAGAAGCATGAAAAGGTAAACAGCAAAGAGAAGTCATAAGGGACTTACTAAAGTTGAACTGTTTACATTCCTACATGGAAAAGACAATATTTGTAACTCTTGAAACTTTTCAGTATCTGGGTAGTTTGTGGGATTACATACATACGTACATACATATACACACACACACACACACAGAGAGACAGAGAGCACAGAGTGAATGGAATAGGATGGGATCATATCTTTAAAAAATGAAATTAAGTGGAGAGAGGGACATATATTGGGAGGAGAAAGGGAGAAATGGAATGGGGCAAATTATCTATCATAAAAGAGGCAGGCAAAAGACTTTTTAGTGGAGGGAAAAAGAGGGGAGGTGACAGAAAAAGATGAAGTTTACTCTCATCATATTTGACTCAAGGAAGGAATAAAATGCACACTCATTTTGGTATGAAAACCTATCTTACAATACAGGAAAGTGGGGGATAAGGGGATAAGCAGGGTGGGGGTGATGATGGAAGGAAGGTCAATGGGAGGAGGGAGCAATCTGAAGTCAACACTCTTGGGGAAGGACAGGATCAAAAGAGAGAACAGAAGCAATGGGGGACAGAATAGGATGGAGGGAAATATAGTTAGTCTTACACAATACGACTATTATGGAAGTCATTTGCAAAACTACACAGATATGGCCTATATTGAATTGCTTGCCTTCCCAAAGGGAATGGATGGGGAGGGAGGGATGAAGAGAGGTTGGAACTCAAAGTTATAGGAACAACTGTTGAGTACTCTTCTTGCTACTAGGAAATAAGAAATACAGGCAATGGGGTATAGAAAGTTATCTTGCCCTACAGAACAAAAGAGAAGATGGGGACAAGGGAAGGGAGGGATGATAGAAGAGAGGGCAGATTGGTGATAGGGGAAATCAGAATGCTTGATGTTTTGGGGTGGGGGGAAGGGACAAATGGGGAGAAAATTTGGAACCCAAAATTTTGTGAAAATGAATGCTAAAAGTTAAATAAATAAATTAAAAAAAAAAAAGATTGGCCACCTTGAGTTGACTCTTAAGGAACCTAAGCATTTGTAATGCTTGTATTCACAAGTGGGACAGATAGAATCTGTGCTAGACAGAGTCTGAGCTGGATTGAATCTGAGTGCCTTCATGAAGGCAAGATGGACCTTAAATACACAAAAAGACTGAGGGAAGAATCCAGGTGCTGGCAACTAGTCTGGGGCCCCAGAATGGTCTTGATGAGGCAGTGTAGGAATGACCTATACCCTGGGGTGAACACAGATAGACCCTAGGGAGCATCTTGATGGGAGTAGCTGGTAATAGGATCAAAGGGAATAATATCAAAAAAAGCTAAATAGAAGATAAGGAGTATTTGGCCTGGGAGAAATGGAAGGGGAATCCAAGGGATCCCCCCCACCTAAGGCTAGACTTTCCAGGGACCCTTTGGACAAATGGGACAAAAGCCCTCCTGATCCAAGGGAAAAAGGTCTTGCCCTGGGCTTGTACCTCATCATATACTTGATGTTCTGCTGAAATTCCTACCCATACTTTAAAACTATAATTAAATGTAGTCTCTTCCCAGAGGTCTTCCCTGATCATTCCATCTCATAACAACCTTTCTCCCTCAGGCCCTTGACTTGCAATTCTCAGGTACATTTATCAGCTAGATGACAAAATGCATAGAGCATTAGTCCTGGAGTCAGGATGATTCAAATCAGATCTCAGATACTTACAGACTGTTTGACCCTGGGAAAGTCACTTAACCTTGTTTGTCTCAGTTTTTTCATGTGTAAAATGAAAGAAAAGGAGGCCAACATTCCATTTCTTTGCAAAGGAAATCAAAAATGATATCACAAAGAGTCAGGCAGAACTGAAAAATGACTTAACAAAGTCCTGTGAATCAGAGTTATCTAAAATAGTTTCTTATTCAACCTGTTATAACTGGAATTTCTAAGGGGTAGAGAGGTGGACGCTGTTCATTATCTAAACAATGTTTGTTTCTTTCTCAGCCACCAGTACTGTCATCTGCACACAGTAGGAATTTTAAAATGCTCATTTTTACTCACTAATAATAGAGACCATGTTTACTTAGTGTTTACCATGAGTAGGGCTTTCTGCAGAATTTCATTAACCTTTTTTTGAACCCTTGCATTATTATTTGGAAACTGAACAAATCCCAGGGACTTTTCTTTAATCAACAAATGATATATAAGTGAGTCATTATTATATTATGAGACTGTAAACTCATTGGGGGGTAAGGACCAAGTCTTTTTCATCATTCAGTCTCTTAGAACCTAACCTTCTGTCTTGAATATAATCGGAAGATCCATATGTTTATCAAATGAATCAAATTGCATGGTAAGTCAATATAAAAAAATAATGCTTATTTCTGATATTCTTCACTTTTAAAGGGAAAAATGGGGAAATAAAAATCACAAGTCCAGCTACTAAATTACCTACTTTAGCTACTTCCTTAGTCTGCCAATTTTGTAACCTGATAGCTCTTGTTAAAAAGCTTAAGCCTGTCTTACAAATCCAGGCCTTCCTGTTTCAATTTTAGTTCCTGTCCATGAGTTTTATCTCTCATGGCACTGAACATAAAGCAAGTTAGTTCCAATTTGCTAGGCAGCTCTAACAGGGGTTTAGAGTTATTGTCAATTTTCAAGCACCCATTTTTAAAGATTAAAAATTTTAAGCTTCTTAAATTTTTCTTTAAGAAGCTTTTCCAATAAGTAAGCTTTGGAGTTCATCTCAGGACTTCTTTTTATGGTCTAGTAGTTATTCTTAAGTAATTCAAATGCATCAGCAAAAGAGTTGTCCTTATTTCTTCATAATATAGTAACAGATTTAGAACTGAAAAAGACCTTAGACATCATCCAGTCCAAATGCCTCATTTTATAGATCAAGAAACTAAGGCACAAAGAGAGGAAGTGCCTTACCCAAGGTCATTCAAGTCATACTTATTAGTGACAGATCTGGGTTTCAGAATAAGAACCAGTGAGTCCAGATCCAAGACTTTTCCTCTTCTGTCAACTTGGCATTAGCAAACATAAGATATCATATATACAAATAGGTTTTAAAAATCCAATAATTTCAGAAAAAAATTAGCATAAGAATCATGTTTTCTTTTTTAAATAAAACTTTTGATCTATATCTGTTTTCCTACAAATACACTTGTAACTTCTTTGTCCTAGGATACTTATATATATATATATATATATATATATATATATATATATATATATATATATATATATATATATATATATATATATATGTATGTATGTATGTATATTTGTCACAGAATCACTCAGTGTCAGAGACAGAAGAAATTTTCAAGTCCAGCCTGTATAGCCATGAGCCGCCACTTAACCTTTCAGTTCCCTAAGAAAATAACTTACAGTCAAGTTGAATCTCTTCATTTTTGGAGGAATTTTCTGCACTGGGAGTTGCCAAGACCAAATAAATCTATATCTGAACCAAAAGAAACAACAGCAAACAACATGTTCTTACAAAATGTTACAAGGAACTGTGCAGTGGGCTATGACTAGAGGGACTAAAAGGACATGCCATAAAGGAACATAAGACATAGTAAGTATGGTTATGACAAAATAATTTTGTTCCCTTTTGTATTCAAGGAAGTTTTGGTGGGAACCATCTTAAATTTTGTTCTATTGGGGTTATTGCCCTGGAAACTTGATTACACAGTTCAATTCTTTATCAGGTCTTAGGCTCCTAGAGGGGCTAGGCTAATGGCTCCAGAAGTTGTTGCTTTAAAAATAAAACAAAAGGATACACTTATAGGCAGTTAGGTAGAATAAAGCCTGGCTTTCTTGCATCTGTAATCTCCTTCCTTCATCTTCAGTCATTTCACAAAATACATACTGCTATTTTATCATATTCTTTTTTCAGGCAAGTTTCCCCACTGCCCGTGTAGCCAGACTTCCTCCAAGAAGGCACCCTGGAGGGGTACTCCCTGAGTCTTTTCCTGACCATGGCAATGGCCAAGAATTGAGCATGTTTTCTGTCTCTAACCCTTCCCCTATGTTCCTTTTCCTGTGCTGCAACCAGGTCTCTGTTTTTAAAGACTCCAAAGTCCCTCTCCAGTAATTTGACCTGAGGTATTTGGAGTCCTGCTGCCAATTTCTGCAGTTCCTTCCTAATATCTGGAGCAGACTGATTAATAAAATACATGCTAAGGACTGCTGTCCCTATAGAATTGGGACCCAAATTTGTATACTTTTTAATAGCTTCTACTAGGCAACGTTGAAAAAGAGCACAGTTTTCCTTTCATCCCTGAGTAATTTCCCTAACTTTTTGAAAATTTATTTGCTTTTGAAATGCAATTCTTAGGCCTTCTAACAAGCAAATTACTATGTGATCTCCCTTTCCTCTATCCTCACTCTTTTGATAATTCCATCCTGGGTGATTAGTGGGAACAGCAGGTGGTCAAGGGGGATATTTTGTGGGATCATTGCTAGCTAAACAATCCCCAAACTTTTGGGATTGTTCCAAGTCTCTTCTCCTCAATGGTACAACAAGTGGAGAAGAGGCCATGCAAATCACCCCAAGAAAGCTCAAATTGTAGGAATATGTCCCCAAAAACCTCTGTAAATCTAGTGGGGTCTTCTGAATCTCCCCAGTTTCTCTTTGACCTGAGTGAAGTCTGAGATGGAGAATGTGACCTGCACTCTAATTGTCCCACTAGGGGGAGAAAGGCATTTCCCTCAGGGGAAAAAGCCCTGATGGCCCTGTGGGAATGGGGAATTGGGAAGAGAGATAGGAAATTCTACTTCTTGTGAGGGAGGGGTTGGGAAATGTTGGCTGAATTGTATTAGGCTGCAAGACCAGGGCATCTGGCTGGCAAGGGGAAAGATCAGCTGGCACCTGAGGAGGGGAAGTGGTAAGACAGGGAGATATCCCAGAGACTGCTATGGAAGTGGGAGTTGAGTCCTGAGTGGGTATTGCCTCGGGGGAGAAGCCGAGGAGGGAGGCAGCTCAGCAAGATCTGTGTTTGGGGCCAGGGAAGTGGAGGGGGCCAAAGTCCTGGAGCCAAAAAAAGGGCGTCATTAAAAATGTCAGGTTGATCCCCATTACCCATTTGAGGGGTGATTCTAGCTATGAGCATCTCACAATCTTTCCTGAGAACAGGGTTCTGAGAGAGCTCAACAAAGGTCATTATGGAGGAAACTTCTATCCATTTTCCTTCTCTGTGACAGTATAATTCTAACTGCAAAAGAGTATGAATTTTTAAAGTCCCAAAATGGACCATGCTTTGTGTCCCTCTAGGTAATACTGTTGCCAAACAGTATCTTGCAAAAGAACGTGAACTTTTTCTTTTAAATTCTTTAGAGAAACTAAATTTTTCCCAATTTTACAAAAGACAACCCAAAGGCAAACTTTTGGGAATTGCAAAGGAGTGACCCATTATAGGTGGGAGGGCTGGAAGGCCCTCCATAAAGGAAGATCTGGGAGTAAACCTTGGAAAACAAACAGAACAAACCAAGGCAAAACAAAAAAAAAAATAAAAACACAATAATGTATCTGAAGCTTTCCCAAGTCCATAGCACTGAGAGAACTGAATGAATCTGTAATACACTTCTGAACAGGGCATCTGTCCCTGCCCTCCATGCTTCAGAAAGTGAACCCAGGTCCATGGCCTCCAACATAACCACCTGACTGAGAACCTGTATGGGACAGCCTCCTAACTGCCTGACCTATCAGGACCTAATAGGTTAGCCCCCTTCTAAAAATTACTTCCAAGATACTTGGAAAGGGAGAAGGAGATAAGGAAAGGGAGAAGTATACATATCTTCCAGCCTTGGCTAGAAAAGATCTTGAGATTAACAGTGTTTCCCATTCAGGGAACCATATGCTGAGGATTGGGGTGCTTGGGACCACAAAATACCTGCACACCAGGTCTTGCCAAATGAATTCAACTTAAGCCTTTCAGCCAAAGTAAAACAAAGTTTATTAGAACTTCATCATATTGGGTTGACTCTTAAGCATTTGTAATGCTTGTATTGACAAGTTGGCCAGATAGAATCTCAGGTACACAAAGTCGGAGCTGGATTGAATCTGAGCATCTTCATGGAGGTGAGATGGAACTTAAACACCGAATGTCCAGGGAAAGATCTGGAGGTGGTCTAGTAGTCTCAGAGGAAGGTCTAAGGAGGATCTTGATGAGACTGAGGTAGCTAGTGATGTAATCATAAGTGAGAAACAGCTGGAGGCAATTGGAAGGTAACAGACAATGGAGGACTTGGATGGGAAGCAAGTAGGGTAATCCAGAGAGGTAACAGACAATGGAGGGCCAGGCTAGGTCAAAGGTAATAGATTTGAATATGAAAGACCAGATTAAGTGGGAGGATTCAAGGGGAGTTCAAAAGGGTTCCCAGAGTCTATACCCCATCAGAAACTAAGAAAAACAGAAGCTAAATGACTTGTCCAACATCACAAGCTATTATTATTATATAACTTATAATAATAATACTACTATTATAATGATAATGTGCATTCTATGGGCTAGGCACTATATTAAATTCTTAACAATTATTATTATATTTGATAATAAGAACCTTAGAGGTGTTTTTCTTATCCCTATTGTACAGATAAGGAAACTAAGACAAACAAGCATTAAGTGACTTGCTTATGGTCACATAGCTAGTAGGTGCCTAAGGCCTTTAACATAATAGGCCTTCTTTAACAGGCCTATTCACTGAATGGGCATTATCTCACCCTAAGTGAGTTCCTGAATAGACCTTGGCCTAAAGGATCTCCCATTGCATCCTGGGCCATCTCCAGTCATCCTGATGAACATCTGGTCACTGGATTCAGATGTCTCTGGAGGAGAAATGAGGTTGGTGATCTTGCACACTGAATGGTCATTACCTCACCCTAAGTGAGCACCTGAATAGACCTTGGCCTAAAGGGAGAAACACAAGTCTAAGGTCAGATTTGTTTTCCTGATTCCAATTCTCATGCTCTTTCTACTGAGCAAACTAGCTGCCATAAATACATTTACAATTCTTATCGAAGTCCATTCAATCTGAAACAGCAAGGTGAAGGTAACCATTTAGAAAGAGCTGGAGGTATCTCTTATCATGGAAAAACAGATTTTACAAAAGTAGATGAAACCATTAACTTCATCCTGTTCTCACATAGTTTGTCGTATTTTATTTCTCCTTCATTGGTACTCCATATCACTTTAGGAAAATTTTAAGCTTTAAACCTTAAAATTTGGCCAAGGTTGTGACAAAAGCAAGATGAAATGCTACTGTTCATTTAAATATGCCCCCTTGCTCTCTAAATCTGCTGTTTATGGGATTAGAAATCCATGGTAAGAGAATGTCCGTCCATTAGTACTGCTGTTTCATTCATTATCTGTGAAATCGTATTTGAACATTTTTCTGACTTTTTAACTTTTGCAGTACTGCAGCATCACAATTGCTGAACTCTTAGCTTAATTGGGCAGGATCACCAAAACCTGATCTTTCAATATTTACCATCATGGTAACACCGTAAGATTAAAAACAACACTGCAGAAGAGATTCCGTCCCGGTTTGTTTGTTTTTGCATTCAAAAAAGGAAAAGAAACATACTTCTTCTTGCTGCTTGTTTTTTGACAAAAATTAAGATAAAATTAAGGAAATAATAAACTACATGATGCTTTGCTATTTGGTGGCTAGAGACACACACACACTCTCTCTCTCTCTCCCCAGTACTCCTCTTGGGTAACCACCAGGCTAACTTTACCCAGTTCAAGACAATGCATCAAGAACAGTGGTGAACTCTCCTGGGAAGCCTCATTCCTAAATCTAACACTTCCAGGAAACAATAGCACTTTAAAAATAAAGCTTTCCAAGTGTCTTTTTCTGTCCCCACTCTTATGTACAGCATATGTCACCAAGTCTAACAATATTTTAGGTTTATAATGGTTATATATTTCAAATAAGTACATTCCATGTTGAATATAAAACTATCCCCAATGTCAGGAAGATCTGAATTCAAATTGCACCACTACCATATATTGTCTATCAAATCTAATATGTTCTAGTCAGTTAATTTTAATGGCACTTCACAGTGCCCCAGGCAATTCTAAAAAACTATAACTCGCAGAGCAGACGCCTTAGATGTAGTTCTGCAATGGGAAGGAAAGTTTCCTTTATTGGGAATTCACAGACCTGTGCACAAGGATACATGAAAGTATATTTCACTTTGCAGAAAATAGAGTCAGGCTCACATGCCCACATGTTGGAATTGTGTTTGATGTCATGTGAGCTTTACCTCTGTAAAATACTGAACAATCAAAAATTAATTCATGACCTGTACATTAATTTTGAATGTGTCCAAAGCAGGAAATGATCTGATGAGAGAGAGAAAGACAGAGAGAGAGAGACAGAGACAGACAGAGGGAAACAGGGAAAGGGAGACAGAGATGGAGAGAAAGAGAGATAGACCAAGAAAGAGACAGACTCACAAAGAGGAAGATGGCAGGATTTTTTTTTTATATGCATGTATACATATACACAAATATATAGACATGCATATATATATTTGAAATTATATACATATATTTTTCTATTGTATATGCTTGCTATCTATGTACTTGAATAAATGTGTAAACCTATAAAAGCACACACATGCATATTTTTGGATGTGCAGAAACATGTATATGTGTATGTGTACACATATAAGTATAGTTTTTTTACAGTTTATATATACACACATTCATCTGTATTTAAAATGCTGAAGTTGTTTCACTTATATTTATTAGAAGGGTTTAATGTGCCTTTTTCATTCTTTTGGAAGGGAGATAAGAAGCAAAGAAAATAAACTTTGTTTACTGAAAGGTCATTTTTAAAGTAATTCAGACAAAAATATAAGTTGCTTGAGGACACATCCTCTTCTGTCCCCAAAACCAGTTCCCTCCCTCTCTAAAACACCTCACCTTCTCTGATGGAAGTAAAGAAAAAGATACTTCTCTTAAGCTAAAGTGAATAACAGACATTTGAAGGTAAAGTAAATTCTTAAATTCTCAGAATTTGACTCATTTGTCTGTTCATATTAGTGCTATCATCTTTGCTTCTCCAATTTTTTTTAGAAATCAATTTATCTAGCAAGTTCCCATAACTTTTCCTTTCAAAAATGAAGCATGTGTTAGTTGTGGAAAAAGGTGGTCCATGTGAAAGAAGGTATGTCATTCTAGGATAATACTAATTACATTAGGTCATCTCAGCAAGAAAGGCATTAATACAATAATGTTCTGTTATAAAATAGAATATGTCACAGTGCTATAAAAGCCTGAAAATAAGAGCTAAAGTACAGAATAGTAATCATGAACAATTGCAAGGAAATTTAATTGATTTCTTTCTGGGTTTGTCTGTAACCCAAGAATAAGACAATGACAGCTAATAATATAAAAGAAATAAGATAAAGGAGGATATTTAATGGGAAGCATATTTAAAACCCCTTGCTCACACAGCATATGAGGCAATATTTTAACTCATGAAAAATCAATGGTTAGCAACCTTTAACTCAGAGGACAAATGATCAATATTTTTTGGTGGGGTGCTTATTTATTTAGCACAACTAGGTAATGCTCATGAGCCAAGGGTAGAATATATTCTTAGAGAGAAAAACCATTGCCATCTATGAGAAGAGGATGGTGATGGACTAGAGCTCATAAGGATTTGAAATGTGACAGTATCTGTCTCTTTGCTGTTCACATTAATTTTTACCTTATTCAACAATTCAAACTTGTTTCACTTGTGTCAGCATGAGGAATGCACCAATAGTTCATCTAGATGGGGCATACAGAGATGAAATCAATGAAAAGTATGAGAAAATAACAGGAAAAAAAAACATGAGTGGAGTGAAATGGAAGTTTAAAAGAATGCAGGACTTCTTAAACATTTTCCACTTGCAACCCTTTCATTATTTCTTAAACTGTAGGTTGCAACCCCACCCACAGTTTAAGAATAGACAGAGGAAGCCTCTCAAGGTTTGAAACCTACTAGAACAACTGCTATGATGGTATTCTGGGTTATTTGTAAATGAAAATTAGGTGATCTATGCAACAAGCTAATTTCCACAAGCATGGTTTTAAGTGTATTTTAAAAACCCCAATGAAATTCTCTCATTATTATGAGATTATTGTGGTATAAACACACAGACTTTTGTGATGAAAATTCAATCTGTTTGGGGAAAACTGGAAATACAAGAAATTATGATTGGTTGTTCTATATAAGGCAACATATCAAAAAGCATACAAAATCATCTTTGAGGACCATTGAAAATGGAATAGTTAAAATGGTAAATGTTGGAGATGTGGGAAGATTGGAACACTAATGCATTGTTGGTGGAGTTGTGAACTGATCCAACTATTCTGGAGAGCAATTTGGAACTATGTTCAAAGGGCTATAAAACTATCCCCTTTGGTCCAGCAATACCACTTCTAGGGCTGTAACCTAAAGAGATCATAAAAATGGGAAAAGGACCCACATCTACAAAAATATTACAGCATCTCTTTTGTGGTGGTGTAATGGCAAGTAAAATAGGACCTTTTGCTGTTTTTGTTTTAGTATATTTAAGATGTATAATGCGTCTATTTGAATGTGATTAAGGAGGATCTTTCCCATTCATTATCAGGCCTGGGAAGATTTGTAAGAAAGACCACATCTTTTCTTAATGAGGCACTGGTTCTCAAGGGATGTGATGCTCTCTGGTTCTAAAAAGTGTATAAAGATTCTGAGATGCAGTTTTATCTTGGGGCTTACTGACTGGAAGTGTTTGGCCAGACGAGGACTCTGGAAAGCCACTTAAGGAGACCATGATTTTAAAAACCCAGATGTCAATGCTTCCCTCCATAGTAACTATGGTCAGACAGTTGGAGTTCAACTGTCTGTTGAATTCAGGCAGAATTTTTAATTTCTCTGTATTTTCTTTGAAGTTCAGGGTGTTGATTCCCCTGAACTAGGTGAGTGATATATCTGCTTGGTAAGGGAATGACACATGTGACTGATAAAAGTGATCTTTTATGAATACAGATCTAAAAACCTGTCATAGCAGGTCCCCCTGTGTATGTTGGGGTGCTTACTGTTACAGGTGGCAAAGAATTGGAAATTGAGGAGATAGCCATCAATTGGGGAATAACTGAACAAGTTGTCATATATAAATGTGATGTAATATTATTGTTCCATATGATATGATGAGCAAGCAGATTTTAGAAACACACTGGAAATATTTACATGAACTGGCATTGAGTGAAGTTAGCAGATCCAGGAGAACATTATACACAGTTTAAAGCAACATTGTACCATGACCAACTTTGATAGACTTGACACTGTGCAGCAATACAATAATTCAAAACCATTCCAAAAGACCCATGACTGAAGATACTATCCACATCCAGAGCAATGCAATGGTCTAAGATAATTCCAAAAGACTCATGATAGAAAATGATATTCACTTCCAGGGAAAGAACTATGGAATCTGAGTGCAGATCAAAGCATACTAATTTCTCTCTTTTTTTTAATTCTGTCTTCTTCTTTCTTGTGTTTCTCCCTTTTGCTCTGATTCTTCTTTCACAACATGCCTAATGTGGAGATATGTTTGATATGATTATACAGATATAGTCTATATCAGATTGCATGCTGTCAATGGGAGGGGGAGGAGAGAGGTGGAAATTTACAATTCAAAATCATAAAAGGGAATGTTGAAAACTAGAAATAAAAAAAATTTTAAAAATGAAAGAAAATGAAATAGTTTGCATGCTTTGTCTAACTCTGATTACCTTTAGATCCTTCTATCTACACCTACAATTGTTAACTTCATGACATTATCTTTGGGCTTAACCTTCAACTTCCTTTTCCTTTCCCTCCTACGTGCACTGGAAAGGCAGTTTTTAGCATCTACCTTCTTTCTCTACTTCAAATAGGCTACTATGTGAATATGTCATTTCCCCAGACTCAAGTACCTAAGAACAAATTTCATCACTGCCCCATCTATCTCTACCCTGTACTTATCACATTTGAAATACAATGGTATTCCAAAAGTCTCTATTGACAAGGAAACCTCCTACACAGTCAAATGCATTATTTTCTGTCTAGTAATCATGACAGCAGAAAAACAAAGCAAAACTTACTTTAGGGGAAAGAGGGCTGAACTTGATGTCTTGAGAATAGAATTAAAATCTTTACCCTCACACAACCCATGTGACCTTTGTCAAATGACAGTCTCCATGGGTTTCAGTTTCCTCATCTATAAAATGAAGAAATTGAACTAAATATCCATAAGCCCCTTCCAGACTCAAGAGCTATGGTGTCATTTTTTCACATTTTTAATTCACTGGATTAGATATTGCTTTGAATTCTACTGATAATTTTTATTATAATATTTCACTAATGAATAAGTCAACACAGGAAAACATTGACAACAGTCTTTATTAGTTTCAATTTCACTTCCAACACTAAGGAATGGTAATTAATCATTGAATAAAGATTTTATTCTTTTGGGCAGAAAAGGCCATTTCTAAAAAGTGTGTAAAGTGATGTAGCTTCAATGAAGGCAAATTTCATTTGCCAAATTTTGTTCAGTTTTTAAAGCAAAATTAGTTTTTTCTTTATATGCTATGTAGGTTTATGGACAGTGTTCAAATCAAATCATACTCTCAAGATTACTAGAAATATCTATAAATATAGAAGCAAGGAATATGCTACATAGGCATTTTCTTTAATTTCCTAATTTTATATAGTGTTGTTGTTGGTTGTGTGTGTTCTTTGTTTTTGAAGAGGACCATGACATCAGAGAAGTGACATGACTTGCACTTAACTTTGTTTTGAGTGAGGGTGGGCTGTGCAAGATCACCAGCCTCACTTTTTCCTCCTGAGCCATTTGGATACAGTGACCAGATATTCATTGGATGACTGGAGATGGCCCAGGATGCAATGGGAGATCTGGCCTTTTAGGTTGCAGCCTTTTCAGATACTCATTTATAGTGAGGAAAAGCCCATTCAGTGAATCAGCCTCTTTAAAAAGTAGTTGGGGGTGCCCCCTTTAATAGAAAATAAAAAAAAAATTATAGATAAGTCACTCTTAGAGGGTCAGGAGCCTCAGGGTGGTTGTTTTAAAGAGAAAGTATTTTAATTATAATCACATTTTTCCCTAATGTTGAACAAATTTTCAGCTCTAAGGCTAAAGTGGTCAGAATGAAAAATGTAGGAGATATTACTGTGGTACCTTTTCTGGTATTTGGTTTATTATTTTAGAATCGAGATATTGTGTAAAAATTTCCTTTCATTCCTTTATCACACTCTGGCTTGGATATGTGGGCCATATATATTGCATAAAAGAGGCAAAGTTCTAAATTTCACTATTTTTGTAAACAATGTATGTATCACAAGGAAGAACTATTATTTAAATGTTTGTTAGAAGTTACTTGTACATAACTAGTAGAAGTGTTTTGGTGTAAGTACTTTCTCCTAGATGTTTTAAAAGATTATTCCTTAATTTTGAGGTACTGGGACTTGAAATTTTTCTTAGTGAATTGAACTTGTGATCCTTTTCTTCATAGATCCAATGAGTGCTATGAGTCTGAAGTTTGTCTTCTATTTCTAATATTTCTAGGTAATTTTATTACTTTTTTGAGTGGATTTTTGAAACAAATATTATGTATTTGTTTTTATTTTTTTCTTGGAAGAATAATGATTATCCAATTTATCCAATAATTTTATCACGTTGTCTTCAAGATCAGTTGAGAAAGAATGAATGATATAGTTAAAGGGGCACTGAATTTTATGTTTAAAAACTTGTGTAAAAATCAATTTTTTGATATTTAGATGCCATTTACTGCCTGTGGAATATTGAAAACTATTTTATCTTTCTGAATTGTGGGGGTTTGGGGTTTTTTGTTTGCTGTGTTTGTTTTCAAGGGGATTAACCAAAATAACTTCCAAATTACTTTCAGCTAAGATCCTATGCCATGGCTTATAGAGCTCACAAGTGTTCTTTTAACTTGACTGTCTTTGTTTTTATTTTCTCCTGATATTCTTTCATGTTTTTATGTTCTGAATCTGACAACTTCTTAGTACAACATTCATTGCTTTTGTGAAATGTCATGCTATTATAAATAACTCCCTTTTCTCTTTTTAATTCCTCTGAGTGCTCTATTTCCATTTTTCTTTCTTTGAAACTTAGATCTCTCTATAAATTCATGCCACTATTTCACTATCTTTCATAGAGATTCATTTTTGTTTATATTAATATTCTCGTTCTCTTTTTAAAAATCATTTTGTCTTGTTTCTTGGTTTGGGGTAGACTCTGGATTGTTTAATCTTTCTTTTTTTTCAATTTTTCCTGTTGATCTCTATGTGAATGGTTTTTCTTGCAATTATTTATTTTTTCCCTCTGTGTTATTTCAAAATACATTGTTTTTACCCTTTGATTTTGCTAAAGAAGAAATGGAAGACCAACCATTTAGTCATCCTGCAAGATAATATTTTTACAAAATCTTAATGATTAGAGTTTTGTCACACTTGTTTATACTGTGTGAAATATGTACATAGTGGAAACCTGATATGTGATGGGACTGATATATTGGAATAAGGTCCTCCTATTTATGAAATGCCTTCTAACAATGAAATTGGTAATTCCTCTGTAATTTATTTTATTAGCAAGGTCACAGCTTATAAAACATAATATTATAAATTTGAAATACCATCTCCATCAATCCAAATGACAGAGAAGGGTTTCTATAAAACATATGACACGCAAAATAAATTTGTAGGCAAGTTAACCCTTTCTTTGTTTCTCGGGGAATGAATAGAAATAAAACACAATGGCTAATAACAAAACACATAAATTCTCAAAATCTGATGCAGACTTTTTATCATTTTAACTATCTATAGAGATTCTTCATAAAAATGGCTTTATTGCAGCACAGAGGAGAAAATATGAAAGAATTGTCTCTGGTTATTTGCATAATTTTTTCCTTTGTCTAATATTTTCCTTTATCGTGATTTATCTAATCAAGCCACTGATTCTTTTCACCATGCTTCCAATGCAGCACCCAACATCAATAGCCATTCAGTGGATCTTACACAGAGACCTATTTTGTTTCAATCTATGAGCTTCAGAGTGAACTGGGTTTAAGGTTTTGTGAAAGAAAGAGATAGGAAGGAAGGGAAGAAAGAGAAGGGAGGGAAGGGAAGGAAGAGAAAGAATCTAGCCAGTATACCTCAATTTAACTGGACAGCTTCTGGCCATCAAAATTTACCTTTCTTTAGAGAGTATTTTGGGCCCTCCTGGCTTAGAATGAATATCAATGGTAATAGTTTCTCTTTGGAACAGCAAGCTGAGGGTCTTCCCTTCCCAGCTTGATTTGTTTTTTCTTTTTCTAAATAAAAGGGTCATCCCTTGACTCATTTCTTAAAAAGGCATATTCACTGAATGGGCATTATCTCACTCCAAGTGAGTACCTGAATAGGCCTTAGCCTAAAAAGGCCAGAGCCTCTCAGTGCATCCTGAGCCATGGCCAGCCATTCAGATGAATATCTGGTCACTAGATCCAGATGGCTGTAGAGGAGAAAGTGAGGCTGGTCACCTTACACAGCCCTTCCTCACTCAAATCAAAGTCAATTGCAAGTCATGTCATCATTTCTCTGATGTCATATTCCTCTTTGAAAATGAAGGACAAACACAACAACAAGCACCCAACATTAACAGTGGTTGATTTTCCTCCCCTGGCGTAAAAATATAGTCCTTGTCATAACATGGAATTGCAGTTCTCCTTCCCTTTTCAATATCTTTAACAATATACTACCAGTTTTATATATAGTGGATGTAGAAATCAGCAATGTATTGATTCACTAATTTTGTTTAATTTTGGTTCCCCATAATCTTGTGCCATTCAAAACAGATCTTCCCCTCCCCCCCAAAAAATGTTCTTATTGACATTATTGCTAGTGTAAATAAACCAATTAAAATTAAGGAAGTATCAAAAATGGGAGAAACACCTTAAAATAAAGCACAGGAATATCAGAGATTCTCCAAGAAATAAAAAAGCCAGAATGGTATTACTTACTTTTCATTATTCATTTCAGAAAAAAAAAAAAAAAACATCACTTAAAATATAAAGAGGCACTTCAAGAGGAAAGGGTACAGAAGGGACTTGACTTTAAAACTAGCTGATTGGATAACCTTGAGAAAAAAATCAATAAGGTTTTCATGAGAAGCTAAACATATTACCTTATGTTTTAGCCTGATTTATTTCTCTGCCAGAGGAAGGCAGTGTTATTTTTCAATTCTTGTCTATGACCTTCTGCTTTCACCAGATCTTAAATGATAAACAATTAAGATTTCACTTTTTAGATGTATTCTGTCAGGCATTAACATTTTTTCCTTAAGAAAAAAAAAAAAGAGAGCCCATGATGATATCTTCTCTCTCCTTTCTCTTCTTTTCATGGGTACAAAGTTGCATACACACACACACACACACACACACACACACACACAGAATATAATTAGTCTTGTCATCTCAATAGAAACATTTGCAACTTTCTCCCAGGAATTGAATTCTTGTTCATTTTACAAACATTACACCTCCTATAAATGATCTGAATGATACATTATTTAATTCCTGAAAGGAAAAGTCAAGATTTTATATTTTCATAACAGCTAGGAGAAAAGCATTAGCCAAAAGTCTTGACATAACTTCAACAGTCACAGTTTTCTAGTCAATAAGTCCATCTAATCACAAAATATTGAGAATAATAATAAAAAAAAAACTAGAGACTGGATTTCTTCATAACAGGGGCAGCAGCCAACATAAAAGTTTTGTATTTTAATTACATTTTACTTCCTTAATGTTTTATACCTTATAGGCCAAATAGGGGATTGATTTTCTATCTTGATTATTGAACACAATTCATCCTTTTCCTTAACTGTGCTCATATTTTTGTCAGGAGAAACACAGAGGATGATTTCCTGGCAGAAGGGAAACTACAGGCACAATTCAGTAAGGGAAATTTTCAAAAGCTCATTGTCAAAGCTGAGGGCAAAAGTGGTGTGCTGGAAGCCCCTGGCAGGATGAATTTATACAGATTCTAGCACAGTAAAGTTTGATGGTTGGAGCTCTGGATGAATAACAATATATATTACCAATCCACAATGATGCACTGATAATGTTCCTCTAGGAGTGAAGGAGAGAGATCTCAAGTTCTACTAGAGCTATCCTACATATATATCTTGGCTAAACAATTATTTTCTTTGAGATGCTGAATGGAAAAATATATATATTTTTAGTTGAAGACCTCCAAAAGGGGATTGTTTCTGAGAATCAAGCTACTCTATCTATGTCCCAATAATAATAGCAGCACTGGAGAAGAACAAAAGATGAATATGGTCTGATTAACTGATCTATCTCCACATATCCTCTTGTAGCTGGAAACAGAAACTGTTGCTACTAAGATTCAATCAATGGTGGGGTCATTATGACCATTCAGTTTCATTAACAATTATATCTTTACAGATTCATACAACATTTTTCTTCTCTTGCATCATTAAAGGTAGGTCTTTGTTTTAATAAGATATTGAAAGGTGGAGTACTACACTGGATAGCAAGATTATCTCAAAGCTAGAAGTATCTGGGATTAAGTCCCAACTTTGACCCAAGACAAGCCTTCTAATCCCCTCAATGCTCTAATAAATTCTTTACAATCACAAATAATCAGACGATGTACACATCTGTAGTGTTAGAAGTATCCTCATCTAAAATTTTCCTGTTCTAATGACATCTTCACTTGTTCACTTGCTTTCCCTGTAACATATTATTTGGGAATGAAGCTATGTCCAAATACTTTTAAAATGGATGGATTATTTTCTACTTACTTGAAAGTAAGGCTACTTTGAAAAAAATAATTGTCAAAGTGACAGCTAATTTCACTATTACACTTTTAGATGACTACCAAGCGAGGCATCCTAAGTAGTAGAGAAAGTTACAGACTCAGAGGCACAAAAGTCCATCAGTTAAAGTCTGGCCTTCTGACACATACTGGCTGGGGGAAGCTGGTCAGATCATTAAACTCAATAGCTCAGACAACTCTGGGAGATTATGTTGTTGTTTGTACTTCATTCTCACTGAGGACCATGCCATGAGATGAATGCCATGACATGCAAGTGAATTGGATTTAAGTGAAGGAGAGATGTGCAAAGTCACCACCCTCACTTTCTCCCCCAGAGCTATCTGGATCCAGTGGTGAGATATAGATCAAGACAACTGGAGATGGCCCTGGATGCAGTGAGACAACCTTGGCCCTTTAGACCCTAAGGTCTTTAACAGGTCTCAGTTTGACTGAGGTGACTCCTATTCAGTGATTAAGGCTAGGTAAGAAATGAAACAGAGAATGCTCTCTTTATCTAGAAAAAAAAATCCATTTGGGAGGGGAAGACCCTCTTCTGGCTAAAAGAATTGCTATTTACATTCCCTCTGAGCCAATTAGGGTTTAAACAATGACCTATTGTAGGCCAATCAATAATAGCTAGAGTGATTTGGGTTTAAGTGTTGGTCCTTGAGAACAAAATAAAAAAAAGACTTCAGTGATCAAAGTTTACATTTCCTTTGGGCCAAGAAACCACAAATAAGGGTATGAAAACACTATGACTATGTGAATAGAGGGAAGTGAATGAAAGAGATGAGGGTTGAGGGAGAGAGAGAAGAAAATATTGCTTCAGTTAGAGACTGGTTAAAGACATTAACTTAAAAAGGCCAAGGTCTCCCACAGTATCCAGGGCCATCTCCCGCCATCCAGATCTATATCTTGTCACTGAACCCAGATGGCTCTGGAGGAAAAAGTGACGTTGATGACTTTGCACTGGTGGTTCCATGGTATAATGGTTAGCACTCTGGACTCTGAATCCAGCAATCTGAGGTCAAATCTTGATTGGGAAGTGGGGAACCTTCTTGACAATTATAAATTGAAAAGTACTAGTTACTTTGGTAGAGGAGAGTTTCTTCTAGGAGCTCCCTAAACTGATGAAATCACAGGTTCAAATAAAAAAGGAAGTATTAAAAATTAATAATTCCCTTCATTAAAATGATGAAACAATTGATGCAAATTGGGAACAACATGAAAAAAGGATCTAAAGAGCCTTCACTAGTCAGGGGTAATTTCATGGTTACAGAGATCATACCAATTTTAGGGCTCAATTTCCTTACTTGGAAAATGAGGTTAGGCTAGATGGTATCTATGGTATTTTCTAGCTCTAATTGCATGATTCTATGATCTATTGTCATATACATCCAACAAGTTAGGCATCTTAAGATATTTAGACATGCACTGTTTTTTTAATACTATAATTAGTAATTAAAAATACTTTCTTTTCAAAAATAAATAAAAATACATAATTACTTTTCTGGGGTCACACAGCCAATTATGTGCCAGATATGGAATTTGAACCCAGGTCATCTTGAGGCCAGTTTTCTATTTGTTATATCATGTTACTTGTGATTTAAAAAAAAATACTGTTTAAATGTTCTGTTATATTTTTGTATTATGCTAGTTTCACAATGCAAATAGAATCCACTGGAACTTAGTGAGAACATACTATAATTATCATGGAACAACCAAACTTTTTCCTCAAGTGTCAATGGAAGGCTGTAGTGGGAGAATAAACACGCTTCCTTTAGGAGAAGAATGCATTTCCTCCTTGGGAGGGTTATGTCCTCCTTGCAATGAGTGCTACCTAATAGCACTCCTTTGACCAGTACCACTACATGCACCAGAGCACCACACTGGAATCAGAACTCCCATGGTCCCTTTGCTGTAGCACCCTCTCCCAGGACTTCTCTTCTAATAGAATGCCTGCAGGAATTGAATACTCAATGAGGGAGTGAGGAGGCAAGTGGGGGGAAATGGATCATACTCTCTAACAGGGATGTTGAACCCTATATTGAACTATTTACTGTGAAATTGATACCACTGCCCTCAACTCAACTGAATTTACTCTAGGCACAAAATTCTTTGTCATGACTCATTTAGATACAATCCACAGACATAAAGTGTTTTTTAACAGTTACTAATGGGGAGGGAGCCAAGATGGCAGAGTAGAAAGACACACATATGAAAGCTCTGAACCCACAGCCCATAAAATATCTGTAAAGAAGAACTCTCAACAAATTCTGGAGCAGCAGAAGCCACAGAACAATGGAGCAGACGAGATTTCTGTTCAAGAGAGACCTGAAAACCTGACACGAAAGGTCCGTCATGAACCAGACCCAGAGCAGAGCCCAGCCCTGCCTTGGCCATGTGGCACTGAGTGGAGCATATCTCAGCAGGCTTCAGGAACAGAATCTCCAGCAGCCACGCAGGTCCCTCCACCCACAGGTGACAAGGGTCGGTGAGAGGGTCTCTTTGGCTGGTCAAGAGGGGAGTGGGGTATGCCCATAATTCAGGACCCCTCAGGAGGGAGCAGAAGGGGTGACAGCAGACAGGGGCTCCCAGAGCAGGCCGGAGCCTGGATCCATTGTTGAAGGTCTCTGCATAAACCACCTGAGGGAACTAAGCCCCGAGTGGCCGTCCTGCCCCCACATGAGCACCTGAACTTAATCTCACATTGAATAGCAGCCCTGCCCCCACAGAAAGCCCTGAGGCTGGGAAGCAGCATTTGAATGTCAGACCCCAAGCACAGGCTGGGCAGATCTGGAGGCATGGTGGGTATGGAAAGAAAACTCAGAAAACAAGTCACTGGCTGGGAAAATGCCCAGAAAAGGGAAAAAAAATAAGACTATAGACGGTTATTTTCTTGGTGAACAGATGATTCCTTCCTTCCTTTCTGATGAGGAAGAACAATGCTTACCAACAGAGAAAGACACAGAAATCAAGGCTTCTGTGTCCCATAAATCCAAAATAAATATACCATGGGCTCAGGCCATGGAAGAGCTCAAAAAGGATTTTGAAAATCAAGTAAGAGAGGTGGAGGAAAAACTGGGAAGAGAAATGAGAGAGATGCAAAAAAAGCAGGTCAACACCTTGCTAAAGGAGACCCAAAGAAATGCTGAAGAAAATAACACCTTGAAAAATAGGCTAACTCAATTGGCAAAAGAGGTTCAAAAAGCCAATGAGGAGAAGAATGCTTTAAAAAACAGAATTAACCAAATGCAAAAGGAGGTTCAAAATCTCACTGAAGAAAATACTTCTTTCAAAATTAGAATGGAACAGATGGAGGCTAATGACTTTATGAGAAACCAAGAAATCACAAAACAAAACCAAAAGAATGAAAAAATGGAAGATCTTGTGAAATATCTCATTGGAAAAACAACTGACTTGGAAAATAGATCCAGGAGAGACAATTTAAAAATTATGGGACTACCTGAAAGCCATGATCCAAAAAAGAGCCTAGACATCATCTTTCATGAAAGTATCAAGGAAAACTGCCCTGATATTCTAGAACCAGATGGCAAAATAAGTATTCAAGGAATCCACCAATCACCTCCTGAAAGAGATCCAAAAAGAGAAACTCCTAAGAACACTGTGGCCAAATTCCAGAGTTCCCAGGTCAAGGAGAAAATATTGCAAGCAGCTAGAGAGAAACAATTCAAGTATTGTGGAAATACAATCAGGATAACACAAGATCTAGCAGCCTCTACATTAAGGGATCGAAGGGCATGGAATAGGATATTCCAGAAGTCAAAGGAACTAGGACTAAAACCAAGAATCACCTACCCAGCAAAACTGAGTATAATACTTCAGGGGACAAAATGGTCTTTCAATGCAATTGGGGACTTTCAAGCATTCTTGATGAAAAGACCAGAGCTGAAAAGAAAATTTGACTTTCAAACACAAGAATGAAGAGAAGCATGAAAAGGTAAACAGCAAAGAGAAGTCATAAGGGACTTACTAAAGTTGAACTGTTTACATTCCTACATGGAAAAGACAATATTTGTAACTCTTGAAACTTTTCAGTATCTGGGTAGTTTGTGGGATTACATACATACATACATACACACACACACACACACACAGAGACAGAGAGCACAGAGTGAATGGAATAGGATGGGATCATATCTTTAAAAAATGAAATTAAGTGGAGAGAGGGACATATATTGGGAGGAGAAAGGGAGAAATGGAATGGGGCAAATTATCTCCCATAAAAGAGGCAAGCAAAAGACTTTTTAGTGGAGGCAAAAAGAAGGGAGGTGAGAGAAAAACATGAAGTTTACTCTCATCACATTCCACTAAAGGAAGAAATAAAATGCACACTCATTTTGGTATGAAAACCTATCTTACAATACAGGAAAGTGGGGGAGAAGGGGATAAGCAGGGGGCAGGGATGATGGAAGGGAGGGCAATGGGAAGAGGGAGCAATTTGAAGTCAACACTCTTGGGGAGGGACAGGATCAAAAGAGAGAATAGAAGCAATGGGGGGCAGGATAGAATGGAGGGAAATATAGTTAGTCTTATACAACACAACTATTATGGAAGTCATTTGCAAAACTACACAAATATGGCCTATATTGAATTGCTTGCCTTCCAAATGGAATGGGTGGGGAGGGAGGGATGAAGAGAAGTTGGAACTCAAAGTTTTAGGAACAACTGTCGAGTACTCTTCTTGCTACTAGGAAATAAGAAATACAGGTAAAGGGGTATGGAAACTTATCTGGCCCTACAGGACAAAAGAGAAGATGGGGACAAGGGAAGGGAGGGATGATAGAAGAGAGGGCAGATTGGTGATAGGGGCAATTAGAATGCTCGGTGTTTTGGGGTGGGGAGAGGGGACAAGTGGGGAGAAAATTTGGAACCCAAAATTTTGTGCAAATGAATGTTAAAAGTTAAATAAATTAATAAAAAAAAAAAAAGAAACAGTTACTAATGAGGGCACTTACATTGATTCAAGAAACCACCATCTTTCTTATTAGGTGTACTTAATTTTAAATTTGTTTTTATTTTTTTTTAGACAAAGTAGACAATCTTTATTATCTTACAGCTACAGAAACAATGTCAAGCAAATTCCTTAAAACATGATTTGAGAAGGTCTATGTTCCTGTCATTTTTTTTTTTTAGAAATCAAGACTCAATTACATCATTCAATTACACTAACATTTTGATCACTCTAGTTGGTAGATTCTTTAAGGACAAGAAAAATGGGATCAGTGTAATAATTATGAGAAAACTTTCAATGTACCCAAAATAGTACACTACGGCATTTAAACTGAATTTATTTTTTTGTAATATTCCTCTTAAGTTTTTTAAACTGTCCTTGTTTTATAGCTAAAATTTAAACATGCAAACATTA
Organism: Notamacropus eugenii; assembly: GCF_028372415.1. Classification (NCBI taxonomy): domain Eukaryota; kingdom Metazoa; phylum Chordata; class Mammalia; order Diprotodontia; family Macropodidae; genus Notamacropus; species Notamacropus eugenii. Next base: position 375,871,872 of record NC_092875.1, read on the forward strand.
CCATCTTATGTCCCATTAAGATTTACTGCATTATCACTAAGTCTTTCATCAATAATTTAATGTATTTGTTTAGCTTTATAGATTTAATCTTAAATGATTATTTGCTTTTTAACTTTATTTTCTTCCTTAGACAGACAAACAACTTCTCATCTGGTAGCCTAGCTGAGTGTATACTAATTTAAAGTCTTTATTTCTCAATACATTTCTCTACATTTCATAAGGCCTGAGTGACTATATAATATGCTAACAAATGTACATTTTATTTTTATAACTTATTCTATACAATTTAAACTTCATATAGGCGATTTACACATAGAAATTAATATTTTTGTTGTTGTGTTCATCCTTTGTTGCCTAATAAGACCACAACATCAGAGAAATGAGGACATGACTTATACTTAACTTTGTTTTGAGTGAGGGAATGCTGTTCAAGGTCACAAACCAATTACCAAAACAGCAAATATGACATACTAGTTATGAAACTCAGAAGGAATTTTAATATGAATATTTATTTCAACAAACTTTCTTCATCTAATTAATATCTACAATGGTAAATAAAATCTATTTATAGTAAGGCCTTGATTTAGCTAACTTTTGCATGGCTTCTACTTATTTTATTTTCCTCCTAAAATTAAATATTGCTGTCTTATATAGTCTAATTGCAGATTATACTCTTTAATCCCTATATCTACAATCCAAGTTACAAATGGTACAGTTTTCAAATTGGGTGAAAGGCACTGGCAATGTGGAAACTAAAGAGGGTTCTGCACATGATGGGTGATCAAGAAATTTGTTGAATATAGAATGAATAATGTGAAATACAATTACTATAGAATTAGTATATCTATTATTACTGTACAGTGAAATTTATTGGGCTAGAGAAATCAGTCTATGAACATTGTTCACTTGACAACTTGGGATTTTGGAGTAAAAAGCAAGAAATTATAAATAATTAATTTTTAAAGTTAATTCTACTTATATAATAATACATGCTTAGAAGAGAAATATATAACGCTTACACTATTTTGCATGTATAACCAAATACATTGATAATTATTGAACTAAAACCTCAGTTAATTTATATAGTATTAGGCAAATAGAATTATATTATTCCAGTTCAAGAGAATTTCATTAACTCAAACTAAATTCTTCCATCTCCCTCGATATTTAGTGTTAATGGAAAACTGGTGCAAATATAAATACAGTATTTAATTAAAGCCTTATTTTCTGGGTTTGATATTTTTCTAACTGTGCAAATTCTAACTTTCAACAATAGTTCAGCTATGAACTATAAGATTAGTTAGTTATAATCACTTTTTACTGTTCAGGAGTCAATTGTACACTTTCACTTCTAGTACAATAATAATGTGAATATACTGATTAGTTTTATTCATGAACATTTTGAAAATTTCTTATAATAAAGGCACTGATACAATATTTCCATTTATCTACAGCACACTGGCAATGGCAAAACATTGATGGTACCATTCAAATTTTGATTCTCCCATCTTATGGTACAGATTGCATCAGAAGTGGTATCCCCAAAATATGAGCTAGCTGTTTATAAAGCAGATTCATTTTTTTTCTTTTTTGGCATCGCTATAAAACTAACAGTATATTTACGTCTTCCCTATTTGTTTTTCCAAATGTGTTTTTGAAAACCAAAATAATTTTTTGGTAGGAAGACATACAATATTGACCAAAGGTCTGACAATGCTCTTTATTTTAATGAAAATATTATTTGATTATATTCCTGTCAAAATAGCTCTCTACATTCAATTAAATCATAGGATCTTGATGTATTCTTGTATCAAATTGTTCTGTCTAATATTCTTTTGTAGAAAAAAATACCCTAAACTTATTTTAAATATATTTTTAAAGAAAATCTGTTCTTTACAGGACAGATTGGATGTTTATTCATTATATTCCCATACTGTGATGGAGCTATGCTATCGGCATTATGAATATTCTCTGCTATGATGCAGATGAAAAGAACTTCTAACTCATGCCTTGCCCATCTTGAACAAAGCTGTCCAACTCCAAAAACCACGGACAGATTATGTTGTGAGAGCAAAGTACAACTGATGTATTATCTACGATATCATTGGTTTCCTTTTCTAAAATAAAAAGACAAACATAACTATTCCTTGAAGTTCCTTCTAGTGCTAAATCTATTATTCATACAGCAAACAAAAAAAATAACATTTTTTTAAACTGAGTTACTAGAATTATGTGAAATTATGAAAAAAACTTCTTTATTAGGGCAAGAAGGTAAAGAAACCTTTTATTTAACCTCTCTTTATTTACATGTTGTAACTAAAAGGAAATTTAGTAGCTTAGTTGAGTAAAACAACACATCTGTTCAAGAAAAATGAACACTCCAGCCCTGTGAGTTCTGAGGAAATGTAGTTTTATAACATTTGAGACTTCAGCCATTCTTGAGTTTCTCTCTGTTCTTGAAAGACATCAAACAAGAAGAGACACTCACTACTTTAAGTCATGACTCTACATTAATAGCTAATCCTACTCAACAATCCCAAAATGGCTGGCCTGAAATTATGAAATAAACTCCATGCACTTATAGGTTGAGGTTTACAAGACTCACATGCAAAAGAAAATACAATTTTGCCCTAGGAACTTTATAACTGATCTGCCAACAAGTAATTGATGGATGGTTCCTGGCTTATGAGTACATGATAGAAACGGGAAGGTTTTTTCCATAGACAAAAATACTTAGTTAAAGAAGATATAGCATATTCTTCCACCTCTATGCATTTCTATGTTAGCAGGGCAATGATAATCCACTCCCTTGACCTGCTATTTGTTCATTTTCCTTATTCATTGTAATCACTAGTTTTAGGTCAATCCAGGGCCTTGTTTTGTTATATTTACACATTAATAAAATTGCAGTATATTATGCTTATATATGTATAAGTTTATATAAGTTATAAGTTAATTAATTAGGTAGACGTCAACCTCCAGGCTGATTTATTAGATATTATTGAATTTGTGAAACATTTACCCACATATTCTCTCTCTCTCTCTCTCTCTCTCTCTCTCTCTCTCTCTCTCTCGCTCTCGCTCTCGCTCTCGCTCTCGCTCTCGCTCTCGCTCTCGCTCTCTCTCTCTCTCATAGACTGTGTATTTGGTTAAATAAACACTAAGGTTACTGGTTAAAAGCTGACTGACTATGTAAAAATAATAAAACAAAGATATAATGATTTTATATTGTATCATCTTTGATTTGTTTCTCAGGATCACATCTAATCATCATCACTGTGCTACTGCTGAATTTTCAGGTCTGGAAACATTGTCCCTCCATTCAATTATCTCTTTCAATATGGTGGCCACTTTCTCAATATTTCTGTTTACAATTTTTCTTTAAGCTAGAGTTAAGGCAGTTCTATGAAGAAAGAAGTTTTCTTCCTTTCTCTCTTTTTCTCATTTAGTCTCTTAAGCTATAAAAATCAACTCTCCAAAATGAAAATTAAATTCTCAGACAACTCACAGAATGATAGTTAAATTCTGAGATTCTATTGCTTCTTTAAAAGATTGTTCATAGCATCTTTATATGCAATTACAAACTATTGAAAAGTTAATCATTTAACATTAAATTTAAAAATTAATTTAAATTTTATTTAAAACTGCACTTACATTTTAATTTGAATAATTAATTTTAAATTAATTTAAAGTCTATTATAAGTAAAGTGTAACACTAATTCCTATACATATATATGTGTTTAAATGATATATGCCACTTAGAACAATATCTTAAAAAAATCAATCATAGATATAATAGGAGATCTCTTTAATATTCAATTGTCATCAATTACTGCTTAATCAAACTCTGATATATCTTTCCAACATTAAGGAAAAACAAACCTTCAAATTCTATCCACATATTTTCATGGTTTAAAACCCACTTGCACATATCTATATAACTCATGGATTTGGCTCCATCCCCATGAGATGCTTTGTGATAATTCATAATCAAGAACTCACACAGGTGACTTTTATTCAGCCTTGCAGAGGCTTTACCTATCTAATTATGACTTAGAAATTCTCCATTATCTCTTTGTATTATATAACTACCAAGTATCTTTCTGCGTCTGCACTAGGGAAAATTGACTTTCTGCTCCGCAGAGGTTAACAAAAGCCAGGAAGAAGGGGATTACAGCTGAACGCTGTGTTCATGTTCTCAGCATGGATCTCCTATGATGGATTTATTTTTTTAGCCAATCAGAAGGAGAGTAATTTTCTCTTTCTATATAAAAGTGCTTCCAACAGTTTTAAATCCTGGGCTCTGACACACTCCACTTTTAAAGGGTCAAGGCTTTTCTTTTTCTCTTAACTTTGAAACACATTTAAATAGATATTAATAAACTTTTAAAATATAAGTTATATACTTATTTCCACATAGTATCTTTGGTTGGGTAAAGGGAGACTTAGTAATATTATATAAATAAGGCTATAGTACTTGAAAGGAAAAGACATACAGACTAATTCTCTCTATAACCTACAAAGAAATATCTTTTCATATAAAACAGAATGGTGTCTGTTTCTGGTCTCCAACATTTTTTTTTGGAATATTAGTTGTAGATGTAATTTCATTAAAGGAGAAAATCCTTTTATTGATGCAAACGGCATCACATTTATGCTTTCTAATTCTTGTCCATTCTCTTCCAAAATCTACAGCAGAGGATCCAATCAATATCATCTGCACTTAGTTTTTCATCATTTCCCAGCTATCTCCACATCACATTGTCTCCACTCAGTCATCTTTCTTATCCCTCATCCACTAGACATTTGGTTTATAATCCTGAAGCACAATGAGACAGATCTTGATCTCTCACTTCCAGGACATTTGCACATCATACTCCTCCCTTCTGCTTCCCAGTTCTCCTTCACGTGTTGTTTTCTTGTTAGAAAATAATCTGGAGGCTTTGGTTGATTTTATTGGCATTAATCAATCAATCTACATCATTACACATCTACTATTGTCAGGTACTGTGCTAAAAATGCCCAGAGATTAACATAGTACCTGAAAAATAGTATTTAATTAAAATTTTACCTGTGATCTCATTCAAAGGATAATTCATACCAACAAGTCAGAGATCAACCCAACCATTTCTGCTAGGCCATGAGACTTTCTTCCATACCTTAGTAAAAATTCACCTTAGGGTATCCACCTAACCATTCTCTGTCAGCAATACATCATGGCAATTTTACATGTCAGCTCTTTGAAGCTCATGAAATCATACTTCCTTGAAGTGTAAGGAAATACACTTAAATTATGCAAAAAAATTAACTATAAAAGTATATAGTTGTTGACAAATTGCACACACATTATTTAAAGAGTCCAGAGATTTGCTAGTCTAGAATTCTTTTGTCTGATCCCCTGTAAAAGAGTATGTTTTTTCTTCAAAGGACTATGGTACTACTTTTTGTTACAGTCTTATTAGAACCATTTTTCTTTTCTCCTCTGTGCAAGGCAGGAGCAATGTCCTTTATGATTGGTTTTTCAAGTAATGACTTTTGCATCCAGTACTGCCTGGATGGGTATGTATTTTCTTCTTCTTGACAGTAACTGTCAGAAATCTACTTCAGCTACCTTTTGTAAAGACATCTTATCTATCAATCTTCTAAACTGTCAGCTTGCATATTTTCCCCTAAAACTTATTTCAACTTTCATTTCACCTCTTGATCATATTTCTCTAGATCTTAAGTAGTCTGGCCTTAGGACCAGATTAACTAAGTTTACATAGGGTCAATTATAAAAGGTTGGCACCTACTTGTTGCAAAATTGTATACAATAATTCAGCTGCTAAGGCATAAAGTGAGTGTGACCTAGGACAGTGGAGAAGGGAGTGTCCCAAATCATGAAATCACAATTTTGACATAATATTTGAGTTTAATAGGCATTTATATTTTACTAATGGTCCAAAATAACACTGTTGGATACTGCCGTATTGTAGGATTACATCAAACAGATTTGTTAAAGTGTGTTTTAGATGAGTTATCAATGATATCATTTGAAAAAGGTTTCTTAACTTGAGTGCAGGAAACTTTTAAAAATATATTTTTGATAACCGTGTTTCAATATTACTTGGAATCCTATGTATTTTAATTTCTTCATTGAAAACAATATTCTGTTAAGTTGAGCAGTGGGGTTCCATCTCTCTGTCTCTGTGACACACACACACACACACACACACACACACACACACACACACAGCTAAACATTGTTGATAGGACCTCTGTCCTATCAATAATTCTTAAAATTTATTTTTATGATAAATCATAAAAAAAATTTGTCAACTATGCTCAATGACATACTAGATAGAGTACTTGGCTTGGCATCAGGAAGACTCATTCTGAAGTCTGACCCCTTGAACAGGACCCATCAAGTCAGGGACAGCTCTACGCCCCTTACCAGCAGGAAGAAGTTTCAGAAACTGAGACCTTCGCCCCTTACCTCAAAAGAATTTGGGTTCAATCTGTTTGAGGGGGGAATGATGAGGTTCAGACTCTAGGAACTTCCTTGAGCTCCCCTGGAATTTCCTCACTTAACATGGCTTTTCATACTCAAATTGTACTCTCTTGAATCTCCTCACAGAATCTGGCCTTTCTTACTCAAATCTAATCTTCCCATTTGTTCTGCAGTCTCAGGAAGCCCATGGCTTTTCATTATCACTTCAGGTCTCTGTTGCACTCCCCACCCTTGATCCCATCAAAACACCATTCCCATACTGCCCCTATCAAGATCTCTGGATTGCCCCACCTGCTTCCCACCCAAACCCTCCATTGTCTGATATCTCCTGATAGCCTAGTGAACTTTCAATGGCTCACTACCTTCCTAGTTCCTGCTGCGTTCCTGCTATTGACCTGCATCTGCCTCCCCTGCTTGCTGCGATGTATCTTTGCACTGATCAGACAAGCTATCCTAGAAGCGAAGGCTGACCTGCGTTCCCTGCTTGCATCCCTGCAACGCCCTGATTGCAGGACACCACCTCTGTTTAAACAAAAAAGGGGAGTTGTAGAGGGCCGAGCTCTGAACCGTGGCCCCCTGGTGAGCCCGGAGACGCCCGGGGGTGAGAATCCATCTTCCGGTGCTGGGAATGCCCCTTATGGAGCTGAGCTCTGCCTCCAGGGCGGAACATGGGAGAAGCTACAGCAGGGTATATAAGGGGGAACACGGGAAGGTCAGGAGGACTGGGGTAAGCAATAAAGTGCAGTAAGCAGCCTCCTCGGGTGTACTGTTTGGTCATTCCCCTCCCCCACAGGAGGGGGCCGAAACCACTGGAAGACCGGTATAGCGGGTGGCTTACAGGAGAGGTAAGCTTCTAGGTGATGGCCCTGGGCAGGCCCAGTACAGAAAAGAACCAGAAGAAAAACAAAGTACTTTAAAGCCCAAAGTTTGGGCAACAAGAAAGAAGAACTAGAGATTGTAACACCTTATAAGTTTCACTGATACTTGGTGAAAAATGCTCATGAGCAGAATAAGGCTATGAATCAGTCCATAACAATGTATGAGGAGGGGAAGGAATTATACTTACTATAAAACCTTCAGGAACCAGAATTAGAAATTATAATGAAGAACATTCAGTGATTCAGTGAAGATGAAGAGAAAAACAAAAATTTCTTTCCCCCTATTAAGAATTTGTCTACCTAGACAAATAGATGGAGTGTTTAAGAACCAGATCACAAGCTTGTCACAGGGAAATAACCACTGGAGGGAGATTTCATGCTTTGGATACCTTAGGGAATTAGATATTGGGAAAAGCAAATTTATAAAGATTTGAAGGAAAGATAGGTAGGAACATATGAATTTAAGAGGGTTAATGATTGAGTCTAACCTACCTCTTCAATATAGAAATTACTAAAAGAAAGAGAAATTATGTCCAAAAGGATGTTACTGTGGCCCAGAAAGATCTTTAATCATTTACGAAAGGTTAAATTATGTTGATTGGCTCTAGTTGCCATTTCTGCCTTTGAGGAATCAACCAACTCTGCCAACAGGGATCCAAATCAAGCTACGCAGTTTGGCCATTGTACGTGGTTGTCAGGACTAGTTATCCTCTAAGATCTCATCAAGCTATAAATTAACATCAAATTTAATTCTTTATAGCATCATTACTAAGGAAAGAAAGTTAAATTTGATTTTTAGTAACTAAAAGTTTTGTTTAAACAAAAAGTATGCCAATACTTCACGTGCTGTTTGCTCAATATCCAATTCCTCTGATGAGTAAAGTCTATCAAGATTTCTATATAAAAAATTAAAATTTTCTGTCCCACAAAAATTTTCAAGTAGCCAATTTACAGTTTATAATGGGGCCTGTGAAGAAAAAGGACAAGTATCAATGTGATAAAATATGTAGGCCATAAAACACTGATGAACAAAATGATCTATCCATTCTTTCATTCATATGTAGGTATTATGTATTATGAATATGTCTAAAACCAACTGTACTAGCGTCTTTTATAATATTTTAATATTTTGGAACTAAACACACATCACTATAGCTATACTTTAGTCATTATTTCTGATATAATATTTTATTCTTGCATGTGTACCTTTGTTTGAACAAAACATTGGAAGAAAAATATCATTTGATTGAAATACAGTTCATTAAATGGAATACAGAAATAGTGCCCTGCGTAGTTGTATTCAAAAAACATGACAGAGTTCAAAAATGTTCTTGACCCAGGTTGCAATAATGATGAATGGCAGAGATTTTTATTCTTCGAGATCACAAAAAATGTGACCTAGTGATATATGGTGGCTGCTACTTTGAAAAAGCTAATTTAATTTTAGAGTGTAGCAGAAGAATTGTCCTGCCAATTCCTTTAGAAATTACGTTAAAGGTGATTCCCTATTTTTCACCACTATTGTAGTACTTTTCAGATCAAGTTATAGCTGTGTAATCAGATGATAAATGAAAAATTCAACCTGAAGTCAGCCCACAGTGGAAAACCACTGCCTGTCTTCAGGCTATCACCACTGTAATTGCTGAAACAACTAAGTTAAGGCAATGTAAAATCTATGGACACAAGCTCTATGAAGTACCAGGCAGCAAATCTATCCAGCTGAGAGATGCCATTAAAGATGATTGCTTTAAGATGCTTCTGCACTAAGGCTGGACCAGTTATTCTAACTTAAAAGTGTGTAAACATTCCCAGATGTCAAAAGAAAATGACTGGCAACCAACGGGACGTTTTAGCCTAATACATCAGGGAGTTGAGATTTTTAAGCAATTTATTTAACTAAATTAATAATGGCCTATACTAAGCAAGTTTATTGATATTTTAGCTCTCACATCTGTTTCAATATAAACCAGATCATTCTTATTGGAGCTGCACAGTAAATTCTGCAGAATTTAACAGGAAAAGTTGGAGCCTAGATTCTCAATTTTCCAAGCAATAATCGTGTTTCAATCACTGACATACAAACTTCTTGAAAAGTAATAGTTTTCTGCATATATATATATATATATATATATATATATACATTCTCTCCATATATATTTATACATATATATATAATATATATTCTCTGTGTGTGTATATACATATATGTATATATATACATACACACACATACAAACATATTTAAAGAAACAAATGAACAAAGACCCTTGGAGGAAGACATGGGGGAGTGCCTTGGGGAACTATGGATACCAACAATTTTAAACTCAAGAGGTGGCGGAAGCTGTAAAGAAACTTACCTGAGAAATAAAAAATCTAGACCCATGAGTCTAACCCCATACCCACAAAATATTCACAAACCTGATGGTGACTTACTTCTGATCATGTGTCTGCACATACCCACTCTGCCATCACCAGTCAGTGCCGGTCCAGTTTCCAATATAATGCTGCACCCCTGGGGCACTGAATTCAGCAGCCATGAACTCTGGACTGCAATGATTCAGATGTTCTTTACGAATTAATGGAAATAGTCCTTGATATTCTCCACTTCAATTTTATCTCTGTTACAAGAGCCAGGAGGTAAAGAATATAGAGGTTCTGGAAAATGCTGAGGAAAAGAAGAGGAGGGGAATAAAGAAGAGAAAAGAGAAATAAAGAAGACATGATAAGGGAAAAAAGAAGAAGAAAAGGGAGAAGGTAAAGAATCTAGTCTGAAACAGACATTAGCAAGTCAATCAACTCTTTGTCTCCTCCATTTTCCTCAGTGACTCAGAACACAAAAATTGAGAAGAGAGCTTGTAATTTTCTTTTGATAATTTTTTACATTAAAAGCATACTAATATCTCAAAGTTTAGGATTTTACCTGATATCTCCTTATGCCAAACATTGTAGTCTCTTAAGATTAAAAAAGAAAAGTCAAAAACTTGAGTTCTGTTATTTCAAGATAATCTCTGCACATGCAGAAAGTAATAAGATGATAAATATAACCTTATTATCTATGAATACCTGAATGACAGGAAAACCTCCTTCTTTTTGGCTCCCATCATGTACTGAGTTCTTTGGGTGCAAAGAACAAAAAAGAGACTACAGTGTTTCTCTATTCCACACCCCCTAAGGAGTGCATAATTATTCTATTTACGAGCCTCTTCTCATATCTTTTATTTTTTTTCCTATTACTTTATAAATAATACTAGTAGTAAGAATATTGATGATAAAAATAATTGATATTTCCAGAAAGTTTCATCCATCTTTTTGTGCTTTACAACACAAATTTCCTCAATGTAAAGAGTGTGATTACTTTAGATTTATCCAGTCCAAATGACTCTCAAGTTCTCATTCAGACAGGATCCTTCCTCCTCTCTGTGTAAGCTACATCTTACTAGATGTGTGATTTTACTAGATTTTAGATGTGTGAGGAGATTATAATGGCATCAATCTAGCAACACTAGCAACTAAGCAACTCTGCAAAGTGTATAAAATTTTCTTAGTTGCAAAGGGAAAAGAAAACAACGACAAAGAATATGAAAGCAGAATATATTTAAATAATACAGTACAGTCACACTCATAGGGCAGTTAAGTGGCATAGTGGATAGAGTGTTGTGCCTGAATCAAGAAAATTCATTGTCCTGAGTTCAAATCTGGCCTCGGAAACTTATTAGATGTGTGACCCTAGGCAAGTCACTTAAACCCATTTGCCTCAGTTTCCTCATCTGTAAAATGAGCTGGTAAAAGAAAGGGCAAACCACTTCAATACCTTTGCCAAAAAAATTCTAAATGGGCTCATAAGTTAGACGTGACTGAAATGACTGAACAGGCCTGTAATTTTTCCCCACACGCATACCTCCCACAAATTATCTATAGTTATTCCCTGAACAGTGAATTTTAAGAAAGACAGGTTTTATTAGTCTATCCCCTACCTTTTAAAAGAAAGCAAAGAAGTCAGGGTGGGTTTCAAACAGTAAAACAAACTAATAAAAAAACCCATAAAATGCAGTTCCTAAAGGCTGCTCTATCCATGGCCTTTGGGAACAGCATGGTTAATTTAGAGTGAAACCCAGATGCTCAGTATGACTGCTTCTCTATGCCCCTTGGAGACATACACTAAGAAAACTCCTGAAGTGGAAATAAGCTTCATCCATTTCTTTTCTTTTGGCTGCCTCTTCAGTTTTAGTCATGCCTCTAGCCTCTCTTTTTGGATTATGACTCATGAACTGGCTGTTATCCATAGCTTTCTTAGACCCTCACCAGCCTAATTACCAATTTGACTCCTTTCTCTCTTCCTCTGTGTTCAAAACTGTAGGCTACCCAAGAACTAATTTATTCTCCTCTCTTTGCCTCAATTTTCTGAATCTCCTTAGTTTTAAGGAAGGAGCTATCTAAACCACAGGACTCTGCCTGTTTAGAGGGATAGAGATATTTAACCTCCATTACAACTCTCATTTTAGTGTTCTTTCAATGAAATGAATTTTACTTAATAAATCTTATATGTTGTAGTCACCAGGTTAGATATGAATTAAAACTACAGGCGTTCTGATTTTTCTTTCAAACCTTGTCAGAAATAATCCAAGAATATATTAAGTGCCTACCCATTGCAAGGTGTTGGGGTCAAGAACAAAAAAAAAAAACAAAAACCAAGCAGTAGTCTCTACCTCCGAGGAACATACATTTTAGGGCAGGTATAAGACATACATGTAATCATGGGTTAATTTGAATAGGGAGACAAAGCCAGAAGGACCAGGATTTTATGGAAGAGGTTTCATCCAAGCTGACCCTTAAAGGAAGCTGGCATTTAGAGGTAGAGTTGTCATTTGAGACACTGCAAAGACACAGAGTTGGAAGACAACGACTAGATGAGTCTATCCATAAGTGTGGGAATGGGGTTAAGGGGAATTGGGTAAAAGGAGAGTGCTAGAATGTAAGAATTTGGGGAAGATGGGTTGAAAGCTTTGTTTTGAAGGACTTTGTCAGGGAGAGCATCATGTAGTAAAAGCAAATCTCAGTTATTTGAGGGTGCATTTTATTAGAATTTCATTGCTAGGTGATGTTTTATTCTTGTGAAGAATCCCCCTCACCCCCAAGAGACAGTTCTTTGTAAGGTGAGATACAAGGGAAAAAAAAAAAACTTAATTCCAAAAAGAGCTCTAATGTTAACATGCCATACATCCCAGGATACTTTAGATCTGTGATCCTTACTACATAAGGAACATGTAGTAAAATTTTACTGCAGAATCAGCTGTTGGCCAGTTATGTAGCTAAACTGAAAAAAAACAAAAAAACAAAATAAAACATTCTAGAATTCTCTCTACTCCCTGGAAGGATAGATTCTCATCTCACTTCTAGTTCTGCGTGGCCTATTATATAAATGGGCACATTTTCTAGTAGATCTTATATGATCCCTGAAGTTGGTGATACTTGTAGGCCAGAGTTGAAGATTACTTTGAGTGGCTACATGATAAAATGGACAGCACCGCATCTGATCTTAAAAACCATAGGTTCAACCATTGGCTTTGCTGTTGATAAGAAGTGTGACCTGTGAGTGAGTGAGTAGGTACCTTTACTTATCTAGGCTGCATTTTCTTCACCTATAAATGAGGGCATTGGGCAAGGTGATCTGTAAAAGGTCCTTTCAAGTGTAAATCTATGAACACTCTACACCAAATTACACTAACTGCCACTAAGAACAACATTAATTCCTAGTAAGAACAAGATATGGTAGCATGGCAGAAGCACTGGATCTATATATTCTCTCTGTGTGTGTGTATTTCTTTCCCCACTCTCTTCAGTAAATTGAACCCCAAATTGGTCTGGTATCCTGACCTTTCATAATAAAAAACATACTTCTAAGATTCCAGTCACATGAGGCACTAACATTGCTTTTTAATGACAAGATATTACAAAATGTTTTTGTGTCCAACCTGTTATTGTTTGTCTGGAATGTCCAGACTTACTTCCAAGGCTAAAAATCAGTGATCTATGGCCAATATAAAACTGAGATTGTGAACATTCATTTTTAGGCCGATGCTGTCAAGAACAATGAAATATGTAAGCTCTTTACTTTGTTCTCAGATTGCAGAAGTCGGGGAGGAACTGTTGCAGCTGTGCTGGAGGCAGAAGGCAAGGTGGTCAATACAATTTCTATGGCCAATTTAATTGGGGGTAAAGGTCAGGTTGTTTCCTTTTCAAGAAAAATCATTGTGCAACATTTTTCAGCACCTGAGGCTAGATACATATGAGTACACTCTGGAATCTGTTCTGCCAGTACCACTGAACCATGGACTCTGAGAACTGTAGAAGTGAACAGGGGATCTCAGACGTTAGTTTATCCAACTTTTTCTTGAATCTTCTCTACAATCTCCCTGGAAAATGTTTGCTTGGCCTCTGCTTAAAGGTCGCCAATGACAGGTGACACATTTTCACATACTCAAGTTCATCTCCACACAAGTCTCATGTATTTAGCATTTTAGCATTGACAAACTACTTTCCTTATAATAACTCTGAAGTATGCATAGTAGTATTATTATTCCTGGTTTAAATAGGAGGGAAATAAGATTTAGAATTTGAATAACTTGCCTCATGCCATGTGTCTAATAAAGACAGGAGCTAGAAATCCAGCCCAAATCTGGCTCTCATTTCAATAGTCTTTCCATGGTATTAGTGATTTCCTAAAACATTGCACTGTGTATTTAGGCAGAATAATTCATTCATTCATTCATTCATTCATTCATTCATTCATTCAGGCAGTATCTATACAGAATAGTTGTGAGTGAGTTGGTGGTGGCTGTGGGGTTATGATGGTTATTTGTTGTTGTATTTATACTGAATTGTGTTTTGTAGTTATTTGTTCTGGTTTTCCCCCCATACTTACCAGCTGTTTGATGTTTTTTTGTTGTTCTCAAACTGAGATGTTTGATGTGGTGGTTATTCTTTTGATACCAACCTGTTCATTCTACTTGTTTGCTGTGGTTGTTCTCATACTGAGCTGCTTGATGTTTGTTGCATGCTGTAGTGATTATTCTCGTCTGCTGTTTGTTGTGGGGGGGGGGGGGTTTGTTTGTTTTGCTTTATTTTTTTGTAAGCTGAGTTCTTATTTGTTGTGTTTGTTATTATTCTGAACTGTAGCAGAACAGGGCTGCCAAAGCAGGTGTGGTAGCTAGGTAGGAAGCTAGGTATGTGTTTTGATATTGGAACAAAAAGAAACACTCATAAGAGTAAAAACATTTATTTGGCTGTATAAGAGAAAGATATTCAGGAAGGACATCATGTTGATTCAGCACAGCACAGCATTCCTGTCAGTGTTGCCTAAGGTGGTCTGCCTGTCAAGCATTAAAAGCCAGTTAGATCTTGTGGCTTTTTGTGTTCAAATGTTTAGTAAGCCACATCAATAGTCCAACCTTAGTCCCCTTAGCCCATTAAATCTTTCCAACTCTGTCCATCCCTTCTAGGGACAAACTAGACTAATGTGCCTGGGACTTTTCTTTTTCCTACCATGTCACCCAGACTGTTTGACTTTTACGTTCTACACGTTGTTTCCTAATTACGCTCTCTGAGGTCAAGCAAGACAAATGCAATTCCTATTCTACGTGAGAGCCCTTCACATTTTCTAATTATTTTCTCTGAGTATTCTCTTCCATAGGCTAAACATCCTCATTCATTTTAACTTTCAGCCAGTCAGGAAACAAGAATTTATTCTAAAAGGTTAAAATCTGTGACAATGAATGTTTTTGGTTGCTAAGTAACCCTGTCAACTCATATTGAGCTTGCACTTCACTAAAACCCACAAATCATATTTCCATATAGTTATTCCAAACCATGTTTCATCAACTCTGTACTTTTGCTCTGTACCACAGAGCCTGGATGGATACCTGATGGCAATTCTGTCAAAGAAACTCTCAGTCTATTTTAGGTTTAATGACATAGTTTGAGGTGTCTTCCCAATCTGGGATTCTGAACTCCTCTAAATTTAAAATTCTTACCACATTTATTGAAAATTAAATTCATCTTATTAGCTCCAACTCAATATTCTAGACCAGAATTTTCAAACACCAGACCCAAGGATACATAGTAAAGCACAATATGGAAATATTTAACAAAATAAATACAATAGAATATAAATGATGTTGGATATGTGGATTTTTCAGTCAATATGTATAGCAGAGATCCTTATGTATGTTTTAATGGCCCTATTTCTATTTGAGTTTGATAAGACTGTTCTGGAGTGTCAAGTTCTTTTTTTTAAAAGTTCTATTATCACTCAATAAATTACTGTCTTTTCCAGCTTCACACAATCTAAAACTTTGATAACTTGTACCATCAATATCTTCAATTAACTCAGTGATAAAAGTGTTGAAAACTACAGGGCCACTGATAGAACTCTGTATCACTCTGTGAGAAACTTCCTGGCATGTTGTCATTTGTCCACTACTTAAAATTCTTTGGTTTCATTCAAATAGTTAAGTCAATCATATCAACTCAATTCGTTCGCAATTTACTAATCATCTCCTAGGTATAAAATACTCCTACTAGCACTGGAGACATGATGATAAAAAAGAAAATAGTCCCCTAATGAACATACCATCCAGGTAGTAACTGACTTGAAAGTACGATCATGAAATCCCTGTCTCTCTATCACATCCAGAACACTATATGAGAGTCTTTCCAAAATATCTTACTGAACTCTAGATAGTCCAAACTCACAGCTCCCTCATCTGTCAAAAAATAAAAAAATAAAATAAATCAAAAGAAAACAAAGGAGGAGCATAAATGTTTCTTAGTGTAGTTATTCTCTTCCATTATGAAGTACTCATATAATGTCATTCTAATGTATCACTATAGAATTCATCAGAAATCTCATCAAATGCATTATCCCTTAATCTAAAATTTAGGTAGGGTAGTAATGTTTCACTTGTACCTTAAACTTGGATTATCTAAAACGTCATCCTACAAATCTATTCTTTCTTTGGAATTCACTATTTTAAAGAAACTATCAAATAACTTTTTTATGCCATGTTCAAAACTATGGTTTATACCTTCTAGTAAAATTTCTCACATGAGTTACCAATTTCTAAAAATTATCTCTCTTTTGTGCCCTCCTCAGTTTTCCCAGTTGCCTCCATTCTAAAGACCCTCATGACCACACGTATTGGCTAATGACAAAGCTCTTTTCCCCCTTCTTTTTCATTCCGTTATTCTTTCTTTCTTAATCGCTTTCTAACACATCTTCCCACAGATTCTCTCTTCTCAAACACCCTTCATGTAGCTGACAGAGTAATTTCTTATACAGAGATATAGTCATATCATTCTTGTACTCAAATATCATCAATGACTCCATAATGCCTACAAAGTAAGTAGCCAGGTGGTACAGTGGATAGAGCACAGGACATGGGGCCAGAAGACCAGATTTTGAATGCTGACTCAAGTCCTTAGCAATTTTGTCACTCTGAGCTTCTTCATCTGTAAGTGGGGATAATTACCACACCCATGCAATAGTTATTGTGAAGTTCAAAGGCATTAACATATGTAAAAGTGCTTTGCAGATCTTAAAACACTACCTAAATACTAGCTATTATGAAGTTCAACCACATTTGTTTGACATTCAAAGACCTCTATAAATCTAGGCCTACCTCTCCTTTTCCTGGCTTATAATATGTTACTGTCCTCTAAGTAACTCAGTTCTATTCAATAACACTTCCATTAAGCATTCCCCCATTTCCTGGTTGGTATCTATCTTTGCCCTCAGACCACACATAGTACTTAGTATAAGAGAGTAAATTTTCTTTTGTGACCTTTGTAGGTGACCTACAAATGAGTTAATTATCAAATGGGATAATAATTAAAAGGCATAGTTAAAGGAGAAAGTCCTATAGTGGAGATATGTTACCTTTATGACACCCTGAATGATTTATGATTTATTACTACTACAAAACTATATGTACATGGGTGGGGGAAAGGAAGCAAATGAGACAGATTCCCTACCTTGTCACTGGGAGTTGACTTAATCTTGTATTTAGAGGCAAGAGTAAGGGCTCTCTGATTTAGAATTTTTAAAGGCATTCTTTGGGTTTCTCCACCTACGTGCCTCCAAGAATCTACAGCTTATGCAGAGACCTCACACTTGTAAAACCAAATCATCTTGCGGAAAAAGTGGTAAACTAGGTTGAGAGTAGCTGACAGGCTTTAGACCTGAGGTAGTGGTATGTCTACCCTAAGACGACATCCTCTTCAACCTCCTACCCCAGGGAAAGGGCAGATGAGAATGATTTGTTCCAGGGACCAGGAAGGTGACTGAAGCAGGTACCTTGGAGTGCTTAGAGATTGGTCAGACATCCAAGATCCCAAGGTCATCCACTGTATTCCAGAAAGTTGCCAGTTGTCTTAACTTTTGTTTTGCTAGTGGAATTTTATGAAACTGAAAGAGAGAGTAAGACTGACAATTTTGAACAACTTAGTCTCACTTAAATCCAGTGCATGCCCAAGTCAAGACATCACCATAATATCATTGGTCTTCTTCTAAAATGAAGGACAAACAGCAATAACCGAACCCACTCCTTATGCCAAGATATTCTCTATGTAGAAACATGTGACTGTTGGAGGTGGATGAGAACAATGCCAATGCAATATCCATATTAGCCAATATGAATATGGATACATATTTCCAGGGTAAATTCCCAAAATATAAATGTGTGTTTGTCCTTCATTGTGAAGAAGATCATGCCATCAGAGAAATAATGACATGACTTGCATTTGACTTTGTTTTGAGTGAGGGGAGGGCTGTACAGGTCACCAGCCTCACTTCTCCTCCAGAGCCATCTGAATCCAGTGACCAGATATTCATCAGGATGACTGGAGATGACCCAGGATGAGACAATTGGGGTTAAGTGACTTGCCCAAGGTCACACAGCTACTTGAGTGTCAAGTGTCTGAGGTAAGATTTGAACTTAGGTCCTCCTGAATCCTGCACTGGTGCTCCATCCACTGCACCACTCTCTTTCTCAAAGATAAAACCAACATATTTATGCAGATACCAGAAAGCCAATTCCATTATGGTAAAAAAGAAGTTTACATATATATATATATATATATATATATATATGTAATACACACACACACACACACACACACACACACACACAAACACACATATATATATATATCACCAATCCAGGGATCACTGATATCCTCAAGCCTTCCCTCTGTTAGTTCTCACCACAAACAAGCTCCATTAGGCAAAATTCCTCCCTCTCTTACTCAAGCTAGCTGCTCTGCCTCACCTCTACCTTACTCTCTCCCAGTTCTGTCTCACTCACTTTCTGCTCTACCCTTCCTGTTTCACCAGTTTTGCAAGCTCCTCACACCTTTGGCTCTGTGTCAGCTGGGTCCAAGCTCAAAGTCTATTAAAGAATGGGAAAGATCTTCCCATTGCATTAACATTACAGGGAGGTTGCTGAATTTAAAGAAGAGTGGGGGAAAAGTGATGCAATTTGGGCACAACACATTGATTCTCTGGAAGTATTTTACCAATCTTTAGTTGTACTGGCAACCCAGTATTGGAGACCCAGAAGATGGCTCTAAAATCTGCCCTTATTATTCCAGGAGACCCGGAGAGGCTTGTGGCTATTTTTCTAGTTCTTGAGCTCATAGGTTCCCATTGCTGGGTGTCCTCCTAGGATCAGCAGTTGATATCAACTAACCAACCTTACTGAATACCTTTTAGAAATATACACCAAAGTAGAATAATAGGAACAGTTACACAAAACACTTCCCTTCTCAAAAAATACAAAGGGATATTGTCCCACATACAAAGTACAAGGAAAAGTAGTTTCCAGCTTAGATCACAAATGGTAAAGGTGAACATTCACTGGTTTTGGAAATCATTTTGTTAGAAGACTTCAAATATTTGACGATAATCATTGCATAACTTGCTGCTGGGTTCTTTGAGTCCAGAATGCATCTTTCTTCAATATATTTAGTTGTCCTCAGCTCCCGATGAAGGCATTGTTGCCGGTCACGTCTATTCCAGAACACTGATAGGATAAAAGTAATAAACTATAATTTCTTCACCCATCAAAGTTTACCTGGTGCTCTATCCTCTGCTCAGTAAAGTTGAGGGATGAAGAAGAAAATTTTCTCCTATTTCACCTGAGCCTCCTTCCTAAGCACGTCCTTTGTAGGAGGTTGACTTGAATTGCTGTTTCCTCTAAGTTTATAGTCACTCAGACATTGGTTGTCAAAATTGCTTACTATTTTAAAGAAGGCCCAAAGGGAATGACAGATTGTCCAATAGTTTAACATCTTTGATTGATTTAATAGAGGTGACTTCACCTGATAGATATATGGACTAGAGTATTTGAATTGATATAATTTACTCCTCTCTCTGTATTTTCAATAATTCCGCAGAGAAAGAAGATGAATATTTATCAACATAATATAGCAAAGTTAGTCAAAATATCCATGTTGAGCCAATAGCTTACAAATGACATCAAACAAAATATGTAATTGATCACCTGACCATTCAGACTTCTAAATAGCATTTTTTTCCAAAGTGTTTTACCCCATTAAAAGTTTACTTGCTGCTACCAGAGTTAAAGGAAAGTAATGAAGGTAATTTCTGTTATCAAGAATGACACTACCACATTAATGATTTTCTTTCATTTAAACACTTGATTCTGGGTTATTAGTTAAGTAAATATTTGATTATCTTCATCAAGGGTGTTAAGAGGCAAGTCATATCATCCTGATGTCATGGTCCTCTTCGAGAATGAAGGACAAATACAATAACCACCACAACAGGCAAGCCAATAAATTGGATAATGACTTACTTTAAAATAAACTACCCAGAACACCAGTTACCAATAACAGTGAAGTTACATGACCCTATAATAAATATCAATATTTCATCATTGTCTTTCACAGGCCTAGGTTTTGTATGAATAAAAAAATGTTTTCCATTAATTAGACACTTTTTTGAAATTAATCAATTGTTTCATCAATGTTCTCTGGCACTATAATTTTTTTGCTGCATAGTCAATAGGAATTAAGCTATTTCCTGACTGCTTTAGTAAAGCAAAACCAAAAATAAACAAAAAAAGGAAACCTGAAGATATTTTCTTTAGCCACATTCCTGTTGCCATGTCCTCCTAAGCTCCAGTCTACATCTCCAATTAGATTTCTCAAACTGAATGTCTCACATAGTCTTCTGAACCACAACAAACCCAAAACAGAAATAATTTTCCCCCTAAATCTTCCTTTTTTTCCAAATTCCCCTATCATTATCAAAGAGACAACCATTCTTCCCAGGCTCACAACCTCATTGCCATCTTAACTCTTCATTCTTACTCACATATCCAAACTTTCATCAAATCTTGTTATTTCAACTTGCAAAACATCTCTCATATGTCTCCCCTTCCCTTCTCTCAAGCAACCTGACCTCTGACACATACAAGGATTACAACTGACTCTAAGCAAGCTAAGCTTCAACTGACTTCCAGAAAAATAGAGACAAAATAGTTGAATACATTCATTAACTTGGAAATTCACTTATTTAGGTCATCATTCTATAGAGCTGCTTATCTATTTTTTTTAGGTTATAATTTTATAAAGTATAGAATGTATAATTATTTTTGTTGGCACAAAGTGATCCATTTATGGATAAAGATGTTTTATTTTAAAATTGAGAGATGCTATAGACTCTTAAACTTTAATTTTGGAAAGAAGTGATACCTAACTCTAATAAATGAGATTTAAAGCTTGTTTCCAAGCAGTCAAAAACCACATGAAGAGGAAGGTCATATTTTTTAATCAAATAAACATGTTAAATGTTATATATATATATGAATGGTCCTTATCTAGGTACAGGGGATACACAGAAAATGAAAATCAAGTTCTGACTTCAAAATGTTTACATGCCACTTGGGAAGATACAGCATGGAACCAGACAAATACATGCCCAGAGAGAGTACTTTGAAGAAGAAAGTGTGAGTAAATCAAGGGAAACCAAGGTTGTCTAATCTTTAAATGCTCATGGGATAACATTATGTGTACAGTAGCTGCTCAATAAACTTGTTCAATGAAAAGCATTTTTTCTAAGGATTTCAATAAATTTGATTCCCTCACTAACCATGGATATTGCCAAAACTTTACATCAAAACCTCTTCTTTTCCCTCTCTATCTCACTTGGCAATCTGATAGCTCCTGTAGATTAAATTATCCAAATGAAAATGATTCCCATATCCAAAATGCTAGTCCTAACTTTCCTCCTAAGCTCCAGTCTACATCTCCAATTAGATTTCTCAAACTGAATGTCTCACATAGTCTTCTGAACCACAACAAACCCAAAACAGAAATAATTTTCCCCCTAAATCTTCCTTTTTTTCCAAATTCCCCTATCATTATCAAAGAGACAACCATTCTTCCCAGGCTCACAACCTCATTGCCATCTTAACTCTTCATTCTTACTCACATATCCAAACTTTCATCAAATCTTGTTATTTCAACTTGCAAAACATCTCTCATATGTCTCCCCTTCCCTTCTCTCAAGCAACCTGACCTCTTTGTGCCTCAATTCTTCATCTGTAAGAAGAGGGATGGTGATAGCACTTAGCAAACAATATTGTGAGAATCAAATGAGTATACGTATGTAAAGTGTTTTGCACCTTAAAATGTTATAAAAGTGATAGTATTATAATCATACTTATTATTTGATCATATTCTTTGTTTCTATATTACCTACATTTTTCCCAGCTTCCTCCACCCCCAAGAACCAACTCACATAATAAAGAATTTCTTTTTAACAAATGTGGAAGAAATGAAAAAAATTAGCAAACTCATCAACACATTGAAAATATGTTGTTATATGAATCTGTTCCATATCTGCGGACACCTACTCTAGCAAGTAAGTTAGGAGAAGTATTTTCTCATGTTATTTTATAGGGCCACACTTTATCTTTTTAACTTCAAGATTTAGCTTTCATATTTTGTTATTTTATTCAATATATTTATGTAAAGTCATTATGTATATAGTTTTCATGGCTCTTCTTTCTTTACTTCACAGTAATTAAAATGACACCTTCCATGCTTCTCTATATTCATTCTATTTTATATTTCTTATAATATAGTAATACTGTATGACATTCTTGCATTATAATTTTGAGCATATTCTCAAGTATATAGGCTCCTCCAATGTGTTCAGTTCTTTGTGACCACAGAAAAAATGTTACTATAAATAGAGTTCTTTTTTTGGTCTATGACTTCATCTGTCTATGAGCAGAAGCTCAAAGAGTAAGGGCATTTTATTTGCATAATTCAAAATATCTTCCCATAATGGTTTTGCCAGTTCACAGCTCCACACGCCATGCATCACTGTGCCTATTTTTTCCTCCAACACTATTTTCATCTTTAACAGCTTTGCCATTTTGCTGAGTGTGAGGTAAAAATTTATGGTTATTTTAATTTGCATTCTTTAATTATAAGTGATTTGAAGAATTCTTTCATGTGATTATTAATAGTTACAATTCTTCTTTTGAGAACTGTGTTTTCTTACCTTTTGACCATGTGTAATGGTGTGGCAATAGATTTCTAATTGTTATGCTAGCCTCAGATCTCTCCTCAATCTAATCCACCCTCTGCTCAGCCACCAAAATCAATTTCCTAAAATGGAGGTCTGATCATATTGATCTCCTACTCTCCCATACCACAATCAATTGCAAGGTCCTCTAATTGGCATTCAAAGTTTTTTATAAGCTGGATCATCTTTACATTTAATTTGTCAACTTACACACAACCATCTCATTTCTCTGTGGTTCTACCTGTGTCAGAAATATTTTCTTTTCTTACTTTTGCCTCTTAGATTCCCAGACTTTCTTCAACACAACTCAAATCTCCCTTCCTCCAGGAGGCCTTAGTACTTGTCCAGGCTCCCATCTTATGCCTTCTAGTTTCAGTCTCTGTGATTACCTCGATGCGTATTTCATGTATGTCCTGTTATTTACATGTGTCCCACATTTGAATTAAATCTCAGGAAGGATAAGGACTGGGTTGTTTTTTTTTTTTCCCTTTCTTTTTATCCCTAGCATTAAGTAGTAACAATATGCATTTTATAAATGTTTGCTAACTTACTGATAATCCTTGTCAAGTATGGAAACAAGTCAAGATATCATAAGTAAGATCTATAATCACACAAAAGCGTTTGATCTAATTATCCACCCGGGAAAAATCAAGTTGTTGAAGAAAGTCTGGCATCTAGACCACAGAAGGCCATTAGATTGACAATCTATAGAATTAATCTACCTATGTGAGTATATATTGTTAACAGTGACCACAAAGTCACAAGAGTTACGTGAAAGCCAGGTTTATTACAAGAGAAATGAACAAGGAACACTTCCTTACAGAATTTTGCATATTTATAATAGTACAACAAAAGGAGAAGAAAACAGGAAGGGGCATGGCATGGGAAGGGAAAAGCGCAGTAATCCTTCGGGGAGGTGAGGAGCAAGGTGATGGGAAAAGCCACATTATTTTCCTTTGGGAACACCTAGACTCTAAAGGTAGGAGGGCCCAGTTATCTACTAAGGACCTCAGCTGCACAAGCTTCTTTCCCAGCTGGCACAGATGGGCTATCACTTGTCTTGCCTCCCAAGGACACAGAGGGAATATAGCTTGGGATGTAAACAGCAAACTATATTATCTGAGGAAAGCAGTGGGTTGATGCTTAATCCTTGACACATTCAGGGCCCCTACGTGCTCTGGGTCCAGTGTTTCTAGAAAATATGGCACCTCAAAAAACAAAATTTCAGGGGACCCCTTAGCAATATGCATATTCGTATATGTATATTTATACACATGTGTGTATATACCCACACAAGCAAATATATACCCACCATGTGGTATATGCAAATATTTTATTCATATATTCTATTTGTTCATGTTTACATATTTATATTTTATACAAATGTATAAAATTTATACAAAATGTATATATGTGTCTTTTATACAAATATGTATTGATTGTACACACATGCAGGTATATACCCGGGTGGATATGTGTGTGTATGTGCATGAATGTAATAGAAATTAAAAAAAAAAAAAAAACAAGCTGAATTCAGAATTGGATATGAGAAAGAAGGTATTCTGGATTGCCTTTGGGAAACTGCAAAGTTCTTTTAATGACTTTAGGATTTTCCTTGAAACAAAAGAAATTTTAGTTTTCTGAAAAGACAGAAATAACCATTTGTAAGATCATGCATTATATTTCATTTTTTTTCAATATTTGTTTTATTCTTGTGATGTTTTATGGTTCCAAACTATTGGAAGGGGTAAGTCAAGGAAGGGAATAAACATTTCTTAAAATACTGATTATGTGCAACCCACTAAGCTACTTTCAATATGTCATTTTATTTGATCCTTACAACAACCATGTGAGGTAAATGCAATTATCACCCTTTTCTACCTGACCAAACTGAGGCAGAAGTTAAGTGACTTGTCCAAAGTCACATAGGTAAGAATGACTTGAGGTTAGATTTGAACTCAAATCTTACTGACTCCAAGTCCACCCTACCAACAACTGAGATTGTACTAATGGAAAAATAAAATGTCCAGAGAATTGAAATAAATGAGAGCTAATGGAATAAATAAGAGACACACAGTAGATATAAGGAGATTGTAACATATTATAAATAAGGAGTTTTGCAGGAAAAATGGTAGAAGAATGCTTTCAAAGAAATGTATGTCAGAAAAATAAAGGTTAGTAATAGGAAGGTCAAATGAAGACCAACGTATATGGCCTGTTTATTCCATTGCTATCCTTGTGATGTCAAACTATTTCAAACCATCCAACCTGTGTGTAAAGCAGACCTCTACCCACCTACAGGTAGACTATGGTAGAACGTGGAAAGAGTTATGCAGACTGAACATTCAGGGGTGGGTTGTAGAGTGTATTATTAGAAAGAATGTACACCTCCATGAGATGATTGATTGATAGGAGAACAGGAGAATTACAGACACACACAAGAGCATGAGGAAAATCTCCCCTGGAAGGAGGAAGTACTATCAAGTTTCACCTTTGGGATTTTAAGATGAAACCTGGCCAAATCTGGTCAAAAGGGGAGAAGGGGCAAGAAATACAGAAGCCCCAAAGTTTATTTCCCATAACTTTTTATGTGTAATTACAAGGAAGAGAAAGTCAGAGCAAAGATACTAGCTCTATTAGGATTTCCTACCCAATTGAATTCCTAAGCAAGTCCAAATGAATGTTATTTACACTTCAAAGAGACTTGTTAAGTCAGCTTTGATTCAATGGAATGATTTTACCTCTGTAACCTCCTGAAGATTAACATTAGTAGTGTTAAGTAAAAAGCGCATTAAATTACAACTGTATTCTTTCTTCCTCAGTATTCAGTACATGTGATTAGTAAATGGAGAAATTTTTAACTGCCCTCAAAATGTGTATGTTTTGGACTGTTCAAAAATATAAGCACGCATATTCAGATGCGGATTTGAGACAGATACTAGTGTTGTCATGGAGAAGACAAATATAATATTGATATCAACAAATTAAACAAATTATGGATATATTCACTCATTCATTCAATGAATCTTTATTGCATATACCATGGGAAATACCACTGCTAGACACTGAAAATAACCTAAATAAATACAAGACATAGTCTTACAGATGGTGATTTCTGTTTCTTTGGAAAACTAATCTATAACCCCCCCCAAATCAATAAATATTCAGTTAGCACCTATTATTTGCAAGGCACTCTGTTAGTTTCTGGGGATGCAAAGACAAAAAAAGTGATTATTATTTCCCAGAGGGAACTCACTCTTATAGGGACTGAGGAATTCTAGAAAGTACCCTAAATCCCTGGAGGTTGTGATCCAATCAGCTCTGAAACTTATGCCCTAGGATTTGGTTGTCTTGATAAGTGAGCACAAACCCAATTAACCCACAACATATAGCCAGGTCCAGACCAACAAATTAAGACTACACTTCCCATCTTATGCAGGTGCTCATCTATCCAATTTGCCATCTACTTTGCCACTGGAAGTGTAGTAGCTCCATCCCTCTGCACTTGTTGTGGTGGACTTAGTTATCGCATTACTACTATGATAGTACATTGATCCTAGAAAGGGCATTTCAATTAACTGAATTCTGGATCAATTATTAATCCCTGTGTGTCCTCAGTATTCTTTCCTCCAACTACTACTGTTATATAAATGCTATCACCATCTATTAAAATGTAAACTCTTTCAGAGCAGACAATGTCTTCCTTTATTTGTTTGCATCCCTAGCGCCTATCATAGTGCCTGGCTGATAGTATGTGCTTCTTTTTTTCCTTCCTGGGTAACGGCATGCACACATAACAATAATACTAGTGTTAGGACCACCACTAGAATCATACATCCCCTTCCCTAAATTCTAAGCCAGGCCCCTAAGCAGATAGCTGTGTAAGGTACATTGTGTGTTTGCATCCATCAAAACCACAAATCATGAGCCTCCACCTCTGCGTTTGCCTGTCAGTCAGAAGACACAATAAATTGAAAACAGACATTTAATGATATGGTACAGTAATAAAAATATCAAATATGAAGCTGGAGCATACTGTCCCACAAATACAACCTAATTGGAAAAAATTGATCTATGTAGGGAACACGTAGGACCAGTAAATATGTGTGGAGGGGTACATGTATAAGAAACATGAAGGGTTAATGCACACACACACACACACACACACACACACACAGAGTAACTCTTCCTCCCTTGTTTGAGGGTCACTAGTGATATCATTAAATTGTATCTTGTCAGGTATTATTCTTTACTTGCCTCAGTCACCACTGGGTCCTGCTCCACTTGACTTTATTTTTCTAGCAATTCATTCTATCCTTAATCTAGTGGGACTGGCATGGTCTCCAACAAATTCAATTCCACTAGGTGCTGCATTGCCTCTAGTTTCTGGCTCAGCTATAAGAGCTGGGCACCTATTCTTCAAGGAAAGAACAGGTGCTGCCACATTCTTTTAGCCTGAAGGTCATAGAATGGACTTTTTCCAAATCTTTAGGTAAAGCAGAAATCTCTGCTTGTGAATGAGAATAAAAATATCCTTTTGTGTTCTCCTATATAGCACTCAACACTACAGCTTATTTCTCCATTTCCAGTCATTTCTTTGCATTCCTTTTTCTGGTCCAAGGGTTTATGTCCCTCTGTCATGGAGTATTAAGCAGCACAGTCAAGTTTTTGTGTTATACTAAAGCCTCTAAAGGTTTTCTAACAGGAAAATGACATGATGAGAACTATGCCTTAAGAAGGCTATTTTGGCAGCTGTATGAAGGGTAGATTGGAGAGGAGAGGGATTTGAAATAAGAATTCTAATTAGGACTAAGGGGAGAGTAGATAGGAGCCTGATTTAAGATATAACTCTATCGGGCGAAGTGAAAGCAACGACTCACCCAAGCTCCTGGAAAAACTCCTCTGGATATCTCTGGGGGGAGAGTCTGACCAGACTTTGGAGGTATAGAATCCAGTGGGTGACAGACTTTGACGGATTCGGAGCACAGGTTGGACTGGAGGGTCCACGGGAGGGATCTGTTCCGCAGGGGTAAGACCCCGGAGCACAGCGCAGCGCGGTCGGTGCGACATGGTGGAGGGGACCTGAGGGGCCCGAGAGTGGCGGGCGAGACCAGCAGAGGAGGAGATAAGCCAGGCCGAGCCGCTGAGAGCCGCTGAGCGCCAGATATCAGCGCAGCAGCCCTTAAAAGCTTCAGCCTGAAGACTGGACTTCGGTGGGTCACCTACTTGAACTTCCAGGAGTTGGGATGGTGGAGTGATCAGTAAGTGCTCTCTCCTCCCCCCTGATGACCGTGAAAGAACCATAAAATTCTTCCCCAGATTAATCCTGGATCAGCGGGAACAGTAGAAGGGGGAGGGTGGTCTCACAACACCAGAGGCTGGAAAAGTGGCAAGGGGTGATTCTTCCTATTGTGGCGGAGGCGATCTGGAGGGACAGATGACCCAGGGCAGAGAAAATTCTCACTGAGACCCAGGCAAGCCTCAGAGCCGGGAGATAAGCCCCAGGAGGGGCAGGAACATGCATTAGCTTCTAGGCATGCCCCAGCCCTCCAGGGGAAAAGGGAAGACAATAGGGAAGCTGGGATCACCATCCCCTGACCTTGCCTTTGCCTCACGTCAGCTGAGGAGATCTCCTGAGACCAGACCACCCCTCCCACATACCCAACAAGCTAACCCCAGGGTTGATCTGGGAAACAAAAAAAAAAAAAAAAAAAAAGCCTGCTTTCAGCCTAGACACACAGCAGCCCAACTTAAAAGATCTGTATCTTCTGACTGAAAGAACCAAAAGCTACAACACTCAGCCAACATCATGAATCGGAAAAAGCAGACGAAAAGTGAAAAAACCATAGAATCTTTCTATGGGGATAAGGACCAAAACACAAACACCAAAGAGGTCAGAGCTGAGACTGTACTTTCATCTGAAACCTCAGATGGGACTATGAATTTCTCGCAAGCACAACTAGATTACCTGGAACGTCTGAAGAAGGATATAAAAGAAAACCTGGCCAACGATTTTAAAATTATAAAAAAAAAATTCACTGATGAGAACATCACTCTGAAAAGGAAAATTGAAGAAATAGAAAAGGAAGTTTAAAAATTAACTGAAGAGAATAACTCCCTAAAAGGAAGAGTTAATCAAACGGAAAAGGAAACCCAAAACCTAATTGGGAAAATTGAACAGATGGAAAAGGAAACCGAAAACCTAACTGGGAAAATTGGTCAAATGGAAAAAGAAATACAAAAATTAAATGGAGAAAATAGCTCCTTAAAAGGAAAAATTGGTCAGATGAAAAAGGAAATGCAAAAGCTAACGGAAGAAAACAATACGATGAAGATTAGAATTGGGCAAGTAGAAACTAATGACTCAATGAGGCAACAAGAATCAGTCAAACAAAATCTAAAGAATGAAAAGATAGAAGAAAATGTAAAATATTTAATTGGAAAAACAACTGACCTGGAAAATAGATCCAGGAGAGAAAATTTAAGAATTATTGGCCTGCCAGAAACCCATGATGAAGAAAAGAGTCTGGACAACATCTTCCAGGAAATCATCAAGGAAAACTGCCCAGAAGTACTAGACTCAGAGGGCAAAATAGTCATCGAAAGAATCCACCGTTCCCCTCCCGAAAGGGATCCCAAACTCAAAACTCCAAGAAATATAGTTGCCAAATTCCAGAGCTATCAAGTGAAGGAGAAAATACTACAAGCAGCCAGAAAGAAACAATTCAAATATCAAGGACACACAGTCAGGATCACAGAGGACCTTGCAGCTTCTACATTAAAAGATCGAAAGAACTGGAACCCAGTATTCCGTAAGGCAAAGGAGTTGGGACTTCAACCAAGGATCAACTACCCAGCAAAGTTCAGCATAACATTTCAGGCAAGGAGAAAGTCATTCAACGAAATAAGGGATTTCCAGAGCTTCCTGATCAAAACACCAGAACTCAATAGACAATTTGATCTTCAAATGCAGGTCTCCAGAGAATCATAAAAAGGTAAACAGAGGGGAAAAACAAAAACAAAAACTTGCTATTCAATTAGGGAAAACTGATTACCTCCCTATAAGGGAAGATGATACCTGTTAGTCTTGAGAACTGTGCAGCTATTATGATAAAAGGGATATATGTAGAGGGAACGGGCATAAAGTAAATGATGTCATGTCAAAAATATGATTTAAGTATGAGAAGGGAACGTAATAGGAGGTGTGGAAAGGGGGAAGCAGAAAATGGCAAATTATATCACAGGAAGAAGTACAAAACTATAGTAGAGGTAAGGAGGGGAGGGAGATGAGCATTGTTTGAGAGGTACTCTCATCTGATTTGTTCAAAGGAGGGAACAATAATCTTAAGTAGATAATCCTAACTAGCTCTATAGGTAGTAGGAGGGGAAGGGGGAAGAAAGGGGAGAGTGGCTAAAAGGGAAGAAAGAAGCAATAAGAGTAAAGGGGAGTAAAAGGGAGGGGGGCTAAAAGAAGGAGGGGAAAGCTGCAGGAGGAGGGGGAGAAAAGTCAATACTATTGAGGAGGGGAAGGGAGACAGGAGAGCTAAAAGAACAAATGGTGGGAAAGAGGTTGGAGGGAAATACACAGATTGTAATCATAACTGTGAATGTGAATGGAATGAACTCTCCCATAAAACGGAGACGGATAGCAGAATGGATTAAAAGCCATAATCCAACAACATGCTGCTTACAAGAAACACATTTGAAATGGGGGGATACACATAGGATAAAGGTCAAAGGATGGAGCAGAATATATTGTGCTTCAGCTCATGTAAGAAAGGCAGGAGTAGCAATCCTAATCTCAGACAAAGCGAAAGCAGAAATAGACCTAATCAAAAGGGATAAGGATGGAAACTATATCCTGCTAAAAGGCACCATAAACAATGAAGCAATATCATTACTAAACATGTATGCTCCAAGCGGTATAGCATCCAGATTCTTAGAGGAGAGGTTGGGGGGGTTGAAGGAAGAAATTGATAGCAAAACTATACTAGTGGGGGACCTCAACCTCCCCCTCTCTGAACTCGATAAATCCAACCTCAAAATAAACAAGAAAGAGGTTAAGGAGGTAAATAAAACTCTGGATAAGGTAGATATGATAGATCTTTGGAGAAAATTAAATGGGAATAGAAAGGAATATACCTTTTTCTCAGCAGTACATGGAACATTTACAAAAATTGACCATGTACTAGGACATAAAAATCTCACAATCCAGTGCAGAAAGGTAGAGATAATCAATGCATCCTTTTCAGATCATAATTCATTAAAAATTACATATAATAAAAGGCCATGGAAAGAGAAACCAAAAATCAATTGGAAACTAAATAATCTAATTCTAAAGAAGGGTTGGGTTAAAGAAGAAATCATAGAAACAATCAACAATTTCATTCAAGAGAATGACAATAATGAGACAACATACCAAAACTTAAGGGATACTGCAAAAGCAGTTATTAGGGGAAGTTTTATATCTTTGAATGCTTACATAAATAAAATAGAGAAAGAGGAGATCAATGACTTGGGCTTGCAGTTGAAAAAGCTAGAAAAAGAACAAATTGAAAATCCCCAAGTAAATACCAAATCAGAAATACTGAAAACCAAAGGAGAGATCAATAAAATTGAAATTAAGAAAACTATTGAATTAATAAATAAAACCAATAGTTGGTTTTATGAAAAAAACTAATAAAATTGATAAACCTTTGGTCAATCTGATTAAAAAAAAGAAAAAAACCAAATTACTAATATTAAAAATGAAAGGGGTGAAGTCACCTCCAATGAGGAGGAAATTAAAACAAGAATTAGAAAATACTTTGCCAAACTTGATGCCCACAAATTCGATAATCTAAATGAGATGGATGAATATTTTAAAAAATACAAATTGCCCAGATTAACAGAAGAGAATGTTGAATACTTAAACAACCCCATCTCAGAAAAGAAATTGAACAAGCCATCAATGAACTCCCTAGGAAAAAATCTCCAGGGCCAGATGGATTCACAAGTGAATTCTGTCAAACATTTAAAGAACAGTTAATTCCAATGCTACATACACTATTTTTGAAAATTGGGGAAGAAGGAGTCCTCCCAAATTCTTTCTATGATACAAATATGGTTTTAATACCCAAACCAGGAAGAGACAAAACAGAGAAAAAAATTATAGACCAAATTCCCTAATGAATATAGACGCAAAAATTTCAAATAAGATTTTAGCAAAACGAATACAGCATCTTATCACGACATTAATACATTATGATCAGGTAGGATTCATACCAGGACTACAGGGCTGGTTCAATATTAGGAAAACTATTAGCATTATAGATCACATCAATAACAAAGCTAACAAAAACCACATGATTATCTCAAGAGATGCAGAAAAAGCTTTTGACAAAATACAACATCCATTCCTACTAAAAACATTGGAGAACGTAGGAATAAAGGGAACTTTCCATAAAATAATAAGCAGTATCTATCTAAAACCTTCAGCAAGCATTATATGCAATGGGGATAAGCTAGATGCATTCCCAATAAGATCAGGGGTGAAACAAGGTTGTCCATTATCACCACTATTATTCAATATGGTACTAGAAATGTTAGCTGTAGCAATTAGACAAGATAAAGATATTCAAGGAATAAGAATAGCCAAAGAAGAAACTAAGTTATCGCTCTTTGCAGACGATATGATGATTTACCTAGAGAATCCCAGAGATTCAAGTAAAAAATTACTTGAATTAATAAACAACTTTGGCAAAGTTGCAGGTTACAAAATAAACCCACACAAATCTTCTGCGTTCCTATATATTAGCAACAAAGTCCAACAGCAAGAGATAGAAAGAGAAATCCCATTTAAAGCTAGGGTAGACAGTATAAAATACTTAGGAGTCTACCTGCCAAAACAAACCCAGGGATTATATGAACACAATTACAAGACACTTTTTGCACAAATAAAGTCAGATTTAAGTAAGTGGAAAAACATTAGTTGCTCATGGATAGGCCGTGCTAATATAATAAAAATGACAATTCTACCTAAATTAATATACTTATTTAGTGCCATACCAATTAAACTATCAGACAATTACTTTCTAGAGCTGGACAAAATAATATCAAAATTCATTTGGAAAAACAAAAGGTCCAGAATATCAAAGGGACTAATGAAAAGAAATGCTTGGGAAGGTGGCCTAGCGCTACCAGACCTCAAACTCTACTATAAAGCAGCAATTATCAAAACCACTTGGTATTGCCTAAGAAACAGAGAGGTAGACAAGTGGAATAGACTTGGCACTCAAGATGCAGTAGGCAAGCAATATAGCAACCTTCTATTTGATAAACCGAAGGACCCCAGCTTCTGGGATAAGAACTCATTGTTTGACAAAAATTGCTGGGAAAACTGGATAACAGTGTGGCGGAAATTAGGCATAGACCCATACCTGACACTGTACACAAGAATAAAGTCCAAATGGGTACATGATTTAGGTATAAAGATTGATACCATGAATAAACTGGAGAAGCAAGGAATAGTGTATTTATCAGATCTATGGAGAAGGGAAGAATTCTTTACTAAAGGAGAGATAGAAAGCATTATGAAATGCAAAATGGATAACTTTGATTACATTAAACTGAGAAGTTTTTGCACAACCAAACCCAATGCAACCAAAATCTGGAGGGATGTAGTAAATTGGGAAAGAATTTTTACAGCTAAGCTTGGGGATAAAGGCCTCATTTCTAGAATATATAGAGAACTGACCCAAATATATAATCATACAAGTCATTCCCCAATTGATAAATGGTCAAAGAATATGAACAGGCAATTTTCAGAAGAAGAAATTAAAGCTATCTATAATCATATGAAAAAATGCTCTAAATCACTATTGGTTAGAGAGATGCAAATCAAAACAACTCTGAGGTACCACATCACACCTATAAGATTGGCAAACATGACAGAACAAGAAAATGATAAATGCTGGAGAGGATGTGGGAGAGTTGGAACACTAATTCATTGTTGGTGGAGCTGCGAGCGCATCCAACCATTCTGGAGAGCAATTTGGAACTATGCCCAAAGGGCTACAAAAATGTGCATACCCTTTGACCCAGCAATATCGCTACTAGGACTATATCTCCAAGAGATCATAAAAATGGGAAAGGGTCCCACATGTACAAAAATATTTATAGCAGCACTCTATGTAGTTGCCAAAAACTGGAAGTCAAGGGGATGTCCATCAATTGGGGAATGGCTGAATAAATTATGGTATATGAATGTAATGGAGTACTATTGTGCCATAAGAAATGATGAACAAGAAGACTTCAGAGAGGCCTGGAAGGACTTATATGACCTGATGCTGAGTGAAAGGAGCAGAACCAGGAGAACTTTATGCACAGCAACGACCACAGTGTGTGAGAGTTTTTTCTGGTAGACCTAGATTTTTGTAATAACACAAGAACTTCTTACCAAAAAAAATAAATAAATAAATCCCAATGGTGGTTCTCAAGGCAAAATGCCTTCCACACTCAGAGAGAGAAATATGGAAGTCACTCACATAATGTAACAGATCATGTTTGTGTATGTGTATGTGTTTGTGTATCATGTTCTGATTTGTTATACGATTTCTTTCATTTATCTTAGTCTGACTACATAGCATGACTATAGTGAAAATATACTCAACAGGAAAGTATATGTAGAATCTATACAGAATTGTATGCAGTCGTGGGGAGGGAGGGAGGTAGTGGGGGGTGGGTGGGAAGGGATAAAATCGCAATTGTATGGCAGTGATTGTTAAACATTAAAAAAATAAAAAAAAATAAAAATAATAAAATAAAAAAAAAGAATCTTAGACAATTCCAAAAGACCTATGATGGAAAATGCTTTCCATATCCAGAGAAAGAACTATGGAATCTGAGTACAGATGGAAGCTTACTATTTTCTCTTTTTTTTTTGGTTTTTGTTTTTGTATTTCTCATGGTTTTCCTTTTTGTTCTGATTTTTCTTTCACAACATGACTAATGTGGAGATATGTTTAACATGACTGTACATGTAAAAAAAAAGATATAACTCTGTCATTGAAGAAAACAGGAGAATGTAGGAGATGTGGAATAAGAAGGGTGAGAGGTAGCGGTTGATAAGATAAAATGGTAAATAATGTAATGTACCTTGATTAAATACCAAATTATTCTTTCAGATATTTAGTGTCATTGGCATTCTAAAAGGGTCTGTAAATCAGGAATGAGTTTTTTACGAAATATTGTACTTGAGTTGTGTCCAGAAGGTTAGGATTTGAATAGGTCAAGAGAAATGAGACCATTTCAGTTGGGTGAAAAGTCTAAATAAAGGAATAGAGGTAAAAATGAACAAACAAGTATGTTGCATTCACTAAATGGTGACCAAAGCAGTATCAAAATCGATCTCAGAGGACCCCTTGCCAAACCTCGATTCTAGCGTAATGGAGACATAGCCGGTTAAAGGAGGAAAACTTGAGTCAAGTCGAAACTACAGCTACCAAGTATCAGCTTTCACAGAGACTGTGGGGAGATTAAAGTTCCAAGAAATACCCAAACCTATCAAGAAAAAGTCAAAGGGAAAATAAGGACATTGGTTCTGAAGTACATGCACTTTTCCAGCCCTTTAAAGAAAAAACTCAAATAAAAAGCATGCATCTAGGGAAGAAATCTAGATGGTCAGGTAGTCCTGGGATGCCTCCAGATCAAACAGTCTCTACTTCAGATCTTTATTTGGGGATTGATGAGAAGAGGTAGAAATTAGGAGAAAGAAGTGAAAGGAAGTGGTCAGTCACTCCCAGAAACAACTGAGAGGAAGAGCTTCTAGACATCAAAGAAGTATTTGAGAGTTAATTGCAATATTGGTATTGAACGTATGCTTCCATTGACCACTGGAAGCTTTAACATATATTTATAATATGTTAACTCAACTGACAAAAGATTTTCTGGACTAACTTTTCCCACCATTGGTGAGAATGGTGAACCACCATTCACAGTTTGTCCAGTAGGTCAATGGTAAATCACTTGAACACATATTTCTGACATGTCCAGAATGGTAGTGGTGTCAAGGAAATAACAATGAAATGGAAATCGCATAGGGTGGGTTCAAATTCCATATCTGCTATTTTTAAACTGTTAGTTTAAATCACTTTTCAGTTGTGTCTGACATTCCATGGCCTCATTTGCAATTGCTTGGCAGAGATACTGGAATGGTTTGCCATTTTCCTCCCCTGATCATTTTACAGAAGAAGAAGTGAATCAAAAAATCAAAGTGACTTGTCCAGGGTCACACAAGTTAGTAAGTGTCTGAGGCCAGATTTGAATTCACAAAATTAAGTCTTCCTGATTCCAAGCCAGGAATTCTATCCACTGCATCACCTGCTGCCCATTTTCTACCTATGTGACCTTGGAGAAGACGTGGCCTCTCTGGTCTTCAGTTTCCTCATCTGTAAAAGATAAGGTTGGACTAGAAGACCTCTAACATCCCTTCAATTCTAATTTTATGATGCTATGAAATGGGACCCACTACCTTACTACATCTGAAAACTTTTGCTGCTACATATTCCCTGCTAGATGTCATTTTTATCATTTAAGAACAAAAATTTTAAACTGAATAAAGTCAAATTCATCTAAACTGATTAGCTACAAATGAATGCTCACATAAGAGATTTTTTTTAACTTTTTGACGCACCTCAGTTTGTGTGTTTTGTTTCCCTGTACATTTTGCCATGGCCTCTGGGTATAACATATAAACCTTTCATATTGCCATCTGTGATCCTGGTGACACCATGTCTGCAAGGACATTTAATGTTTCATGCCCATAGATGAGCTCTGTGACTATGCCAAGAATAGAAGGCAAAGTGGAACAGCTCATTAATCATTTCTCCAACCCCCCCATCACTGAATCATAATTATGGATGATGTTAATCACAGATATCCTTGTTCTTTCATTTCCATTGTCTCCAAGACAAAATTATTTCTGAATACAAATTCCACTTCATTTCCATCAGTCTCTAGTTTCCTCCATCAAATTTAAATTCTACCTGTCTGCTACCCACATTCCACAGTACTATGGAAAAACTAGATACATGAGCATCTCCCTTCACAAAGTTTCATAGTAACAGCAAGTTTTATCCATTCTAATGCCCCTGCCACTATCCCAGTTGTAGATATGGAGCTACTTCAGAGTAGCACTTGGCTTGTACCCCTGATTCTATCGGTTTACATAGATGATAAAGAGCGATTTAACTCTTAGGGATGACAGAGATCAAAAGAGATGTGACCTAGAAAGTTGCATTTATGCATAGTAGCTTAATTGCTTCATAAGTGGGCCCCAACTTTCCATCTGGAGATTTAATCAAGCAGAAAATTTCAAGCCCTACACAGAGGTACGTTTGTCAAAAATCTGATCCCACTCTCATAACTGTCACTGCCACTCCTTGAGGCAATTCCAAGTATTAGGGTGAGTGGAAGAGGAAGGGAAAAACTACCTACATAATACCTACTCTATGCCAGGGATGGTGCTAAGCACTTTTTAAAAATATTATCTTATTTGATCATCACAGCACCCTGTGAGATAATTCTTGTTATTACTCCAATTTTACAGTTGAGGAAACTGAGATAAACTGAAGGTAAATGACTTGGGGTCACACTCATAGAAAATGCCTGATGTTTCCCAACTATAGGCCTGACAATCTATCCACTGTGCCACAAACTGGCTATGGTTAGCAGAAACTTTCATATTTAATTATCTGTTTTATGAAATACCATGGTAAGTACAGTCTACATATTTAATATGATTTTTAAACTCCATGTTTTAGCTTCCATGGGAGGGGGATTTCCCTACTGCTTAAATTAGTTGAAGCCCCATGTACCTCAGAAGGATCCCTTGATTTTTATCAAAGGATAGAAAATATAGGAAAAATAGAATAGGGAAAGCCCTGATATTATTACTGTATGTTGTTCTAACTATACTGTATACACTGGATTTTTCTATCACACATACTCTATGTACTCAATCTGGAACACTAGTTTTACAGGGTTGTTTTTTTTTCCCCTTATGACAAGCTCTACTAAACATTGTTTTGAATTTTAAAAAACTAAATTTACAATCTTGCATTTTAACAGACTTTCCTAGATAAAGTATCTTCAGAAAACATCTGTCCCAAGTAAAAGATTTTGGATGTTGCAACTTCTATCCTTTTATTTCAATTTTGCCATATAGTGTATACTCTTCAATATAAAAAAAAATACATATTTTCCTTCTATTCCCATTGCCAATAATTTCGGTTAGGCTCTCATTATCACCTATTATACTAATTCTAATAATACACTAATAAGTCTTTACACTTGTATTTTGTATGCTTTCCTCAATATTCCTTCTAGACTTATCTTCCTCATGAACAAGTAGATAGAGGGATGAAGTAACAGTCGCATAACTACTTCTTATTGAAATTGTTCAATGACTTCTACCATGAAAAGTCTTAATTCCTTCGTCTGACATTTTACCAGGAATACTAGACTAATAGACCATGGGAATGGCAGATATTGTACACTTGGCCTTCAGTAAAACTTTTGACAATGTCATATATTCCTCATACACAATCTTGAGAAATGTGACCTGGAACATAGTGTAGCTTTGGAAATATTTGACTGATCATACAGTCATAAAAACAGCAATTAATGAGTGATGGCAAGCTGGAGAGAGATCATTTATTGGAGTGTCCCAGGGATTTATCCTTAACCTGGTTCTCTCCAAGACTTTTACCAATGATTGGATTTCGGCACAGGTTATAAGTTAACACAATTGCACATCAGCTTCAAAGGATACCTAAAATGAACATCCAAAAACATCTTGAAAAGCTAGAATTGTCTTAATCTAACGAGAAGAATTTGGATTAAGATAAATTTAAATTCCTACATTTGGGTCCTGTCATGTCTCTTTACACTATCACCAAAATTATTTTCCTTTTATGCCAAACTTTCACTTTAATGCATATATTTAAAGAAGCGATAGGAATGACTCTACAGAAGCAAAAACAGTAAAAGAATGACTAAATTGGACTACTTAAAGTGACACAATTATAATAGGATTAATAGGGAAGATTATACAAAAGATGTGGGGGAAACTGCAGGGAATTTCTGATTTCATTAGTGTAAAGAAATCCCAGGGAGGAAACAATTTCTCTTATATATCTGCAATTTCTAGTCCTTAAAGAGTGCTACCTAGGGCACCAAGAAGCTAAGTAACTAGCCTAAGTTATGTAGAATGTGTCATGGAGGGGCATATGAATCTTCCTGAATCTAATGCCAGATCTTTCTCTGTGATGTTCCATTTCCATCTTCATTTCAGATCATGAATTAATTTTACTACATCTTTTAACTTGTTTCACCTTTATCAATTCTTGCTTATGATATGTTGTTACTTGCCAAACCTTTACATGTAAATTTTATTATCCTCACCCTTTGGGTCATCCTTAAGTTAAATTATTTACAGACTGAAAGGTTTCATTACTCACAGGCATGCAACATCACCAAAAGGATGTTTACATTGAAAATACTGGACTTTACATCAGGGATTAGGTAATTTAAAAGATGTATACAGGTCCCCAAAATCATTTTATCCACTAGTCTTCTGCTGTATATCTCAATCTAACTCCTTTGTTTACCTCTTCTAAAAGCCATCCTTCTAATTAGATATAATTTGTCTCCTGGTTTTGTTTCTAATAAAGTTCCCCTAGCACAGGTGTTCTTGAAATTTTCTTGTGTTATGGATCCTTTTGGCAATCTGTTGAAGACTAGGAATCCCTTCTTAGAATAATACTTTAGATTAGAAAGGGAACCAATTATAATTTATCACAATATTACATATTTACCTTATTAATCCTATGTAAAGAACCCCTGCTCCAATAATATATTCACTTATTGGTCATTTTACAGTAGAATACCAATTGGTAAGTATTTTCATAGATACTGAAAAATTGTCCTATTCTTAGCACCTTCTGTTCTCTTCTCCACCACTCTTCCATTATCATTTCAGAAGTGAAATGGAGTTCAGACAGGATTGTGGTCCATTTTGTTTTCTGCTTTTCATGGTTTGACATGGGCAAATAATTCATCACCAACTGACTAGTCTAGTGGTGACAAGTCCACTCTGTACTTTGCTACACTACTCTTCAGAAAGCCTCTACTAGGTATGCACTTAAATCCTTTGCTTCATGGTAGAAATTACTTGCATTGCACAGACATTGCCTGTGAGAACTCAAGCTCAGTTCTACAACATGAAGTTTCAAAATAGGACTGTGGCAGAAAACAATATGTATTTTCAAGTTTGGGATAATGAAAAATAAATCTCATGACACTCATAAATTAACACAATTATTAAAAACTTTAATTAAAATTTAACTAAACTTTATCTATTTTGCCATCATTTCTAATTACAAATCATTGTAATATTTACCATCATTATCATCACTGGGCATGAAGAATCATTTAAATATCAATAACTAAAACTATAGGAAAATCATTGCTCCAAGAATAAATTTTCATTATATAACCATGAAAAAATATCCCAAAGCTATACTTTCACAGTTGAATGTAGTCTACAACAAAAGATATAACAAAACACAAAGCATTACAACATAAACCAATATGATATAAAATTATACATCTGTGAAAATTGTTCCATTTCAATTATATTATTATGATTGAAAGTAATATTCTTTCGTTCTGAGGGTCTCCCTCAGATTAATTTTGGTTATTTTAGTGTAACTTATTATACAATTCAATTTTGTAAAAATGGTGTATTAAGAAACCTAGACATGTATTTGTAATTACTACATATACATGCAACCTGCACATGCCCCTTGTCAGAATTCCTAAATGGTCATATTTTACATACCCTGCTGTTTGTTTAATTAGATTCATTATTATTTCCATTTTTTTTCCTTGTTTTTCAGGACATATAAAATTGAGACAGAATGAGAGACACAATGATGGTTTCCATCCGTTCTTAGGTTGTTTACCAAAGTAAGATGGAGCTCATCATCTGTCTGTCCTTTAATGTCACCATTCCTACTCTTATAAATTCAGTCATTCTCTTTTTTTGAATAAGATTGAAACACCACCACAAGGCTGTTCATCAATGTAATTATAGTAGTTCATGAAAAGCTCATTCTCCTAGATCTGAAAAGAACATCCATTTCTACTCAATATGCTCCAGCTTCTATTGATAGAATTATAAAATATTAATCAAATCACATAGTTTAAACATAAAAAATGACCTGCTGGTGATCATGTTCTTTAATTTTTTAGTAATGACAAAACAACTATCTGGTTCTAGAGGGAAGTATTCATCCTATTCAGAGAGCAATAAAAGCCACACTACACCTAAAATGACAGGAAACATGCAAGGAAATATTCTTATTTTGAACTCCCTGATAAAATATATAATTTTGTCAGTGTTTAAAAATCATTTCACAATAGTTAATTCTGACAAAAATAATGTAGTTTTAATTCATTTGTATTCTCATAAAGAAGTTCTGGTGGTACCTGGTGATATTAAGTAATGAATCCGTTTTGAGTCAAAACACAAATTTTTAAGAGTTTCTACAAAAAGACTGGGGGAATCAATAACTTCTCATTTGTATTAAATACCTACTGTCATGAACAAAAGATATCATGATTCACAACAGCATTTGATTAATTAATCTAGGATAATATGGCTTATTGAGGTAATAGTTTACTAATTTAAAGACCAACATAGTGGCTCGCTCAATATTCAAATATTTTTATAAAAATGAATTTATGGTAATTCTACTCG
The DNA here is from genome assembly GCF_028372415.1 of Notamacropus eugenii. Taxonomy (NCBI): domain Eukaryota; kingdom Metazoa; phylum Chordata; class Mammalia; order Diprotodontia; family Macropodidae; genus Notamacropus; species Notamacropus eugenii. The sequence goes on from NC_092875.1 coordinate 375,913,658, forward strand.
ATACAAATAATAGTGATGTTTTAACTTATTTAAAATGTCACTAACTCACTAATAGGAGGATGCGTAGTTTGATTGGCTTTCCTAGTGGAGGTTAAAAAGCTGAAATAATCTATTCCTTTGCTTTGGCATCTGATAACTGATGTCATGGATTTTGAGATAAAATGATACAATTTGGGGTGCATTTTATGGACACAATTCATGCTGAAGATAATTTCTTAATGGGAAGATCAAAGGGTTAAACTTTTTTTTTCCGTTATGGACCATTTTGGCAGTCTGGTAAAACCTATGGACGCATTCTGACAATAACGGTTTTAAATACATAAAATAGATAGGAAGGAAATTAACTGTAGTGAAACATAGTTTTTTTTAAGAAAAACAAACACATACATAGACTCCAGGTTAAGAACTCTCGTTCTGAGATATAGCATTCCTGTGTCTGATAAATCCATTACCACATTAATCATACAAAAAAGGATAAACTGGGTTTAAATTCAAAGCAATGAAAGATACAGTACTCTTTACAATGAAGTATTTTATGCAATATTAATAACTTATGACTGGAATCAATGTATAAATATTTCCTTTTGGAGGAAAAGGGAAATTTTAATACCAAAGTAATAAAGGAGGAAAAAATGCAAGCCTATCAATTATAACTTTTAATGCAAATGGATTAGATTCTCCAGTAAAACAAAAGAGAATAACAAATGCAAAGAAAGCAGACCTCAATTTTGTTTCAAATAATAAATGAGCTTAAAAAAATAAGAACCTCTCTGAAATTAAAATAAGGAGCTACAAAAAACTTTGTGAGGTGATTTTTTTTTTAAATCAAAGTTTTTAGTCTTCGTATTAGTCAAGCCAAAAATCAAAATTCACAACTTCAAGAAACAAACCAGGAGAATATATTTTGTTTAAATAATCACTAGCATTTGAAAATTACCATTTTGGCATATCTTATACCTAAGTTTCCCCAGGTAAAGGCAGACAAAATAAGTTTCCAGTTGTTGCACATGTATTGAAGTTTAAAAATACTCAGAGTAAGATAGTCTATTTTACCACCACAGAAAATGCAAAGGAGGCAAATGACTCATAGTAGTCTATGAAAAGTAACAGAAAACACATAAAACACTCAAAGTAGCCCATAAACTCTCCATTTACAGCAATCATATGGCTGCTAAAAATGTAACATTCCCTCCCATGGGACCTGAATTGTCAAAAATAAGAACAAATAAAGCCTTTGCACTATCTAGTGAGTCAAGGAAGGAGTGCATATTCCTCACCCCCACATAGTGGTTTTGCTTTCTAAGGACACAGCTCTAAGAGTGAATTATGTGGAAAATCATCATCTTTCTCTAGAAAGTTTATGCACAAAGTCTTGCACATGAGAGTTCTTAAACTGAGGTTCGTCCATAAAGCGACTCTCAGGGCAACTCTCTTGCTGGAAGACTAGATTCCAGATCAGTGTGTATGAGAAATTGAAATACTCCCTTTACTAGGTAAGAAGTTAGGATTCAGGAGTAACATCAGTGACAATGTTGATGATATCAATTTGGTTATTTATGAATGACATAGGGCAGTTAGGAGACACAGCAAATAGAGCCCTGGCCCTGGAGTCAGGAAGACTCAACTTCATGAGTTCAAATCTGGCCTCCAGTACTTACTAGCTGTGTGGCCCTGGACAGTCACTTAACCTTATTTGCCTCAGTTTCTTCATCTATAAAATGAATTGGAGAAGGAAACAGCAAACCATGCAAGTATCTTTGCCAAGAAAATTCCAAATTAGGTCACAAGGAGTTAGACAGGACTGAAAAACAACTGAAGAAACAAATCTGATGACATCCCCTTTTGAATTGAGTACTTACACACATCTGCTTCTACAGGAAATATGTGCTCTGCCTATAATCATCTCCTGGGCTTACAGAGTCAACTCTTAGGAACTCCCCTTTAAAACTACACACATCAGAATCTGCCTTGTGATTCTGAAGCAAGGCCCCATCAGCAATTTAGAGCATAATCTGTTTTACTAAATGGCGTAAAGGAGAACCGACAGAAAATGATGAGAAATGTTATCTTATAAAATTGTTAGAAACTATTAGTAGGAAATTGGGTACAGAAATTTTGGAATAAGATCTTGATAAGCCAGATCATTCTCAGAATAATTATAAGATGAAACTTCAAGGAAAAGTGAAAAAGAATTAAAGATTTCCCCAATGTTTCTATAGTGATATAGTTTCATCAGCAATGCCAGTGGAATGACAGTCATTGGACATGACACCCTGAGGATTCAATATCCTTTAGAGAAGCAGTATCAGACTGGCAGTACACAAGACTCCCAAGTACCCCTGAAACTAGATTAAAATAATAGAGAAATATTTAACAATATAAATTAAAATAGCATAAAATAGGTAATGTTAAAATTTAAAACTGAGTCAATGTGACCCACAGAAATCCTTAAGGAATGGCTTAGTGGCCCCTATCTTTTTTTTTTTTTTTTATGACAACACTACTCCACAGGACAGACCCTGGAACTGTTGGTTTCATTGGTATATGATTCCTAGTGAGGAAACTTCCCTATCAGTGCAGGTAGAGGGATGTGTATGTCACTGAGAGGTTAAATGACTTCTGGGGGTCACATAGCCAGTAGAATTTGAAATAATGTCTTCCTGCCTCCAAGAATAATTCTGTATCTATTTTAATATGTTGCTTGTGTGCTATATGAAGACATACAAATGAATTTTAAAAAATAAAACTGGAAAAAGAAGTGGGACAAGACAAAATATACAAAGAAAATATCTATGCTTTAAGTGACAAAACTTTGAAATGATTGAAAAAAACATTAAAGCTTTCTCACAGAAGGGGTAATTTTGTTAGTGGAATGCTTTTCAATTTCATGTCATTGAAATAATTTCTTTTATTTTTATCTTAATTGCTTCCATCAGCTTTTGCCTGATGATTCTCACCCTTACTATTGCTATGAACATAGCTATGTCTTAGAATTTCAGGGAGGAAATCCATTTTTGGTCTTTTTATGGACTATGATATAGGACTTCAGTCTATTTTCAATTCCTGTCAAACCACTTTCCCATTGGTCTCAACAGTTCTTATCAAACACTTAGTTGTTAATTTCACTTGTTTTCTCTCTATCTTTGGCCTTTTCTTTTCCAGTAATCGGCTTCTGTTTCTTTTTAAACAGTACTGCATAGTTTTGATGATCTTCCACTTTGTAAAATAACTTCAAAGTCTAGAAATTTCCCACAAAATTGCTCCTTCGCTCACCGCCCCCCCCCCCCATTTTCTCTTGAATTTCTGGAACTTTTGTGCTTCCAAATGAATTTTATTATTATTGTGTATCCTTTTGGTTGCTTGATTAGCAACCAAATTGATTTCATTGCTTTAATTACCCCAAAGCACTAAATTAATTTAGATAATACAAGAAGCAACAACAACAAAAGATGCATTCCTAAATGGACATGTTAATAGCATTCTGAATAATGAATAAGAAAATTTTAAAACTCAGCAAGTAACTATGGGAAATAGAAGGATAATGATGAAATTTAATCCTCAAATTTCTGGTGTGACAGCTAAAGCAGTCTGGAGAGGGAAAAACTAAGAAACAAATAAATCTCTGAGGACATACACTAATAAAACAGAAGAAAAAGAATAAATTAACTGAATTTAGAACTAAAGCATAACAAAATTACTGAACTAACAAGCTCAAAATAACAGCAGGACACTTTAAATGTCTTCTTATGAGAGGAATCATTTGGTAAATTATTGTGAAAATGAGAGAAAATAGATGTATTGCCACCTCTCCTCAAAAAATCCCTACAAAATTGATGGACAAGATTAAAACTTGGTTCTTTGAAAAGACTAATATCAATTAATTCAGCTATCATGATTTAAAAGAATAGAAAGGAAAACAATATCATCTAGATAAAAAAAGAAATAAAGTCACAATAGACTGAGAAGAATTTTTTTAAAAGTATTCAGAACCTTCATGACAAAACTGTATGCCAGAAGAACTGAGAATTTATAATAAATGTAGAAATATTTTAAAAATCTAAATTAAAAGAATATGAAATGGAGATCTGAAATTATTCTTTTTCAGAAAAAAATAACTGTAAAGGAAACAGCAAAGGGGCAAAAACTATAACAATCCATATTCTGTATAAAATGTTATTGTGAATTCTATCTATTCTATTAGTTATCTATTTGATAACTAATGTCCATTGTAATACATTTAATAAATTGAGAATGAAAATATTTGATCAAATTTCATTTTTTGAGAAAAATCATCTTAATAGCTAAATCAAATGGACAAAACAAAGAGAATTATAATGTCATTGATGAATACTGATTCAAATATTTAAATAAAATATTAGAAAAATGACCATAGCATTTGATTAAAATGTTAGCTATGATCAAGGTATCTTTATATGTAACCAAATATGGTTCAACCTCTAGAAAATAATTAACATTTTCAAAAAGCAAAAACATATAGGAATGCTTGAACAAATTGTGATATATGATCATGACTGAATAAGAAATGATGAGCTTCATGATCTTAGAAGAACATGAACAGACTTGCATGAAATAATGAAGAGTGAAATGAGTAGAACCGAGCGAATGTTATGTATAGTAACAGCAATAGTTTTAAGAACAACTTTGAAAGAATAAGTCATTTAACTATTATAAATACCCAAATTAACTTCAAAGAACACATGAAGGAAGACACTATCGGCATCTAGAGGAACAACTGAGAAGTAGGAGAATGCAAAGTATGTATAGAATGATTTTACAGACACACACACACACACACACACACACACACACACACAGTCTCATGGTAGCGATCTCTAGGGCAGAGTGGAGGGAAAAAAAAGAAACTTACATAATTAACTGCATTATACTTTTAAAATATATATATATTTGTTATACTTTTAAAATATATATATCTATTTATATATATATATATATATAATAGATTTGTATCAATCATCTCTTTTTTAAAAAATTATGCTATGTTATGGAAATGCTTGTTTTATTCTAGTTCAAAATATAAAAAAATTAAAATTTTTAAAAACATATAAAACTATATTATTATATCAATAGGTGCAGAAAAAAATCTTTGTTAGTGAAAGGCCCATGTGTGAGGAAAAAAATCTACAAGACACAGGCAAATAGAGTGATGAAAAGTACCATGTTTTTGTTATTATCATAAATTTTCTTAGGCATTTCCTTCATAGTTGGATCTATTTTTTTTTCTGAAGTGAGATTTATTTCCATTTCATGTTGTCAATATACATATATATCTATACATGGATAGATACATATATTTAAATACACACACACACACACACACACACACACACACACACTTTTATGTTATTTTCTTCTATTCCCCAGTTACCCTGTCTTCTTTTTTCACCACTGTCACACAGATGAGAACAGGACTTGTAGGGCTGGACTTGAACTGGACTTGTAGGACAACAGCTTGGACCTCCTTACCTTGGGAGATATGACATTTCCCATCCTAGATTCAACATTTGAGAAACTTCTGGAATGTGGGCTGTTTCCAGTTATGTTTCACTGCCTCTCCTTCAGGATTTAATGAAGCAGCTTCCTGTATAAGTTAACAGAATTCCTGTCTCTGCTCTCTTGCTTTTCCTTAAATAACTGGGCAGTATAAGAATCTCTTGATTCCTGCAAAGATTGGGAGGGGGAGGAGGGTGAAAGTGTTTGGACTAATTCACTACAGTTGTGCAGGCTCTCTGTGCTGAATAGACTTTAGATATGGGAATGTTCCCACCTGGGTTTCAGTCACCATTTTTCCAAGGGCTAAAACTAAAAGCTCATTCAGTAACACATTTTCAGTCCTATATGCCCAATTCTATCCTCCGCTTTCTTTTATTTCACACAACTGGGTAGAGTCCATGTCTGCTTTCTGTGGGGATAGGTGGAAAATCAGGGATTTCAGTAAGAATACTAGGCCTCTCTGGCACTTTACAAGGACCAGGAGCATAGTGTGGGGTTGTGGTAGGGGAGGAGGAAGGTTAGAGGACACTATTTGACACCTTACTTTAATTAAGGTAATTTTTAAATAAGTAATCTTGTAGCCTAGGTACTAAGGTCTTAACACTTCATATGTTAAGAAGCCTAATTACTTTAAGGGTCTAACTAGAGTGTTAAGTCTTATAGAAAACATATAGCTACTTTGGGGCAAATTATTGAAAAAGGCTGAAAGCCATTCTCTCCCCTTCCCCCCCCCCAAAAAATGTAAAAATTACATTAAATCTGGGAAAGATCTTAAGGAGAGAACATCTAGAGGTAACTAGATGTGGTTCTAAACCTGGAGTCAGGAAGATCAGAATTCAAATCTCATTTCAAACTCTAATTGTGTGACACTGAGCAAGCTATATAGCCTCTCTCAGCCCCAGTGTTCTGATCTGTAAAATGGGGATAATAATTATACTGACTTCTCATGGTTGTGAAAATAAAATGAAAAGTATTTTTAACATAATACAATGATCTAAGTTAATAGCTGGCTATTATTTTTAGTCCAACTCCATTTTACAAAAGAGAAAACTTCTCATTTTGTAGGGGAAAAAGTCTCAGAGCTAGCATCAGAGCATCGAGTAGAAACCATGATTTTTAATCTAATATTCTTTAAAGCAAGATGTTGAAATCTGATCTCTCTAGAGGTTCTGAGACCTGGTCCTTTTCAGAGCAGTGACTCCTGGTCTTTAATTTGGAAAAATCAGCTGAGTTGGAGCAGCCTGTGATCTTTCTAGGAGTGTTGGGGAACACAAAGTAACCTACTTTGCCCCCAGCCTCTGTTCCTTAGAAAAGCTTCTGAAAGTTAGGAGGGCAAAACTTGAAAGAAAAAAAAAAGTTTGTGAGACAGGAGTTAGAAGAATCCTCAGAAAGCCATGGTCATCAACAGGACCTAGAGAATTCTCTGTGGCTGAATCACTGAGAAAGAAAGGAAAGAAAAAGAGAGATTATGTAGTACCTACAAGGACAGTCTAAGTGTATCAGGAATAGGTCTCAGAGTTTTAATTCCACCAACGTTTCCATTAGTCCTTGAAGAAACCCATGAGACATTTTTATTGGAGGTTAAGCTGCTTTTCTTTAAGAAACTTCACTTAATCTCAAACCAATAGATCTTACTTTCATACATCTTTCAAGTATAGGAAGCTTCTCCTTACATGAACCCAGATTCTACCTCTCTGCAAATTCTACCTCTTATGTCTACAGTTTTGCTCTTTAGGGCCCAGAAGTCTAATCCCTCTTTAAAAGTATAGCCTTTCAAAAATTTGAAAAAATAATTATGTCTCCAAATAAGCTTCCTTTAGTCCAAACCAAAAACTCCAATTTCTTTTAACTGTTCCTAAATTGACATATTTGTTAGTTTCCTCATCACCCTTGTAACTTTTTAATGGAAATACTCATGTTTGTATAAGTCTTTTCTTTAATGTGGTACCTAGGATTAAATGCAATACTCCTGATGTAACCTGTTCAAACCATAGCAAAGTGAAACAATTACCTCTATCATTCTATATTATTTGGTTGGTTGTCCTTCATTCTCAAAAAGAAACAAAATTACATCACTATGTTGGAGACAAAATACAGCATCTAACTGTGGCTAATCAGACCAATGCAAACTCAGAAGGCTCTACCCTAATGGGTCAAGCACAAATAGTCCATATGAACATTTGGAGGTGTCTCTAAATTCTTCAAATCTCACATTTCTTTTGAGCTACTACAGTTCCTCTTTGCTCAGAGAGCGCAGCTCCTCCTTTGATGGAGGCCCGTCATAATGATTGGTGATTGTTTGCCCTTCTTTCTCAAAGAGGAAAATGACATCAGAGAGGTGATGCTGTAAACTGCAAGTTAATTGGATTTAGTGGGGGAGGGCTGTACAACCAGCCTCCAGGCACTAGCCTCACTTAAAGCTCCAGAGTCATCTGGGTCCAGTGGCAAGATATAGATCAGGATTGCTGGAGATGGCCCTGGATGCAGTGGGAGACCTTGGCATTTTAAGCCTTTAACAGATTTCAGTTTGACTGAGGAAACTCCTGTTTCATGATTAAGGATAGATAAGAAATGAGGCAAAGAATGACCTCTTTTAGCTAGTCCAAAAAATAATATCTGGGAGGGGAAGACCCTCAGAGTTTCTGGCCAAAACAAAAACAACTGCTACTTACATTCACTCTGAACCAATTAGGGCTCCAGCAATGACTAAATGGGGTTACCCTGGAACTTATCATTGGCCAATCAATGAGAGCCAGAGTAATTTGGGTTTAAGGCATGATCTTTAAGGAAAAAATCTAGCCCATAAATCCCAAGATACCTTTTGAGGTTTGTAAATTTTATGTAAATAATGAGTGGTCATTGTCTCCCATTTCCATGCCAGTGTCTCCCATTTCTCTAATTAATTCCGAAGTCCTTTAGAAAACCCTTGAGAATGTCCTTATATCACTTCTGGGCTCCATGTGAGCTCCTATCTTGTGTGAGTTCTCTGTAAAAGTCTTTTAGGCAAATGTATTATGTTATTCAAACAATGTGACTATCCAACTGGAGCTTTGCCCTCTGCAGTACAGTTTGTGAATACTTGACAGTTAAGCTCAAGAAGGGATCTGTGTCCAGTATCTTATCTTGCCAGGTAATCATCAGAATCTTCCTAAGATAATTCAAATGAAAGCAATTCAGTTTTCTGTCATGGTTCTGATTGACTGTCCAGGTTTCACACACATGTAATGATGAGCTCAGGACAATAGTAGTGTAGACCTTCAGTTTGGTGGGCAATCCAGCAAGTCAGTTGTTGTTTTTTGTTTTGTTTTGTTTTGTCTTGTTTTAAATAAGCAGTAGACCCCTTCCTTGTAAATCTCAGCAGAAATAGAAACAGCACCAGGCACTTCCTCAGGAGAAGATCCTAATGGCATTCAGAAATGCTAATTTTTAGTTGGAAGTTTGACTAGAGAGAAATTGGCTTCAACATGAGGTATATGTTTGATACCTTCAGTATTGATTGATGACAGTCTGTTAAGAACACTATGGAAGTTTTCAATATATCTCTCCTGGTTCATGTCTTTATTAGTGACCAACATAGCTTCATCAGCACTGAGTATTTGAGATGCACCATAGGTCTTTGGGCCATAAATAGACCTTAGGGCATCATAAAAACACTTTGAATAGTTATTACCAGTGTGAAACTAAATTTCATTTGCCTTCTTTCTAAGTTAAGAATTCTGCATCTCTCTAAGCTTTGCTTGCACTTTACCTTTGATAGAGTTTAACACTGACTTCTTAGAGACTGATAAACTATCCTGCTGATAAACCCTGTGAAGTTCTTTTTTTTCATTTAGCAGCTTCTGAATTTCCCCATCATTTCTGTGATACTAGTCTTGATATTTGTGAATATTCTTGCCCTGATTAGTAAACACAGTGCTGCACATCAAATCGCTGAAAAGTCCCCACTCTTTTTCTGTTCCACTGTTGCCAGCTATGTATTGGTTCAGCTTTCCCTCCAATGAAGCAATGAACTGTTCACACTTGGAGAAGCTCTTTAATCTGCTGACATTAAATCTGTGGGTAGTATCTTACCCTGGGGCGGTGCAGCAGCACTGCTTTTGTTGAATGTGAATGTTTAGTTTGAAGAAGATAAGTCTATTATTAGTCCAGCTGTCTGTACCACATCACTTTTGTCACTCTTATATCCTGTCTCTTTACCTTACATTGACATAGTCCATTAAATGCCAATGTTTGTTGGGAGGGTGTATGCACAAAGTTTTATTGTATTTAGTTACGGTCATGGGCCACACAAGTCTTCAGTAGTAAGTGACCACTGCAGTTTCTGTTTCTGACTCCATTCCTCCCAAGGACTCCCTGCCATGTCTGACAGTCTGTGCCTACTCTGGCAATAAAGTCAATTATAAGCTTGTCCTATTTTGGCACATTGATGATGAGGATCTCTAGGTCTTCATAAATTTTTACTTCATCAGGGTTTGTCATGGTAGGAGCATACATACTCATGCTGGCGGTATGATACTTTCTTGCAAGTGGGAATGACATTGTCATGAGCCTCTTTTATTCCTTTTAGTAGATATACAAGCTTGTTGACTAGATTAGCTTTGATTATAAAACCTTTTCTAGTTACAAAGCACTCCACATCACCAAAACTACTCCAAAAAAATACGTATCCAGGTCCGATTTCAGTAAATTGGGCCTTTGGATATGATTCCTGCTGAGTTCTCTTACAACAAGAGCTATTCATCTTCAGATCTACTGAAGTTTGTGTTGTCCATAACCATAAGCACAATCTCTGTACTGCTGGTGAGTGGAATCATCTTCACAAATATTTTTGTACTTGTTTTGTATTTCAACTGCAGGGTGGGATCACCACCAGTTGTTTTAAACAAGTCTCAAGGTTGGATGAAGTAGACAGTTTTTAGGGCATCTTATCTAGCCCCTTCATCATTTTAGGAGGTAAGCAGTGTGGTCCTTAGAAGAGGCTGCTCAGAAACACAGAGGGCTGCGGAATCCCACTGCTGTTTCAGTCTAGTAAGAAGCAGGCCTATGGTCTGGGCAAAAAATGTGCATGGTTGTGACTACAGCTCTGCCTTGCTTATTCATCACTTGCCTATCACTACACAACTTCGAGATAGGTAAAAATCTAAAATGGCAGAGGTGATATCTTTTGAAATTGAATTTGTGAGGCAGAACTGCATGAAGTTGTCAACCTCACTCTTTCTTCCATAGACATCATTCACAGTCCAGTGGCAAGACAAAATCATGACAGCTGGTGATGACTAGGGATACATTGTATGACCTTGGTGTTTTTCATTTCTAAACAAGCTCTAAGTACTCCATAGCTCCTGATTCAGCCAACTTCCTGGACATTGAAACAAACTGTTTTCATCTACCCATTTTGTCAGAAGGAAGCTTTCACATGCTTGGAGGAGACACTCCCTCCCAACGCACCAATTATTTCAAGATGTTTTAGTAACCCTCAACTTGGTTTAGCCCATCTGCTAAAATGGTCTACTGGAGTGTGGTTACTGTACATGCTACAACTTCTTAGAGCCATAAGTGATATTTGGGTGAATCAGGAGGACACCAAATGTGAGAAGCAGTCTTGAAAAGGGTGTGGCTGCCCTCACACCAGAAGTACTTGCCTTCCCTGAAAACCTTTACCCATTTCATTCTTGATAATGATGTGTCTCCTTATAAGATAGGACAATTGGAATTCACATTGCTGGTTCAAAATGAGCTTGTAATTTGTCAAAACAAAGAAACAAAACAGAAAAAAACAATATATTTTTCAAAAGAAGTTTTGTGTTACCTCATATCCCCAACCATGTATTTATAAATTTAATTCATTGCATTCAAGTGATGGCCTTTACATTTATTCATATTATATTTCATTCTTCTCTATTCAATATATTTTCAATAGTCAAGATTTTTTTTCTGATCCAGAATCTGTCATCCATCTCATTAGTTTTCCCTCCTTATTCTGTTTCATCTACAGATCTTAATAACTATTGATTTATCCTTTTACCTAACTTACCATTAAATATGTTTGATGATAAAAGATCAAGTCCAAATCCCTGATTTATTCACCTAAAGACTTCCCTAGAGAAAAGGGACCAAAATGACAATGTAAGCAATAAATTGCTATAATTCTCCCATACCCACCACCAAACAACCATAAAATAGAGCCCCAAAACAAATCCTGCAGAACCAGGACGAAAAGACATGGTATAACAATCTTTTCACCCAAGAAATTTGGAGGATCTGCAAGAAATATCCAATTCACTCAGGTAAAAGAGGAGTATAGTCTAGGATGATAAGCATCGCAGCAAGTAAATAATAAACCCCACCTCAGCTAACCATCAGGTGATCCTGGACCCCAGTATGGGCGAGCAGGCAAATGTCAACACCAGGACACTCCATGTGCCTTAGCTTAGCAATGGGAATAGGCAGACTCCAGCTCCAACAACCACTATATGCTCTAATATAGCACCAGGCAAACAGGCATCCTCCACCAGGCAGATCTCCCTATGCTGCAGCACAGCCTTTGGATAAAAAGTAGACAACAATTATATGAGTACCTAAATAAACAGGCAGCAGGTAGCAGCCAGCCAGAATTACCTGCCATGCTTCACCCTAAGCCTGGTTAGTCTCCATAGGTCAGACCACCATGTGCTTCAGTGTAGTCATGAGGAATGCAGAAACACCCCACCAGGCCTCAGCACACCCTAGACACTACCACAAGGACCTAAGCTCAGTATCAGATAAGCTGCCAGACCCCTATGGCCACCAGCAACACCAGCCAACCCCCACCTCAATCCCTCAGCAGAGCACCTGATACAAGGGTCCCCTATGAGCCTCAAGGCAACATCAGTGCAACTCCAGGTAATAGCCAAGGCCTGTAGTCACTGCCAAAAGTATCCTGAGACAGTGTCCCTTCCACCCCAGGTACAGAGCTCAAATATAAAGGAAAGTAAAATGGTCAAAAGAAAAAGAAAGATAATAAAAAACAAAAACAAAAACAAACAAACAAAAAGACACAAAACAAAAAAAGAATCTGAACATGGAAAGTTATTATGGTGACAGGAAAAACCAAGACACAAATTAAGAAGAAGACAGCAATGTCAAAATGCCTATGGGCAACACCCCCCACCCCTCCAAAAAAATGAGAAATGCTCTCAAGCCCAGAAAGAATTCATAGACGAGATCAAAAAGGAGCCTTAAAATCATATGGGGGGAAGGAAGAAAAATTGGGAAAAGAAATAAGAGTGATGCAAGAGAATCTTGAGAGAAAGAGTCAATAGTGTGGAAAACTACTTAAAAAGTAGAATAGGCCAAATGAAAAAGGAGATTTTAAAAAAATTCACTGAAGCAAACAACTCCTTAAAGAGTACAATTGGTCAAATGGAAAAAGAAAGTATAGAACCTAAAAAAAAAACCCCTTGAAAGTTAGAATTGGACAAATGGAAGCTAATGACTCTATGAGACATCATGAATAAATCAAATAAATTCAAAACATTGAAAAAATGGACAGAAATGTAAAATACCTCATAGGAAGAACAACTGAGACTTCACCTGGTCTCTGCCTTGGGTCACACTAGTCTGTTGCAGTTCAACACCAGGTAAGCTGCAACATTATATGGCTTCTAGTTGACACAACCAGAGGCCACAGTACCCAAAAGCATTAACCAGGTCCTTAGCTCCCAGTACAATAAATGTAGGAGTGAGTGCCTAGTGCCCCAGAAACAGAGATCCACTTTAAAAGCCAGGAAAGATGCAATCACCATGAGTAAGAAGCAAATTAGAAAAGCAAAGACCATAGAATCTTACTATGGAGACAGGAAGATCAAAATTCAAACTCTGAACAGGACAGCATTAACATTATACCAACATCTGAAACTCCAAAAGGGAATATGAACTGGCCTCAAGCCCAAAAAAGCATTCTTGGAAGAACTCAAGAAGGATTTAAAATATATATATATATATATATATATATATATATATATATATATATATATATATATATATATATATATATATATATATATATATATATATATATATATATATATATAATTTTTTTTTTCAGTTTTCAACATTCACTTCCACAAGAATTTGAATTCTAAATTTTCTCCCCCTCTCCCCACACCCCCACATTAGGACAGCATGTAGCCCATCCACCCCTTCCTCCAGTCTGTCTTCCCTTCTATCAGCTCCCCCTTCTTCCATCTCCCTTCCCTCTATTTTCCTGTAGGGTAAAATGGATTTCTATACCCCGTTAACTGTACATCTTATTTCTCAGGTGTATACCAAAACAATTTTTAACATTAATTTTTAAAGCTTTGCATTCCATATTCTCTCCATCCTCCCCCCCACATACCCATCCCCATTGAGAAAGCAAGCAATTAAATATAGATCGTACATATCTAACAACGCAAAACACTTCCATAATGTCTATTTTGTGAAAAACTAACCACATATCCCTTTGTCCTGTCCTCTTCTCCATTTATTCTATTCTCTCCCTTGACCTGTCCCCCCACAACAGTGTTTGCTTCTGATCATTTCTTTCTCCAATTTGCTGTCTTATCTATTATTGCCCCTCTCCTATCCCTTTTCCCTCTGTCTTTCTGCAGGGTAAAAGAAATTATCATACCCAATTGAGTGTTTGTTATTCCCTCCTTAAACCAAATCTCATGAAAATAAGGCTCACTTTTTCCCTTTCATCTCCTTCTTTCCCTCCTTTCTAAAAGGTCTTTCTTGTCTCTTTTATGTCAGATGATTTGATTCTACCTCTCCCTTTCTTTTACTCCTAGTAGATTCCACTCAAGACTAAATTTTATTTTTGAAGTATTCTCCCTTCATATTCAGCTCTCCCTGTACTCTCTGTCTATGTATGCGAGTGTATGTTGAGTGTAAATAGATAGACAGATAGATATGGACATATATAGATATAAATATAGTTATAGATATAAATATATTTTTGGATATAGATAGACAGATATATATATATATATATATATGTATATATATATATATATATATATATATATATATATATATATACAGAGAGAGAGAGAGAGAGAGAGAGAGAGAGAGAGATATCTATATACACACATAAATGATCTTTTCAACAAGAAGTCCTCTATTTCGTTGAAATTCCATTTTTCCCCTTGAAAAATTATACTCAGTTTTTCTAGGTAGGTGATTCTTGGTTTTAATCCTATCTCCTTTGACTTCTGGAATATCATATTCAAAGCCCTTCAGTCCTTTAGTGTAGAAGCTGCTAAATTCTGTGTTATCATGATTGTATTTCAACAATACTTGAATTGTTTCTTTCTGACTGCTTGTAATATTTTCTCCTTGACCTGGGAACTCTGGAACTTGGTCACAATATTACTAAGAGTTTTCTTTTTGGGGTCTCTTTCAGGAGGTGATTGGTAGATTCTTTCCATTTCCATTTTATATGCTGGTTCTAGAATATCAAGGCAGTCTTCCTTGCTAATTTCTTGGAAGATGATTTCTAGGCTCTTTTTCTGATCATGGTTTTCAGGTAGATCAATAATTTTTAAATTATCTCTCCTGCATCTATTTTCCAGGTCAGTTGTTTTTTTCCAATGAGATATTTCACGTTGTCTTCTATTTTTCTCATTCTTTTGGTTTGCTTTTACAATTTCTTAATTTCTCATAAAGTCATGATTTCCATCTGCTCCATTCTAACGTTTAAAGCATTATTTTCTTCAGTGAGCTTTTGGATGTCCTTTTCTATTTAGCCCATTCTTCTTTTTAAGGCATTCTTTTCTTCATTGACTTTTTGGACCACTTTTGCCATTTGGGTTAGTCTATTTTTAAAGGTGATAGTTTCTTCATCATTTTTTGGGTCTCCTTTAGCAAACTGTTGACTCGTTTTTCATGATTTTCTTGCATCATTCTCATTTCTCTTCCCAACTTTTCCTTCACCTCTGTTACTTGACTTGCAAAATCCTTTTTGAGCTCCTCCATGATCTCAGGTCATTTCATATTTTTATGGAGTCTTTGGATGTAGGAGCCATGATCTTGCTGTCTTCCTCCAGTTGTATGCTTTGGTTTTCCACTGATTGTATGCTTTGATCTTTCTCAACCAAATAGAGGGAAGAAAATACCTTTTCACCATGATAATAACTTTCTATAGCTTATTTTACCCTTTTGGGGTCATTTTCCCAGCCAATTACTTGACTTTTGAGTCTTTTGTACTACCCCAGGCTTCAGAGGTTTTGTGCAGCTGATCTCAGAGGTATCTCTAAGGACCTGTAAGTTTTCAGTTCTTCCAAAGTAGTATAATTAAGGAACTGGTGTTTACTCCTCTCCTGGACTGCATTCTGGTCTGTGAGCAACCAACTGTAAGCACTCTCTTCTACCCTGGAACTATGAGTAAGATTCCCTTTCCACAGCTGACCCAGCTCTATCATACTAGTGTTCCTCCTCACCCTAGGAGTGCCACTCATGATTGAGACCCAAATCAGCCATTTGATTCTCCCAGGGTCTGTAGACCAAGAGCTCCAGAAGCAGCAGCTGCTGCAACAGTGTCTGTTGCTACCTTGGGGCTGAGGCTGTGGCCAGACCCTTCTCTCCTCTCACCCAAGGGAAAGACCTTTGTCACTTACCTTTGAAGCTGTCTTTGGCATTAGTGCATAGAGAAAATTTTGAATTCAAATTCTTGTGAAAGTAAATGTATAGAATTGAAAATAAAGTACATATATATATAAAAGAATTGACCAATCACCTCCTAAAAGAGATGCAATTTGAAAACGCCAAGGAATATTGTTGCCACCTTCCAGAACTATCAAATTAAAGAGAAAATACTGCATGCTGCCAGAAAGATACAATTCAAATATCAAAAACTGCAGTCAGAATGTCACAAGACCTTGAAGCTTTTGTATTAAAATATCAGAAGAATTCAATATGATGTTCTGTAAGGCAAAGGAGTTTGAACTAAAACTAAGGATCAATTATGCAGCAAAATTGTGCATGATCTTTTGGGCAGGGAGATGGACATTCAATGAAATAAATGATTTCCAGACTTTCCTGATGAAAAGACCAGAGCTCAACAGAAAATGTCATCTTCAAATACAAAACCTAAGGGAGGCATAACAAAGTATAAACAGAAAAAAATGCCTTATTCAATATGGGCAGATGGTTTACATCCCTATATGGGAGGATGGTACTTGAATCTTGAGAACTGTATATTTATTATGACATGAAAAAGTGCAACTCTTTTGAGGAGGGGGTGGGAGAAGGGAGAGATAAAAGTATAAATGGAGGTGGGGGAGGGGAAAATGGGAAGGAGAGAAAGACACAGATAGTAATCATGACTTTGAATGTGAATGGGATGAGCTTTCCCATAAAATGGAGGCAGATGATAGAATAGATTAAAAACCATAATCCTACAATATTTTGTTTATAAGAAACACATTTGAAACAAGAGGTTACACCCAAGGTAAAGGTAAAGGACTGGAGTACAATATATTATACTTCAGCTGAAGTAAAAAATAAAAAATGAGGATAGCAATTCTAATTTCAGACAAAGCAAAAACAAAAATAGGTCTGATCAAAACGGATAATGAAGCAAACTATATCCTCCTAAAAGGCACCATAGACAAGGAAATAATATTATTACTAAAGATATATGGACCAAGTGGCATAGCATCCAAATTCTTAGAGGAGAAATTAAGGAAATTACAGGATAAAATAGTAAAACAATACTAGTGGGAGGCCTCAACCTACTCCATGCGAACTTGATAAATCTCACCTTTAAATAAAGAAGAAAGAAGTTAAGGATGTGAATAGAATTCTGGAAAAAATAGATATGATATACCTTGGAGAAAATTGAATGGGGATAGCAAGGATATACCTTTTTCTCAGTGGAACCTGTCACATACACAAAAATTGACTATATTCTAGGGCATAAAAACTTCACAATCCAGTGCAGAAAGGTGGAAATAATCAATACATCCTTTTCAGATCATCATGCAATAAAAATTATATGTAATACAGGGCCATGGAAAAATAGACCAAAAGGTAATTGGAAATGCAATAATCTAATCCTAATGAATCAGTGGGTCAAACAAGAAATCATAGAAACAATCATTAACTTCATTCAAGAGAATGACAATAATGAGAGAACCTACCAAAACTTAAGGGATGCAGTGAAAGCAGTTCTTAGGGGAAGTTTTATAACTCTGAATGCTTACATGAATAAAATGGAGAAAAAGGAGATAAATGAATTGAACATGCATGTGAAAATGCTAGAAAAAGGACAAATGAAAATCTTCAAGTAAATTCCAAATGAGAAATAATGAAAAGCAAATGAGAGATTGATAAAATTTAAATTGAGAAAACTATTGAACTAATATATAAAATTAAGAGCTGGTTTTATGAAAAAAATAATAAAATTGACAAACTTTTGGTCGATTTTATTTAAAAAGGAAAGAAGAAAACCAAAGTACCAATATCAAAAATGTTAACGTTGAATTCACCTCCAATGAAGAGGAAATAAGAACAATAATTTAAAATTATTTTTCCAACTGTATGTCCATCCGTTTTGACAGTCTTAGTAAAATGAATGAATATTTACAAAAAAATGTAAATTGCCCAGATTAACAGAAAAGGAATTAAAATATTTAAATAATGTTGTCTCAGAAAAAGAAATTGAATAAGTCATCAATGAACTTTCTGGGAAAAATATCTCCAGGACAAGAAGGATTCACAAGTGAATTCTTTCAAACATGTAAAGAATAGTTCATTCCAATACTATATAGAATATTTGGGGAAATTGGCGAAGAAGGCGTCCTACCAAATTCTTTTTATGAACTAAATACCGTGCTGATATGTAAACCAGGAAGAGCCAAGATGCAAAAACTTTAAATAAGATACCAAAATGATTAAAACAACTGATCATGAGAATAATACAATTTGATTAGGTGGGATTTGCACCAGGAATGCAAGGCTGATTCAAATATTCATGTCAACACATAAACAGAAACCACATGATTATCTCAATAGATAAGAAAAAAACTTATTAGAAAATAAAACATTCATTCCTATTGAAAACAATGGAGAACACAGGAATAAATGGAACCTTCCCTAAAATAATGAGTAGCATCAATCTCAAATCATCAGCAAGTATTATATATTATGGGGATAATCTAGATGCATTTTCAATAAGATCAGGGGTAAAACACATTTTTCACCAGTGTTATTCAATATGGCACTAGAAATAGTAGCTTTAGCAATAAGAGAAGGAAAAGAAATAGAAGGAATTAGAATAGGCAAAGAAGAAACCAAGTTATCACTCTTTGCAGACATTATGGTGATATACTTAGAAAATCCCAGAGAATCAAGTAAAATACTACTTGAAATAATAAATAAATAATAAACCACTTTAGCAAAGTCATAGGATATAAAATAAACCCACATAAACCATCTGTATTTCTGTATATTATGTAATGTATTATATGTAATATATAATGTGTAATATATGTTACATATAACATATTATGTATAGTATATTTCTATATATCACTAACAAGTTCAACATCAAGAGATAGAAAGAGAAATCCATTTAAATTTACTGCAGACAGAATAAAATATTTGGGAATCTACTTGCCAAAATAAACGTAGGGGCAATATGAACACAATTATAAAATACTCTTTGCACCTATAAAATCTGGTCTAAATAATTGGAAAAATATCATTTTTCATAGGTAGGCTGAGGTAGTAAAAATGACAATTCTACCTAAATTAATTTACTTATTTGGTGCCATAGGAATCAAACTGCCAAAAAATAGTTTTTAGAGCTAGAAAAAATAATAAAAATAATTCATCTTGAAGAACAAAAAGTCCAGAATATCAAGGGAATTAATAAAAAGAAATGCTAAGGAAGGTGGCCTAGTCATACCACATATTAAATTGTATTACAAAGCAACAATCATCAAAACCACTTGATACTGGCTAAGAAATAGAGGGTAAGATCAGTGGAATAGTTTAGGTACACATGACACAGTAATCAGTGACTATAACAGTCTACTGTTTAATAAACGTAAGGACCCCAGTTTTAGGTTTAAGAACTCAGTGTTGACAAAACTGCTGGGAAAATTGGAAAATAGTATGGTAGAAACTGGGCATAGAACAATGCCTGACACCATATACCACAATAAAGTCCAAATGGGTACATGATCTACGTATAAAGGTTGATATTATAAAAAAATTATGGGAGCAAGGAATAATTTATTTGTCAGATTTATGGAGAATGGAGGAATTTATGACCAAATGAAACAGAGAACATAATAAAATGCAAAATGCATAATTTTGATTACAATAAATTGAAAAGTTTTTTGCACAGACAAACCCAATAAAACCAAGATTAAGAGGGAAGCAGAAAACTGGGAAAGAATTTTTACAGCTAGTATCTGTGACAAAGGTCTCATTTCTAAAACACATAGAGAACTGATTAAAATTTACAAGAATACAAGGCATTCTTCAATTGATAAATGGTCAAAGGATATGAACAGACAGGTTTCAGAGGAAGAAATTAAAGCTATGTATAGTCATATGAGAAAATGCTCTAAATCACTATGATTAGAGAGATGTAAATCAAAACAGTTGAGGTATCACATCATACCTATCAGATCTGCTAACATGACAAAACAGGAAAATGACAATGTTAGAGAAGATATGGGGGAAGTGGAACACTAACTCCTTGGTGGAGCTATGAGCTGATCCAACCATTCTGGAGAACAATTTGGAACTATGCCCACAGGGCTGTAAAAATGTACATTCCCTTTAACCCAGCAATACTACTTCTAGGGTTGTATCCAAAAAAAGATCATAAAAATGGGGAAAGGACCCATGTGTACAAAAATATTTATAGCAACTCTCTTTGTGGTGGCAAAGAAGTGGTTATCTAGGGGATGTACAGCAATTGGAGAAGGGCTGAAAAAGTTATGATATATGAACACAATGGAACACTATCGCCCTATGAGAAATGATGAATAGAGGGATTTCAGATAAACCTGGAAAGACTTATATGAACTGATCCTGATGAGTGAAATGAGCAGAACCAAGAGAATATTATACACAGTAGTAACACGTACATTGTGTGAGGACTGATTTTCATAGACTTAGCCCTTCTCACCAATGTCAGGACCTCAAACATTTCCAAAGGACTCATGATGCAAAATGCCATCCATACCCTGAGAAAGAGCTAAGGAGTCAGAATACAGAATGAGGCAGACTATATTCTCTTTTGTTATGTTTGGTTTGGTTTGGTTTTTATCATGATATCTCCCATTCATTCTGCTATGCAACATGACTAATGTGAAAATGTGTTTATGTGTAGAGCCCATATAAGATTGCATGCTGTCTTGGGGATGGTGGGTGGAAGGAGAGGGAGAAAATTTAAAACTTATGGAAGTGTGTTAAAAATTGAAAACAAATACATTAATAAATTTGAAAAAAAAAAAAGGAAAAACAACTGACCTGGGAAATAGTTCCAGGAGAAACAATATTAGAATCATTGCACTTCCTGAAAGCTATAATCAAAAGGTTGACCTGTACATCATCTTTCAAGAAATCATCAAGGAAAACTGCTCTGATATCCTGGAAGCAGAAAGCAAAATAGGTATTGAAAGTGTGTACCTATCACTTCAATAAAGAGATTTCAAAATAAAACCCCAAGGAACATTACAGGAAAATTTCAGAATTATCATTTCAAGGGGAAAATATACTACCAGTGGACAGAAAAAAATAATTCAAATATGGAAGAGTCACAATTAGGATCACACAGGACTTGGTAGCTGCAACATTACATGGAATATGATATTCCATAGGGCAAAAGACTTAGGACTACAACCAAAAATCACATACTAGGCAAAATTAAGCATAATTCATTAAGGGGGAAAATGGTCATTCAATGAAATAGAAGTATTTCAAGCCTTCATAAGAAGAAAACCAGAACTAAATCAAAAATTTGACTGCCAATTTCAAGACCCAAGAAAAGCAAAAACAGGTAAAAGGTGAAAAGAAAACATAAGAGATTCAATAAAGCTAAACTGTTTACATCCCTATGTGGAAAACTGATACTTGTAACTCTTAAGAATTGCGTCACCAATTGTACAACTAGAAGGAATATACATATACAATGAGTATGGGTATAAGGTGAATTTGAGGGAATGAAAGAAAAAAATATTAGGGATGAGAAAGAGACATACAATGGGTGCAGAAGGAAGGGAGAGGTAGAATGGGGTAAATTATCTCACATGAAGAGGCAATAATAGAGGGGAAGATGGGAAGGTGGGTGATGGTCATCATTTGAATCTTATTTTATCTTACCTGACAGGGAAGTAGTGGGGTTGGAAATTAAGTAAAGGAGGCAGATGAGGGGACGTAGTAGAAGAAAAACACTAGTGAGGTGGAAAAGGGTGAAAAGAAAGAGAAGACAAATAGGAGGAAGAATAGGATGGAGGGAAATACACGGGTAGTAATCATAACTGTGAGCGTGAATGGGACGAACTCTCCCATAAAAAGGAAGTGAACAACAGAGTAGATCAAAAAACAAAATCCTAAAATATGTTGTTTATAAGAAACATACTTGAAGTACAGAGACATACACAGAGTGAAGATAAGGGGCTGGAGCAGAACCTATTATGCCTCAACCAAAGTAAAAAAAGAAAAAAACAGGGGTACAATCCTAAACTTAGATAAAGTAAAAGCAAAAATAGACATAAGTAAAGTAGATAAGGAAGGAAATGCATCGTGGTCAATGAAGCAATCAAATTAGAAGACCAAGGAATAACCTACCTATCAGATCTATGGGGAGGGGAAGAATTGATGACCAAACAAACGATAGAGGATATTACAAAACATAGAGTAGATAATTTGATTGTATTAAGTTAAAAAGATTTAGTGCAAAAGAAAAACAATGCAACCAAGATTAGAAGGAAAGCAGCAAGTTGGGAAACAATCCTTATAGCACATATCTCTGATAAAGGCATCGCTTCTAAATATATAGAAAATTGAGTCAAATTTATGAGAATGCAACTCATTACCCAATTGACAGATGCTCAAATGATATGAATAGGCAGTTTTCAGATGAAGAAATCAAAAATATCTATAGGCACATGAAGAAGTGATCTAAAGCATTTTTAAATAGAGAAATGTAAATTAAAACAACTCTGAAATACCACCTGACACCAATTAGATTGGCCAATATGACAAAAAGAAAGAAAAATGATAAATGTTGGAGAAAATATAGGAAAATTGGAACACTAATGCATTGTTGGTGGAGTTATGAACTGCTCTAACCATTCTAGAGAGCAATTTGAAACTATGCCCAAATGGCCACCAAACCATGCATACCTCTTGATCTAGCAATACCACTGATTAGGTCTGTATCTCAACGAGATCAGGAAAAGGACTTATATGTGCAAAAAATATTTATAGCAGCCCTATTTATTTTGGCAAAATATTGGAAATTAAGGGAATGACCATCAATTGGAGAGTGAATGAACAGGCTATGGTACATGAATGTAATGGAATACTATTGTTCAATAAGAAATGTTGAATAGGAAGATTTCAGAAAAATCTGGAAAGACTTTTACAAACTGATGCAAAGTGAAATGAGCAGAACCAGGAAAACGTTGTATACAGTATCAGCAACATTGCTTGATGATTAGCTATGAATGACTCTTGTCTTCTCAGCAACACAGTGATCTCGGTTGTGTTTGTCCTTCATTCTTGAAGAGAATCATGGCATCAGGGAGATGATGACATGACTTGCAGTAGACATTAATTTGAGTGAGGGAGGGCTGTGCATGTCATCAGCTTCACTTTCTCCTCCAGGGCCATCTGAGTCTGGTGACAGAGGACAGAAGAGGGGAAGAGAGAGTCAAGAGGGGAGAGGAGCTGCTACTCACTCACTCACTCACTTCATTCTTGAAGAGGACCATGTCATCAATGATCTAAGATAAGTACAAAGGACTCATGAAGGAAAATGCTGCCCATTTCCAGACAAAGAACTGATGGATTCTGAATGCAGATCACAACACCTTTTTCCCCTTACTTTATCCTTTCTTGTGTTTTTTCCCCTTTTGATGTTTTTTCTTCCTCAATTATGATGAATATGGAAATATACTTTACATCATAGCATATGTATGAACTATATAAAACTGCCTACCATTTTCAGAAGAAGGGAGAGGAAAGAGGGAGGGAGAAAAATTTGGAACTCAAAATCTTATAAAAATGAATGCTAAAACTTTTCTACCTGTGCAATTGGGG
Organism: Notamacropus eugenii; assembly: GCF_028372415.1. NCBI lineage: Eukaryota > Metazoa > Chordata > Mammalia > Diprotodontia > Macropodidae > Notamacropus > Notamacropus eugenii. The sequence continues at coordinate 375,937,496 of NC_092875.1, forward strand.
AAAACTAAAAATGCTATTTAAAACAAAAAACAACTCCCTCCAAGTTGACATAAAAAAATAATGGCAGGTAGATGGTCCAATGGAGTCAAGAATATTGAGTTCAAATCTTAATCTGACCTTCTTTCCTAACTGTGAGATTCTGGACAAGTCCCTTAGACTCTGTTTGGCTCTGGAGAAGGAAATGGTGAACTACTTTTGTTTCCTTGACAAGAAAACCACATGGACAGTATTGACATGATATGGTCCACAGGGTCACAAAGGGTCAGACAAGACTGAATGACTGAGCAATTTGAGTCTATTCACCCAACCAGATCTACATCCGCCTAACTATACTGTAATCTATCTACCTGCATATTTTGTTGATTAAAAAATATGTTGTCAGGTGTTCTCCTGAAAATAATATGTAATTTCTCTATAATATTTCTTCTAACTACCCATCAATTTACTGTATCTAAAAAGGAAACAGGGTTATTTTCCTGATATAACATGTTATTGATGAAACTGTAGTGCCTTTTATTAATCACTTCTTTCCTTTATATACACTCACAAACCACCCCGTTTATCATATGTTCTAGAATTGTGCACCAATAAAAATCAAGATCTGGTCTATATTTCATAGGTGGTATTTTTTTTTACTTTTGTGAAAATCAGACAAAAATTGTCCTTAATCCTATAACACTATTTTTTCCTTCAATATCTTTCAAAGACAGTGTTTCAGCAGTTATATCTGCAATTTCTTTCAGTATCTTAAAATGTAGTTTGTGTAAGATTTTGGTGAGTTGAACTTATTTAGGTCAGCTGGATACTATCAGTCATCTCACTTATCTGACTTTTCTATCCCCTGCTATCCATTATAGATCTCACCTTTTCTATCCAAAGAGCATTTTCCTTAGGAGATAATATAGAAGCAAATGGTGTACAATAGTTCATCCATTTTACTGCTATATGTTATTTTCATCTCACACACCTAAAGCAACAGAATAATACTTTTTTGATCCTCCTCTTCCCCCCATATAGCTTTTTAAAATTTTCTTATCCTTATTGTACATGGCCATTCTCAACTCATAAATGTCTTGTGCATTCCTGATCAAATTCTTATACTTACCCTTACATATATAAAAATATAAATATATATGAATATATACAAACATATACACATAGACACAGACATACACATATGGATATTATTTTTCTCTGTAAATAAAACTCATAATCCTCATGATTCTGTAAGATAAAAGATATGAATAAGACATACCTAGCTCATTTCACCTACCAACTGGTGTTACTTCCCCAAAAGTCCCTAAACAGTAGATTCTTCTCTCATTCTGTGACAAGTCTTAATTATTTAGTAAGAATGAAAACACAAGACAAAAGATGCAAGCATATAAGATGAAACCCAATCATCTAAGTAGATCATCTTAATGATTTTTGCTTTGCAATATACTCTAAACTCTTCCCTCTACTCCCATAGTAGTGATGCTCCCAATTCAAGTATAAAAGGGAAAAAACAATATATTTTATAAATATTTCCTAGAAAAACAGTTCAAATAAAAATAATACTTTTATATTTGAAGAGATAAATTTCTATTAATATCATTTGGGCAAATCATACCAAAGGACTAGCTACAGTGAAACCCATTCCCCATTAATGACAGGTAAGTTACTTTTTACTATACTATGCTAGAAACATCATTTGACTGCTCTCCATAATAATATTTTTATCCTTATTCAGTTTCAAAGTCCCTGTTTCCAATAAAATCTTTATGACCCCCTCCCCTGTCTATCTTAACCTCCTTTTTTCCATGACCATTAATATTTCAAGTACAAGACTTACTATATTCATACTTAATATATTCTAATTATGTTGATGGACAAAACCTAAGAACTACCTGAATCTTTTCTTTCTTTAGGATGGAATTTAAATTTACTATAAAACAAATAGTCAAGGCAATCCATAGCATTCCTTAAACTTCAGATGTGAGATATTTTTTATTGTAAGTTAAGGGGTTAAGGGGACATATATAGTATTAGTACATAGAGCCGAGATTTATTTTTCCCTTCTTTCACATTTTCTCATTGTCACAAACTGCATTTTCTAGTAACTAGCCTATTGGTAATGAGTCTCTTTTCATTTAACTGAACTAATTCTTAGTCAGCCTGTGAACAGGAACTTATACGTCCAAAACAGAAAGTGGTCCTTTTCACTTCTGTAGTGAAAATCTCAGAGTGGGAAAAAAGGACATATAAATCATCTAGGAACATTAATAAAGGAATGGATATTCTAAATACATTTGTCCAGTGATCATCTAGTTGACAACAAAAACAATCAAAAAATATAAGGAAGAATTAAATAAAAGGATAGTTAACAAATTCTTCTTGGAGAAGGAAAAAAATGAGTTGGCAGAGTTGGTTTAATTGCATGCCTAGAGGTAACAAGAAGCATTATTTCATGGGGTGACATAGTGTCACCTCTTAATGTTCATGGTGAGCATAAACATAACAAAACAAAATACTGTGAAGATAATCACAGCTTATGCTCAGGCATCTGTTATAAAGGACAAAGAGGTAGGTTTTACAATTCATTCAATACCATATTCCCAAGTAAGTCAACACATACTTTACTATTTCATGACTTCTATGCATTCTACTGTATCTGTTATGGAATAGAAGATGCATTTATATGGTACATAGGGCAGCTAGGTGGCACAGTGTATGGAACGCCAGGCTTGGAATCAGGAAGACTTGAGTTCAAATCTAGCCTTACTAGCTATGTGACCCTGGGAAAGCCACTGAACCCTATTTACCTAAGCTTTCTCATCTGTAAAATGAGCTGGGGAAGAAAATGGTAAAAAATAGCAAACCACTCCAGCATCTTTGCCAAGAAAACCCCAAGTGGGGTCATGAAGACTCAGATATGATTGAACAACAATGGCACATAGTCTGGGTCAGGCACCATGTTAATTGCTTTACAAATACTATTTCATTTGAAACTCACAACAACCCTGGGAATCCGGTATTGTTATTGTCCCAATTTATGAGGAAACTGACAGAGAGTGATATTGTTGTCAAATCTGAGACTAAATTGCAACTTAAGTCTTCCTTACTTGAGGGTCAGCATTCTGTCCACTGTGCTGCCCAGGTACAGAGAAAAGAGCTGGAAGCTGAATATGGTGAGTATTGAATATAATTTTCCTCGATTCAAAGAGTATAGTTCAAGTAGTGTAGAGCTCATTACCTTTTCCACCCATTCCATAACCTTTACCAGCAAATGCATTCTAAGTGGTTATATAATAAGTTTTGTCATAAACCACAGCACAGAAAAGTGAACACCTAATTCATGTATACCTTACATATCCAAATAGGGTTTGGTTTATTGGACAATAAAGTGCAGAAAACTGGCTCCCCATGTGGTAGAGGAGAGTGGGGGGCCTAATTGCCTTTGGCATTCCTGTTTATCTGTTATGAGTCTTCATGTTTCCACATCAAAGGTGAGCTCTCTCATCTAAGTTCCCTTCGAGGTATCTTCTAACTCTAAGATTCTGACTCTGATTCTGAAATTTGGCAGAAAGTGGTGCCATGACCTCAACATGATATGAGATTAGTATTCTCTTACTTATAGAGAGGAATAACAGAAACAAAATAAACAAACAAAAAAAGTCAATGCCTTGCTTCCAATTTAGCTTATCTGGCCTGAGAGGATCTAAGGACACCAATTAGCCAAGGGATAGATAATCTTTCTAAGCTCATAAGTCTTTTGGACAATTTAGTCTCAGCATGCATTTAGCAACATTGGGAGGTACCTATTATGTCAGTTATCTTCCTACTGCTAGTTCTAACAATTATCCTGAAAAGAAGCTGCTGCTATTTTAGAATAGAAAACAAATCTTGTGGAGTAAGCCTTTTCAGAAATCTTTAAAAATGAGAAAACATGAATTTTTAACAAGCAAAATAAATGTCACATGAGGCTTTGATATAGTTTAATTTTATCTACCCATCCATTTGTTCATTTCTCTGTTTATTTATTTATTTATTTTAGGCTAGGCTTCCCTTACCTCACCAAAGGATAGACTTGAAAAAGTCACTCATGCACATGATTTCACCGCTAATCATTGGAGATACTTTAAAGTGCTCTATTTTCCCACAGGGGCTAGTTCACCTCTTCTTAGGCAGGCTAGTGGCCCTCTGTTCTCACAGGCTTATTGGATTGGTACCAGACTTAGCACAGCCACAAAATTAACTCTAGCCTTATCATAGCTTAGAAATTTTGAACTCAGAGGGTGGAGCCAAGATGGCAGGGTGAGAGCAAGGACTCAACTAAGCTCTTCGACAAACTCCTTAGGATACCTCTGAAAGGAGAATCTAACCAAATTTTGGAGGTGCGGAATCCAGTGGGAGACAGACTGTGATGGATTCGGAGCCCAGGTTAGAGTGGAAGGTCCATGAGAAGAATCTGTTCCATGGGGGTGAGCCCCCAGCACACAGCGCAGCAGAGCAGAAGGGACCCAAGAAACCTGAGAGCAGCTGAGTGGCACCAAGGATGGGAGACAAGCTGAACCAAGCCGCTGAGAGCCTCTGAGCACAAGATATCAGCTCAGCAGCTCCTGAGACCTCCAGCCTGAAGATAAAACTTCGGTAAGTCACCTATTTGAACTTCTGGGAGCCAGGTTGGCGGAGTGATCAGTAAATGCTCTCTCCTCCCACATTGATGCCTGTGAAAGAGCCATAAAATATTTCCCCAGAAAAATCCTGGATCAGCAGGAACAGCATAGGAGGCAAATAGTCTCATAACACCAATTCCTCCTACTGTGGTGGAGGCAAACCAGAAGGACAGAGGACCCAGGTCAGAGAAAACTCACAGTAGGACCCAGGCAAGCCTCAGCACCAGGAGAGGAGCCCCAGGAGAAGTGGGAACATGCATTGGCATCTAGGCATGCCTTAGCCCTCCAGGGGAAATGGAAAGAAAATAGGCAGCTGGGGTCACCATTCCCTGAGCTTGCCTTTGCCTCAGTTCAGCTGAGATCTCCTGTGACCAGACCACTCCTCCCCCACACTTAACAAGCCAACCCCAGGGTTGATCTGGGAAACACAAAACAAAAACTTGCTTTTAGCTTTTTCACACATCAGCTCAACACAAAGTTCTGCAGCTTCTGACTGAAAGAATCAGAAGCTAGAACACTCAATCAACATCATGAACAAGAAAAAGCAGAAGGGTGAAAAAACCATAGAATCATTCTATGGGGTTAAGGACCAAAACACAAACAGCAAAGAGGTCAGAGCTGAGACTGTACTTCCATCTGAAACTTCAAAAGGGACTATGAACTGCTTGCAAGCACAAGCAGCTCTCCTGGAACAGCTAAAGAAGGAAACAGAAGAAAAATTGGCCAATGATTTTAAAATTATAAAAAAAGAATTCACTGACAAGAATATCTCTTTGAAAAGGAAAAGGGAACAAATGGAAAAGGCAGTTCAAAAATTAACTGGAGGGGGCGGAGCCAAGATGGCGAAGTAGAAAGACGCACATACACATAGCTCTGAACACACAAACCACAGAACGGCAGAGGGGACTAACCCAGGGCGAATTCTGCACCCAGAGACCACGGAATATTGGAGCGAGGGAGATTTCTGTTCCAGAGAGACCTGCAAACCTCTCACGGGGGGGACCTTCGCGCCGGGGACTGGACGCCGGGGCGGGAAGAGGAGAGCAGCCCTGCTGCGGCAGCGACACAGTGGGAAAGAGATCCAGCAGCCACGTGGGTCCCCCCACCCACAGAGGGACCTGCAAACCTCTCGCAAACGGTCCATTGCGCTGCAGACACGGTGCCCAGCCCAGACCTGTGGCGGCAGCGGCTCCAAGAGACAAAGTGCTGAGAGGGATCCGGGGGTGGGATCTTCAGCAGCTGCACGGGCCCCCCACCAACAGGTGACTGACGGGGGTAGGTGAGAGAGTCTCTTTGGCGGGTTGAGAGGGGAGCGTGGTGCCCCCATAGCTCGGGCCCCCCCGGGAGGTGGGGGACGAGAGTCGGCTGCGGTCGGGGGCCCCCCAAATGAGCGGGAGCCTGGATCCATTGTGGAAGGTCTGTGTATAAACCCCCTGAGGGAATTGAGCCAGAGAGGCGGCCCTGCCCCTGACCTCAGCACCTGAGCCTAATTTAACACTGAATAACAGCCCTGCCCCTGCCAAAAATCCTAAGGCGGGAAGCAGCATTTGAATCTCAGTCCCCAAACGCTGGCTGGGAGGACCAGGAGGCGAGGTGGATGTGAGGAGAACATTCAGAGGTCAGGCCACTAGGGGGAGACAATGCCAAGAAAAGGGAAAAGAAATAAAACTATTGAAGGGTACTTTATGGGAGAAAAATCACTTCCTCCCTTCCTTTCTGATGGGGAGGAACCAGGCTTGCCATCAGGCAAAGACACAGAAATCGAGGACTCTGTGCCCCAGCCCACCCAATGGGCTCAGGCCATGGAAGAGCTCAAGAGGAATTTTGAAAATCAAGTTAGAGAGGTGGAGGAAAGACTGGGAAGGGAAATGAGAGGGATGAGGGAGAAGCATGAAAAACAGATCAGCTCCCTGCTAAAGGAGAACCAAAAAAATCTTGAAGAAATTGGCACCTTCAGAACTAGCCTAACTCAGTTGGCAAGGGAGGTCCAAGGCGCCAATGAGGAGAAGAATGCTTTCAAAAGCAGAATTAACCAAATGGAAAAGGAGATTCAAAAGCTTACTGAAGAAAATAGATCTCTCAAATCTGGAATGGTACAGATGGAAGCTTTGGACTTTTCGAGAAAGACAGATATCTCAGAACATACCACGAAGATTCGAAAAATGGAAGATAATGTGAAATATTTTATTGGAAAAGCAACTGACCTGGAAAATAGAATCAGGAGAGACAATGTAAAAATTCTGGGTCTACCTGAAAACCATGATCAAAAGAAGAGCCTAGACATCATCCTCCACGAAATTATCAAGGAAAACTGCCCTGAGATTCTAGAACCAGAAGTCAAAATAAATATTCAAGGAATCTGCAGAACACTGCATGAAAGAGATCCAAAAAGAGAAACTCCTAGGAGCATTGTGGCCAAATTCCAGAATTCCCAGGTGAAAGAGAAAATATTGCAAGCAGCTAGAAAGAAACAATTCAAGTATTGTGGAAATACAATCAGGATAGCACAAGATCTGGCACCCTCTACATTGAGGGATAGAAGGGAATGGAATAGGATATTCCAGAAGTCAAAGGAACTAGGACTGAAGCCAAGAATCACCTACCCAGCAAAACTGAGTATAATACTTCAGGAGAAAAAATGGTCCTTCAATGAAATAGAAGACTTTCAAATTTTCCTGATGAAAAGACCAGAGCTGGAAAGAAAATTTGACTTTCTAACACAAGAATGAAGAGAACCATGAAAAGGCGAAGAGCAAAGAGAAATCATAAGGGACTTATTAAAGTTGAACTGTTTACATTCCTACATGGAAAGACAATATTTATAACTCTTGAAACATTTCAGTATCTGAGCACTGGGTGGGAATACACACACACACACATGCACACACGTACACATACATAGAGACAGAGTGCACAGAGTGAATTGAAGAGGATGGGATCATATACTAAAAAAAAAAAATGAAATCAAGCAGTGAGAGAGAAATATTGGGAGGAGAAAGGGAGAAGTTATATGGGGCAAATTATCTCTCATAAAAGAGGCAAGCAAAAGACTTATTAGTGGTGGGATAAAGAGGGGAGGCAAGAGAAAAACATGAGATCTACTCTCATCACATTCCACTAAAGGAAAGAATATAATGCACACTCATTCTGATAGGAAAACCTATCTCATAATACAGGAGAGTGGGGAACAGGGGCACAAGCAGGAAGGGGGGGAGGATAGACGGGAGGGCATGGGGAGGAGAATGCAATACGAGGTCGACACTCACGGGGAGGAAAAGGAACATAAGAAAACAGAAGTAATAGGGGACAGGACAGGATGGAGGGAAATATAGTCAGTCTTATACAACACAACTAGTATGGAAATCATTTGCAACACTAAACAGATATGGCCTATATTGAACTGCCTGTCTTCCTAGGGGAAGGGGTAGAGAGGGAGGGAGCTAAAGAAGTTGGAACTCAAAGTGTTAGGACCAAATGTAATGTTCTTACCACTGGGTAACAAGAAACACAGGTTAAGGGGTCAAGAAAGCTATCCGGCCCTACAGGACAAAAGAGAAGACGGAGACAAGGGCAGGAAGGGAAGATAGAGGAGAGAGTAGATAGGTCACAGGGGCAATTAGAAAACTTGGGTCTGGGGGGGGGAGGGGGAAAAAAGGGGAGAAAATTTATAACCCAAAATTAAAAATAAAAAAGATAATAAAAAAAAATTAACTGGAAAAAATAATTCCCTAAAAGGAATAGTTGATCAAATGGAAAAGGAAACCCAAAAACTAATTGGGAAAATTGGTCAAATGGAAAAGGAAGTACAAAAATTAAGTGGAGAAAATAGCTCCTTAAAAGGAAAAAATTGGTCAGATGGAAAAGGAGATGCAAAAGTTAACTGAAGAAAGCAATTTGATAAAGGTTAGAATTGGGTAAGTAGAAACTAATGACTCAATGGGACAGCAAGAATCAGTCAAACAAAATCTAAAGAATGAAAAGATAGAAGAAAATGTAAAATATTTAATTGGAAAAACAACTGACCTGGAAAATAGATCCAGGAGAGAAAATTTAAGAATTATTGGCCTGCCAGAAACCCATGATGAAGAAAAGAGTCTGAACAATATTTTCCAGGAAATAATCAAGGGAAACTGCCCAGAAGTGCTAGATTCAGAGGGCAAAATAATCATCGAAAGAATCCACCATTCCCCTCCTGAAAGGGATCCCAAACTCAAAACCACAAGAAATATTGTTGCCAAATTCCAGAGCTATTAAATAAAGGAGAAAATACTACAAGCAGCCAGAAAGAAACAATTCAAATATCAAGGAGATACAGTCAGGCTCACACAGGACCTTGCAGCTTCTACATTAAAAGAGCGAAAGAATTGGAACCCAATATTCTGTAAGGCAAAGGAGTTGGGACTACAATCAAGGATCAACTACCCAGCAAAGTTCAGCATAACATTTCAGGCAAGGAGAAAGTCATTAAACCAAATAGATTTCCAGAGCTTCCTGATCAAAACGCCAGAACTCAATAGACAATTCGATCTTCAAACGCAGGTCTTAAGAGAATCATAAAAAGGCAAATTAGGGGGAAAAAAACAAAAACAAAAACAAAAACTTGTTACTCAATTAGGGCAAACTGTTTACATCCATATAAGGGAAGATGATACCTGTTAATCTTGAGAATTGTGCAGCTATTATGATAAAAGGGATATATATATAGAAGGAGTGGGTATAAAGTAAATGATGTCATGTTAAAAATATGATTTAAGTATGAGAAGGGATTGTAATAGGAGGTGTGAAAAGTAGCAAGCAAAAAATGGCAAATTACATCACAGGAAGAAGTACAAAATTATAGTAGAGGGAAAGAGGGGAGGGAGATGAGCATTGTTTGAGAGGTACTCTCATCTGATTTGGTTCAAGGAGCGAACAATAAACTTAAGTAGATAATCGTAACTAGCTCTATAGGTAGTAGGAGGGGAAGGGGGAAGAAAGGGGAGGGAGGCTAAAAGGGAGGGAAAGAAGGAGTAAGAGTAAAGGGGAATAAAAGGGAGGGGGTGCTAAAAGAAGGAGGAGAAGGCTGCAGGAGGAGGTGGTGAAAAGTGAATACTATTGAGGAGGGGAAGGGAGATGGGAGAGCTAAAAGCACAAATGGTGGGAAAGAGGATGGAGGGAAATATACAGATTGTAATCATAACTTTGAACGTGAATGGAATGAATTCTCGCACAAAATGGATACGGATAGCAGAATGGATTAAAAGCCATAAACCAACAATATGCTGCTTACAAGAAACACATTTGAAACGGGGGGATACACATAGGATAAAAGTCAAAGGATGGAGCAGAATATATTGTGCTTCAGCTCATGTAAGAAAGGCAGGAGTAGCAACGCTAATCTCAGACAAAGCAAAAGCAGAAATAAATCTAATCAAAAGGGATAAGGATGGAAACTATATCATGCTAAAAGGCACCATAAACAATGAAGCAGTATCATTACTAAACAAGTATGCTCCAAGTAGTATAGCATCCAGATTCTTAGAGGAGAGGTTGGGGGAGATGAAGGAAGAAATTGACAGCAAAACTATACTAGTGGGGGAACTCAGCCTCCCCCTCTCTGAACTCAATAAATCTGATCTCAAAATAAACAAGAAAGAGATTAAGGAGGTAAATAAAACTCTTGATAAGGAAGATATGATAGATCTTTCGAGAAAATTGAATGGGAATAGAAAGGAATATACCTTTTTCTCAGCAGTACATGGAACATTTACAAAAATTGACCATGTACTAGGACATAAAAATCTCACAATCCAGTGCAGAAAGGCAGAGATAATCAATGCATCCTTCTCAGATCATAATGCAACAAAAATTACATGTTATAAAAGGCCATGGAAAGATAAACCAAAAATCAATTGGAAACTAAATAATATAATCCTAAAGAAGGATTGGGTTAAAGAAGAAATCATAGAAACAATCAACAATTTCATTCAAGAGAATGAAAATTATGAGACAATGTACCAAATCTTATGGGATACTGCAAACGCAGTTCTTAGGGAAAGTTTTATGTCTTTGAATGCCTACATAAATAAAATAGAGAAAGAAGAGATCAGTGACTTGGGCATGCAGCTGAAAAAGCTAGAAAAAGAACAAATTGAATATCCCCAAGTAAATACCAAATTAGAAATACTGAAAACCAAAAGAGAGATTAATAAAATTGAAATTAAGAAAACTATTGAATCAATAAATAAAACCAATATTTGGTTTTATGAAAAAAATTAATAAAATTGATAAACATTTGGTCAATTTGATTAAAAAAAAGAAAGAAGAAAACCAAATTACTAATATTAAAAATGAAAGGGGTGAAGTCACCTCCAATGAGGAGGAAATTAAAACAAGAATTAGAAAATACTTTGCCAAACTTTATGCCCACAAACTCAATAATCTAAATGAGATGGATGAATATTTTAAAAAATACAAATTGCCCAGATTAACAGAAGAGAATGTTGAATACTTAAACAATCCCATCTCAGGAAAAGAAATTGAACAAGCCATCAATGAACTCCCTAGGAAAAAAACTCCAGGGCCAGATGGATTCACAAGTGAATTCTGTCAAACATTTAAAGAACAGTTAATTCGAATACTATATAGACTATTTTTGAAAATTGGGGAAGAAGGAGTCCTCCCAAATTCTTTCTATGACACAAATATGGTTTTGATACCCAAACCAGGAAGAGACAAAACAGAGAAAGAAAATTATAGACCAATTTCCCTAATTAATATAGATGCAAATAATTTAAATAAGATTTTAGCAAAACGAATACAGCATCTTATCACGAGATTAATACATTATGATCAGGTAGGAGTCATACCAGGATTACAGGGCTGGTTCAATATTAGGAAAACTATTAGCATTATCGATCACATCAACAACAAAGCTAACAAAAACCACATGATTATCTCAATAGATGCAGAAAAAGCTTTTGACAAAATACAACACCCATTCCTACTAAAAACACTGGAGAACGTAGGAATAAAGGGAACTTTCCATAAAGTAATAAGCAGTATCTATCTAAAACCTTCAGCAAGCATTATATGCAATGGGGATAAGCTAGATGCATTCCCAATAAGATCAGGGGTGAAACAAGGATGTCCGTTATCACCACTATTATTCAACATGGTACTAGAAATGTTAGCTGTAGCAATTAGACAAGATAAAGTTATTGAAGGAATAAGAATAGCCAAAGAAGAAACTAAGTTATCACTCTTTGCAGATGATATGATGATTTACTTAGAGAATCCCAGAGATTCAAGTAAAAAATTACTTGAAATAATAAACAACTTTGGCAAAGTTGCAGGTTACAAAAGAAATCCACTTAAATCTTCCATGTTCCTATGTATTAGCAACAAAGTCCAACAGCAAGAGATAGAAAGAGAAATCCCATTTAAGCTAGGATAGACAATGTAAAATACTTAGGAGTTTACCTGCCAAAACAAACCCAGGTATTATATGAACACATTTACAAGACACTTTTTGCACAAATAAAGTTAGATTTAAGTAATGGAAAAACATCAGTTTCTCCTGGGTAGGCCACGCTAATATAATAAAAATGACAATTCTACCGAAATTAATTTACTTATTTAGTGCCATACCAATTAAACCATCAGATAATTATTTTCTAGAGCTGGATAAAATAATATTAAGATTCATTTGGAAGAACAAAAGGTCCAGAATATCAAAGGGACTAATGAAAAGAAATGCTTGGGAAGGTGGCCTAGCACTACCAGACCTCAAATTGTACTATAAGGCAGCAATTATCAAAACCACTTGGTATTGGCTAAGAAACAGAGTTAAACAAATGGAACAGACTTGGCACTCAAGACACAGTAGGCAAGGAATGTAGCAACCTTCTGTTTGATAAACCCAAGGACCCCAGCTTCTGGGATAAGAATTCACTGTTCAACAAAAATTGCTGGGAAAACTGGATAACAGTGTGGCAGAAATTAGGCATAGACCCATGCCTGACACCATACACAAGAATAAAGTCCAAATGGGTACATGATTTAGGTATAAAGATTGATACCATGAATAAACTGAAGGAGCAAGGAATATTGTCTTTATCAGATTTATGGAGAAGGGAAGAATTGGTTTTTACTAAAGAAGAGATAGAAAGCATTATGAAATGCAAGATGGATAACTTTGATTACATTAAACTGAAAAGTTTTTGCACAACCAAACCCAATGCAACCAAAATTCTGAGGGATGTAGTAAATTGGGAAAGAATTTTTACAGCTAAGCTCAGGGATATAGGCCTCATTTCTAGAATATACAGAGAACTGACTCAAATGTATAATCATACAAGTCATTCCCCAATTGATAAATAGTCAAAGGATATAAACAGACAATTTTCAGAGTAAGAAATTAAAGATATCTATAATCATATGAAAAAATGCTCTAGATCACTATTGATTAGAGAGATGCAAATCAAAACAACTCTGAGATACCACATCACACCTATAAGATTGGCAAACATGATAGAACAAGAAAATTATAAATGCTAGAGACGATGTGGGACAGTTGGAACACTAATTCATTGTTGGTGGAGCTGTGAGCTCATGCAACCATTCTGGAGAGCAATTTGGAACTATGCCCAAAGGGCTACAAAAATGTGCATACCCTTTGACCCAGCAATATTGCTACTAGGACTGTATCCCCAAGAGATCATAAAAATGGGAAAGGGCTCCACATGTACAAAAATATTTATAGCAGCACTCTTTGTAGTTGTCAAAAATTGGAAGTCAAGGAGATGCCCATCAATTGGTGAATGGCTGAATAAATTATGGTATATGAATATAATGGAGTACTATTGTGCCATAAGAAATGATGAACAAGAAGACTTCAGAGAGTCCTGGAAGGACTTATATGATCTGATGCTGAGTGAAAGAAGCAGAACCAGAACTTTGTGCACAGCACAGTGTCCAAGAGTTTTTTCTGGTAGACTTGGAATTTCGTAATAATGCAAGAACTTATTTTAAAAAAAAATCCCAGTGGTGGTTTTCTAAGGCAAAGTGCCTTCCACACTCAGAGAAAGAAATATGAAAGTCATTTGTAGAATGTTGCAGATCATGTTTGTGTGTGTGTGTGTGTTGTGTATTATGTTTTGATTTGCTATATGATTTTTTCCATTTATTTTAGTTCGACTACATAACATGACTATAGTGAAAAAGTACTCAATAGGAAAGTGTATGTAGAATCTATACAGAATTGTATGCTGTCATGGCGAGGAAGTGGGGGGTGATGGGGGGTAGCTGTGGGGGGGGATAAAATCTTTATTTTATGGCAGTGATTGTAAAACATTAAAAAAATAATAATAATAAAATTAAATAAAAAAAAAAGAAATTTTGAACTCAAGTGATCCACCAGCTTCAGCCTCCCCCAATAGCAGCAGTTAAAATTGTGTCTGTGTGCCCCACGATACTTTATTATGACTAATTTTAAGGCAACTATTAGCACTTAGTGGAGTATCATAGAGGGTTAGGAGGCAGAAATATCATCACTGTAATAAGGAATGTAGTAGGGGGAGGAGCCAAGATGGCTAGTAACAGCTTGGACTTGCTACTGCTCTCCCCACAAACCCAGCCTGTAAAACCTGTAAAAAATGACTAAACAACTTCTGGAACAGCAGAACTCACTGAATGATGGAATGAAGCAAATCTTCAGCCCAAAACAGCCTGAAAGGCTGCCAGGAAGTATCTATCACACCATGTTGGAAGCAGAGCCCAGTCCAGTGTGGAGCACAATGCACAGATTGGATCTAAGTTGGCCTTGAGAGGTATTGAATCTCGGGCACCTCTGACGCCCTTCCAGACCTTCCAGACTTCATGACCCCAAAACGCTGAGGACAAATTGGAAGGCTAGTGGAAAAAACCTGCAGGATCTGTGTGAGCTTCGAGTGGTCCCACTCCAGCCCCAGGGCAGCTGAAGGGGTAGAGGAGGCAGAAAAGGAGGAGCCTATGGCAGCAGCAGCAGCAGGGGCAGCAGCAGCCAGTGACCGCTACTGTTTCTAGAGCTGTAGGCCCACAGATTGTGGGAAGATTGAGCAGTGTACAGTACATACCCCATCCCCACTGGAAGCAGAGAGCTACCTCGACTAGGAGCTCAAAAGTCAAGTAAATAGCTGGGAAAATGAGCAAAATCTGGAAAAAGAATCAGACTATAGAACCATATTTTAGTAACAAGGAAGAACAAAGTATACAAATAGAAGAAAACAAAGTCAAAACTTCTACATCAAAAGCCTCCAAGACAAATATGAACTGGTCTCAGGTCATGCAAGAGCTCAAAAATGATTTTGAAAATCAAATAAGAGAAGCAGAGCAAAAATTGGAAAAAGAAATGAGAGAAATTCAAGAAAATCATGAAAAACAAGTTAACTGTTTGCTAAAGGAGATGCAAAAAATGCCAAAAAAATAACGCTTTGAAAATACACTAATGTCAAAAGATATCCAAAAAGCCAAGGAGGAGAAGAATGCCCTACAAGGCAGAATTGGCCAGTTAGAAAAGGAGATCCAAAAGTTCACTGAAGAAAATAATTCCTTAAAGTTATTATACAGCAGATGAAAGCTAATGACTTTGTGAAAAATCAAGAAATTATAAAAGGAAGTCAAAGAATGAAAAAAATAGCAGACAATGTGCAATATTTCACTGGAAAAGCAACTGACCTGAAAAATAGATCCAGGAGAGACAATTTAAAAATTATTGGATTACCTGAAAGCCATGATAAAAAAAAAGAGCCTAGATATCATCTTTCATGAAATTATCAAGGAAAACTGCCCTGATATTCTAGAACCAGAAAGTAAAATAAACATTGAAAGAATTCATTGATTGCTTCATGAAAGAAATCTCAAAAGGAAAACTCCTAGAAACATTGTAGCTGAATTTCAGAATTCCCAGGCCAAGGAGAAAATATTGTAGGCAACCAGAAAGAAACAATATGAGTATTGTGGAAATACAATCAAGATAACACAATATCTAGCAGCTTGTATATTAAAGGATTGCAGGGCTTGGGATATGATATTCCAGAGATCAAAGGAGCTAGGATTAAAATCAAGAATCATCTTTCTAGCAAAACTCAGTGTAATACTTCAGAGAAAAAAATGGTCATTCAATGAAATAGAGGACTGTCAAGCATTCTTGTTGAAATTACCAGAACTCAATAGAAAATTTGACTTACAAACCCAAGAATCAAGAGAAGCATGAAAAGGTAAATGGTAAAGAGAAATCATAAGGGACTTACTCAGGTTGAACTATTATGTTCCTACATGGAAAGATCATATTCATAAATTTCAAGACTTTTCTCAGTATTAGGGTAGTTGGAGGGATTATACATATAGACAGAGGACACAGGGTAAGTTAAATAGAAGGGATGATACCTAAAAAAGTAAAATTAAGGGGTGAGAGACCAATATATTGGGAGGAGAAAGGGAGAAATAGAATGGGACAAATTATCTTACATAAAAGAGTCAAGAAAAAGCTTTTGCCATGGAGGGGAAGAGGGGGGAGGTGAGAAGGAAATAGTGAACCTTAGATTCATTGCTCTTGACTTAAGGAGGAAATAACATGCACATTCAATTCTGTGTGAAAATATATCTTACACTACAGGAAAGTAGGGGGAAGGAGATAAGAGGGGATAAGATAGAAAGGAGGGCAAATGGGAGGACAAGGTAGTTAAAAGTAAACAATTTTGAGCAGGGATAGGGTCAGAAAAGACAAGAGAATAATTGAGGGGCAGAATAAGATGAAGGGAAATATAGTTAGTCTTTCACAATATGATTGTTATGGAAGTGTTTTGCATAGCTACATATGTATAACCTATGTTGAATTGCTTGCCTTTTCAGTGGGGATGGGTGTAGATGGAAGAAGGGAGAGTAGCTGGAACTCAAACTTTTAAAAACAAATGCTAAAAATTGTTTTTACATGCAACTGGCAAATAAGATATATAGGAAATGAGGTGTAGGTGTCTGTGTTGCCTTACAAGAAAATAGAGTGGGTAGAGATAAAGGAAGGAGGGGTGTGATAAAAGGGAGGACATATTGGGGGAAGTAGTAATCAGAATGCATGTTGTTTTGGGGTTTGCGGAGGGAAGAGAAGGGGAGAAAATTTGGAACTCAAAATCATGTGGAAGTGTCTGTTGAAAACTAAAAATAAATAAATAATTTGGAGAAAAAATAAGGAAGGTAACCTCCCAAGTAGGGGTTGCACTGAGAGTTTTCATATACAAGGTTAGATTTCAAGGCACAAGAAACAATTGCTTTCCACCTCTCTGACATTTTCTCTCTACTGCTTTCACAACTCACTCATCTACATGGAAAACTGAGAAACAGAGTTGAAAAACTGCAAAACTTTGGATCCCTTAGAACTCTTGAGCAATTCATAGGATACTTGTAGATATGAGATCCAACCACATTGTTTTGTAGATGAAGAAACTGAGACCCAAGGAACTGAAGTGTCTTGATTAAGGTCACAAAAGTAAATGTTTGAGAAAAGATTTCAGCACACGTTTTCTGACTCCCAAGTCAATATTATTTCCATTACATCATTTTAGCTATTGGGCAAATAATCAGTATTTGACTTATAAGCTAGCCTTTACAAAATGAAAAAAATGGGAAGTGTATTCCTTCCCTTATTAATTGGGGGCTGTAGAGATTTCAGCGGAGGATAGATACTACATATGTTAGCAGATATCTCACAGATACTACATATCTTGCTGAATAGCATCTAATAAGGTAGGATACAGCACAGAGCAGTGATCATTGTCTAGTGAGCTTCTAACTGGTATCCAGAATAGATCAGCAAATGGTGGTGCAGCATAGAATGGATGTCCAGCTAGGTAGCACCCAACAATCATGGAAAGAGTAGAAGAAAATACATCTGCTCAGCTGGAACTACAAAATCAGATGCAAGTGGGAGCAGCATGAGGACATCATTAGAAGACAGTAGCAAGACTACCATAACTGAGATGCACTTGTGGTGCCTACTTGTGGAACCCTCCCCAAGTGAACCTTGACCACATATTCTTTATGTGGGCTTCCCAACATGACAAGACCTAATTATATCTGTTTTCTATGAGTGGGCCCTGCCACATGCCTGCCAAGACAGTACATGCTACCCATGCCTTTCCATGCATATTCTTTATGATTTTCTACTTTTTCATTAATGCAGTATGTATGTGTGGGAAAAGGGTAATAGGGTAATAGGGTAATGAAGAAAATATATTGGTGATACTTTTTAAAATAATTATTTTTTTATCACATTTCATGAAATACCTTTGCTTTGAACCAATTCTGTCATTTGGATGATTATTACAGATAAAAATATTGGATGGGTTTTTATGAGCTGTAGTTTTAGTAGATGTGTGTGTTTATCCTTTGTTGCCAAAGAAGACCATGCCATCAGAGAAATGATGACATGACTTGTACTGACTTTGTTTTGAGTGAGGAAGGGCTGTGCAGGTCACCAGCCTCACTTCTCTTCCAGAGACATCTGAATCCAGTGACCAGATGTTCATCAGGATGACTGGAGACGACCCAAGATGAGGCAATTAGGGTTAAGTGACTTGCCTAAGGTCACACAGCTAGTGAGTGTCAAGTGCCTGAGGTGAGATTTGAACTCAGGTCCTCCTGACTCCTGCACTGGTGCTCTATCCACTGTACCACCTGGCTGCCCCAGTTTTAGTAGATATATACCTATAGAACATACAGTAGCTATATTCTGGGGAACCTGTTCTGGCAGCTGAGAAGAGTGTCCCTAGGTGCTACCACAATAAACAAAAATATAGAACCAATACCATCACTTAACCTAATTGCTATAGAGGGAAATTCATGACACCTCAAATAATAGGGTGGACTTCAGGAAGCATTTAAGTCCTTGGATAAGAAAAAGGTAACTCATAACAAACACAAAAGTTTAGAAATCCAGAGCATGGATACAAATCATAAGGTGTATTGAATGTTAGGTTAAGGAGTCTCAATTTTATTTTGTAAAATATTGGAGACACTAAAATCCTGACCCAACTTCCAAGGTCTTTTCTTGCCATCACTTTGACCCTGGATCTTTAGAATATGTCAGTGAAGTGAAAGTTCAGCAGAACTGAGAAATCTGGAAAGGGTCTTAGGATTGACTATTTATGGTCTATGTATATGCTGTATAAGAGTCTGTAGCATATTTAAGTTCACAAAATTTTGACCACCAGGGGATCCTTTTAGGGGAGGCTTAGCAGTGGGAGTGATCTATAACAGCTCAATAAAATTGTGGAAGGGTTGTATCACTGGAAAGAGTTACCATATAGACAAAGCACAAATCAGTTTTGAACATTTTTGTTAGTCTTGATATTAAACTATAATATTGCCCCCTGCCTCTGTTATTTCACCTCTTGGGGTTGAAATAAAGCTCAACTTCTCTTCTGCAAGATAATTTTTTTCACATTATGAAGGTAATAATTATGCCTGCTTCCATAACTCATCCATTTTTCTCATTCATCTTTTTTTCTAATCTTAGTTTTACTATTTACTATTTACCAAACTGTGTAACTTTGAGCAATTCACTTAACTTCAAAATTCCTCATTTAAAAAAATTGTCTGTATTGATTTTGAAGGTACAGGCCTTCATCTCTGACATTTTCTGCTTGTGTAATATTGCCCAAATTACTTAACATCCCTGGGCCTGAGTTTCTTCATATATAAAATGAGAGCATTGGACCACATAGACTTTGAGGTCCCTTCCAACTCTAGCTCTATGTTCTTATGACTAGAAACTTTCTATTTTTCTTTTTAACATTTTATTATTCCAAATAACAAAAACTCAATCAAACAGTTGTTTGGTTTGGTTTTATTTTATAGTGGATCAATATAAACATTATAAACATCTAAGTTATAACTTAGAAAGCTTAATCCCGTATTTCTTTGTAGAATAGAGTAGATGGCAAGAGAAGGGTCTGGGATAAGGGAAACCAGTTAGGATACTCTTGCAACTACCCAGATATGAGCAAATGAGTCTCAGACAAAAAAAATCACCAAAAATAGAAAGAAATGTGAAAATGAGTTAACATGAAAAAGACTTAACGGACCACCAGCTCAACATGGGTAAAATATATGATATGGCAGCCAAAATCATAACATTATATTAGACTACATTTCAAGAGCTATGAAATGTAGGAATAAGGAGAAGATGATTCTTCTACTGTCTTTCCTCATTAGAAAACATGAAGAGTACTATGTTCACTGGCTATCACCACATTTTAGGAAAGACACTGATAAGTCAGAGAGCACCTAGCAGGGAGGAATGGGGGAGGATAGGAAGAAGTCTCAGGTTCACGCCATATGAAGATCTTGTGAAAGAACTGGGAATATTTAAAATGAAGATGAGAAGATTTGGGGAGAACACAATCACTGACTTTAAGAGTTTAGAAGGCTACCCTATGTACCAAAGATTAGACTTAGTTCATCCCCAGAGGAAAGAACTTGATGGAATGGATGGTAGACAAACAGAGGAAACTTAAGCAGTCTTGTCAGGAAAACCTTCCTTATAATTACATTTATTCAATAGTGGAATATGATATGTTGGGAAATAATTAATTCCCCATCACTGGATGACTAGATGGCTAGATGACCAGATGTCAGATATTTTGTAGTCAGCATGTTTTTCCATGTTTGGGCTGGACCGGTGATTCTGTCCAATGATACTGATGTGGATTTACAACAAACTTTTCTATCAACACAGATTTTTGAAATTTGTCAATAGAAGTTACAAACAAGGACAAATAACCAAAGATGAATATAAAACTGTCATAGTGCCATAAAAACAATGCCAGGAAAATTACAGCTAAGACTGAGCTCAGATAGGTCAAGAATACTAAGGGCAAGGAAAGGGGTCTTTTTAGTCCTGTTGGAACAAGAGGAAGATAAAGAAATAATTGGATGGCTTCTCAGCATGGATGCGATGGGGATAAGGAATGATGATAAAAAGGTAGAACTACTTTAGTCTTGTTTTGCCTGTTTTATCTACCAAGAAGGATGATTTTCTGATTGGGAATGCTTATACAAAATTATTAACACAGGTGTGACTCTCAAGATGAGTGGGGATTAATATTAAGAGTGTAAGACTGTACTCTGGTTATTTTAAACGAATTCAAGTCAACATGACAAAACAAGCTATATCTCAGAATACTTAATAGCATTCTCAGATGTGACAGCTGAACTTCTTTCAGTGATCCTTGAAAATTCAAGAAGGAAAGAAAGATGACAGAGCTGGAGATTGATAAAAAAAGCTCCAATTTTCAAAAAAAGGGAGAAGAAATTGAGTCTAGAAAATTTAGGCCAATGATCTTCACTTCCATTCCTCAAAAATTTAAGAACACATCACTAAATTGAAGGTTTATGAGAATTTAGAAAGAAAACAAGGGGATTAAGAGCTAGTGGATGTTCAAGAATAGATAATACCAGGCAAACATGATTTACTTTTTTATGAAGTATGTACAGTGATAAATCAGAGTAATGCTATAGACATAAACAGATTTTATTAACAAGGCATTTGACAGTTTGTCATGTTATATTTTTGGATAAGGTAGTAACATGCAAACTATATTATGTATAGGTGTATAAACTTGAAACCAGCTGAATGGACAGACTCAAAAAATAGCTATTTATAGTAATATGTTGACATCATCTTTGAGAGAGTTCTCTAGATCTGGAGGTCTGTGCTTGAAATAGTGTTATTCAATATTTCTATCAATGACTAATGAAAGAAAATATGTTGTACACAACACATAGCAAGCAGGAATAATAAAGTCATAATACACAAGGCAACTTGTTAGTACAGCTGATAGAGTATTGGAAAGACAAACTCAAATCCAGTCTTTTGCACTTATTAGTTGTTTGATCCTAGGTAAATCATTTAACTCCTATTTGCCTCAGTTTCCTTAATTATGAAATGAAGATGATAATAGCACCTACTGAAATAATATTTGTAGAGCCTGGCACAGCACCTGACATAGTAGGAACCAAGCAAATTCTTATTCTATTCCATATTAGACAGAGTAGAATACCGGGCTAAATCAAATAAGATGAAATTGAATGGAGATAAATGTAATGCCCTACACTTATGTCAAAAAATCAACTTAAAGAATATAGGAAGAAGGAGGCAGAGTTGTACCAAAGCTTTAAATATCTAGGAGTATCTCCAAAGGCAGGTGGAAGATCACTTTTTGGATACATTGCAAAGGTGGTCTTAAATAGGATGGAATGGACTAGATAATATGTGTATTCTCAACCAACTCTGTGATTTAGTACAAAATTTAGTACAAAATTCTCTGATACAGTGAAGGATATTGGAGCAAGTTTAGAAAAAGAAAACCAGGGAGGGAATGTAAAAGCAGTGTGTTATCGAACAGTATGTATATTTTTGCACACCCACACACATGCAAAAAGAAAAAAAAAAGTATATTGGAGGAAGAGGGAAGGGTTGAAAAGAATAATCCAGAAGACTTCAAGGATACTTTCCATCTCCCTCTCAATGTTGCCAAAGGTCAGGCCAAAATATACCATCCTTAGAAAAATCATGAAAAAGTTCTATATGGATTACATAGTTTTGAACCCACTATATTAACTTGCAAAAAAAAATAGATACTAATAATTTACCTTTATAGTGTTTCACCATCAATTCATAGCTTATATCAGTTCTCAAATTTGACATTCAAACAATCCTGTGAGATATGTACTACTATTTTGTAGAAGAGCTAAATGTGCCTTAGTGTTTCTAATCACTTGCTCAACGTTACTTAGGTAAGCCCAGGTCTTTTGAAGTCAAATCAACTACTTTTTTCTTTGAAACATAAGATAAGCTTGAAGACATTATTTGATGTGTTTTTATTTTACTGGAAGCTATTCCTCATGTAATCTATAATGTCATATACAGAGATATCCCAAAATTTTAGTGCAGCATTCTGTATTCAAAAAAATGAAAATGAACTAAGAATTTTTGACACTCTGTAGTAAACCCATTTATGTTTCCTTCAACTGAAGGGGGGAATAAGACAGTGCATCCAAATACAGGCAGTGCTAATCCAGGATTCTTTCTAGCTCTAAAAATTATGTAATTCTATGTTTGCCCAATTATGGTTGAATGTCTTGAGATGGCCATTTATAATAGTTGCCTCTATTTCTTTCCCTCTCACTCTCTTTTCAGTTTTATACAGTTTGCCTTCTAATCTCATCATTCAAACAAAAATATCCATAAACATTATAATTTATATATTTCAGGGAATATTTTAAATAGATTGTCTTGTGGAAAGGGAGGGAGTTTCACAGTTAACCTCTTTGTTGACTATCACATTGTGATATCAAGAGATGTACTGCTACTTGCTGCTGGCATCTATAGTGGTTAGCTAATGTAATTAAAATGAATATACATGTTAAAGTAGTTTGCCTTAGTTAGCTAAATATTCCAATCCAAAGTAGTTTGGGATTAGAATTTTAAGGGAAATGACTTCAAAGTTTACATCCCTTAGTTTGATAGACAGTCTTAAGAATATACTTTTTCAGGGTATAGCTTTAGTCTAAACTTTTTATATTATATTTGACCTTTCCAGTGTTGCAAGGTTGTAAGGAATTCTACATAAGCACTTATGTTAGATTTCAGGCAGAAAAGGCTGAGTTTTTGTTCCAGTCTTTATTTGACTCAATCAGTTTTATGATTTATTCTAAGGCAATAGAGAAATGATTTTTGGATTCTTTCCATTGCAAGTACCACTTCCTAGACAATAATTTAGCACATGGTATCTTTTTTATATATATATTAAGCAATAGTCTTTGTAACAGTTATAAAACATTACTAGATTGCCTACATTTTATTGTGTTGTGACATCTGTAATAGGAGATTTTACCAGGGCAACAATGATCAGTAAATGTGTGTGTGTGTGTGTGTGTGTGTGTGTGTGTGTGTAAATACTGGTGGGAAAACACAAAATTTCTATGACAAAATTAAAACTTGGAGATGAGTAAGTGTTTGCATGTTACCTATCATTTACCCTACTGTCTTTTAATCTTGTTTATTTTAATAAAGTTCAAATGATTTCAATGAAGCTCTCTATTTTAAACTACCACATTTCTTTTCTATAAAGTTATCCTGAGGTTGGGGAATAAATATTATCCCTACTTTAAAGATATTAACAATCTAACAGCAGCAATGTTTCAATGTTATAATTTTCTTCTTATGCTTTAAGGAAAAAAGGTCCTCAACAAACATTTCAAAGAAAAATGATCAATTAATAAAACACCTTTGTCTTTCCAGTTCCTTAACTTGCACATTTCCCATGATTTTCTCCTTTGCTCTCCCACAGCTGCACATAGATATTTTCATACACTTCATATTACCATTACCTACAAATACTCTACTTCCAAGTTTATGAACTCTGAAATTCCCTTCTATGATCAGTATTTGTTGTTATTCTTTTTCTCTCTCTGCCTTGTGACCCCCAAATCCTGATTTTCATCTTCATCAGATCCTCCAATTCCTCAATTTACTAATTCTTTTCCAGGCCTTCACCCCTACCTGGGTGGGTTACATTAGCCACCTTTCCCTATCTGGACACCTTAGTGAACTACTTGAGGTCTACACCATTTGGTTCTCATTGATCCTTATCTATTTTATACTACCTCCATTCTTTCCTTGACAAGCCTCAGCTCTAGATTTCTCCTAGCAGATTGCATTTGCTATCTTCATTCCTACTCACATACAGCTGAATAAACATAGAGAAAATTATTAAGATGTACTAAGTGAATCTACTACAAATTTATATTGCATAATCTCAGCTAGACCCTCACTACAACAAAGCAATCCTTTTTACACTTGGCTAATTGACTCAGTTTTCCATTCACCATAGTGGCTTTTCTGAAGCTTTTCATTACTCTTCAAACTTTCCATAGTTTCCCATACTCCCAAGTTTTAGCCAAAAACTTTGCCTCATATTTCATTGAAAAGCCTGAGTCCATTTAGCATTTTCCTCTTCTTTCATCCCAAACTCACAGATGTATTGAGCCACTTTCTCACATAATGGAGTGACCCTTATCCTTTAAATGGTAAGCCCTTGTATTTGCACATATAATTCGCACTGTCCACTCCAATAGGTTCCCCCTTCAATCTCTCCTTATTTCCTGGATATCTTCTCTACTGACTACACGTATATTCATGCACATCTCCCCCTTGGCAAAAAAAAAAAAAAAAGGAAACTCACTTAATCCATCTACTCCCATTAACTATTCTTCCCTCCTATTTATGGTTGAATTTCTTGAGATGACCATTTATTATAGGTGCCTCCATTTCTTTCCCTCTCACTCTCTTTTCAGCTTTATACAATTTGGCTTCTAATCTCATCATTCAAACAATAATGATTTTTCCCCTAAAATTAGTAATGATCTTTTAATTTCCCACATAGGCATTTTTTTAACCTTCATCCTTCTTGAAGTCTGCAGGCTTTGACATTATTGACCAACCTCTTCTCCATATTCTCTCCTCTGTAGATTTTTGTGATGTTACTCTCCTCCTGCTGCTATTATACTCCCTACCTGTCTCACAGCTCCTTCATGACCTTTGCTGAATATTTATCCCAATTATACTTGCTAGATGTGTCCCACAAAGCTCTGTTCTGGACCTTCTCTTCTTCTTCTATACTATTTCACTTGGTGATCTCAAAAATATTGTATTCCCAGTGCTTAGCACAGTTCATAAAATATTAATGGTTTATTGGCTCACTAACTTGAAAAACATTGATCCTTGGTTGACAACTATATCATTTATTGATTGGTTCATATTTGCTAGGCATCTTTCAAATTCAGAAGCAAAAACAAAAAATAACAACTGTGTTTAACAATCGTCTACTTTCCAATGAAGCTATTAAAAGTGAATAAATTGGGATTATGGGATTCTCTCATTTTACAACTAAAGAAACTGAGGTCCATGAATGCAATCAGTGATCCCTAGTGTCACTATCTATAGTATACTATTCACCATAAGACATTTGAAAAGGTATTCGATCATTCATCCATCAAAAAATAAATTGAATGTCTATTATATGCAAAACATAATGTTAGGTAATTTAGGAGATACAGAAATGACTAAAACATAGTTATTGACAAAATATATCATTAATCTCATAGTACATTTCTCAAAAAAAATCTTCATTGTTTCTAGACCTCATCCAAATAAAATGCAAACTCTTTAGCCTTACATATAAAGCTTTAAATAAATAAGCTCAGACTTTCCTTTCTATAGATTTTACATACTTAATATTCCAGACCAAATAATTGGCAGCCATCTTACCTCATCCTGATTTCTCCTCTGTGTATCATAAATATCACACCTCATACCTGAAATTGATTCTTCCCGTATCTCTTAGTTGTTGAAATTCTTCTGGCCACAAGAGCTAATACAGCTCCTACTGTGTATGAAGTAATTTACCCACTCTCTAAAAGTAAACTCTTTCTCTTTGAATGTCTCAAATATCTTTCTCATGTTTAACAGAATGTGAACTCTTTGAAGGTAGAGATCATATATCTCTATTTTTATTTCAGGTGATAACTATGCTTCATCATACAGAGTAGACAATGAATTTATATTAAATGTAATTGAATAGAATGAAGAAAGGTTCATATGAGTTGGATCTTGAACGTCTGGTAGGACAAGAAAAGTCATGAAGTTTGAGAAATGATGGAAGTTCTCCCTTTGGCATTTAAAGCTCTTGACCTTTTCTGATCTTTCTACACTTTACCCCGCTCGATGTACTCTGCAATCCAGTTGCACTGGCCTATTTGCTATTCATCACAAAGGCCTTGATTAATCTCCCTAATTACCTACATTTTTTTTTTCATTTCCTTGACTTCCTTCAAGATTGAGCTCAAATTCTATCTCCTACAAGAAGCCATCTCCATTTCTCCCAGCTGCTAGAGCCTCCTTCTCTGGGATCATCTCCTATATATTCTGTATATAGCTTATATGAATCTAGCAATTTACACTGAATTACAATGTAATTCAAATTACATAGAATTTTAGTACCTTAAAGATAAAGCCTTTTTTTTTTTTAAACTCAATTTTCATCTCCAGTATTTAGTATAGGGCATAGCATATAATAAGCACTTATTAAATGTTTGTTGAGAAAGGGCTCAATGAGTAATGTTACAATATATTTGGACTAGAATGTAGAATATTGTAGAATGTAAAGTAGAAAACAGATGTGGGAAATAAGTTTAGAGAAGTAGTTTGGGGACAGAGTATGTAAATGGCATACAAAGTGACAAACTGAAATTGAACCCTAATTTGGGATCAAATGTAGTACCTTAAGCAGGGTTTCTCTTCGTCTCATCTCCCCACTCCCATTTTTGTTCTCTCTGGGACTTTAGCAAAACTTGTTATAACCCCAACTGCAACCTCATTTACATTGATCTAGATCAAGGAAGGACCCCTAGGGCAATAGGTATAGTAAGAATTTAATTAGGTGGGAACAAGAAGAAAAGGTTGAAAATAGAGGAAGGGGGCTAAGAATTCCAGAAAACAAACAAACAAAAGAATCAACAACAAGGTTTTAATTAGTAAAGGAGAAAGACATGCCTCAAGTCATGTAGGGGCTGTTTTGACAATTACCTATATAACTCCTGGGTTGATGAAGCATATGGCTTATTACAGTACAAGCAATCACAAGGAGAGAGTTCAATTCTCTTCAAACTTGTCCAGATGCTCACCTCAAGCAGGCTGCTCTGATGGCAACCTGGGATAAGTCAAGCTTGACTTATCCCAGGTCTGATCATGTATTTGTAGCCCATATTGAATAATTATATTCTTATAAGCAAAGTAAAATTTCTCTTTTATATTCCATACTTTTGTTGAGTCAATCATTCATTTATACCATTACAATGCCTGAGTTAATTATAGTTGCCAGCAGTCCACCTAAGGTACTTAGGGACTTATTCTCCTGACAACACTTGTATCATCTTGAACAAACCAACCTTTATCTCTATTACTTCAAGTGATTTTTTTTGCAATTCTGCTTCTGTGATAACTGCATGGTAATACCTTGATACCATCTCAGAGAACTGCAAGAAATCCAAGAAATGGAACTTATAAATTCTATTTCTAATGCAAAACTTTTCCCTTTCTTATTAATTTAGTCAAATTAAACTTGCCTTCTGTCCTCATTATGATGTCCAGTTACCTGACTCATTTCTCTATTCACATTCCATCTCCCCCATTTTTCTTCCCTTATCTCATCATTCAGCCTTGACATCTATCACTTCTACCAACCTCTACTTTAATAACTTCTGCTTTTATAACTGATAAAATAGAATACCTTGGCCAAATACCCTTCCCGTGTGTTTTATTTGCCCTACCATTACTTTCAAAGTGCTTAGTGTTATCAGAGAAAAGTCTTATTTTAACCCCTGAAAAGAGATGATGCCTAACCTCAGCCCAAGTAGCTGCTTTACTCATATTGTCTACCTATCTCATTTCTTAAAGAATGATATATTCAAAAAAAATCTCCCTTCTCCCCTTTCCCCTAAGTATATCCTCTTTCATTTAGAGCTGGTGACAGAAATTAGCTCTATGAAAGAGCTAATTTATATAACCATGGTTCCTTTCATAAAGGATAATCTTTTTCTGAGAGAGTAAAGAAAAATGGTGGTATTGGGAGTTTGGAGAGATTAGAAAATAGATGTGATAGTTACCATACAAAGACTATAGTGTACAGTGGAAAGGAAATAGTTTTGAGTTAGGGACTTGGGTTCAAATCCTGATTCCAACCCATGTGACCTTGGTCAAGTCAATTACCCTTCATAGGTCTTTATTTCCCATCAGTAAAATGAGGGACTTGAACTTGATGGCCTGTAAAGGACCCTTTCAGCTCTAAAACTATGACCCTACAACCTTAGGCAACATAAATACAAGGGGCAGGAATAGCTAGAATAAAATAAATTATACAATCATTATGAATAAAAGAATTTCTGAGCATTACTAAGGATCTGAATAAGATTGGAATTTGGACATCAGTCTTCAACATGTTTATAGGTCTTTCTCTAAAAATGATCAAGATAGGGAAAGAAAGGAAATTGTACTAGGTTGGGGATGTGCATAGAAGGAATATTAGAACACTGAAGGAAGGGGAAACCTTTTGAAGGTGACTGGGCATGAGCTCCTGGATGGGAAGGAAGAAAGTCAATCTACCAGTTGAGTAATTAGGGTGAGTTCATACAAACACTGATCATAGTGAAGATGAAAAGCATGCAAGATTTAAAGATTGTGATTAGAATTGGGATAGTTAACGATCTGGAGTATGAAACATTTCAATTGATAATAAGGTCTGAGATACCACTGCAACAATGGATAATTGATATGGAGTGAAAATAGAAGACTTGAGAAGGTTAGGGAATTTGTTCAAGGTTGTTAGAAAGGTCATTATTATAGATTTTGCATGAAAATTGATATTTCAGATGTATATCTGTATACTGTGTAGAGTATATATTCAGGTACAATTTTTTATTTCCATTTTCATCCAGATGTAGATTATGAATCATGTAATTTTAGTTCAGGAGCAAGTTAGCACATTTGAGGTCTAAGTAAATATATTCTACAAAGGCTGTCATCTTTATTCACTTTGAATATTAAAATTTGAATTTATAATTGTTTCTAAAACTATGTTTACAAAACCACAGAATTCATAAATTTAGAGCTAAGAAAGACTTTAGGAGTTATCTAGTCAAATTCTCTCATTTTACAAGTGAAGGAACTGAGGCACAGAAAGTTTAAATGATTTGACAGAAGTCACACAAATAGTACAGTAGCTAGGATGTGAGGCTATTTCCTCTAACACCAAATCTAATAGTATTTCCTTTAAATAATGCTGTTCCACTATACCACTGACCCCTTACCATCTGCCAATTGACTGCTGTCAGTGAAATAGCCCTAATAAAGGATATAAATGAAAATTTTATGATAGATTACAATGGGGTCATTTTCCCATAAAGCTCACTTCCTACTTCAGAATATGAAAAACAAATGGCAAGATCATGAGGTCAGAGACTCTAGGAATACCGTATAGATAAAACACACTTGCTATGCATGTAATCCTTCCTAAACTAGCCCTGTATGTAGTGAAGAAGGATCCATTGACTTATGGATTCAGTACCTCTGATTAAAATCCCACAGCTATGCATGGGAAAGAAGTAATAATTTTAATCAATGTAATGAACAACTACAATTCCAGAGGACCAATAATGGAGCATTCTAACCACTTTCTGAGAAATGACACAGACTCAAGATGCAGAATGATGCATGGATTTTGGGATATGACCAAAGTGGGAATTTGTTTTGCTTGACTATGTATATTATCCTCTTTCCTCACTTCAGTTTGTGGAGAGGCATTTGCAAGAGAGAGAAAATAAAAATTTAATCTAAAAAATACATTTAAAAGGAAATATATATGACCATTTTTTTTACCATAACTTTTATTTTGGACTTGTCATAGTTGCACAGAATAACAAAGATGGCAGACATTAAAGACTATAGATTAATTCTTTCTTTTACAAATGAGGGGGGAAAAATGAACTCCTCTCTAACCACACCTCACAGTTCATGATTTGAATGTATAAAAGCTTCTTATCCTATGTGATACATGCCTGTTTACTCTAATCAACTGATTAATTGACAAGTGATCATTAAGTTCTTTCTATGGGCCAGTGGGCACACAAAGAAAATAAAGCAAACAAAACCAAAAACAAAACATCAAGTTACTGCCATAAGGAGCTAACATTAATGGAGGGGAGACAACATGAAAACAATTATGTGCATACAAGATATTTGTAATATAAATGGAAAGTAATCCCAGAGGAAAGGCACTGGGAGTCAGAGGAAGAAGAATGGGAAAAACATCTGACCAAAGGTAAAATTAAAGATATGAAAGACTTTCAAACTTGAAAAAAAAAAAAGAAGGGAGTCAGAAAATAGGGGTGAGAAGGGCAAACCTTTCAGGAATGGGTGACAGTAGGACAAACAATGAAAAGGGGTATAGCCAGGAGATGGGTTGTTGAGTGAAAGGAATAGTGAAAAACCGAATTTGGCTAGATTATAGAGTCCAGGGAAAAGAGTACGAAGCCTAGGAAGGTAGGAAGGAGCCAGACTGTCAAGGCCTTTAAAAGCTAAATAGAGGATTTCATATATAATTCTAGAGTCAATCACAACATCATTAGAACTGTGCTTTAGGAAGATCACTTTGACAGCTGTGTGGAGGAAGGATTATCATAAGGAGAGACACAAAGTAGGGAGACTAGCTATAACGATATTATAATAGTCCAAGTGTGAAATAATAAGAACCTATTCCAGGGTAAGGGCTATATGAATGGGAAATAAAGGAGACATATATGAAAGATGTTTTGAAGATAGAAATATCCTCCTATAAGTCCTCCACAGTGGATCAACTCTACATGTTGCAGTCCTTTTTTTTAATGCTTTACTATTTTGTGGACACTAATGTAAATTTTGTTTACATTAAATTATTCCAAATCCTCAATGGAGTCATCTTTTACCCTTTCTTCCTGAATCTAATGGGGTGCTTGGGTGCATGTGCTTGGATCCCAATTCTAAAATCACATTGCTCTCTAAAAATCACATTTTTCTCCAGCCTCAAAACACTATCCCAGGCAGTTTCTCCCCAGCCCAAGGATACAGCCTACCCCAGCAACAACTGTTATCTCCCTTGCTGATAGAGCAGCCAGCTGCATCTATAGAACTTATTAGTCTGAACCACCTGAATACTGGCTGAATGGGTTGTGCACTGGGTCATAATATTTACTACTTATTGACCCATCATATGTATCCTAGACTTAGACATACACATAATCCCTTACATTTATCTAGTCTAACAAGACATTGATGAGAGTTGCCTGGCATTTCTTAGTAAATCCTGACTGCTAGCTA
Source organism: Notamacropus eugenii (assembly GCF_028372415.1). Lineage (NCBI taxonomy): Eukaryota > Metazoa > Chordata > Mammalia > Diprotodontia > Macropodidae > Notamacropus > Notamacropus eugenii. The sequence continues at coordinate 375,969,140 of NC_092875.1, forward strand.
GCTTAGTGAAGTTTCAGGTCTAAAACCACTCCTTCATGTAGCACCCCACCCCCAAGCTATTTCTCAATGTACTCTGGGTTGCTAACTTGGAGGGAAAGTTGAGTCAACACACAGTTGGCAACAGTGGAGCAGAAAAGATTGGGCAGCTTTCAGAGATTTGGTGCACAGCATTGCATTTGGTCATCTAAGTCAGAACACTCGCAAACACCAAAACTGGTTTGATGAAAATGATGGGGAAATTCAGAAGCTGCTATATGAAAAACAAGAACTCCACAGGATTTACCAGCAGGGTAGTTCATCCACCTCTACAAAGGCAGTATTTAATTCCATCAAAAGCAAAATACAAGCAAAGTTTAGAGAGATTCAGGATTCCTGGCTCAGTAAGAAGGCAGATGAAATTCAATTTCCCTGAAAGCTATTAATGGACCAAAAACCTATGGTGCATCACAACTTCTCAGTGCTGATGGAGCCACATTGATTAGTGATAAGGACACGATCATAGAGAGATGGGCTGAACACTTTCATAGTGTTCTCAAAAGACCATCATCAATCAATGCTGAAGCCATTGATTGTTTACCTCAGGTTGAAGTCAATCCCTCCTTAGATACCAAAAATACATGTTTCTTTAAGAACTAACCACTCCCTAATCCCACCGTGAGTCACATTTAGAAAATGTTTCACTATAGAATATCCTACATAAACTTTACCTGTTTACCTGCCACCTAAGGTTGCAAGTTCCCTAAGAACTCTTGCCTGCTGAAAAATGTAATAAATCTTTAAGTTGATGTCAAGAATGTTTGAGTCTGCGAATTCATTCCAGGTGACTTGTCTCTCCTGCTCAGGTCTTTGTGGGGATTTCATCTCCCCTTCCAACCCTCATCAAATCCACATGAAAATACATACATACATGTAGACACACAGGCACACACATGCACTTTGCATACCCAGTAGGAATAATTACTCATAGCAAATATTCTCAAACCATTAAACCCAATTCCATTATTCTATCCATAGAAGCAGGTGCCCCAATGATGGGATTCTTTTGACAAAGGCTCTTCACTAAGAAACTTAAAATCATTTTTTGACAAATAATTATGCATTTACTGCTCAATTTTAGGCACTTATTTTAGGTTGGAAAAATGTAAACAATTTTCTTTGAGAATTTGCTTTAGAAGGTAGAGTTACTTTCTTTGTTGCACAAGCATACTACAGTGATAATTACTGACAAATTTGAGAGTTATTTCTTTATGTGATATTTTAACACTACCATTCATATTTGAACATTATCCTATTGATAATGATTGATTAATGCTGATAATTCCTTGGTGCAAAGATGTGACTAAAAAGTCTCATGCATTATTAACTTATAATTTATTTTTAGCACGACAGTATGTATTCTTTCTTAACAGTTGTAATCTTTTCTTCAACATTCTCTCTTGTTCACCCTACCTATAAAACCACTTAAGGTTCTAGGCAATCAGAGGCCTTACACACAGAAATGAGCCATATCTTCATTTAGAGTGAATCTTCATTAGCCACTTTTAAATTCTAAGTATTTTAGTCACAACTGGGAGTATATAAAATGTTAATCTTCGCACTTCAAGTCCAAACCACTCATCAGACTGACTGTGTGGATGAGGTTATTTTTGTTGTCTTTGTTCAGTTTTTTTTTTTACTTTTCATGACCACATTTAGGGTTTTCTTGCCAAAAAATACTAGAATAGATTTCCATCTCCTTCTCCAGCTCATTTTACAGATGAGGAAACAGAGACAAACAAGGTTAAATGACTTGCCCAGTATCACACAGCAAATAAATGACTAAAGCCAGATTTTAATTCAGGAAGATGAGTCTTCATAATTCTAAGCCCAGTGCTCTAGCTGCCCACAGAGGAGGTTAATTGTACTTATTAAATACCTACTCTACTCCATGGCAGGGACTGTTCCAGGTACTGAGGGTAAAAGTACAACAAAATGAATACGCCTAAGTACTAGTACTTATGAAGTACCAGCATACACTTAAAAGGGAAAATGGGTGCAATAATTGCAGGAGAACAAGTTGAAATGGAATTATAAGAGTTTGCCATTTTTACTTACATCTTAGAGAACCATTTCACCTAGATGCCCATTAGTGTAACTAATAAATCCTCTGAAGTAGACATCGCATTTGAATTCATACTGTATATGTCTATTGGGGTAGAACCAAAAGACAGCTCTTATGTTCTTAGAAGTTCAAATAGTGTGAATTCAAATACATGTGACCACCTGAGGGATTCATTATTCACAAATATTGGGACCTTGGTTGAATCCTAGGGTTGGAAAGAAGTTAGATATTCAATTTTCTATCTTTACACCAATACATAACTGAATTAATAGATTTCTTTTCAGTTGGCCCCACAGAAGGAGGCCCCCAGAATTTTATCTTGGATAAAGTTGATCAGGAATCCTTGGTTGCTTTCCCAACATTAAAATAAATCAATCTTGCCAAAATCCAGTACTGATAGTTTGTTTTGGTCAGCTTTGGTCTAAATAGAAGTAGATGGCCTAAGGCCTCAGAAAAAAATTATTTATTTTGTTGTTTTTGTTTTATTTTTGAAAAGAGGATAACATTTTAATGAAAACCTTAACATTCACTCATGTTAAAATCAAACATTTCTCTAAAAATTGGAAACTTTTACATATTGAATTTTATACTAGCATGTTTATTTCAATTTATTTCAAATATGGGGAGAACAAATGTGTTATTTTGGCATACATTTTTTTTAAAAGAAAAAAAAACCTTTGAATTATAAATAGATGGATTTCAGAAATTCTTCTTTTTTTATTTCCAAAGTAATTAGAAGTCAGCATGTCACTATTGCTCCTTGACATGAAGTCAGTGTCTTTGTTCTATGTCCTCTTTATCTCCAAATCCTGTATCACCTTCTCAATAGAGGGCACTATATACCACTTTAAAAGATAAGAGTTTCAATAGGCACTTTAGTGGAATTAAGAAAAAAATCTACCACTCTTCCACCTTGATGCCAGAAAGCTATCTTCTTTCTAGGTTGTCATGTCATTTAATTGTACCTAATAGGCCTGAGCTCATCTCAGTGCTTCCAAAGTACAAAACAAAACAAAACAAAAAACCAAAAAAAAGGTAAAAGGAAAGAGGGGGGAAGAGGACATATTATAGGAGTTATCTTCTGTTTTCAGAATCAACCCAAACTGACAGTATGATAAATACAGTAACTTGTTGGAAACCAAGTAATCAAAATAATCTTGTCCTATAAAGCTTGGGTGTTGTGTCTGTTCCCCACCCACCCACCCCCATTTGTAGTTTCCTTTCAATTTCTCCTCTTGGCTCAATGTTAACCCTGCTGCTTAGGTGACTTTGTCAGAGTTATAACTTTCTTCTTCTCCAAACATGTCTGCCAAGACTTTAAAGCGTGGTCCCCAGTCAGTCAGGTAGTCATAATCCTGGTCTGCTTCTGTAGTGTGCGAGTCTATGGAGCTCAGGGACTCTGCTACAGATCCGCTGCCTTCATAGGCATATGTTGCCAATGAATCATAAGGAGGTGCCGTGGGATCCACATCATTTTCCTGTAGCCTTTGAGTAATGAAATCTCTTATGTCTGTGTTATCTTCCACTGGTGGTCTCTGACGAGGTAAACAGAGAGTGTCTGGTTTTATATCCCTGCGTATTTTGTTATCTTCAATCACTTTTGGATTTCTCAGGGCACCAATGTCGAAAGCCTGAGTGTCCTCTTCCCCACCTCCTTCATCATCATAATGGATAACATTGTCTCTGATGTCTTCTTTAGAGGTCATCAGGGTGTCTTTTTTCTTTTGCCTTCGCAGGGCGACATACAACACAACAATGGCTGAAATGAGACAAGAATTGCATTTTGAAACTGACAAGAAAGTTCAACTCTTGGCTGAAATGTCAATAAAATCCTTCAGCTGAAAGCTAATGACACCCAGTTTCTTGAAAAGACTCACTATTATTATTCTGTAAAGTCTCTGTAACTAGCTAATCAACTACTTATTTTCTTATTCATATATTTAGTCCTCATTTTCTCTGAATACTTTGCATTGATGCCCCCAACTTGCAAGTAACTAGCATGATAGCACTTATCAGAAGCATTAAATGTTCCAGTTTACAATTTCAGTAAAGTTTTTGCAATGTATTTTTAAAAATGAAATAGGTACTTGATTGTTAATTCAGCTATACACCTAAAACTGTAGTACACACACATATAATACACTTGCTATTTTAAACTAAACAACTGGCTCCCATTCCACTGGACTTTGCTATGCTCTTCTGCTTCAAGACAGTGTTGCTAGAGGGGCAGCAATAAGGAAGCCCCCCTACTCCTGACTTACTGTATTGTTTAACAGGTACAGGGAAATGGTGAGTTATAAGAGGTAAATTCTTTCTCCCTTGCTGACTGTCTTCTTGTGGACCTTCATAGTTGAACACTTTCAATCTCTCAAAGCCCAGAAGGTAAATCTATTGACTTTGTCAATAGTGTCTGAGTGTGACCCTTTCAAATGTAAATAGTTCACATAAAAGCCTACCACCCTTAAAGATTTCATAACTTTCGCCTATCCCCTGAAATTTCTGAAATTTCATCCACATACCAAGAAATCAATTTATAGTCTCCTGATCACTTCTGCCTCCCAGCTCAGGAACTGCATCTGCTTTGATAATGAAATGTTTGGTTCAAACTGTGTTTTCTGCCATATTGAGAGCAAGTTTCTATGATTTGGATCTGGGCTGCTTGAAAATTTGGAGCACAGCCCCACCTAGTGTAAAGAGTGGTCAAGATACAATAATGTTATATAACTGGGGCTTTAGGTAACACACTCCATTTCCTAACTAATTAGTTAACACATGTTCTAATCTTTTAGCCCTCTTTATTGTTTTGTTTTTAAAAGATGCTTCCTTGAATAAGAAATATATGTGCCAGACAAGACTTTTTCTACCAAATTTTAAAAAAAAGCCTATACACACACATATGACAATCATGTAGCATTACTGAAAGGGATATATCAGATTTACATACATGACATCCAAGTTAAAATGCCAATCATTCCTCAGGCAAGGTACAGAGAGCCCTCACCCTGCTCGCTTGTAGGAAGGAAAACAAGGCATTTTAAATTGAAATGGAGGGAAGGGTTACAGGTTAAATTTTAAGAAAGATTGAATATTGTTTTCACTGTAGCATCCCAACTGCTTCTACTGAAAAATTCTGTATCAGGTTAGAATTCAGGTTGTGGTCCTCTAGGGGTTGAACTCAACAAAAGAGAGAGACTTTCTGAATCGGGTAGTGACAAGTGAAAAGAAGTCCAATAAGCATTTTAGCAGCAATAAGGGCAAATGCTTCAGAAACCAACTACCATCAAAAGTCTAGAAGCACAACAGAAAGGACTTATTCTAAAGCCTTTTCTCCTCTGAATCTTTTGTGTTGCCTTGATCCAGAGCTTAGGGAAGTGACACTCAGTAGGCTTTTTAGAAATACTTGTTGACTTGGTTGGCTTTTTTGTGATGGAGAATGATGGGAATTGCATGAGCCATTACTCTTGGCTTACAATTCAAGATGATCAAATGAAAGAGAAAGTGCTTAACTCTAGTCTTTTCTTTCTGTTTACTTTCACTGTGAATTAGCATATAAGAAGTTTTCTGAAGGTATTTCTTATTTTCCCAGCATTTAATGCTAAGACCTACAGAATATTGGGTAGATCTCCCAAGGAAGATTTATGAACAATCATAGACACAAGTTTCCCTGGCTGTAGTGTCATGGAGGCACTGCATTCTGTGTCAGTGGAGAGACTATACACACTGATAAAATCATGAATCTATACAAAAAGGTATAATTAGAACCTGGACTCAGGATACATTGTGTGTGTGTGTGTGTGTGTGTGTGTGTGTGTGTGTGTATGATTATATGTTATAAAGACTTTCATTGTCATAGAAACAACAAAGCCACACTACTCCAGACCTCTAAAAGGGACTTGTGTATATTTTAGTATAGTAGATTAAGATTTAGAGCTGGGAGAAATCTTCGTCGGTATCTAGTCCAACCCTTTCATTATAGGATGGGGGAAGGGGAAAGGGAGAAATCTTTATTAAGTGACTACTATGTGTTGGGCACTATGCTAAATACTTTTTACAAATAAAATCTTATTGACCCTCACCACAACCCTGTGAGGTAAGTGCTGTTATTATTCCTATTTTATAGTTTTAAAAAAAAAATGAGACTAAATGTTGCACAGAGGCCAAGGTTAACAACTAGTATGTTTCTGAGTCTGGATCTGAACTCAAGTCTTCCTGACTCTAGGCTCCATGCTCTTCTATCCATTGTGACACCTACTATCTTGCCCAAGTTCTCACAGATAATAAGTAGCAGAGTTCAGGACTTGAGTCCAGATATTCTGACTCCTACCTCAGAGTTCTTTGTACTACACTGATCTATCTCTAAAAAAAGGAAAGAAAAGAAATGAAAGAAAAACAAAAGAAGAAAAAGGAGAGGTGGTAGCCAGAAACTTTAATAATGATACTATTTACTGTTGGACAGGTTTAAAACTTCAGCTTCATACCTTTTTATGTCTCTGTGTCCTGACAGAATAGATCTCACTAGTATTTAACGAACATTAAGAAAATATCAACTCCAGATAGTTCTCTCTATAAAGTTAACATAAAGCTAAAGCAACTTATAGGTTGAAGTGACCAAGGTTGGTAAAACAAGAGGCAGTGTGGGAGAGAGAAATGGAGTGACATGGGGACAGAGACAAAAACATTAGAAAAATTGTGAAATTAACCTACCTAAAAGAATAACTATACAAAGTAAGATTGCAATCAGAGCACCAGTGCTGAGTCCTACAGGTAGAAAAATTGCCTCCACATTGCAAGACAAGATGGTACCATCAGAATCACATCTACAAACTCGAATAGTCATCGTATTTGTGCTGCTCTGGACTGGGTAACTGCTGTCCTCGATCACAACTGGGAGAAAATAAAACTCTTGCTGCCTGCGGCTGTATCCATTTCTTCTAGTTTCAATTCCAGCTGTGTTGTCTACAAAACATGACATTTGCAACACAATAGTTACTGCAGACATCCTTAATATAGTAAAGTCAGTACCTGTTAAACAAGAGTAAGTTCTTAAGCCAGTGGAAATGTTTATTTTTATTTTTCCTGTGTCCTTAGAACCTTTTTCTCTCCTTACCAATGCTGTCAAATTCAAATCATATGCAATTTAAGTAATCTTGTAGGAAAATAAAGCATTTCTATTTTTATCTATTAAATCTTTTTGACATGGTACTTTAAATTTCAGAGGAGAAAATAAAATATTTTCTTTATTAAGTAAGAAATGCATTGCTGTGAGATTTTTTTTTTTTGACTTTTCTTGTCAAAATCTCAACAAGGGAATAATATTTTTGTGGAGCATTTTTCATCCCACAGAAAAACAGGTTAAAAACAAAGTGTGAATCTCCATGAAGGTATTCTTACTGTAAACTGGTAATTTAAAATATAACAAGGATGGATTGAGCACTTAAGATTGATATTTGATGTGATCCACAGTCCCCAAAATACCACTACCGCACCTTTTCCCAGTAGAGACCAGGTGTCATTATTTTTTATCTAAATAGATACCTTCACTCTTGTGCCTCAGTAAAGTACGGATATTTGCAAAACAGAGGCATAAAGTAACTAGCTTCCTGAATGCTCTAATGATTCTAGATATGGTTACAAATAACAATCATCATTTAATATAAAATGTACAGCTAAAAAAAAACTAGAGTAGAAAAGACCTTTAGAAACCTCTTTCCCAAGCCCTTCATTTCCTCATTTTTCTGATGAACAAACTGAGACCTTGATAAAGGAAATGACTCCCACAAAGTAAGGCACAAAATTAGTTTGGAGAAAGTATGACTAGAACCCAGGTTCTCCAATGATACAATGTTGTTTTTCTTAAAATAATTTCCATGCATGCAGAAATAGAAGGTTACCAAAAATTATTTCTATAATTCAATTCAGTAGAATATTTTAACTTAATCATCTGGGAAATTTAGGCCAAGACATTTATTTTCTGAACAATCATCTCAATTTTCTGTACATTGCTACATGTGTCAGAATAATTTCGACTTTTACATGCTTGACTCTGGTGGTTTTAATAACTTCAGTGTTATAATAAGACGCCTGAGACTCTATTACTACATCTATGCATAACATTAACATTGACATGAGAAGCAGCAAGTCTTCAGCAAATTTACATATTACAAAACTTTTCTGTGAGCTAAATGACAACATTGAACAGAATTGCTTGCACCTTTTTCTTTAGACATACTTTAGCCAAGCAACTGAGTGTATTAATTCTCTAGCTGTTGACAAATTTTTGTCAATATTTTGTACATCCATCTATTTATCTACACATATCTACAATACACACACACACACGTATATATATACACATATATATAAGTATATACCATGCATGTGCTCATACGTTTATGTATGTATGGATGTACATTTCTACATATGTATATGCAGATATGATGTATTTTATTAGTAAAGATGATAAATCACCTATTATGTGTAAGGTACTACACTAAGGTCTGTAAGGGATAAAAATAAGCATAAGACAGTCTTTACCCTGAAAAAAGTTAACAGTAGACTTCAGGAAATAATACTTGTATATACATAAAATAATAATTAACACCTCAGATCAGAGTGGGGTCAGTGCTAATGGGTCTATGGATAATAACTTCTCAGGAAAGTAGCTCAAGTAGAGGAAGATCACTATGACCTGGGGAATAATTATTACTATTGTAATTTCTCCAGTACTGATCTCTCTTCTTATTCTGCTACAAAGGTCAAGGCATGAGAAATAGTTTGTTATTACTTAGACTAATTATAAGCAGTATATCTCTATAAAAGAAAATGCCTTTAGAGTTTGTTTAGAATACATGAAAAATAAGTCATAATAACATAAAATGTAGATTATTTTAGCATTGTGTTAAGAAGAAACATTTCTGTACCATTACTTTTCTAAATAAAACTAATCTTTGATTGTAAACTGAAGTTTCTACAAGTTTTCCAAAAAGCTTTCTTCATTTAAAAGCCACTATTAAAATCCAGTAACTTAGAACAGCAGAACCAAGAGGATAAAGTAGTGGGAAGCAGTAAAGGGAGCTCCCCTTCACAACTCCTCCACTTAGATTTAGAAAATGCACTATCTAAATCCTCATGAGAAAATACAAGAAAATGTCACAGTGGGTCGTTTTTCCAGCCTAGCTCAGTATAATAGGGAGTCAGCCACAGAGAGCTCTGTGGACATTGGGGATAGAATCTAGTCAAAACCAGCAGTAGATGGAAAGTTCAGAAGTGCAGGGAGAAGTTGTGGACTGGGGCAATGGAGGTCCCCATTAGGACAATGGAGGATACAGGAAAAAGCACCATAAAGCAAATTTGTCATTCACTACTCAGTTATAGGTTACATATCCAGTGTGGGCTGTAGAAGGGGACCTATGTCTAATGGTGATGTTCCAGTATAGAGAGGAGATACAGGCTCTAGGCTGAAATGAACAAGTTCAGAAGCAAACAGAAGCACTGTGACTGATCCCAGGAGCAGAGAAAAGTCTCAGTTCCAACTTCTAGTCCATTCTGAAGCCTAAGAGCAATAATCAGGGTAGAAATCCTAGACTGAAGCAATACTGTCAGTTCTGTAACTTATAACCAGTAGACTTTTTGAACTGGTTGACAGTGACTGAGTCAAATAGTAGCCTAGTGTGGTTTAGACCCAAACTTAGATCAAGAATGGCCAGAGCTCAGACCAGGAGCAACAATTACACTTTGCCCTGGGTCAAACAAATTTGGGAGATCTGAGAGCTTGCAAGCCCCTAGCCTGAGCTTTTTCTGAAATGTTCTAAGACTCAGTTCCCCAAGAAAGCAGTGACAGAATCAGCTCAGGTCTTGCCTCCAGAAGGTCAGAGGCTGTCTAACATCAAGTTCAAAGTAAAGAAATCAACTAGAAGAATGAGCACAAAGAATGCCACTAATAAAAGTTATAATGGCATCAGGGAAGCTCAAAACACACATATAGAAGAGAATAACTGCAAAACATCTTCAATCATTGCCTCAAAGAAAAACAAAACTTGATGAGGGAAAACTAAACTAAAATTCCTAGATGAGATGAAGCAAAAGACTGTTTTATTTTTAAAAGGTTTATTTTAATAAATCAGAGAACTACAGGGAAAATATTTGTAAAAAGAAATAAGAACCACAGAAAAATATTTGGAAAGATAATTTATAGGTTGGCACAAAAGGTACAAAACCTTGTCCAAGAGACAATTACAATGGACCAAATAGAAGTCAATGACTCCATGGGAAATATAAAAAACAAAAATGAAGACTGAAAAACAGAAGACAATGTAAGGTGTCTCATAACAAAAACTACTGGTTTGGAAAACAGATCAAGAAAAAAATCATAGGAGTCATTGAGCAACTTGAATTCCATCAACAAATAAAATCTAAATATCACATTTTAAGAAATCTTAAAAGAAATCTATGCAGATCTCTTAGAACTGGTGGGGAAAATGGAAATAAAAAGAATCAACTAGTTACTTGCCAAAAAGAAACCCCAAAATGAAAACTTCCAGTCAAAATCCAGAGCTTTCAGGTTAAAGAAAACTCCATCAAATAATGCAGATATAGTTTGAGAGAATTGCCTGGCACACTGAGAGGTTAATTGAGTTCTCCAGAAGCACACAGCTAGTATGTGTTATGGGCCTGAAAACCAGGCCCATAACAGGAGGCTCCTGGTCTGCTTTTCTCTCCATTGTACCACTGCCTTTCATCGTATGCGTATATGAAGTAAGAATGTCCAAGGCACTAGTATGCTCTCACCTTCCAAAAGGTCATTGAATCACTTGATTCATCATAGGACTATGTCCAAATCTTTCTCTAGAACTGAGTAATAATTTGTTGACTGATTTGCCTTAAACTTCGACTTTTTTTCCCAATCCAGCAAAAGTGAATTTTCACATTTTATAAACTTTAACAGTTTTATAAAATGAACTAAAAATCTGTTACTTTATGGAGCTATGTGAGAAAAGGTCACATTTAGGTGATTAAACTTACTTCTGTAGTCACGGACTGTAAAATTGGGTTTGATGGCAGCCTCAGGTGATAATCTAAAGGAGAATTGTTGCCCAGCAGGTGAAAGATCTCGGTCTGCAGCACTGATGATCTGAATTACCTGAAACAAAGTTGAAATTAAAAATGAAGGCATTCAGCCTTTTCAAAAGAACCTTCCTCTCAAAATTTTAATGAACTTATTTAACGAAATCTTGGAAACCAGTTTGTTACGTGTAATTTTCACAGCCAAATATTGAAAGTGTCATATATAGAAAATAGCTGACAATGTGACAGAATAGGAAGTAATTCCCATGAGACTTGCACTCATTTTAGTTAAGTTCAGTTTAGTTCAACTAATAAACATTTATTACGGGTCCACTATAAGACACTATACTAGGCACTAGAGACACAAAGACACAAAAATAAAATATTCTCTGTCTTTAAGGAGCCTGCAAACATAAAACTTCAGAGCTTTGAATTGTCATTAAAAATAAATATGATAGCTTTAAAAGTGCAATTAATATTCTACCTTAAGTTAAATAAGTGCTTTCACCTATTTCAAACTGAAACAAAAGTCTACTAGGGAAAAAAATAAGAAAATTCAAATTTTTCTATTTTCATTTTTATTAGTTATCTGTTACTAGTCCTGATATTATTTTCTTTGACTATACACCAAAGCTCACTAATTCTCTGGTTTAGAAACAACTAGATGTATGAAAAATGAAGAACTAGAGTTAGAAAAAGATTTCAGTGAGTTATCCATAGGGGTGGTAAAGATGAAAAAGTGAAACGATAAATGCTGGTACGGCTATAGGAAAAGACACATTGATTCACTATTGGTTGTCCTGTGGATGTATACAATCATTCCCAACGGAAATTTAAAATCATACACAAAAATTTACTTAATTCTGCATGCTCTTTGACCCAGTTGTCTGGTACCTATAGGCAAAAGAGAGTAAAGGAAGAGGAAAAGGCCCTTTACATATAAAATTATTTATAATAGTTTTTTTGGTGGTGACCAAAGAAAGTAAACAAAATTATTTCCAAACATTGAGGAGGTTGAACAAATATTAGTATAGTCATATAGTGGAGTACTACAGTGCTGTAAGAAAAGAATAATTAGATGATTTCAAAAAGACATTTAAAGATTTAGAACTGATGTTGAAGTTGAAAGACAAATTTGATATAGAGTATGGCAAATATGATATATGAAACTGAAGTCTGAAGTGAGTAGAAATATAAAAAATATATACCATAATGTCAATATTGTAAAAATGAATAATTTTGCGTACTTTTGTAAATTGATGAAGAATGAAATTAGCAGAATCAGTAGAAAAAAATTATATAACAAAAATATTATTAAAACAGTTTTGAAAGCTATTAGAACTGCAGTCATTACAATGATCATTCATGATTCCAGAGGACTGAGAATAGCACATGCTATCTACAGAGAGATGAAGGAATGAGATGTCTACATTTTTGTATACAGAAAATGGAAACATTCATTTTGCTCAATTATGCTTGTATGTTGTACGAAATTTGTCCCCTCCCCACAAATAGTTGTGGAATAGAGGGTAGGAGGTAGAGAAAATAGATATGTTATTTTTTGATAGACTGGTTGGAATGTGATATGTATGTGAAATATTAGAAGAACTTTCCAGTAAGGTCGCTATACTATTAGTTTGTCTTAACTGTTTTACTTGGTTACGACAGACCTCTCACAAAGCAAGGGTAATCTGTGTTTGTAAAGAAAAAATAGGCATCAATAAAGAATAAAGTGGAAACATGAAAAAAATAATTCAAAGAGATAGTAAGACCTATTTTCCCTCATATAAAGATTTTTGAAAATGGTGTTTTAGAATGTGTAAGAAACTTCACTGAGAAGAGAACCCTCATTTAGTCATGCTCAATGAGGAAAGAGCTCCTCATACTTGCAACCTAGAGGGAATGTCCCTGGCAGTAAGATAAGAAACAACAGCTCATCAGATCAATAGTTTCCAGATAAAACTAAAGGGTCACCTCCAACTGTGTGTGGAAGGAATTGTTGCATACATATAAAATGTGTTTCTTTGGGAAAGAAGATACCCTGAAAAAGTTACTGGGAGAGAGCTTCTAGAAGTCCAGATTATTCTCCATCACATCCAGACATAAAAGCTCTGAAGGGGCCAGGGAAGAAAATCTGTCAGTCCTCTGTGCCTAGAAAACGAACACTGGAAGGTGTGAAGAATGAATTGAGCTCATCTATCAAGAGGTTCTACTGCCACCAGTGCCTTATTGTCAGATCACTAGAGAAGCAGTGAGTACACTAAATGCTATCTTAGTCCAAAAAATGATTCCATTTGCCCTAAATGATTCCTTAGTCACCTGAAGATGTGTATACTTTCCTAAAGTCCTATAAGGGACTGATTTTTGCTGTGTAACTGAAAACCCTCAGGCTAGCGTAATCTTACTATAATTATATTTTTTTCCTCAGAGGCCAGATCAGATTGGGACGGGTGACAGATTTTGAGACCAACTTGTACGACTACATTCACATTTTTTTTCTGTGTAAAAGCATCATGCCATACCACATTTAATTATTTGGTGACGATTAGATATAGCTTTGGTCATTGGAAAAAGTCTGAATCACTCACTTACCCACAGCATAACATAAAATAGTTACTACCTACAATAAATAAATAAATAAGATTTGAATAGAAGGCTAATCAATCAAGTATTTGTTCAACAAGCTTCTAAAGTTGCAGATTTGGAGAACTAGAATTTTCCCAAAGATTCTTATCAAGTCATAATTTTCACTAAGGAAAAGTGTGACTCTAAATTTACATTGTTCTTGTAAATAGATATTTTGCTTATGTTTAATAAGGTTATTGTAAATTTACATTGTTCTTGTAAATAGATATTTTGCTTATGTTTAATAAGGTTATGCATATGATTAAAGTTTAAAAATGCTAATAAATAATTTGTTAATTCCAAGATAGAATTAGTTTAAAAAAACTTCTAGAAATAGACTAAGAGGCATAAACTCAAACTCTTTCAATACTTTCACAGCAACATTCTAAACTACAGCATGAGAGTATTTTAAAACACAGTAACTGGTTTTCAATAAAAATATAGTTATACACAATCACAAATATGTACAAATCTTACGTCCAATAGGCATTTAGGTGATGCAAGAAAAATAACTGTAATTTTCCGATAAAGTGTGTATGCTACTGGCCATGAGGCCAGAGTAAAACAAACAATTGAATTTGATGCCCTGAAAGGGGGAAGGAGAGGCAAGTCTTTCTGTCTCAATTATTTCAATATTTAATGTTTAAGATGTTTCTCCCTAGTATCCCTAGTGAATACATAATATTTTTTCCAATAAATCACCATGGATCATTTCTAATACTCCACTTAAAGCATGACATAGCACAAATCCTGTCTGGTCTCATAGGAAAGACAGAGAGTATATTTTGAAAAATCCTGATGGGATGTACTCTTTTTCTATCTTGCCTCACTGATAGTCACATTTTTCTTGAGACTGTACATCAGAGAAAGTCAATATATTGCCAGAAATCTCATGCTGTGAGAACCAAACAAAGTAATATACATGGTATATTTTGTTACTCTTAAAGCACCATACATATCACAGATAATGATGACTATGGTGAGGAAGATGAAGATGATATTAACATGTTTCCTTCCCAACAGCTTCCCACCTTATGCTGTGGATCCCTTTGTTCACTCCCCTGAGGAAAACAGCCCATGAAATCACTTTTAACTGACTCAAAGAATCAGATGTCAGTATTTATGGATTACCTGTCCTGGTTTAGCATTTTCACATACTGCTGTCTCATATGGTACAGAAATTTCTGGAGGAAATTCATTGACATCCAGGACATTGATGAGAACGTTGACTTTGCTGGTTAGTGAAGGGTTGCCTATTAGAAACAAAGAAAGGGGAAAATAAAAAGTGACAAGAGTTGGTGAGGTATTATTTGTACTACAAATATTATTCACATCAGAGTTTGTGTAAATGTCATATATTCTTCAGGATTTTGGAAAATCACAACAATGAAGTGTCATTGAAATAAAATATTTGCCAAATATACAAGAAGATAATTTCACTGTATTAAAAATTGTAAAAGCTAGCAGTCAGAGGCAGTATAGTGAAAGAACATTGAAGTGGGACTTCTAATACCTGAGTTTACCAATCTTGACAACACAGTGTGAACTTGAACGGGCAGTGCGATACTGGTCAAGATACTTGAACTTTCTTGACCTCAGTTTATTTATCTGTAAAATAATGGGTTTAGATTAGGGCCTGATATCATAGATACAGGGCTAGAAGGGATGTTAGAGATCGTATGAGTTAGCTGGTACAATTTATAGATGAAGAAACCGAGGCCCAGAGGCATTGATCGCCTAATCCATACATCTGGACACAGTTTCTCTCCTGAACTTCAATCACATATTGCCGTTGCCTATTGTTCATTTCAAATTGTATGATCAGGAGACATCTTAAATTTAACAGATTCAAAGCAAAATTTATTATCTTTCATGACAAACCCATCCATTCCCCAAACTTTCCTATTTCTGTCAATTCTTCCAATCATTCAGGTTTGTAACTTTTATGTTGCATTGGATTCCCAATTTTTCTTCGTCTGATGCATCTGATAAGTTGCCAAATATTGTTCTTCCTACCTCCACACATTTATCATATCTGCTCCCTTTTCTATTCACACAGTTGCCACCTTAGGTCTCTCCTTCATCACCTTGTGCCCATATTATTGCAATAACCTCCTAATTGTTCTCCCTGGCTTAAATCTCTCTCCATTTCACTCTATACTTATTAAGAACTTATTAAACACAAATGTAGCTATGTCAGTTACCTATTTAAGAAATTCCAGTGCCTTCTGACTGCCTTTAGAATCAAACATATATTACTATGCTTAGCTTTTGAAATCTTTCACAACCTTGGCCCAGCATATCTTTCTAGCCTCTTGAATTACCCTCCCACACATTGCAATCTCAGAAAAACTGGTCCTCTCTATGTTTCTCACTAATGGTACTCCACTTCTCATCTACATGCCTTTGCATTGACTATCTCCATGCCCAGTACGCACTTCCTTCTCTCCTCCATCTACTAGAATTCCTCTTTTCTTTTAAGATGCGCCACAAGCACTAGCTTCTGCATGAAGCTTTTACCGATCTCTCCAACTGCTAGTGATCCCTCTCTCAGACTACTTTGTGTTTGACTACTTTGTATTTATTCCCATTATATTAACATTTTATAAAGATCAAATATTTGTTTTGTATCCATGTATGACACATGTATATGTATACATATATATGTATATATGTATACATATACACACATATAAAATCATGTGTGTATGTGTTTGAGTGTATGTATCCTTGCTAAAAAAACCCATATAGAGTAAGGTCTACAGTCACAAAGAGTCAGACATGACTAAACAACAACACATATGACACATGTGTGTTTGTGTACATATGCGTATATACATGCATAAAAATCTGTTTTCCCTCTCTCCTATTAGAATGTAAGTTCCTTTTGAGTAGAAGTTTTTGTATCCACTTAACATAGCACAGAGTCTGGGACACACATAGTAAGCACTTAATAAATGCTTATTCATTGCCTCGGTTTG
Source organism: Notamacropus eugenii (assembly GCF_028372415.1). NCBI lineage: Eukaryota > Metazoa > Chordata > Mammalia > Diprotodontia > Macropodidae > Notamacropus > Notamacropus eugenii. The sequence continues at coordinate 375,985,910 of NC_092875.1, forward strand.
CACCGTTAGTAAGCATCTGAGGTAAGATTTTAACCCAGGTCTCCAGTTTCAGGGTTCTATCTACTACACCATGTTGCCTCTTTCAGGTAGATCTCTGGGCCTGTCTAGGTCTAAAATTCTAGGAAAGATTTTTCCCCCTAATAATTTCTCTGAATCATGTATTTTCAGAAATTTTAAAGCTATAACATCCCCATATAGTTAACATATTTGAAATATTTCCAATTACCCTAGTCTCCAAAATAAAGGCATTTTTATAGCTATATTTATATTTATTTTAAGCACTCTGAAGTGTATGTGTGCATTCGACATTAAAAACAAAGACTGCTGGGCATCAAGCCTGGGGGAAAAATTACCTCTTAGACACTGGCTTAAGAAACTCTCATGAGTTTTATACAAGTGAACTTTTGTTATCTTCCAGTGTAATTAGCACCAAGTAACCTTCTGTCCAGTGTCGTACTACCCTGGAAGGCACTGTCTGGGTGGCCTGTGGGGCAAACCGCACTTTTTATATTTTGGTGTTGTGGGAAGGAAATAGCTTCATTATTTGTTTGCTATCCATAGAAACCTACCTAGTGGTTTAGCATCAGGAAAACTGGCCCAAGTCAATTTTGTGAAGGTCATTTAACCTTGCTTCTGGCATCAGTACCTTGATTTTATCAGTGCTAGAGATGGATATAGATCAGAGATTTGGGCATTCAGTGTCTCTTAACAAAGCTGAAAAGGAGACTATTTCTTTTTGAGCTCTCATCAGCAGGTAAATCTATGTCCTCCAAAGAAAGATATTCTGTTCATTCAGAGTACACAGGAAAGCACAATAACAGCAATTATCTGGTTTCATGTAAAGACAACTGATACGGACCACAAAAACGTGTGTATATGTGTGAAAACATTATAAGTGCATATATATACGTATGTTTCTGTGTAGATATGACTATATATATTTTTCTCTGGCACAAATAAGTCAGCCTGCTTCCTTATGCATCTTCAGCTGGAATATTTTAAACTCATTCTTCATTTTGTACATGTGAATCAACTCACAGATTCCTAAGAGCATAAATATGTGTTCTCGTGGAGAACAAATGTCTTTGTGAGAAGTTAGTGTGAAGGTGGCCAAGAATTCTTAAGAAAACATTTTTAAGTAAGGTAAGTGCTAAGACTTACCTTAGGAAGTTTTTTGAAAATCTGTCTATGTATCTATCTATTTATCTGTCTGTCTGTCTATCTATCTATCTATCTATCTATCTATCTATCTATCTATCTATCTATCTATCTATGTATCTATCTATCTATCTACCTATCTATCATATATGGTTATCAGCTCCTGATGTGAAATTTTGACAGTTGTGACTCCTCTCCTTTCTCCCCATGATGTAATTACACACACACACACACGCTTTATGTGTGTGCCTATCGATCTTTCTATCTGATATACATATACCTGTGTGTCTATATATGTATCTCTTGTCTCTGAACACCTGTGTGACATTGAACAAGTCAGTTAACTTCTCTGTCCTATACAAAATAAGGGTGAATTAGAAAATCTTTATAATCTGTTAGATAATCTCTATAATCCTTTGTAGCTCTGTTAATGCCTGTATGAGACTATGTTTGTCTGTGCACATGTAAGTGTGTGTGTGTGTGTGTGTGTGTGTGTGTGTGTGTGTGTGTGTGTGTGTGTGTAAAATGAAGTGCAGTAAGGAAACAGAACTAGGTTCCAGATCTAGCTTCAGTTCTAGTTTTCACCTCTCTAACATAGTGTGATCCCAGGGCCAAGTCTACTGTTGGAGATACTCCTATTCAAGCAAATCCAAGTCACTCTTACAAGGATTTATTAAGCTTCTACCGCATGTGTAGAAAGCACTGAATTAGATGCTGTAAATACAAAAAAATAAATAAAAACTGTCTTCCAGAAGAATAGATTCTTTTGTGAAATAGGATACAGCTTGTAAAACTTAATACTATATACAAGATAATTTGAAAGAGAAGAAAAAGAAAACTAAGAACTTAGGTAATCAGGAAAGCCTTCCCAAAGGAAATAACACATATAATGAGTCTTGAAGGAAGTTACAGCTGCTCTAGAGAATCAGCACCATAGGCCTATCATAATACCTGCCATATAGTAATCACTATATAAATGCTAGTTATTGTTATTATTAATTTCCTCATTTTATTATTCTCTTAGAGAGTTTGCTATCTCTACAAAAACAAGTGAGTATATTAGTTATTGCAGAAATTAAGGGACTTGGAGAAACATTCCCATAGGAAAGTGTGCTGTGCCCACATAGAACAATAGAAAGCACCTGTTCAGCCTAAAGTACTTATTCCTAGAATGTTTCAATCAGAACTTGGTTTCTGTGTCCCTGTCACCTCACCTGCATCGATTAACACAATTTGTACTTCCCTCTCTGTTAGCATTGTAAACTGCTTACCTCCATTCATATTTCAGCTCTGCGCTACTTCCAATTTATCCTTTGACTGCTCAATCTAGTTGTAAATCTCTACAATTTTCAGTCACATTCCATTTCACTTAGTAGGGGAATAAGATTTTGAGATCTGCTTGCATAGCATTTAGGGTTGTGCAGTTCTCTCCTTGTGTTTACAAGTAACAAAATATGTCTTCCCTAATCCACAAAAGTGCAGAGTGTTTAGACAATCTTTCAAAAGTTCTAATAGGTGCAAGTGAAGGACAAAAACTCAAGGCATGGGGAATAATAAACTGTGCAAAGGCAGAGAGATGGGATGTGAAATATTGAACCTGAGCAATGACAAGTACACTAGTGTAACTGAAAAATATCACGATGACTCACATGAAAGAAACAGGCTAGATTCTGGGGTAGCAAGATTCTAAAGGGATTTAAAGGCCAAGTTCACAGGTTTGTTTTCCATCGTACAAGGAATAGAGAACCATCACCAGTTGGAAAATAGAATAATCAAATGTGTGCTTCAGAAAGATAATCTTGGCAATTGCATGGGAAATCAATTATTAAGAGAAAGATTATAAACTAGGAGTCCAGTGAGAGTCCTTTCATAAGGAACTGATTTAGGATGGTTATTATGTCATCTGAGAAAGAGGAACAGATGTAAGAGTTGTGCTAGTATGAGACTTGTCCAATGATTGCATGTAGTATGGATGGAGTGAGACAGGTGGAGGGAAAAGGAAGAAGGACTTACAAACCTGGGTGATATTCTCAATGAAATGGATATATTTGGAGGAGGTAAGACTTTAGAGGGAAAGATAATGAGTTCTGTTTAGAAAATGTTTAGTTTGGAATGCCAACAAGATATTTAGGGTGATTCTAGAAGGCCGTTGGAGAAGTGGTACTAAAGTTTAGCAAATTAGGGAGAATATATAGATCTGGGAATCACATTCATCATTACCAGTAGGTAAATGATGAGATCAGTAAACGAGGTTATCAGAGAGGGAAAATAAGGCCCAGTACAGAGCTTTTGAAGACACCCATGGTTAGAGGGCTAGGATATATAAGATTGTAAAGCAAATGAGGTGAACCAGGAGACAATAGTATCCTAAAAACCCAAGAAAGAAACAATATTCAGAAGGAAAAGGTGGTCGATAGTATTAAAATGATAAAGGGATATAAAGAAATGTGATGACTGAGATAAAGCCAGTTTTGTTTTTGTGCAATTGGCCTCTTTAAATTTGAGTTTTTACATGTAAAAAGGATATAACTTGTCTGCTGTGACTTGAAGAGTTCCTATTAATTTCAAGTTAGATAATATTTCTGCTATAAAGATATAACCTTATATGTCAATAATCTATGGTTTCACAAGGGTGGATATTTTTTCCGCTAATGCTACTTGATACTTTAGTAAAAGACCTGTTAAAAAACATCCCATCAACTAGTAGCCAGTGAGGAACCTTTATAGAACTAGTTAGACAGATTTTTGCGTGATAGACAGTCCATTCCTGAATCCATGCTTAGAAACTTGAGAGTTTGGCAGGAATTATCAAAGATTGGTCTAGCTTTGAGCTAGGAGGGTCTGTTCCATGCCACAGGGCAGCATCAAAGTAGGATTGTAATATAGGGACATATAATTATAAGTCATTATCAGTATTGTTATCTTAATACTATGTTCATAAATATTTGGTGCTTGATTTTTTTAACTGCATTACTTATCGTTGGACAACAATTAGAATGTAAAACACAAATTTGAGGTCTACAGCATGAATTTCAACTCCAGAATGTAGAGAAATGTCTTCACCATTATTAACTTTGAGACTGAACTAGACTAATATAAGTAGAGAGTATAAATAATTTATTCAGTTCTTGCTCTTTAAATCAGATCTTTTAGATTACAAGTTAAGTAGAACAAGGTCTAATAATAGCACAGTCCTTGTAACTTCATGATCTGCTACTTGATTGAGCATTCTTAAAAAAAAAATTATTTAAATTATTCACTGATCTTCAAGTTTGTGTACATACTATGTATTTTTACATATTTCAGTTGCATGGTTATTGTCCTAATTGGGAGAAACTTAACATAGTCTATGAAGAAAAGATCTGTAATGATTATCTGCCACAATTTTTGGCTGGGTGAAAAGGATAAAAACATAATTATTTATTTTAAATAGGGCAACTCATGGAAGCCATGGGTGAACTTCTAAAAGCAATCTAAATTGGGGACAGAAGAGGCAGTGGCAGAGCAGACATAAAGCTGACACCCAGAAAAATCTCTCTGGTCCTCTGGCCATTCACCTTTGTTCTACTTCAAAGGTACTTATAGTACTGTCAAGAACTAAGCTCAAAGCTAATACTTTTTCAACATTATATTAAATTAATTTTAAAATAATATACTACTATACATGAAGTGTGTTATGTGGATGGGGAGGAAATTCTTTAATTCTGACCTACAACTGAGGAAATGGGTTACCAGGGTGTCAGGAAACCTTTTGTCATTATTATTGATTACTCCAATATGACACAATATTTATATTCATTATTTCCTGCAACTGAATTTGCCAATATCTTTTTTAAATAGGGAAAGTGACTAACAATCCTTCAAGATTAGTTTATTCTACCAAAGGGAAAGAAACTAAAACTCTTTACACAGCATTTGCATGAGCAGACAGTATCAGCATGGTCAAAACAAGGCAATTCCTCCTCATAGGTTCAATTTTAGACTCATATATCACTGGACCTGAACATTTATATATGATTTATAGAGTGTTCAATATCTAATTTAACTCTTACAACAATCATGTGAGACACATACTATCCCATTTTATAGATGAGGAAATTGAGGCTGGGAAAGGGTTACCTGATTAGCAGAGGGTCACATAGCAAAAAAGATATCTGAGATGGGCTATAAACCCACATCATCCTGCTTCAAAAATCCAGTGCTTTATTCACTATGCTTTATGAACTCTCACTGAAGCACTGAAGAATCTAGACCTGATTTGGAGTTTATACATTGATAGAACCTTCTAAAATGCTCAGTTCTAATGCCTCACCACCACATAGACATGAACCTGAGCCCTCAAAATCTGCAGCGCATGTGGCACAACTTTGGTGTATAGCCATCGGGGCGGGGGGGGGGGTGCATTCTCAGAGGTAGGTGGTTTTTTGATCTAAGACTTGAAGGAAGCTCCAAATTCTGAGAGGAGATGAGGAGGTATTGTACTCCAAACATGGGAAACAATGCAAAAGCACAAAGGTTGAAGAAACGTAAATATTTTCTCCTCCTCCTTTTACTTCTGCATCATCTTCATCTTTGCCCCTAGAAAACTACTTCTTTCTCAATAATCCTGTGAGATAAATAGTGTATATATTATTGTCCCATTTTACAAATAATGGAGATCTTGCTCTAAAGACTATGAAATTAGTTACAAGATACTTCCTGATTTTTTCTTCTCTGGCTAACAAGTACTGAGTACTTCCTTCATTTTTCTTGAGTTGACCTATCCATCTCCATGAGCACTCTTAAAATTGATTCCTCTCTGGCTATATTCTGTATTCTTTCCATTTCTTCAGATTAAGAACATTTAAGTACTTGTGATATGCAAAGTATAATATTATTTTAAGTGGTAGAAAATACACAATGAATGAGATATGATTCTTGCCCTCAAGGAACTTATAATCTAGCATAGAGATTTTCTTCCATATGTAATTCTCCCTTTCATTCTGTCAACGCCATCATCCCACCTGAGAAATGTAGGGGCATCTGGAAATTCATTCGTAAAAGTGGGAGGGAAGAGGCTGAGGTAGGGGACATGGAAGACGTAGTCAGGACTAGAGAACTTCAGAATTTTGAAAGAGGTAATACATAATAGTGACAAGCCACACTGGTTTTCTTTTCCTCTGTGAATGCTAGATTTATGACTGTACAACTTTAGACATGCTGGGACAGCCTGGATCATTTTTTTCATACACCTAGTGAAGGAGAAAGCTTATATGGACAGAATAAAACTTAATAGAATTTCACACTGGGAGAAACAGGAATAACTTGAAAATAAAAGTGCAATGGAAACAAGAATGATCCAGTCAAAGTGACATCTGGAGCAGTCATGCTTACTCTTTTCCCCATGTTAGTGTAGGCATGGTGGTGGGGGGTTAACAACAGAACTGGCTTCAGTTTAGAAGGTCAACATGTATTGCTGTGAGAACAGATAAATGAGAGATAATATTGGTTCCCATTAACATATATATGAATTTATTATGTTTTACTCCTACAATTAAACATATATTCTAACTATACATGGAAGCTGATGAACTGAAACTGGGATTAATGAGATGGAGGGGAAGAGTGTTTTCCCTGTGGGATCAGAATCTCAGTAGATCAATTCATACTAAACAGACCAAATGGAAAAGCATTTCTCCCTACAAAGAAGTAAAGCTATTGAGAGGCAACTTTCTGAGAGTCAGAGAACCTGGCAGTTAGCAAAAGATGTCTCTTGTGTTAGGTGGTATGCATAGCAGGCTCAAGGAGCTAGTCTCAATGCCCCCTCAACATTACAAATGAAAAAAAAACACAATGCAAAATACAATATGATCAGTACATGGGAGGACTTCACAATAGAATGAGTGAGAAATTGTTTGCAACTGAGGTAATTGAGGAGGGCTTAGGATGAAAGTTCTGGATCTTGAGTTAATGTGCAGATGCTTAATAGGGGGAAATGTATCAGGAATGTAGGGCAAGTATAGATAATTACATTAAATGCCTCATGAAAATTCAGGCTTCAAATGCATTATGAAAACGATAAATAAGAAGAGAATCAATGACAGGGTCTAAGCACCCTCACACTCAGAAAGCAAGAAAAATAAAATAAATCAGCGAAGACGACCAAAATGGAATGTTTGGACAGGTAAGAGAAGAACTGGGAGGGAGGAATGTTAACTGAAGGAGACTGTCTCTAGAAAATGGTATTGGTCCAAAGCAATAACGGTGCAGTAATTTCAAGGGAAACGGAAACTGAAGGAAATGGACAAAGAAAGAGAAATTCAAGTGAAGAAATTTGGAAATGAAGAAAAGGAGATGTATAGGATGGTTCTTTGAAGAAGTTGTAGAATCAAAGATTCCTTTAGAATACGCAATATATCTCCAGTATAGAGAAGTGGACTTGCAGTCAGGAAGATCAAAATGCTAGATTGAAATGATGTCTTCAAATTTTGCTATATAGTACAGGTTACTTAACCTCTCTGGGCCCCAATTTTCTTATTTGCAAATAAGAAGGTGAGAACTATCTACTTCTAAGATCTTTCCATGACTAAATCTAGGATGCCATGAGATATAACCTTGTTTGGGACAGAGGGGAAAAACATAGTTTTAGAGAATGACATGATAATAGCATTCTATCTTTAAAATAATTTTATCCTCTTTCTCTTATTTTCAAACCAGTTTTTTCCTCGCTTTCTATAAACATGCTCCAATCTCCCATTTTTAAAGACAAATAAATAGAAAACAACAAAAGTAAAACTTCACCCCTTGATCTTGCTATACATTTATTGTATTTTTTTTCACTTCTTCACTGTAGAGGAATCAGATGAAGGGGTAACTCAGAGTTAGTCATTTACAGATCAAGCAGCTCAAAAGGTCAAGAGATCTGAGATCACTGGAGACCTCCTTATTGATAAAGTTGATTATAGGTTCAAGACTGAATGGAGACAGAGCAAGACTGACAGACTGGGAGAACAGGAAGGGACCGTGGCACAAGTAGGCACTATAAATTTGAAGAATAATTTCATAAGCGAAAGAATGGGACAGGTAAAAAAAAAGAAATAAATGATTGTGAACAGAGATGGTTCAGAGTTTTAGATGTCATCCTGTGAGGACCCCATATGATTTTCCATTAAAATGCCAAAGCATGTACGAATAGTGCTTAATAAACCTTACAGTTAGAAGAAAATGTGAATTATCATTATTATTTAAGGCTTGAACTTTGTATTTCAGTACATGTGCTTTCACCCTCGTATGGGATCATATCTGAATCTACATTCAGTTTTAAGGAAGAAGCATTAGTTTGTCATAGTCTCGTTGATACCTCAGAATGTTCATAGTTTTAACTCTGAACATTAAAGAAAAAAAGTATACTCATATTCATCTTGTTTGAAAAGATATTTCCATGCCATCATCTGAGGGGCAGCATAATAGTTCATTCAGTTATTTAGAACACTATTGGAAGAGCCCAAAATCAAAGGGATGATCACTTTAATTTGGGTTTCACTCTATGCCAGGAAAATGGACTATATTCTTAACTTGATGGAGAAGAAGGCTGTGAAGATATATTTTTAACAATTTAAAAGTAGTCTATTGGCTCAAATAAAACAGATAGAAAATAAATTTAATGTCCTGTTAAATGTGAAGCTATGAAGTTTAATGACTTTTCTCCTAAAACTAACTTGAACATATGTTCAAATCCAGTGTTGGTACTAAATCCGCATTTCACTTGATCAGGTGATAATGTTTCTGAAATTACACAGAACATAATCTACTTGCAGACAAGTACCGTATCGTAGACCTTTGAATTCCCATATGTACTAGACATAATAAGGATATAATAAACACTTTTTGGTTAACAAATCAGTTTTGACTAGCTATTTCACAAGTGAACATCATTAGTCATGTGGTGATCTCCATGAGACAATCAAAATTTCATTACATGGTCATCCTTGGATAGGCAATGCAAGCAGCTAACACTATACAGGTCTCTGGTGACATCTTCATATATGTAGAACAGAAAGTTTTGTTCTGTTGTTTTGGCTTTTTTTTGGGGGGGGGTTGTTTATTTTAAAGGTGTTTTGATCCAAAAATACCATGGGATTGAAAACAGTCATTTTGTATGGACCTAGTTTCTTTAAATATAATCCTTTAAAGTATGAAGGAACAAGCAGCTCAAAATAGTTTCCAAATAGGTACTGAGAATTACAATTTGAATCAGTACTAAATAATAATAACAATAATAATATAGAGTATTATTTCATATAAATTCTTATCACTTAACTGTATTCCCCATTATTCCAACATAACAAAGACACTGAAGAAATCCATTAATAGTCCTGGAAGGGGAAGCTTTTGAATTTATTTAAAAGGGGAAAAATCAAAGAATCAGAATGTCAGGGCTGCAAAATATAATAGAGTTTTCTCTTTTGGACTGACAAATTTTACAGATGAAGAAACTCAGGACCACAGAACTTAAGTGATGAGCCTAAGGTCATACAGATTGTTAGTGAACAAGTTAAGACTTGAACAATAGTCTCCTGATTCCTATTTCAAAGCACTTTCAAATTTAAATTTAGGGCAAGGAAAAGAGTCAGAGCTTGTGAAATGACTCGATATGATTAATTTTGGAAGAAAGTCTGTGCCAGTTTTGTGCTCTCATTATGAAGGGCCAAGGATCCATGCCATTCATTTACATCCATACCAGAGAATCTAAGAGTAGCATGACCTACAGGAGTAGAACAGAAGCAGAGCCAAGGTTTAAAAGAAGGATCAACCCAACTCTATTACAATTTTAACTTTTTCAGGATGAATAGGCAGAATGGCATTGGTAAGGACTATGATACTGAATCTGGAATCAGGAAGACCTGGTTCAGATCCCACTTCAGATAATAGCTGTGCAACTAGAGGCAAGTCATTTAATGTCACTAAACCTCAGTTTCCTCATATTTAAAATGGACATAGTAATACCTGGCATGCTTATTTAATGAAGTAGTTGCAAGAAGCAAATGAGATTTTACATGTGTGTGCATAATCTTGTATGGTACATATATGAAGACCTTTTCAAATATTAAAGCAAACTAGATAATTGTCAGCTATTAATAAGTATTATAGTTAAAAGTTATGTACAAGTAATATAAAGAAACATTTTCCCATTCAAAATTTAATGTTTTATTTCCTGAATGATATACTTAAATACACATTATTTTAATGATATCATCTATTTGTTTCTACAAATAATTATTTATCCAAATGGTTAGCTTCAGGTGAAGGACTCATTTGTGTATTATCAGTCCCTTAAGTCATTCAGTGAGCTATTAAGAACTTTATAAAAAATGAAGCCTGACTAATCTATTGTGTTTGTATGTTTTGATGGCTAATTAGATAGATTTGTAAAAATTCCAAGTAGTTTTATTATGGCAATGTACTCATAAGAATTTCAAAGCATTAAACAAACAAAAAAGCCCATTACGATCTAATTTTGGTAATATATCCTACTAATGTCACATATAATAGTGATGATTATGGTGATGGTGTTCATAATAATGATGATAATGGCTATTATGGCTACGATTTCCATCTGTTCAGGGATTTTACTTCTAATAACTAGACTGAATATTTTGGAATCAAGCTAGAGCTAAATGAAACCTTTGAAATCATATAGTTCAAATGTCTCAATTTACAGATATATTAAGGGAGGCCTGTAGAGAGCAAATTATTATCCAAACGTGGTAAATTTAACAAGGCAGTGTCTGAGTGGGGACAAGAAAATATTTCTAACTCCCTGATTTCTAACCTCTTTCTTTATACAGTTTACTCTCAACACTAAAACAGTTTCTAATTCAGAATGATAGGTAGAGGGGGTTCCATTGCTAATTGCTAATGTGATCATCCATGCTCTAAAGGAATAAAGGTACGGGGGGAAATAACTATGACAAGAGAAGTTTAGAGAAAAAGAAGAAATATACTAATTGGAATAAGTTGGTGTTGCTGATAAAGTTGAGTTATTTTGGGGCCTGATACCAATTCACATTTTTCTTTACAGCTTCACATGTAGCAATTTTAACATTGTTGTTCTTTTCTGAGCTTTTGTTTTGATTTTCAGTGTCACCACAGTATCTTTCTGTGGTCAGGTTCTTTTAATGTTTGTTGTTTGCCCATTTTCCAGCATGTTTTGTGAATTTTAATTTTATATTAAAGTTGAGCTTTGCCTGTTGTTTTGACTTTTGAGGGGAGGGCATTGTTTTAAAGGTGTTTTGGTCCAAAAATACCATGGGATTGAAAACAGTCATTTTGTTAGGACCTAGTTTCTTTAAATATAGTCCTTTGAAGCATGAAGGAACAACTTAATTACACTGTCCCTAACTTCTTGCACTGGGGGGCATAAGGCCTTTATCCTGGTTTGCTGCACCAGAGGTACAGGGACTCATCACTAGCCTGTGCCAGGGCCACTAATCTGTGGTAGGATTTGGGGGCTCAGGGTCTTGGTGCTGACATGCTGGGGTTTGGCCTGCTGTTTGTTGGCTTCCCCAGATGCTACCTGCACTGAACTGTGCTGCCCTTTTACCCAAATGATACAGACTTTTCCTGCAGACCTTTCAAGTTGTCTTAGGCTGGGAAATTGTTTCATGCCATCCTTTTTTTGGTTCTGCTGCTCCAAATTTATGTTGAGATATCATTTTAATAGTTGTTTGGAAATTAGTTTGGCAGCTTTCAGGTGAGTTCCTGAGTTACTCTACTATCTTGGCTCCCAATATGTTAGCATGTATGTATGTATACATGTATATGTGTATGACTTGCATGCATGTACATAGAATATGCTTCATACCCCTCTATCAGACTGGAAACTTGATAAAGGTTTGAACTATTCTTATATAAACTACCTACCTTCCCAAGTGTTTAAACTACAAATCAGAACACAACAGACATTTTATAAATGTTTATTAAATTGAATCATTTCTCAAGTAATGTTCCTGGGGTAAAGAATTAATTTGCTAAGTGATGTCATCAGTTACACAAATATTTTTAAAATTTTATTTCAAAATAATATAGTTTATTTAAACAACTTAAATGTGATAAAAGAGAGGTTCTAATAATATCATATTCATACTGTCAGCATAGAATGATCTAAAAATACTTTTGCTTTTTGAAGTCACATTAAAGAAGAGACTAGCTGTTTTTTTTTTCTCTTTTTCATCTTAATTACTTAATAACTAAGGAATGAATAAATAAAGTTGCAAAGAATTTGGAAGAAACGCTGCTTTACAAAGAGATAAGTTTACAAATCTTAAATGCTTATTCCTCTCAAATAAAAAAACATTTTAAATGTTTTACAGGTCATCATTAACACTTAATTCTGTAACCATGAGTTAGATCTTATCTATATTTATCTTTTCTTGAAAATGAGATTCGTGCTCTTCTTATTTCTTCTTATAAAGATAAAAATCCCATTATATCTCTATAAGCATTGGTAAAAAGAACACTTGATTCCCTTGAAAACAAAAAGGGACTAAAATGAAAAGTAATGTAATTTTGCCTAAATCACTAGGCCAATCCAGGGCTGAACCTAGGAAAAAATGCTATGTAACGAAGTTTCATTTTAGTGATATTTTCCTTCTTTTAGTTGTTATTTCCTCCTTGTCCACCCAACCCTTTGTTATTCCCTACCCTGTTTCAGCATGCATCCTATGTCCCATAACTGAATGACAGAGTGGTAGAATGAAAAAAGCAACATGAGAATTGAATGAAAACATATAATGGGCATCAATGCTGTAATCACCCTACATTTTTGCACTGATTTTGTCAGTGGTGGAAAGAGAGTATAGATTACTATGTAATTTAACTTTTAAAAAATATCATCCATACACATGATATAAATTGATAAAATTGATGTGTGATTCTTTGTCCAGTGGCCAATAAATTAACACAAGTTATGAAAAAATAAATTATATACATAATGACATTTTCATTATTAATAATACCAGAAAATATGAAGAAGTTGCAGGTGACTCCCTATCACATTGTTGGTGAACCTATGAATTGGCACAATCATGGAAAAAAAGCAATTTGGAATTACACTAAGAAAACGAATACCTGTAACCTAAAAATATAAACAAAATGAGGAAAAAATAAATTTTCTTTCACATTTTCAAATTGTTAATAGTAGTACTTATTGCATTAGCAAAGAACAGGAAACCAATAGCTGTCAATTGTTTAGGGAATGGCTAAACATATTGTGGTCTATGTGGGACACTATAAGAAATTACTAATATGAAGAATTCAGAGAAGCATAGGAAAACTTAACTGATGCACAATAAAAAGTGGATAGAAGAAAATAATATAAATGATTACTGTGATATAAATGGAAAGCATGAAAAAAGTGCATATATATATATATATATATATATATATATATATATATATATATATATATATATATATATACATAACACACACACACACACACACACACACACTCACTTATACATGTGTTTGAATGTTTCACAGACCAAGCCATGGTCTGAAGATATAAGATATAATAAAATGAAACTCTATTTCTTTGAGGGGAAGGAAAACTATATGTGTGGAATACTATTATTGGACTTTTAAAATATATGGTTTAGTTTTGCTGAACTACCCTCCTCTTTCCTCTTTATCTTTGGATTTTGTGTCTCATTTACTGGGTGATAGGGTGGCAGAATACATTTGAAAATGAAGGGAATAAAAAAAATCAAAATGACTAACATTTTTAAAGAAGTAGGCGCTATATTACAGGACAATTCACAGGTTCTCTTTGAAGAGATAAATAAAGGAGTTTGCTATATTGATTTCATCATGAACCCAAAGGAAATGAAATTCATCATTTGGTGATAATCATTTAATCACTTTGATTTGTAATACCTGTAAAGAACTAATAGATCCCCAAAATCATTTCAAAAACCAGTAGACCATCTCCACAATAACAGCAGTTTACACATCTACATTCACTATGAAAAAAGAAGTAGAGAAAAATATAAAAAATACCTTGATGAATCATTATAGAACTTGATAATTGATGATATCAATATTAAAGTAGACTGGGAGACACAGTGAAAACCATTTAGAAAATATAGCACAGGATCAAGGAATGAACTAGGCCAAAGCTTAATAAGAATCTCAAAAGTCTTATTCTTGTGCTACACACATGCTTTCAAAATGTATGTATTTTTTTTCTTATATGCAGACTTCATTCTCCATTTTATCACTTAATGGACAGAGGAAAAAATAGTTGCAAATATAGCTACAACTGAAGAATCAGATATGTACAAAATATTAGTTCAAAAACTAAATACAGCAAAAGATCTAGCAAGATACCAGAAAAAATAAAAATGAAACACATTGGCCTTTCTACAGCACTTTGAAATGGAACCATAGTAAGCCTTCAGCTTGATTCATTTAAATATTCTCTTAACCATAAAAATAGGATTGGATAAAAGTAAGAAATCTATTCTAATTTCATAGGAAAAAATAATAATTTATGTTTCCTCAGTGACAACACTGAAAACAATCCCTGATTATTATGCAGATAACTGATACCAAACTAGCTGTTTACATCAATAGGTTTCTTGTACATTAATACATTTTCAAATTTGTGTTTGTGGTACTTGACCCATCCAACATGTCCTGAGCCTGAAGATATCTGAAAGCCTTGAGAAGAGTCATGGAAGACAAGAGCATGAATATATTTGAGTTCAAAATCATTTGCTAAGTATTATGTAATGTTATAAGTAATATCACATCACAAAAGATAATAAAAATAATTTATAAATAAAACCAGTATTTAGAAAATTTGGTTTGATGTTGTGATAAGACAGAGCATCCCAAGAGTATACAGAAATGAAGTCAGAAAAATAAACAATTAGAGACAAATTGCAAACAAATTGTTGGCCTTTCTATTATCCTCACCCATAAGAATATTTATATTTTATCTACCACCGCAGTATACAATATAACATGTAAAGAAATGACTATGGAACTTAGGAGAATGTAATTCAAATGGTTAGACATGACTGGACACATAAAAAAGAAATTTGTATCAGAGATGAAACAATTTAAAAGCACTCAAAGATTAAATATTCAATATATCTCAAACAGCAAACAATTCCAAAAGAATGGAATATATCATAAATCATTTCAACAGCACAAGAAGAAATTAAGGGGGTGGAGACAAGATGGCAGAGTAGAAAGACACACATACGCTAGCTCCAAACACACAGCCCATAAAATATCTGTAAAGAAGAACTCCCAACAAATTCTGGAGCAGCAGAAGTCACAGAACAACGGAGTGGATGAGATTTCTGTTCCAGAGAGCCCTGAAAACCTCTCGCAAAAGGTCCATGGCGCCCTGGACCCAGAGCCAAGCCCAGCCCTGCCTTGGCTGCGCAGCACTGAGAAGAGCAGATCCAAGCAGGCTTCAGGGACAGAATCTCCAGTGGCCGTGCAGGTCCCTCCACCCACAGGCCACAAAGGTTGGTGACAGGGTCTTCTCGGCTTGCCAAGAGGGGAATGGGGTCCCCCCATAACTCAGTACCCCTCGGGATGCAGCAGCAGAGGCAGGAGCAGACAGGGGCTCCCCAAGCAGGAAGGAGGTCAGATCCATTGTTAAAAGTCTCCACATAAACCCCCTGAGAGAACGGCCCTCACCTGAGCACCTGAACTTAATCTCACACTGAATAGCAGCCCTGCCCCTGCCAAAAGCCCTGAGGCTGGGAAGCAGCATTTGAATCTCAGACTCCAAGCTCTGGCTGGGAGGATCTGGAGGCAAAGTGGGTGTGAAGAGAATACTCAGAAGTCAAGTCACTGGCTGGGAAAATGCCCAGAAAAGGGGAAAAAAAATAAGACTATAGAAGGTTACTTTCTTGGTGAACACGTATTTCCTCCCTTCCTTTCTGATGAGGAAGAACAATGCTTACCATCAGGGAAAG
The DNA here is from genome assembly GCF_028372415.1 of Notamacropus eugenii. Classification (NCBI taxonomy): domain Eukaryota; kingdom Metazoa; phylum Chordata; class Mammalia; order Diprotodontia; family Macropodidae; genus Notamacropus; species Notamacropus eugenii. The sequence goes on from NC_092875.1 coordinate 376,002,046, forward strand.
ACACAGCAGTCAAGGCTTCTGTATCCCAGCCCACCCAATGGGCTCAGGCCATGGAAGAGCTCAAAAAGGATTTTGAAAATCAAGTTAGAGAGGTGAAGGAAAAACTGGGAAGAGAAATGAGAGAGATGAAAGAAAAGCATGAAAAGCAGGTCCACACCCTACTAAAGGAGACCCAAAAAAATGCTGAAGAAAATAACACCTTGAAAAATAGGTTAACTCAACTGGGAAAAGAGGTTCAAAAAGCCAATGAGGAGAATGCTTTCAAAAGCAGAATTAGCCAAATGGAAAAGGAGGTGCAAAAGCTCACTGAAGAAAATAGTTCTTTCAAAATTAGAATGGAACAGATGGAGGCCAATGATTTTATGAGAAACCAAGAAACCACAAAAAAAAAAACCCAAAAGGATGAAAAAATGGAAGATAATGTGAAATACCTCATTGGAAAAAACAACTGACCTGCAAAATAGATCCAGGAGAGACAATTTAAAAATTATGGGACTACCTGAAAGCCATGATCAAAAAAAGAGCCTAGACATCATCCTTCATGAAATTATCAAGGAAAACTACCCTGAGATTCTAGAACCAGAGGGCAAAATAAGTATTCAAGGAATCCACTGATCACCACCTGAAAGAGATCCAAAAAGAGAAACTCCTAGGAATATTGTGGCCAAATTCCAGAGTTCCCTGGTCAAGGAGAAAATATTGCAAGCAGCTAGAGAGAAATAATTCAAGTATTGTGGAAATACAATCAGGATAACACAAGATCTAGCAGCTTCTACATTAAGGGATCAAAGGGCATGGAATAGGATATTCCAGAAGTCAAAGGAACTAGGACTAAAACCAAGAATCACCTACCCAGCAAAATTGAGTATAGTACTTCAGGGAAAAATTGGTCTTTCAATGATGTAGAGGACTTTCAAGCATTCTTGATGAAAAGACCAGAGCTGAAAAGAAAATTTGACTTTCAAGCACAAGAATGAAGAGAAGCATGAAAAGGTGAACAGCAAAGAGAAGTCATAAGGGACTTACTAAAGTTGAACTGTTTACATTCCTACATGGAAAGACAATATTTGTAACTCTTGAAACTTTTCAGTATCTGGGTACTGGGTGGGATTACACACACACACACACACACACACACACACACACGCACACACACACACACACACATAGAGACAGAGTGCACAGAGTGAATTGAAGAGGATGGGATCATATCTTAAAAAAATGAAATCAAGCAGTGAGAGAGAAATATATTGGAGGAGAAATGGAGAAATGGAATGGGGCAAATTATCTCTCATAAAAGAGGCAAGCAAAAGACTTATTAGTGGAGGGAAAAAGAGGGGAGGTGAGAGAAAAACATGAAGTTTACTCTCATCACATTTCACTAAAGGAAGGAATAAAATGCACACTCATTTTGGTATGAAAACCTATCTTACAATACAGGAAACTGGGGGATAAGGGGATAAGCAGGGTGGGGGGATGATGGAAGGGAGGGCATGGGGAGGAGGGAGCAATTTGAGGTCAACACTCATGGGGAGGGACAGGATCAAAAGAGAGAATAGAAGTAATGGGGGACAGGATAGGATGGAGGGAAATATAGTTTGTCTTATACAGCATGATTATTATGGAAGTAATTTGCAAAACTACACAGATATGGCCTATATTGAATTGCTTGCCTTCCAAAGGGAAGGGGTGGAGAGGGAGGGATGAAGAGAAGTTGGAAGCCAAAGTTTTAGGAACAACTGTCGAGTACTGTTCTTGCTACTAGGAAACAAAAAATATAGGTAAAGGGGTATAGAAAGTTATTTGGCCCTACAGGACAAAAGAGAAGATGGAGACAAGGGCAGAGAAGGATGATAGAGGAGAGGGCACATTGGTGATAGGGGCAATTAGAATGCTCGATGCCTTGGGGTGGGGGGAGGGGACAAAAGGGGAGAAAATTTGGAACCCAAAATTTTGTGAAAATGAATGTTAAAGTTAATTTTAAAAAAAGAAGTAATTAAGAAGGAATCACTAGATGCTGTAATATGCCTACTTTTGACTCCATGAAAATGCACATATTGAGGGCACACAGGGTAAAACACAACCAAAAATTTTTAGAAGATGATTTTCTTTGATGAACTCTTTCTTTACAGGTACACAAATGACTGAAAGTTTCAGAAGCTAGAAAATCTCTCTGTAACTACTGTCTGTTGAATTGAAAAAAAAATGATTAAGTGGAACACAACTAAAGTGTAAAGATTCTCCCTCAACAAGCTGCCTCTCATATATACATTAAAGTAACAAATGATTCTTTAATGGGATGTTACTCAGGAGGTAATTGTACTCAATGACCTGCTGGGTTTTAATATCAAGTAATTCATAAAATAGAAAATAGTTAAATGTCTCAGTGGACAGAGCACTAAGCCTGGAGTCAGTAAGACATGAATTCAAATGCAGTCTTAGACACTTACTAGCTGTAGGACTCAGGGCATGTCACTTAACCTCTGTTTGCCTTAATCCACTAGAGGAGTAAATGGCAAACTACTTCATTATCTTTGCCAAGAAAACCCTATGGCCTAAATTTGGTACACTGGGTCTCAAGGAGTTGGACATAACAAGATGGCTCAACAACAATAACAACAACAACTCATGAAATAGGAAGGCAGATGCTCTCCCAAGTTCCTCATTGGCAAAGAAGAAAACCTACACAGATTCCAAATAGAAAGTTTCATTATCAGTAGCAGCATTCTCCAGATTCTCCTATTTGTTATCAGTCAACAAGCATTATTAAGTATCAGAGCCATTGCTAACTCCTATGGATACAAAGAAATGTCATGGTTTGTACCTTAAAAGAACTCATCCTCCAATGAAGGAGACAATATAAACATGGTGGAAAAAAGGAATGTACTAGCAGAGGCTTGGGGAAGGTCAGGAAACTGAGAAAGACCAGATGTAATTGGTATATTTGAGCTCAAAAAAAGCCTGGGAAGACAAGAGATGGAGATGAGATGGCAGACTACTCCAGATATTGGGACAAAGAGAAATGCTACCATCTGTAAGGAACACCAAGCAGTCAAGTGAAGCTGGATTTTAGAGTGCTTAAAAAGGAGTAAAAATGTAGGAAAATTGGAAAAGTAGGAATTGACCAGGGTATGAAGGGCTTTAAATTTCAAACAACATACTTTATATTTGACCATGGGGTGAAATGATCATACCTATATAAAAGAATAGCTTTTGCTAGAGGATAGATGGAATGGAAAAAAAAAAAACTTGAGGCAAGAGGACCAATCAGAAGGCTATAGCAGTCTTTTTAGTGATGGGTGATAATAATGTTTACTAGGTTGGAGAAGACATGAGTAAACATAAAGGAATGTAGAGGACATACATTATGAAAGTACAAATGATAAGATTTCACAAGAAACTAGATATTAGGGATAAGTATGAGTGAGAAGTCCATGTTGACATATCAAAATTGTGAGCCTGGGTGACTGGGAGCAAAGAGATACCTCCAAAAGCAATGGGAAATACAGGAAGAAAGAATGGGTTCAGTGTAAGGGAAAATAAGTTCTGTTTTGAAGATACTGAGTTCAAATACCTTTGAGATCTAGTTCAAGATGTCTTAAAGGTTATTGGTGCTAGAAAACAAGAGCTCAGGAGAGAGGCTGGTGTGCTGTAATTGTAAACCTCAGAATTCTACATAGAGAGATTGTAATTGAATATATGAGAACTGATGAGATCACAAAGTGAAACAGAAGAAAGGAATAAAGATGGTCTAGGGCATACCATTTGGCAGGGCAGGCAACTCATGGTTATTAGACATGATCTGGATGTTGATCCAGCAAAGGACACTGGGAAAGAGTGATTGGAGAAAGAAAGAGTATTAGGAGAGAACAATGTCACGAAAATCTAGACAGAAGAGAATATCTAGTAGGAAAGAATGATCAATACTGTTTAAAGGCTACAGAGAAGTAGTAGAAGTACGAGAAATGAGAAAGGGGCTTTCATTATATTTGACAATTAAATATCATTGATAACTTTGGAGGGGCCAGTTTTAGTTGATTGATTAGGTTAAAAGATTACAGGAGAGTTAGAAGGGAACGAGAAGAGAGGAAATAGAAGTGAAATATGAGCAAGGATTTTAGTTGAGGAGGTCAGGAGATATATTGGACAACAATAGGAATGGAAAAATAAGCTAGTTTTTTTTTTTTTAAGGATAGGGTAGACAGTGGCATTTTTGCAGGAAAGGAGTAAGTGGGGAGAGGTGAGAGAGAGAGAGAGAGAGAGAGAGAGAGAGAGAGAGAGAGAGAGAGAGAGAGAGAGAGACAGAGGCAGAGAGACAGAGTAGACAGAATGATAGTGGTGTCAATTATGCTAGCAAAGAGAATAGATAGGATCAAATGTCCATGACAAGGTGTTTCCTTAGCAAGAGTATGTTCTCCTTCTCAGAGACACTAACAAAGAAACAGTGGGGTAGGGTAAAGACAGGGAGATAGCAATAACCTTGATATATAATTAGTTAGATCCAGAGTTAAGCAAAAGATCAAACTGGATTAAGTTTAGAAAATAGTACAGTGCTTAACATCAATATGTTCCTCCTGATTCTCTGGAGGTATGAATCATTCAGTACCATGATCTCAAAACTATCAAAATGGAAAATGGAAAAAAGAAAAAAAAAGAAAAGAAACATGGGAAGGAAGCTCGGAGGTTCCAGTGAATTAACAAGAATAACTTAAATGTGAGAAATTAAAATAAGTGTCTCATGAACACATACAAAAGGAAGTAGTGACCACACAATGCCAGCGTGACTTTAGTGGGAACAAATCATCCCAGATTGTCCTTATTTCATTTTTGACATGGTTACTAGAATGGTAAATGGGACTGAAAAGGTAAGGAGAATAATGTAGATCACCTAGAGATTTATAAAACTTTTGACAACACGTCTCAAAATATTCTTTGTGGCTAAATGGAGAATTATGGAATAGAAAATTGTACAGATACATAATTTGGGGAGCTAGTAATCATTCCAAAGAACTGGTTCCTGTTCCAATAAGTAATCATTAATGGTTCAATGTGAAGTTAGAAGGATATCTGCAGTGTTAAGTCTTCCACAGTCTTCAGTTCAATGCTATTTAAAGTTTTTATCAATGAATTAGATAAAGACAATCAAATGGTACTGTTCCTTTAAGGATATTTTCATTTTGGAGCTTTTTGGCATTGAGAAAGGAAGAAAAACCTTTTGGTGTAGTTATGTATTGTCCCTGGAAGAAATTCCAAAAAAAGTTCCATTTAATAGAAACTTTAAATGTGTGTATGAGAAAAAATACATGGGATATCAGCAATCTGAAATAGAAAAATGAATTGTAGTTTAATTATTAAAGTTAAAATCACTTTGTCAAGGATGTAGAATGCTGCATTTTTGTATGTGAACAGTTTGGTGGTTTAAAGGGGACAGAGACAACATTAATTAAAAACTAGAAAAATGTGATTATGAAGAAAAATTCTTTCAGTTACAAAATGAGATAGAAAACTAATTTGAAAACAGAGATGTAGGGCAATGTGGTATTTCACTTCATTTGCATATAGTTCCTTTAAGCCTAAAGAATATTTTTTAAATAAAAAAAAGCATATAATTAGTTGGAAACTGAGTTACTTTTCTTTAAAGAAACTGACGATTTCTTAGGAGAAATTTGGTGAGCTGTTACCTTTTAAGTGAAAGGTGAATCTTCGAGTACCAGAAAAGTATAATTTAAGTCAATGAAAGTTATGGAAGATTGGAGATAAGCACACAACACAACATCTTGTAAACAAACAGCTGGTTGATCTGGCCTTGGTTTTATAGTTCACACTAGCCAAAAGGAAACTGTTTTTCAAAAAAAAAGGTAACACTTTCAACATCACTTAAAAGATGACTATAATTTGAAAGAATATTATGTCAGTGTAAGTATGAAAGAAAAGAGGATTTGTCTAACATTAGCATAATAAGGAGCAACAAAGAAGCACCTTCATGTGATGCAAATGTCCCTGAATGGATTACTGACATTGTGGTCTGCAGTCTACAATTGAGTTACTCCCAAAATTTGGGTAACTCAACATTTCATTCATTCATGTGCTTCTCTGCCACATTCGTTCCTGAGAGTGTCCGCACCCTCCCCTACTATTGGTAAGAGAATATGACTTGGGGAGGCTCTTGAAATATTTTATTCATGTACTTGTTTAATATATAAGTATCTGTAATTATATTACTGAATGGTAAGTAAATGGTAAAACAGAAACTCTTTCGGCATTTTCCCTGTATCCTTAGTACTTAGCACAGTGTATGGCATATAGTAGTTGCTTAGTAAATGCTACATTTCTGATCAAATATATTTAAGACTTCCACATATCATTATAATTGATCATTACTTGCATAAATGCATGGGGGCACTCCAGTACTAAATGCCAAAAGAGCTTCTGTTTTACCATTCACTTACCATTCAGTAATATAATTACAGATACTTATATATTAAACAAGTACATGAATAAAATATTTCAAGATCCTCCCCAAGTCATATTCTCCTACTAATAGTAGTGAGTTGTAAGAATATATTCAATCCACTGGAAATATTCATGCAAAGGCTGGATGATCACATTATTGGGCATAGTGTTGAAAGATTTCTTGTTCAGGTTATAGTTGAACTAAGTGACTTTGTAGCATCTCCTAAGTCTAAGACTCTCTGATTCATTGATTCTTCCAAATAAATTATCAAGAACATGTGTAACCAGATGGGATGGAGTAGTCATGTATCAAAAATGAGAAATAAAACAAGGAAAACTTGAGTTTGACACTATGTTGGAGATATTAAGAGAAGCAGAAGAAGGTATACAACATAGGGTGCAGATCATTTATATGAAGGATTTATGGAAAGTCATATCTGAAAATCTTATAGGACTAGGAAGTACAAAAGAGTTGATTTCCATACCATTGAACAGATCATACCCAAAAATTAAATCACAAATTAAAAGTATCTAGCAAATGCTTTATCTAATTTTTGTGCATTGATTTCATATTTTAAAAATTGTGAAATATAAAAAAATTCATGATTATATAATAACTAAAACATTTATATGACATTTTAAGGCTTCAAAAATCATTTATCTGTACTATTCAAATTGATTTTATTATATGAACGCTGGTGAGCAGTTCAAATGTTTGCTGATGCCTGGTGACATTGGGGTATATATAAACTTAGAAAATGAAAAATATAACCTTCTATCACATTCAGCACTCAAGTAATAAACTAATAAATGAGCATTCCATTCATAAAATTGAAATGATATGGTCAGGATAGAGAGGAGGATTACTAATATTTATTTCATGGATCATCATTGATGCAGATTTTTTAAAAATTCAATGACTTGAAAGAAAAATTTTATTCAATACATAGCAATCCTCATCCATATGGTTGCTTTGGGAAATCAGATTGCCTTGTTTCTTTCTCCATGACAATTTAGCCTTACAAATTTCAGACTTTTCTGGTTATTATTTTTATCAATACAGATCAACCTATAGATTTACTCAGAAAAAAATTAAAAATGTAGAAGTTGAGATTAAGTGCTACTAGTATGTCAATGACCTTGACTATGACTACAGATACAACATGAAATTAGGAAGATAATCCAAGCAATAATATGCCATTGAACTATTTGAATTTTTTTCCAATAAAAGTGTTTTTCTCCTTTATAATTGCAATTTCCCATTATTTTTTTTCTTTATATATTGTTTCTAAATAGTGGGAAAATAATGTGAAGCCCTAACATTTAGCTATTAAAAATAAACATGAACACGTGTCAACAAGCATACTTGTCCAACTTACAGCAACTATTAAAAAAATGATTCATTCCTGAACAAAACACATGGCTATCATTTTCAATAGCACGAATTAAAAGATAGTATAGTCTATTTATCACAAAGGTAGTGTCCATAGGGGATAGAGAGATAACCCTGGATATAGGAGAACTGTCGAGATCTGTAATAGTAATTTAAAATGAAAAGATATTTCTATTTAATTAATAGGTCCATATGATCTGCTTAAATCACATGTGGTGAGAGGAGCTTGCTGATGAGGCAGAACAGGAAGGGTAGAGCAGAATCAGGAGAAGTGAGTAAGGTCAAGTCAGAGGGGAAAGGACACAGGCCAACTGACCACATAGTAACAGTTGATAATGAGAAGGCCATGGCTGAGGGAGGGGAGGCTTGAAATTGATACGTTGTGATAGCTGATGGTGAGAAGGTTAACTTCTTGGTCACCATGACAGATTTTGCTTTCTGGTTCTGGGATGTGGTTTTCTGGTGTTTAAATAAATGTTTTTCTTCTGCATTCTATATAGAGAGTCTTTTATATTTTGTGATTGAGAACTAAGCTGGAATATTCATAGTCACTGCCACCAGTGCTGTGAATATTGCCTTGGTGATACAAGATCCCATCTCTGATACATCTTTTCTCTGTGACTCTGGGAAAGTTGAAACATCTCAGTGCTCTAGGCAACTCTCTAAGACAAGAAGTTACAGAGAAGGTGCCAACTTGCATTAAAAAGAGGTGTCTCCTCATCTGACATCATGTACCTTTATCTATATCAATGCAAAATAAGTCCCATTCCTATCCATCACCAATGTATGTCTATCCTCTCTTTTAGGGGTACATATCAACTCAGTTTCTATCAACATAGTAGTGATATACAGTGCCCTAAATTTTGTTTCATATAATACTCACAATAAGCCTGAGAGGTATGTGTTCCTATCCTCATTTTATAGATAAAGAAAATGAGGTTCAGCTAAATTAAGAGAACAGTAAGGAAGTATGAACATCAGAATTTTAACCAATATCTTCTTAATCCCCAAATTAGTAACCTATTCACTGTACCATGCTTCCTAAGTTTGATATATGCTTAAGCTTCAAGGGAATGAAACCCAGTATTATTCAGAGTATTGAAGTATTAGCTACCGTATCCCGTGTAGCTAATCTATATACATTTTGAAACTAATTGATTATTTAAGCTGCATTATCTTTGCTGAGTTAGAAGCTTCTGTCTTTTATCTTTCTGTTTCTTCATAGAGGAAAAAGACACACGTATGTGTGTGTGTGTGTGTGTGTGTGTGTGTGTGTGTGTGTGTGTGTGTAAAACCTCTTTTGTGGTAGCAAAGAACCTGAAACTAAGGGAGGGCCTATTAACCGGGGTATGGAAAAAATAAATTATGATAGTATATGAACTTAAACATTACTATTCAATAAGAAATAATGGAAGGTATGTTGATTTCAGAAAAAAATGGGTAATATTTGTATGAATTGATGCGGAGTGAAGCAAATATAATGGAGAACAATGTTTACAACAATACCATCGTAAAGACAAAGTTTTTAATAACTTGAGAACTCAGATCAACACAATGACCAGACAGGATTCCAGAAGACTAATAATAGCTAACATTCATAAAGCACTCCCTATGTTCCAAGTACTATGCCAATCATTTTAAATTCTTCTCATTTGATCCTCAAAACAACCTTGGTAGGCAAGTACTGTTAATATCCCCATTTCATACACTAGGAAATTGAAGCAAATTAAGGTTAAGTGACTTTCCCACGTTCATACAATTAATAGGTATCTCAGACCAGGTTTGAGCTCATGTTTTCCTGATTCCAGGTCCAGCACTTTATCCATATTTTACCTACCTCCTGAAGAAGAGGTGATGAAATGACAGACATAGGATACAGATTGAGCCTCATATGATATGTGAGATATGACATGATATGATAAATGACATAAGTAATATATAATATACAAATACTTATATGTTCAATCTTGGAACTTAATTTGTTTGACTATGCACATTTATTACAAAGGTTAGCTTTTCTTTTTTTTTCAGTTGAGGGAAGGTGATAAAGAGAACAGATTTTTGTTAACTAAAAATTAAAACATTTTTTATCTCTTCATACCAACTATCATAGTTCATTGTATAAAGCGGATGTTTTAAAAGTACTTATTGTGTTGAAATGAACATATTTTATAACACTATGGTTCTGAAGTTCCAAATTAACTTATAAGAGAACTTTGAAGAATTCACATGCAAAGTGAAATGAGTACACACAATTACTCTGCTAAGTTAATCTAAGCAATATTTTCCTCTGAATTATTCAAATATTTCAAGAGGAAAGTGTTCATTGTATATGGAATATGTGGGTAGTCAAATATAAACTCCAATTCAATTTGCTGCCATAGACAGAGTTTCAATATTAATCAAATTTACCAGATTCTTTTAACAGCGTTAATTCTTCTTTCTACTACTGAAAATTCAAGAAACTGTTTGCCTTTCTGAAGCAATGTTATAGACCTTAAATTGAAATGGAAACTGGGTGTTTAGAATCAAAGGACTAGAGTATTTTATTTGCAAGAACCAGAAGTTTTCTGGTATAAATAATTCATTTTACAGAGAATACAACTGAGTTCCTGTGGTTAAGCGACTTCCCCAAATTCACAAAAGTAGTAAGTTGAGTAGAGCTGATATTTGCATGCAGGTCTCCAAATCTAAAGTTATGTAGGCCCATCCTGAAGAAAATCATCCAATTCTCTAAAATTGACATGTACACCCAATAAGATATGATAAGAAGTCACAAACTCTCAGGAGTTCTCAGAAGCCTGGTAGTCTAACCCATACATGAGCAAGATTTTTTGTTTGTTTGTTTTTTTAAACACAGATGGAAGTGGACTTCTAACCTCCACTTGCTCAAGTGAGGGCAAAAAATGCTACCCTCACACATGATGCTTATGCCATTGATTTTTAAAATACAAATTATACTTAAAACTTTCTCTTTAGGCCCTAAGCCTTTATGCAGTCTGTCAAAAGCCATTGCTTCATTTGCAAGAATGGTGTTCCTGCCTTTTGCAATGTTCACTCCAGGATGAGCAGCATGGATTCCCCAGGAAGAAATTTCACATCTCAAAGAGTATAAACAGATTTGTCCATAGATTCCTAGGCTGTCACAGTGTGCAAAACTTCAGAGGTAATTTAGAGCAATATACACATTAACAATACTTTCTGCAACTATTGGTAATAGTCATCCAACTTCCACTGAATACCTGCAGTATTGGGGGACTCTTTACTAGCTATCAAAAGCAATGCATTCCTCTGTTAGACAGTTCTGGTTCTTAAGTTTTTATTTTCATATAACAGAAATGCATCTCTGTAACTTTATAGCAGATACTACACGTGCCCTCTGCTGCCAAGTAAAAGGAATCCAATCACACCTCTACACAACAGGCTTTCACATATTTAAGGAGAGAGATCAATTCTCCCCATTCCCATCCACAAGTCTGTCCTTTTCCTCTCCAATTCCTTCCATTGAAACTTGCATAGCATTCCTGCTAAGGCTTTTATTTCTCCCCTACATACACAAGATGAACCAGATGTCAACAAAGGAAGTCTATTCTTTTTTTTTAATAATTTATTTATTTTTAGTTTTCAATAGATACTTTGACAAAATTTTGAATTCTGAATTTTCTCCCCATCTTTCTCTTCCTCCCACTCTCATACAGTGTGCATTCTGCTTACCATTTCCACCAATCTGCCCTGCCTTCTATCATACCTCTCCCTCTTCTTATCCCCAACTCCTCAATTTTCTTGTAGGTCAAGAAAAATTTATTTCTGGTTGCTTGCAATATTTTCTCCCTGACCTGGAAGCTCTGGAATATGACTACTATATTCCTAGAAGTTTTCTTTTTAGGATCTCTTTTAGGAGGTGATTATTTTATCCTCTGGTTCTATAGTATCAGGACAATTTTCCTTGATAATTTCTTGAAAGACGACATCTAGGCTCTTTTTTCTGATCATGGCTTTCACGTAATCCAATAATTTTAAAATTGTCTCTTCTGGATCTATTTTCCAGATCAGTTGTTTATTCCAATGAGATATTTCATGTTGCCTGTTATTGTTTTCATTCCTTTGACTTTGTTTTATAATTTCTTGATTTTTCATAAAGTCATTAGCTTCCATCTATTATAATTTTTAAGGAATTGTTTTCTTCAGTGAGCTTTTGGATACCTTTTCCATCTGGCCAATTCTGTTTTTTAAGGCATTCTTCTCCTCATTGCCTTTTGGGATCTCTTTTGCCATTTGGGTTAGTTTATTTTTAGAGTGTTATTTTCCTCAGCATTTTTTTAAATTCTCCTTAAGCAAGCAGTTGACACATTTTTAATGATTTTCTTGCACCACTCCCATTTCTCTTCCCAATTTTGGCTCTACTTCTCTTATTTGATTTTCAAAATTCTTTTTGAGCTCTTCCATGGCTTGAGACTAATTAATATTTTTCTTAGAGGCTTTGGAGGTAGAAGCTTTGAGTTTGTTGTCTGTTTGTATACTTTGGTCTTCCTTGTCACCAAAGTAAGATTCTATAATCTGATTCTCTTTCCAGTTTTTGTTCATTTTCCCAGCTATTTACTTGACATCTGAACCTTTTGTCAAGGTACTTCTTTGCTTCCAGTGGGGATGGGGTGCGTACTGTCAGCCTTTTGATCCCTCCACAATTTGTGAGCATAGAGCTCCAGAAACAATCTGTCCTTTTCCACTGCCCCTGCGCCTGCCCCTGCCAATGCCACTGATGCAGACTCTTCCTCGTTCTCCTTCTCAGCAGGCTCCTCCACCCCCTCTACCACCCTGATGCTGGGACCAGATCATTCTATTCTCTCACACATGTCCCAGAGGTTTTCCCCACTGACTTTCCAATTTGTCCTTGGCCTTTTGGGGCCATGAAATCTGGAACCACCAGAGGTGTCTGAGATTCAGTCCCCTCAAGGCCTGCTCAATTCCCATCTGTGCAGGTGTGGGACTGCATTCTCCTCCCAGCACTGCACAATAGATGCTTCCTGTTAACTTTCCAGGCTGATTTGGGCTGAATATTTGCTTCATTCCAACATTCTACAGGTTCTGCAGCTCCAGGATTTGTTTAGAATCATTTTTACAGGTATTTGGCTCCTTTGTTTACTGAGTGCTAGCAAGTCAGTGCTGTTACTCTGTCATCTTGGCTCTGCACCCCCCATCTCCTTTTTTGCATCTTTAAAATGAAAATGATTCATCCCAGATTACTTGGATTACACAGCCAAGATCACTTATCTTCTCTTGTAAACACAGCCAAAAATAAGATAAGTTACAATAATATCATAGCACTAAAAATGAAGCTAAGGGAAAGATAGATTTTTTTTAAATTTCAAAAACAAAAATATTTCTTGTGGTTAAATGAATAAGTTAAAATGTTTGTTTACCAAGTTATACAGGAAAAGTGAATAATGATTTTACTTTTGATGTTCCAACAATCTTGAAATTCTCAAGGTTAGTGTCATAAAAACAAAAGCAGTTCACACGTAGAAAGGCATGGAATTATCATCAGCCCAATGAAATTATTTTGCCATCTAATGGTGGAAACACTGATTAATGACTGCTTTTTAAAATTAATTTGAAGTAGTATAGTCAATGCTAACATTTTTATTCCCCTTGAAAGGTCTGAGGGATTCAGGACCCTAACATATGCTAGTTAAAATTGCAATGTGCTCTTAGGCCCAATTATATTGTTCTTTCTGAAGTCTGGGACTCCACTACTACTTTTTGCATTTATTCACTGCTATGATAGCTCCCTGCTCTATTGGCTAGTTTCATCAATGAAATGTACAGTTATTACAGTGTAAATAATGTTTACTTTTAAACCCTTTTCATACCTAATAAGAGGCTTTTCCACATTCATAGTAGATTTGTTACCCAGCAACAGCAGGGAAATGAGTGAATGAGATTTTAAGAACTCTCTACTTCATACACACATACACGCACACATATATATCTATGTCTATAGAAATATGTGTATAAACATTTTATAAATATATATGTGTGTGTATATATGTATGTACCCATATATACACACAGTTCTTCTCCACAAATAAATGGATATGTGATGTTAACTTTTGTGCTTTAACTAAGAACAAATACAGATGTGATAAATTGGGGGAAAAGTGATGATGACTCTGACTGATCATCACTTGCCTGAAATTGAGCAAGTCTCCTTTGAGTATCTCACCACTATTGTCCTGTTCTGGTAATGGGGAAAGGTAAGTGCATCTTTTGTATCCCTGCTTTCCTGTTTATCTTAGATGAATAAATGAAATAGTTTAGTGTTTAAGGAAGGCAGCCTCGTTGATTCTTTCCTGTACATGAAAGACAAAATCAGACCTAATGCAGTAATCTTATATCATTTCATCACATAATTAATCAAAGAGAGAATAAAATTAAATATGTCAGGAAGTCTTTGTTAGGGAATCCCTCAATCCTAGCATATAATCTAGCATAAGCATGCATAATCAGTCAGTCATTGTTTACCCACTGGATACTGAGTTGTCAGTACAATAATCAATATGGCTAAAGGATACCTAGGATCATTTTTGCATTTTAAGTGGCCCCTTATACCAACTTTGGTTATGGCTTCCTATAGTAGCAGGCTTATGTTTATAGCAATCACTCTAGGCTATGCTTTGACAGAGCATTTGAGTGTAGGTTAAGCTAACTCCCAGAATCTAGGGTCACTAGAAAATTGGGAAAGTCTTGGACACCCAAAAATCTCAGAATTCTTGGAGGGGATAATTCCAGGCTCATTTGTATTTCCTTAAAACACTTTTTTGCCAAAATTAAGAGCCACAAACATTGTGGGAAAGATTGACAATTAATGTCATCATTCTAAGTGATCTCTTAGATGAGGAGTTGGCCCAGGCAATATATGGAAACTCCACTTCAAACTTTCTGTAGGTCCCCTGGTCTAGAGACAGAACACTGTGATGGACTCAGGCATCCTGGAATCTCTTGCCACTTCAAGATAATCTGACAGTGAAGGAAAACCTCACTTAGTGCCATCTAGATTATAAGTTTTATGTTAGAAGCATGACCCTGAGCAACTATCACTGCTACTCTGAATTCATGCTGTATAGAAAAAGGATATCACTCTAGAAAATGTAAGTAGCTTATAATGTGCCAGTTTAAGAGTGCTGAATTTAAATAATCACTCATTAAATAATATCAGTTCCATCCATGCCATACTTACTAATTTTGCTTGCAATTATAGAGAAATTATACTGTGGAGTGCTTTCTCTGTCCAATAATTCATTAGTAGCAATGGTTCCTTCAGTTTCATCTATTGTAAAGTAGCTGTCCCCTTCACTCTTCCAATCTATGAAGTACCTACACATGAACAAGAGAGAGAGATGCAAATACAGGATGATTACCCATTTATCATACTGGCAGTCAGGTTGGTTTGACATGGTTCCTTATTTTTCTCCTTGCAGTCATTACCTGCTTTGCAATAAAGAAGAGTGTAAATGACAGTTTCTTTATTGCAAAGTCAGTATGCTCAAGGGGAAATGGGAAATAATGAAAGATTTAATACTCCTGCTGTTCATATTGTTTTAGGACCATAACACCATGAAAACTCAGCAGAGGCTACAGATTCCCATGCTGACCATGGCTTTCCTTACCCGAATGCAGATCAAAATTTTACAGGTCATGAAAGACTCCTTAAAGTCATATGGGGGTTGAGGTGAAAGGAAAGTGATTTTTAATACTATAGGAAAAGGGAGAGAAAAATATACCTAAGATCAAAAGCTGAAGGTTTCCTATTTTTGTACCAGAAAATAGACTCACGTTTGAAAAATTAAAGTAGAATTTTTCCCCAAAAGTTGTGCAATCTTGAGAAATTCCCCTTGAATGTATTTCTTGTTATTATTCTCATAAACCCCATTCACTTTTTATATCACTGTGTATAACAACTTTGGGCATCACAGTGTAATATTTTGACAAAGACGTAATGTTTAAATGAAACAAGGGAAATTGGAAGAGGTGTGTGGTGTTATGAAATGTGAAACAGATTTATATTCAGCAAACCACTATTTGAAACCTGGCTCTGCTCTTCACAACCTGTGCAACTTTAGAAAAAAATACTTAATCTCTCTGGATCTCAGTTTCCTTATCCATAAAATTATAGGGTTGGACTAGATTACTTCTGTTGTCTATATTCCAATGATAAAGCTTAAGTAGTTGGACATTTTGAATAATGAATTAGGGGACTGAACTTTATAAATATTTTAACAGGGAATGATTTCTACATCCTATAGGATTATAAATTTAGAACTTGAAGCCACTTTAGAGGCCAGTCATAACATCCAACCTTCTCCTATACTAAAGCCCAGAAAGATTAATGGACTTGCCCAAGTTAAAAGAGGTAGATTTGGATTTGAAAACAGATCTCCTGACTAAATCTAGTGCTTTTCTCTGCACAAAGAGAATTTTATTTTTGTCAGTGATATATCATGTGACTTTACAGTAATGGAGAATTGTTGAGACTTTTCTATCCCTATTTTATAAAAAGGCAGGAGAAAAGATAACTGATAATCTCACTGAGTTGTCCACTTTTATTTGTTTTCAGTTTAAAGCATGTTAAAAATGCATTTCTCCACTTTGTGTATACCCATGCTTGATGGAAAAAGGATTTCCCCTCATACTGTCCCTTCACAACATTTCTTTTCAACCAAGCATATAACTCCCTGACAGGAGAAGACTGCTTCCTAATTATCACAGGTTTGGGTTTTCTTGGTAGGAGGAATTTTCTGGACTTCTAAAAGTAGGAAAGAAGCCCATGTCTGGGAGAAAAAAAAAATCATTGAAAGGATTGCCAGGCCTGGTTGCCTGCACCACATTAGTCATATTCCTTTTGGGCACCAGTGGAATAGTTCCCACACAAAATTTCTCTTCTTATTTGTATGAGTGGGAAGGAGTCTTCCTTCTATATAAACTCATATTAAACATTCAGCATGAAGTAACATAGATTCACACTTTCCCAACGTAAGCGGGAATTTCTACACTTCAATTTGATTCAGCAAGGTTCTGTCTAATAGGACTTTTTAAATGAAGTCTTCTCATTTTATGTTCATGTATGTGTAGATTATTTCCACCTTCCAAGGACTTATGAATTTATTGATATAAATATTTGCTTCACTGATACAGACTGTTAGTTCCATATGGCTTGATATATAATCTTTTTTAGTTAGTAAGGCAAGACAAAACTACAATAAAACAAAAATTACTGTGCCCAATTCAGTGACAAGTTGATCTGAATGTAGCTAGAGTAGTCCTTGGCTGACAGATATATAATCTCTCACTAGACATATATTCAAAGTCTTTGTAGCTTGCTAAGACCTGTAAGGATTTACTCTTCATTGGTGTATCCTATCAACTCTATGCCATGAGGAATTAGACTAGAAATTTACCAGAAGTATATGTCTACATAGATCCTCATATTTTATAAGCCATCATGGAGCATAGCTTTATAATTAAAATTCTCTATTTATCATTTAAGCCTTGATCCCATTTTAGGCTTCTGGTCTCATTACACATTATATGCTTTTTGGTCAGTAAAATAGACCTTCTTGCTATTCCTCACACATGACACTATTTCCTATCTCATTCTTTGGCTTTACACTGGCTCTCTGTCCACTTTCCCATGACTAGAATGTCCTCCTTCCTCAGTATACATCTAGGAATTATTACTTTCCTTTTAAACTCAGCTGAGATTTCATTTTTTGCATGAGGTCTGTTTTTTTTTTTTTTATTTCACTTTGTTTAAGAAGAGAGAAACAGCATGGTAGGGTGAGTATCCCACACCTAGACTTAACTGTCAACTTCAACTGTACCTCTTTTATGCTCTAGACTTAATAGTGCAAATCACTTCATCTCTGACTTTCAGTTCTCTTATAGGTACAGAGAGGATATATCTTTAAGCTCCAATATGCTGTGATTTTATCCCCAGCCTTCTAGAGAGAATGTCATAAAGAATCATAACCAAAATTCCCCACATTAAAAACAAAAATAGCAAAATATATGACTTGACATAATAGAGCTACAAAAAAAGTTTTTGACAAAAAAACACCTATTTCTATTAAAAATATTTTTAAAAATGGGAATAAATGGAGCTTTACTTAAAAGGATAAGTTGTATCTAAATTCAACAGCAAATATTATCTGTAACAGCAATGAACTAGAAGGCTTACAACAAGATCAGAGGGTTAAGCAAGGAGGTCAATTATCTGCATTATTATTAAATACTATTTCATTAAAGATAGCTGTAGCAGGAAATTGAAGAAGTAAGTATAGGCAATAAGGAAATAAAACTATCAGTCTGTGCAGTTGTTATGAAGGTATACTTAGAGAACTTTAGAGGATCAACTAAAAAAAATCTAGTTGAAACCATTTAACAACTGTAACAAAATTGTTGGATGTAAATAAACCTATATAAATCATCAGCAATTCTATCTACTATCAACAAAACTCAGCAGGAAGAGATAGAAAGAGAAATTACATTTAAAATAACTATAGGCAATATAAACCTTACCAAGATACAAAGAACTTTCTGAACACAATTAAAAATTTCTTTTCACACAAATAATGACAGATTTAAACAACTAGAGAAATATGAATTTGTCACAGATAGACTAAACCAAGATAATTAAAATGACAATTTGACCAAAATTAATTTACTTCTTTCAGTGCTCTATCAATCAAACTACCAAAGAATTATTTTACAGAACTAAGAAAATAATAAAATAAAATTATTTGGAAGAATATCAAGGGAATCAGAAGGAAAAAAATGAAGGAAGGTAGCCTAGCAGTACCAAATACCAAACTATTTTATAAAGCAGTATGCATCAAAACAATCATCGTTGGTGGAATTGTGAACCTATCCAACCATTTTGGTGAGCAATCTGGAATTATGCCCAAACAGTTATTAAACTGCCTATACCCTTTCACCCAATGATACCACTACTTGGTCTATTCCCAAAGATAATTAGGGAAAAAGGAAAAGAACCTATATGTCCTAAAATTTTTTATAGCACCTCTCTTTGTGAACCAGAAACTATAGGGATGCCTATCAATTGGAGAATGACTGTAGTATATGATTGTGATGGAATACTACTTTACTATAAGAAATAATGAGCTCAAAGATTTTAGGGGGAAAAAAAAAAAAACATGGTATAATGGTAATTTAAATGGGAAGATCTTTCCCATTCATTAATAGGCCCAGGTGACCTGTCTGGGTCACATGAGTCTAAATCACATGAAACAGGAAGGGATGAAGTAGGAAGGGTGGAAAAGGAAAAGGCGGAACTGGAGCAGAGCTGAAAGGAAATTTGGTCACAGTTCAGTTAGAGCTAGGCAGGATGTAGGCAAGCATTGGTCTGGCTAGTGTGAGCAAAGGAGCCTGTTGGTGGTTTTGTTTAAGGGAGTCTGCTTGTGATTTGTTTAAGGCAACTGGTTTGTGGAAAGCCTAGCAGGGGGAAGGCTTGGGGATGGTGTTGTTCTCTGCATTGTTATTATGTATAGATTTTTGTTACTATGATGGATTTGGCTCTCTGGTGTTTGAATAAATGTTTTGGTTCTGTCTTCCATGTGGAGAGTCTGTTTGTACTTTGCAATTCAGAATTGTACCAGGATATTCATGGCCACCATAGGTGCTCTGAATATTGCATTGGTGCTACACATGGCAAGACTTGCATTGTATACAGTAACAGCAATGTTGTTTTAAGAATGACTTTGAGCAAATACATTATTTTGATTATTGTGCATACTCAAATTAACTATAAAAGACATGTGAAGAAAGATGTCTACATCCAGGGAAAGAACTGATAAATAGAAGTATGTATAGAATAATCTTATATACACACACCTATTTTTGTCTAATAGTAGCCATCTCTAGAGCCATGGGGTAAAAGGAAGAAGAAAAAAACAGAAATTTACTTGATAATTTGTTGCATATTTGAAAGGAATAGCAAGTTGTATATAGTAGATTTATAATTTCAAATGCAATATTTTTATTGTACTATGATATGGAAATGCTTGTTTTAATAAATGAATTAAAAATAAAATAAAACAATCTGGCAATGAATGTGAAATGCAGTGAATGATAAATGGAATAAATCAGGGGACACAATATACAAAAGTAAATTATCATAGTAATCTAGTGTTTTATGACACTAGGATGTTTGGATTCAAACTTTGGAAGCAGTAACTCACTATTTGACAAAAACCGCTGGGAAACCTGGAAAGCAGTCTTCCAGAAACTTTCCAAAGACCAAGATCTCATACCTTATACAAACATAAGATGAAAATGGGTACATAATTAAACATAAAGGGTAATATTATAAGCAAAGTATGGGAGTATGGAAAAAATGCCCATTAGATCCATGGATAAGGGAAGACTTTATGATCAAAAAGGAAAACAGAGAAGTTCACATTAGATAAAATGAATATTTCTGATTACATGAAATGGAAAAAAAAAGTTTTTGTACAAACAAAATCAATGCAGCTTATTAGAATGAAAGCAGGAAACCCAAGGGAAATTTTTCAGTAAGTTTCTCTAGTAAAGGACTCATTTCTCAAAAAAAATAAGGAATTGAGATAAATTTATTAAAATAAGAACACTTCCCTAATTGATAAATGGTCAAAGGATATGAACAAGAAGTTTTCAGAAAAAGAAATCAAAATGATCAAGTCATATGAAAAATTGCTCTAAATCATTTTTAATTTAGAGTAATGGAAATTAAAACAACTTTTAGGTACCACCTACCATCTGGCAGATAGGTTCATGTGACAGAAAAGGAATATGACAAATTTTGAATGGAATGTGGAAAAACAGATATACTAATGCACTGTTGGTGGAGTTGTGAACTAGTCCTACCATTCTGGAGAACAGTTTGGAACTATGACCAAAACGCTATGAAACTATGCATACCCTGTAACTCAGCTATACCATTACTAAGACTGCATCCAAAGAGATTAAATAAAAGGAAAAAAGACCTATTTGTGCAAAACATATTTATGGCAGCTCTTTTTGTGGTGGCAAAGAATTTGAAATTGAGGAAATGTCCAACAGTTGGGGAATGGCTGGACAAGTTGTGGCATATTATTGTGATATAATACTATTGTTCTATAAGAAATTACAAAGAGGATGTTTTCAGGACTAAAAAGACTTATATGAACTGATGTGAAGTGAAATGGAAAACTAAAAAAAATGCACAGAGTAACAGCAATATTATAACAATAATCAGTTGTGAAACACTTAGCTAGTCTGATTAACACAACGTGACAGTTACAAAGGACTTGATGAATAAAGCTATCCAACTCCAGAGAAAGAACTGATGAACTCTATGATTAAATTGAAGGATACTTTTTTTTTTACTTTCTTTATCTTTATTGTTTTTTTAAGTGCATTTAATATGGAAATAAGATTTGTATGGTTTCATGTAGATAATGAATTTCACAGTGCTTGCCTTCGCAATGGGTAGTAGAGGGACTAGAGAGAGGTTGAGAATTTGGAACTCAAAATTTACAAAAAAGGTTAAACAATAAACAGAACAACTATAATAACGATAAAAGGTTGTACAATTTGTTGTCGACAAGCATAAAATCTTATTACTTTAGAATAGCTCTTGGGAAAGTCAGCCTGAAAGTTTAAAAAAAATGTCAGCCATAAAGTATGCTTTAATTGATATAGTTTTAGTAATTTCACATATATTAAGAACTGCCAAATAAGGATCTTGCTTTAATGAATCAAATAATTAATCAATAAGAATTTTGAATATATTTATTTATTGTTTAGGCACTCTTCAAGATGTTGAGGACAAAAAAAAAAAACAAAAACCAAAAAACAAAAGCAAAATAGTCCCTGCCCTCAGATTATATATTCAGTTAGGGGAGACAAATACATGGACATATAGATAGAAACGAAGTCATTTTGGGAGAAAGAGATGAAAAGGCTATAGTATCCAAAGCTCCTCATTTAGAAGAATGATAGTTAAAAGAAATTCGAAGTGGTCATGGTGAGGAAAGAATCTTTTCCAGGCAATAGGGACAGTCAGTGGGTGTCAGTGTGTGAAGATAAGAGAGAGTGCATTGCAAATGAGTAACAAAGACAGGCTGGCTATCCTACAAAATGATTTGAATATTCAAATTAAAGCAAAATCCAATGTTGGTCTCTCTTCATAGTTGAGCATAGTGTTACATCAATGGATGCCTCTAATAGAATGGATCATTATTGATGTTGTTTTCCTTAAGAAACCATTCTGTTTTAGAATCATGTTCCTTTATTTTATTTGTTTACCTATCTGTCCCTTTTAAAAATAGGAACAATTTTGTCCTGTTCTTTTGGAGAATAATTACAAAATTCATTAGTAAGGTTTCACTTTGCCTAGCAACATCATTGGGGTTATGCCATGGGAATGTTAGAAGGTGAAAATGAGGTAACATTAAGTAAAGTATCATACAAATGTCGCATTTGTATTATATTTGCATTCATTAATTTCTTTAAAGTAGAACTAATTCTCAGTTCTCAAATTAAAAACAGCACATTCTCAGTAAATATATTTGCTTTTTTTCAGATTTGCGCTCTCTGTAAATATGTGCCTTTTAAGCAATAAAAATAGATGATGAATGGTTTCCACTGTAGTACAGAACATCATATATAGTCCAGGTAAGATTAATACCATTGAATAATACATCATTTTTTCCTCATGGTGGCAACAGGTAATGTTATATTTGTCATGTTGCAAACAAGAAGGCCTGAGATGATTTGCAAATGGTTACGTCTACAGCAGAAACACCTCAGCTTCTTATTGATCTATGCAAATTTTAGCTAATAGCTAAGGAACATGGAAAATTAAACATGCTACCTTCAGCTTTGCAATATCCCTTTCCTGTCAGATGTTCATTCTCTCCTCTTTCTCTCTACACACACACACACACACACATATAAACAATGTATATATATATATACATATATATGTATATTTAAACTTTGTTGATTCCCATCTCAAAATAGAAACATTTTGCTTTTCAGATATTCAGACAATTTTTTGACTGATTAATATGATAACTAGACAATTCATAAATGAATATCTTGTAGTCCCTTATTGGTGAGTTCAGTGATAGGAAGTGTAGTTTTCCCCAACAAGAAAGAGGAAATGAAGAAGATAGGCTATGGAAGATACCAAACTGGGGGAGCAGAGAAGCTCAGGCTTCATGGAGAGGAAAAGAGGCTAAAGGTGAAGTTGTGACCCAGTTTCCAAGGCCAGACAATTGCAAATGAAGGATGTTTCTACTTTGAACTGAAAAAATTAATGAGCAGTAGTAGCTTGATATGGTTCAATGATCTGAATAAGAAATGATGTACTTGAACAGAATTTACAATTTCCCTGGCAGTTTCCACTCCTGGGAATGAAGCAAATGTATTCCTCTGCACTGTCTCATTTATTTTTGAAGAGCTGGGAGATTCTTCTCTTTAAATCTGTCTATACTTTTATGATGGGTTTTGTCCCCATAAAATTATGAATTTTTTATTTCATTTCATTCTGAGTATCAGTTATAAAGGAATGGACCACATATTGGGAAGAACAAAAGGCAACCTGTAGACTTTAAGTCTATATTAAATTGCCTCCTTTATCATTACATATCCCTATATCCACTCTGTCCTGACCACAGTAATACATAGGTACTTAAATCTGGGCTTGAATGGGACCCAGGAACAGAGGAAAGGAGGGAGCTAGTCCAGAGAACTGAAGTCCAGTCCTAAATCCAGAGAATCTCATGCTATAAAGAGAAAATCTCTAGCAAGGGAATGGAGAGACCCAAGTCAAACATGTATTTCATCAATTTTAAGGTTTTCTAGACGAAAGGGGCAATCTATATCTTGTATACCTTCCTGTATATTCTTGGATAAGTATTTCAGAACCTCCCTCAAAATTTAGATAAGAAATAGATCCAGAAAAACTGAATGGTTCAGCTACTCTAGGGAGAGGAAGTTACATAGAACTCTCTGGGGGTGCTACACTAATATTTAAAACCCCTAGGTCTTTGACATAAAGTCACAGCAGTCCATTGTAGTGTGTTACCAAAGTATGATGAACATGACACTTTTAGAGTCTGATCTTCAAATAATCTTCATAACAAAATAAGATGTCATAAATTTGTTGAATTGATCCAAATTATGTTGCAAAATTATGATAAAGATATTCAGTCTTTCAGAAAAATGAATTAAAACCGAAGTGATAGATTAATATTTTTATGGGGGGGTGGAATTATACTGTAAACAGTTCTAATCCTTTAGTTTATGCTTGTGAAGCATGAGCAATGATGTCAGCATTAGGGGTTCTATTCAGGACTCTTTTATTTAGTAAAAGTGGCTTATTTTGTTCTCTATGAAGAAAGGCTAGGTAGGTACGTGAGGTCTACTTTTCTTTATACAGGACAAAATAAGCCACTTATGAAGGTAAGGTTATATTAGTCAAAGTATATAGAAGAATAACTAAATATTATCTACAAAAATACAATCAAAAGTACTTCTATCAAGGATTCAAACAAGCAATCATAATTTTTATAAGAATTATTCTGGAGTGCCATGTTATGACTGAATAAATCTAAAATAAAGTAGACCTGGGGTTCATGCAAACAAAATCACTTAACCTGATTCATCTTTGCTGAAAGAAAGCACAACATATTTTTGGCCTTATCCAAAGATAAACCTCTTCCGCAGAACCCATGAGGCAGAGGTGTCAAAACGTTTTAGACACAGGAAAACTTTTTATACAATCTAACAAGCCCAATTTTCCACCTCTAACAGATGGAATGGGGAGTTTTCTTTCAGAAGGGAATCCCAGTCCTTTCTATAGCTGATAAGGCATTCTCCAAGGGTAAAAGATAATGGAAAGCTATTTTATATTGCACAAAAGAATTAAGCAGCTTTCTACTGAGCAGAAAAAGTGTCAGTTGCATTTCTATCTATTTATACATACATACATGCATGTGGGGGTGGGGTGAGGTGTGCATATATGCATGTATATGTAAACATGTGTGTGTATGTGTGTGTGTGTGTGTGTGTGTGTGTGTATCGTTTTTCTGCTCCATCACCAAGCACAGCACTACTGGACACATTCTCTACTAATATCCTCCTCTGAAGCCTCATTTGGGAATGTTAAGAGACCCTGGGTTTTGGTAGTGTACACCAGCAGAACAAGTTCTGCTAGGTTTTATCATTCTAGAAAGCCTCTGCATAAGATCTCTATGATGGATTATATTTCTCATCCAAGACTCAGACTAGGTAATTCTCATGACTCTCATCACCATATTGTCTTCCAAATGCTGACTTTTTTTTAAAGAGGAAGGTATTAAATGAGGAGGGGTTTCATGAGAAAAGTCATCAGTTAAAGCATGGAATATATAATCTGTGCCAGTGAGGGGGAAGACTCACTAATATGAAATGAAGTTTTGATGGATGGGCCTCTCAGAATCTGTAACTTCTTTAAAAATCAAATGCTATGTCCTATAGGAGGCTTTTTCTGATCTCTCCAGTTGCCATTTTTGCCAATAACTTTGTATATACAGGGTGTTTCAGAGGTCTTAGGGCAGTTTTAAATTATTTAAAAATACTGTGTATGAACACACATATATACACATGTGTGCATATATATGTATACACATATGTATATATGTATATGATATACGTATAGTTTCCCCTCAAAGGACGGTAAACTCTTGGAAGATAAGTCATTTCATTTTTGACAAGTAGTATCTGTCACAAAGTAGGCATTTAATAAATTTCTGTTGAATGGATGGATGAATGAATTGATACAAATTTATACATATGTGAAAACAACAATATCTTTTATACCATATGTAATTGTGGGCAAATTTCTCAAATTTGAAATTTAAATAGAGTTAGTGATATTTGTGGATAGTAGGAAGGAAGAAGAAACCATTTATTAAGTTCCTACTATGTGCTAAGCAATTTAATCAGTGCTTTACAAATATCTTACTTAATCCTCCAAAAAACTTTGGAAGAAAGATATTATTTTACTTAGCTAGGGACATACAACTAGTATGCATCTGAGGCAACATTTAAACTAAGATATTCTTGACTCCAAGCTCAGCAGTCTGTCTACTGTACCACCTAGCTGTCTCTAGTACATAATGTATAAAGGTCGGGTCATGGCATCAGGATGACCTGGGTAAAGACTCATCTCTAACTGGCTGTGTGACCTTGGGCAGATCATTAAACTCTTAGAGTCTCAGGCTTTTGCACCTGTGGGTCCAGTACAAAATATGACATTCATATTAATAATACTTGTTCTGTCTGGGGGCAGCTAAGTGGCGCAGTAGATAGAGCACCGGTGCAGGAGTCAGGAGGACCTGAGTTCAAATTTCACCTCAGACACTTGACACTCAGTAGCTGTGTGACCTTGGGCAAGTCACTTAACCCCAACTGCCTGATCCTGGGTCATCTCCAGTCATCCTGATAAATATTTGGTCACTAGATTCAGATGGCTCTGGAAGAGAAGTGAGGCTGGTGACCTGCACAGCCCTGCCTCACTCAAAACAAAGTCAAATGCAAGTCATCATTTCTCTGATGGCATGGTCTTCTTCAACAACGAAAGAACAAACACATTTGTTCTGTCTACTTTGTGATGTGGGATGAGGATCAAATAAGATAACAGATAAGGTGATACTATATGTGTGAATGTACACTATATATGCATACATACACACATACATGTATATGTAACTGACACTTTTGCTGCATAGTAGAAATCTGCTTGCATCTTTTGTGCAATATGAAATAGCCCTCTCTTATTCATAGACACAACTGAGATTTCCTTCTAAAGAAAATTCCTCGTTCCATCGGCTGGAAGTTGAGAATTAGACTCATTAGATTGTATAAAATAGTTTTCCTGAGTCTAAAACATTTTAACACCTCTGCCTCATGGGTTCTTCAGAAGAGGTTTATGCTTGGACAAGGCAAAAAAAAAAGTGTATTTTCTTTCAGCAAGGGTGAATCAAGTGATTTTGTTTTCATGAATCACAAAGTTCACTTTGGTCAAAACAATACACAGTTCTTATCCTCAAGGAGTTTGTAATTTATTTAGAGGATACAATGTTCAAACAAAGGAGTATATATTTGATAATCTGAGGAGGAAGCAATTGGGGAGATCAGAACCCTTAGATTCTTAGAAAGTAGTATCCAAGCTGAAACTTGAAGTAACGTCAGAAATCTAAGAAGCTGATAGAGGTGAAGAAGGAATATATCGCAGGCATGGAAGAGAGCCTGTGGTAAGGCAAAGAAGTAGGGGATAGAGTACTGAGGCAATAACAAGTAGGTCATTTTGACTTTACTATAAAGTACACAAAGAGTAAGGATATGCAATAAGTCTGGAAAGGGATTAGATAGTGGAGCGTTAAATATCAAACACGAATCTGTACTCTATCCTAAAGGTAATAGGAAACCATTAAAGTTTTTGAGTATTGATTCAGGGAGGGTCACATAGTTAGATTTGTATTTTATTAGGATGGTTATTTTGGAAGCTCTTGGGAAGATATATTATTAGAGAGAGGAGAGATCAAATGCAAGAACTTAAATTAAGCCACTCTACAAGAGTCCAGGAGACAGGAAAAGAAAGAGTGAACCAGGCTGGATTGCCACTTGAACACAGAGAAAGTGATAGATGTGAGAAATGCTGTGGAAGTTGGGTATACCAGATTTATCAATGGATTGGAGGAAAAGGAAGAGTTGAGGATGTGAGTTTGTAAATTCATTTGGCAGGAAGCATGATAGTGCCCTCAACAGAAATAAGGAAGGTTTGAAGAGAGATTGTTGTTTTATTGTGGCATTTCTGATGATAGTGGGGTTTGAGGAGAGAAGGAAGTTAATGAATTCAGTTTTGAATATGTTAAGTTTGAGATGCCTTTGGGGCATCCAGACAAATAGATCTGAGAATCATGTATATATAGAGAGAGGTGGTTAGAGAACAAAGAAAGATCAGAGACATCTGGGATTCATAAAATGAGAGAGTGGGAAATGGATTAGTGTCTGCTTATTCAGTCATTCAACAAATATATATTAAACGCTTGCTATGTGCAAGATATATGGGATACAAAGACAAAAGGTAAAACAGTCCCTGAAGAAGCTTCAATCCTGTTGGGTATGTATGTGTGCATGTATATATAGGGTGAACGACAGGGAGGAAAGATACACTTATGTGAAGAAAAGGCAAGATACTTTGAGGAAAGATATACGTTCTCTCTCATTTATGTGTGCACACACCCTGGCAGACATCACACACACACACACACACACACACACACACACACACACACACACACACACACACACCCTACTCAATCACAACGATGCACCACAGTAGAATATTGAAGGAAGATATGACACAAACTATGCTTAAATATATTTTGGCATTGGCATGATTGTATGTTGGCATGTTTCTGTGTAACACTATGAGTATTCTGCCCAGCACCCTCTACAAAATCTGCTCAAGACATAACCACATATTTTCTGTTTATTGAAAACTGCTTTGGATTCATTAACTTCCACAAATACTAGAGGTCTTACACTTCACATCTGTGAATTTGTAACCAGACTTCAAAAAAAGCAAGTAGGACAAAATCACTCTCCTGAGAGTCTTAAACTCTGTGTAACTGTTGCATAGTGAGGTAGACTAGGGCAATTTCTCTGTATATTTACATATTCAGACATCCTCCAAGAGGCTTTAAATTCTCCATATTTCTCTTACATTTTTCTTTGATTTGTTCCCATAATATGAACATTACTCTGATCTAGCAACATTATCCTAATTTCATCTTATTCAAATATCACATTCTGCTGACAGCCCATACAATAATTCCATTTTCCTTGCACATTTTGAAAAGCCTTCCGAGAGCAAACAGTATATATTTTAAAGGTAATTAAACATAGTTTTCATCAGCATGCAATTATGACCATCCCATTTAAATCTGGTAGTGTGACACATATAAAGGATTTCATATGAGGAAAGTAATCATGCTGCTATCTTTAAAGTATGCTTTTTCAGATGTGTTGTTCTATAGAGCCCTACCTCCTACAAAGTTGTTCTGACTTCCATATTTTTGATCTCAATTGTTCAGTAATGAGCATATTAATTTTGTTTTCTTGTGTATGCTGTACTAGAATAATCTGACAAGAAAGATGAGGACCAGAAGGAAAGTGAATCAGTGAAATAATATTTTGTCATTCAAAAAGCACATGCCATTTAGAGAAAATAAGTGGCCCTTTTTGAGAATTTTTGTCCTGCTTACTTAATATGAGAAGACTTGTGTTAGCAGTAACTTCCTTTCTGATCACAGGGAAGAGGAGATTTGAGTTCTTGAACACAATATTACTGGAATGCCAGCTCTGGCAAATCCTTCTAAGCTGGCAAGACTTTGAGCCCTGGCCTATGTGTCAATGTGTAAAGGAATCCAAGGGGCAGTCTAGCACTTCCCTTTGTCTCCATGTCTAATACTATTTTTAAAAAGATAATCCTACTCAGGCATGAAGTGTTCTTGATGAAACCATGCTGATTTGTTGCTTCCTTTTTCTAAATATTCAAAACTATCCCTTTAAAAATATAGCTTATGTGCTTTAGTTTTTTTTTCCAGAAATGAAAGTAAAATTACCAGTCTAGAGTCTATAAACTCTTGCTGTTGCTTTTTTTGTTTTTGCATTTTCTCTTCTCCAATACAATGCCACCTCTCCTGTTCTTTGTGACCTTTTAAAAAAATTAATTATTATTTTAGTTTTCAACATTCACTTCCACAAGATCTTGAGTTCCAAATTTTCTTCCGATTTCTCCCCTTCCCCATCCAAAGATTCTAGGCATTCTGATTACCCTTCCCCCCAATCTGCCTCCTTTCTATCACACACCTCTTTTCTATTTTCTTGTAGGTTAAGATAGATTTCTATATGCTGTTGTGTGCATGTTTTATTTACCAGTTGCATGCATAAAAACTTTCTAACATTCATTTTTAAAACTTTGAGTTCCAAATTCTCTCCTTTCCTCCATCCCCAACCACCCCATTGAGAAGGCAAAGCAATTTGATGTAGGTTATACATGTGTAGTCATGGAAAACACTTCTACAACAGTTCTGTTGTGAGAGCCTTACTGTATTTCCCTCCATTCTATTACATCCTCAATTTATTCTATTCTCTCATTTGACCCTGTCCCTCCTCAAAAGTGTTTGCTTCTGATCATCTCCTCCTCCCGTGTGCCCTTCCATCATTGCCCCCCATCCACATCCCCCATACTTTCCTGTAGGATAATATAGATTTTCATACTAAACTGAGTATGTATGTTAATACCTCTTTAAGTCAAATTCAATGAGAGAAAGGTTCACTCCTTCCCTCTCACCTCCCCTTTCTTCCCCTCCATTGTAAAAGCTTTTTCTCACCTCTTTTATGTGAGATAATTTTACCCCATTCTATTTCTCCCTTTCTCATTCTCCCAATTTATTTCTCTCTCACCCACCAATTTTATTTTTTAGATATCATCCCTTCATATTTAATTCACCCTGTGCCCTCTGTGTAGATACATACACACACACACATATCTATAATGTGAAGACTCAAGAGTTACAAATATTATTGTTTCATGTAGAAATTTAAATAGTTAAATTTTAGAAAGTCCTTTATTATTTGTCTTTCCTGTTTACCTTTTCATGCTTCTCTTGATCCTTGTATTTTAAAGTCAGATTTTCTATTTGTCTCTGATCATTTCTGTAAGAATGCTAGAAAGGCTCCTGTTTCATTGAATGTCCATTTTGTCCTCTGAAACATTATGTTTAGTTTTGCTGGGTAGGTGATTCTTGATTTTAATCCTAGTTCCTTTCAACTCTGGAATATCCTATTGTAATCCCTCTGATCCCTTAACATAGAAGCTGCTAGATCTTGTGTTATCCTGATTGTGTTTCCACAATACTCAAATTGTTTCTTTCTTGCTGCTTGCAATATTTTCTCCTTGACCTGGGAATTCTGAGATTTGGCTACAATATTCTTAGGAGTTTTCCTTTTGGGATCTCTTTCAGAAGGCAATTGGTGGATTCTTTCAATATTTTACCATCTAGTTATAGAATATCACGGCAGTATTTCTTGATAATTTCTTGGAAGATATTGTCTAGGCTCTTTTTTTGTCATGACTTTCAAATAGTCCAATATTTTTTTAACTATCTACCCTGGATCTATTTTCCAGATAAGTCATGTTCCAATGAGATATGTTATCTTGTCTTATTTTTTTCATTTTTTGGTTTTGTTTTATAATTTCTTAGTTTATCATAAAGAAATTTGCTTCTATTTGCTCCATTCTAATTTTTGAAGGAACTATTTTCTCTAGTGAACTTTTGGATCCCCCTTTTCCATTTGGCAAGTCCTGCTTTTTAAGGCATGCTTCTCCTCATTGGTTTTTTGTACCTCTTTTGCCATTTGCGTTAGTTTATTTTTAAAGATGTTATTTTCTTCAGTATATTTTGAGGTGTCCTTTAGCAAGCTGTTGACTCATTTTTCATGATTTTCTTGCATCACTCTCATTTTTCTTCCCAATTTTTGCTCTACTTCTCTTACTTGATTTTCCAAATCCTTTCTGAACTGTTCCATGGCCTAAGACCAATTAATATTTTTCTTGGAAGATTTAGATGGAGGTGCTTTGATTTCATTGTCTTCTGATTGTGTTTTGATTTTGCTTTTTACCAAAGTAAGATTCTCTATTCTGATTTTTTTCCCTGCTCTTTGCTCATTTTCTCAGCCAATTACTTGACTTTTTAACTCTTTAAGTCTCTGCTTCCAGTTGATAGGGGATTGCAGAGGGGAGACAGTGCAGGGGTGGGGGGTTACTGTCCCAGGCTTCAGGAGTTTTGTGCAGCTGTTTTCAAAGATACTTCTGGGGACCTGCAAATTTTCAGCTCTTCCAAGGTTGTATGATTAAAGGAGAAAGGTTCACTCCTCTCCTGCTTATGCTCTGGTCTGTGAGTGACATCAAGCACTCTTTTCTACCTTCCAACTATGAAGAGAACTTTCTCTCCATTGCTGCCAAAAGCTCTGTCATGCCAGCAATCCTCCTTGCTCCAGGATTGCCACCTAGGACTGTGACCCAGATCCAAGCAAAGCAAATTCCACCTCAGCACTAGCAAGAGATCCCTGCATTACCCCTCTGATCAACAATTCAATCCCCACCCTATTTTTTGGGCTTAGAGCTCCAGAAACAGCTGCTGTTACTGCTGTGGCTACTGCTGGCTATACTACGCCCTCTGCCACCCCAGGGCTGGGGTCAAACCTTGCTCCTTTCTCACACAGGTCCAATAGGCTTTCCCTACTGACCTTCCATGTTGTCCTTGGCCTATTGGAGTTGAGAAATCTGGAAACTACCACAGTTGCTGATCATTCGGTGCCCTGAGGCCTGCTCAGACACTGTCTCTGCTGGCAAGGCCCACACTAGACCGCACTCCTCTCCCAGTCCCTTGCAACAGATCCTTCTTGTTGTCTTTCTAGGTTGTCTTGGGCTGGAAATTTGTTTCACTGTCATTTTGTGGGTTCTGCTGCTCTAGAATTTATTTAGAGTCATTTTTGCAGTTATGTGGAGGGCTTTGGGGTAGAATTCAAGCAAGTCCCTGCTTTTACTCCACTGTCTTGGCTCCACTCCGTTTCTTTATGATCTTTTAAAGACAAACACAAATATAATATCAGAGAATATAATATTTTTTTTTTCCTTTTAGGCCCGATGGTTTGAGCTCATAGTTCTCCTTCCACTGCATGCAACTCTTCTCCTATCCTGGGGTGCATTTTTGTCCTGCACTTTACAATTCAAAGATCATTAACGTCAACAAAGAAAACAGATGCAAAAATGTTTTGTCTTCTCTCTGTAATATTCTTATCATCCCATTCGAATAGCCTTTTTTCCTTGCCTTTATCCTCATCTTACCCATAACACAGTTGATTTGGTAAAACCAGCTATTTCCTGATGCAGCTTCTCAGATCCTGAAATATCTACCTTTCCCTATGAAACCTGATTGGCATCAGCTTTCCTGATGCAGGTTCCTGGTATAGAAATATAAAAGATCACAACTTCATGTAGACATGGCCTCTTATTCTTGGTGGGTGTCAAAGATCTTGGGTGTCACTATACCCTGATGACTGACTCCAGATAGAGACAAGGAGGATCACATCCAGAGAAGCTAAATGTATCCTTCTTGTTCACTCTAGCCATGTTAAAGTAAACCTCTTCCCTGTTTAAATGACCAGTAGCTTTAAGTGCCTCATTTTACTCCAACATCAAACCAGAACTAGGAGGGTGATGCCTTTTTTTACAGCAGGTAGGGAAAGCTCAGTTTCCAGGTACAGTTCAGAAAAAAGTTTCTGACGCTTGTTTCCTCATGACTTAAGAAGAAAGCCCAGAGACTTAGTAACTCTTTACATTTTAGAAAGCCTACATTCCACACCCAGCTATCTTGTTAGTCTCCATTAAAAAAACACAAAAAACACATAAGTCAGTGTCATCCAACTTTGGCCCCAAACAGGTTACAACCCTGGAAATTGAAAAGTAGGTTGCCCAGCAGTCTCTCCCCTTCAGTTCTTAGGAACCTGCAAGTTTCATGTTTCTAGATGTCTCTTTCTATAAAGAATAGCCTACATGGAGCCTTTGGCAGGTACCAAAGGGTGACCAGAATAAATCACTCTTATGTCTGGAGCTCCAAGTTCTCTAGGGCAGCCACACACTATGCTGATTTTGGAAAACAATTGCTTGCTTCTTGCCATGTCCTAAATAGATGACATAGGGTCATATAAGCTTATCCAGAATTGCCTATTATTGTTTGCTTGATGCAAAATGGTCCCTCTAGCAGGATGAATAGAGCACAGAAGATGTCTATTACTAAATTGAGATTGTACATTAGAAATAATGGTTGCCTGTGGGGATCTAGGTGACATAGTAGATAAAACACTGGTGCTGGAATCAGGAGGATCTGAGTTTAAATCTGGCATCAGACACTACGCTGGGCAAGTCACTTACCCTAACGGCCTCCAGAAAAAAAAGAAAGAAAAGAAAAAGAAGAAAAAAGGAAAAAAAGAAGAGAAAAGAAAAGGAAAAAAAAAGAAATAATACTTGCTTGTATCTTTTTGTGATCTTGACAAACAAGTGGTGACTATGGTAGAGACATTTCAGAACCTAGAATCCTGCCTCCTCGGCTGGCTCACTGAACTCAAATCAAACCTTGCTTCTGAGGAATATCATTTTAGCTGGTCATCCGATAGTTCCATCCACTATAAGAGACCCATGCATAACTGGACATCAAGAGCCATCAATTTGGTACCCGTAGAGAATAGAGCTATTGGCAAATACCTCCAGCTGGCTCAGTTCTAGGGTGAATGCCAGAATGTTAAAGAGCTTTGAGGGATGAGATAGAGAAGATTTTTACTAACTCCTGAGCAGTGTTCAAAGGTATGGTCTGGGTCAACAAAACAAAGGACTGAACAAACCAAGACTTTCCCCTTTGGGTTCAAGATTAATGAACAAATTTTGGTGTTGTCTCTTACTACATAAGTTGTATATAGGGTACATTAGCACTCATCAGAGATATATGCTAAACAACCATGTTGGAGCTATTAAAAGAACAGTAAAGAGGGACTCTAGTGTCATTTTGGATGTTTGAGTAGTGATACCATGTTGTGCTGGAGGAACCCAGACTATATGTATGATACTCCTCACTAAGGACGAGGCAGCTATTACTAACCCAAGTGACTCTCAACCTGTTCCCTATTAGGAAAATGGAACTCTTTCATCTCAGGGTAAAAGTTTGTAATAGTAATTTAAAATAGAAAGATCTTTCTCATTAATTAATATGCCCATATGATCTGCTTGGATTGAGAACTACGTTGGCATATTCATAGTCACCACCAGTGCTGTGAATATTGCCTTGGTGATACAAAGTTTTGCCCCCTACTGATGAACTGCTGCATCATTATGCATCTGACTATCCATGTCAGATATCTATACATACCCACCATAGTAAAAAAGCGATGTCCCAGAAGCTATTTCTTGAAAAATTGATGTTACCTTGGAAAAGGAACTTGTCCAGTGGTTTCTTGAATCTAGTCTCTAAGAAGATTTACCTGACAAGAATGGACCATTTGGGGACATAGTTCTGTCTAATACTATCCAGCCTATGCATTCCCTAGGAGAGTTGTCTTAAAGATAAGAAGACCTTAAAAATAAAGTTCTTGTACCCTCAGAGGGAGCATTACACCTTGGAAAATTAGTTCAGGTACCCCCTCAAGGGGCAAATTTCCTTTCCTCTTGGATTGTTTAGGAAACTACTTCCCAAAAAGAGCTTGGGGAAACCAGGGGAGATATTGTTGAGAGCAATCTTGCTTTCTAATAGCATGGGGAAGGTAAAAATGTGGCTTTCTAATGGTGGGTATGTATTTGCCTGGAGGAAAGGAGATCCCTTAATTGGCTAGTCTGAGTCTTTGGATGAGGGTGAGAATGAGTCTTTATTTATTTAACTAATGTGGAAGAAGGATTTAGCACTTTCATAGCAGCCTCTAAGGGGACATTCCTTTGTATCAAGTCTCCTCATATAGCTCTCAGGGAGGGGGTATTTTGAAGGGGGTGGCAAATAACACTCCTTGGGAAGAACAGAAAGAACCTCAATATCAACACAGATTATAAGACAGATTTCATGAAAAGATGTCTGTGAACGTTCAGCCACTTCACAACAGATAATATTGATTCAGAATAAAGCATTGTCAACTGTGCCAGAAGTGTCCGTGTAGAGTCCTTGATGTTCCTGGAACTGCTCCTGTTCATCAACATTTTGCATCAGAAGACATCTGTGACTATACTAGAGGTGTCATCATTTGTGCTGTGCTGGTTCATCATTACCAATTTACCCTAAGAAGCACACTGTGAACTACAAAGATCATCACCAATCAGACGGAGCAGACTATGAGGCTTTGAAACTTAAGTCTTTCTGAAAGAGAAAAGAAAAGTTTAGGAATTCTGGCTTTTGCATTACTCCACATTTGTGTTTATTTGTTGTTTTCTTTTTCTCCTTTCCCCCCTTTTTTTGTCCACATAGTACTACTCATGACAGGAGGACTGCCTAGTTATTTAGATAGAGGAAGATCCTCTGGAATATTGATCATTAGGATCATTGCCTCCAAGGCAGAATGTGGCAGGACCTGCTGTTTCCTGATACAGCTTTCCTGACTCAGAAACAACTTCCTTTTCCCACAAAACCTAATTAGCCCCAGGTTCCCTGATGCCCCTTTCTGGTTTAAGCACATGAAAGATTACAACCCCATGTAGTTTTCTTGGCCTTTCAAGTTTAGTGGATGCCCAAGACCACATAAGTCACTTTTACCCTAATGAATGACTAAATAGACTCAGATGGAGTAAAGGGAGGAGGGGAGCTGGATGTTCAGAAAAGCTAAGTTCCATTCCATCCTTGTGGTATATCCTTGCTGTGCTAAAGTAAATCTGCTCATTTGTTAAATGTGCAGTGATTTTCAAGTGCCTCATTTTGTTCCAACATGAGATCTGAACTAAGAGGCTGCTGGCTTCAGTGCTGTGCCTACAACAGCTCAAAAGCCCTTTACTGTCTTTAATGATCATTGCCAACTTAGCTCACTCTGAACCTGAATGCTCCTAACACTGTTCTTCCAGCACTGGAGCTTTCTTTTATATTTATTTTACATAATATGCCATTGTTTCTGTCTTCTTAACAGGTGTAATGACCCCACTTGAAGTGGGCTTTGGCAGTTGCCTTTAAAGCACATACCTTTTACAATGAATAGATGTAGAAAGACATAAACCCTGATTGCCTGAGAGACCTTTGAACTCATTACAGTAGGTATATATGGGAGATATGACTTTCAGATTGGTGGAGAGACTAAAGAGATAGGGAAGTTATATTTCATAAAGACAAGAGAAACAAGAGAAGCTTAGACCTTAAATTGGAGCCCACAGAGGAACAGGCATAAAGAAAAAACGGGAATCCTCAGAATTTGATTTATAGTACCTGCATCCCTAGAGACTGCTAAGTAAGACTGGACATATCAAGTGAGATTATTCTCTCTTTTAATAAAAATTTTCATATTGCTCTCATCAGAATCTCCTATCTCATGAATTATATTGTCTAAACTAATATGTATTACTTCCTTAATTACTGTTTTACTACATTTTTTGTTAAAATATGTTTATTTGCAATTTGCCAATTGCCAATTTGTCTCTTGTACAATAAGCATTTGGTGGGAGGAATCTAAGTGAGTTGAGAATAAGCCAATTTCTTCCCTCTAAATTGTAGTGACCAGGGAAAGAGGCTTTTTTCTTGAACAATCTAAAAGAGCAATTTATCTCAAGGCTAAAAATATTGGATATAATAGATACCTCTATTTTTAAAAATTATTTTATTTTCAGTGTTCTGCAATAATTTCCATATATCTTAGATTCCCCTCCTACCTCCCCCAATAGATACCCCTACTGAATATAAGACAGCAAAGCAGTGAGTATCCAGACATAGTTGAACTAAATGGTTATACTATTAACACTTTAAGCTCACCAGGTCCAACATAACTATCGCGCATCATAACTTCCCTAGTTTTTGTTGTTGTTGTTATATGTTTGCTGGCTTTGAAAGATACTATTATCTTCTCAGTCACCCACACTTATTGCCTTCGCATTGTACTTGCCACGTTCCTCCTAAATATTCAATACACAAGTAATGCCAAAGTCTTGATGTGTCCACTTCCACATTATCTCTGGAATCTATTGCCTTCTCATTACTTGCAAGGCCACCAACCTACTTCAGTTCCTCATCACCTTTCATCTGAACTATTTCAATAGATTCTTCATTTGTTCCCCATTTTCAATCTTCTCTCTAATCCATCTCTATATCGCTACCAAATAATGTGCTTAAAACACTGTTCTAAAGACATGACTTTCCTACTCAAAAATCTACAGTGGCTCTCTCATGACTCTAGGGGAAAAATAGCTTTTTCAGCCTGGATTTTAGGGCCCTCCAATGAATGGTTCTAGCCTTCATTTCCAGAACTGTTCATCAGCATATCTCTTAACACCCTCTAAATTCCAGCTATGCTGGAATACTATCTGCTCCCCTCACTTGAAAGTCCTTCTCTGGATACTTGTTTTCATGCATGCAGTCTCCCATATCTGAAATGCACTTGTCCTTCATTTGTCTTTCTAACAAATCAAAGCTCAGTTACAGCCTCACCTATAAGGCCTTTGTTGATTGTCTTGGTTGTCAGTCTCTTCCCTCACTCCTGAAGTTACTTTGCATTAATATACTCAGGTTATATACTCTCAGGAGCAGAGAGTGTCCTATTGTTGCTTTTGTATTTCCAGTGCCTAACACAGTTCATGCATATAGTACATGTTTAACATATTTGCTGAATTAAATGGAATACTCTCTCTTATTTGAAGTTGGAAGGTTCATTTTCCCAGAAGTTTCCTTCATTTCTGTTTTCTTAACAAAGTCCTCCTTGTTGAACAAAATCAGGGCTGGAACAACAATTCCCTTTGACTCTTCCTCTTCCTTCTGGCAAATGACATTATCATTAAGAAACACTAAAAATTGATCAGCTACTGCTCTGTTTTCATAAGAAAAACATCACTTGTCCTTTCCTTTACCTTAGCAAGTTCCTAGTGGATATTTTGAACTGGATGTCCCAGAGCCATCTCAAACACAACATGTTCAAAATAGAACTCATTAATATTTTCCTCCCTGCCCACATTCCCCCCTCTCCCAATTTTTTTTTCTATTTATGTAAAGGGTACCACATCCTTCCAGTCACCTAAATTTGCAAACTTTGTATCATGGTTTATATCTCTCATTCTATTTCATCCCATATATTTAATTATTCACTATATCTTGAAAACTGAGTGGTCCTTCCCTTCCAGATGGTTGCTCATCTAAAGACTGAAATATGAGAAGTTCCTTATCAATTATTGCCAGCTATGTTACATTTAAGTCAGCTCCCAGTCACATAGCCACCACATAGCCCTAGAGCCTAGCACGATGCCTACCATATAGCATGTTCTTAATAAGTGCTTTTGAATAAAGGAATTTTTTTTGTTTTTATGCTTTTGAGATAGATTTGATTCTGCACAATAACCGAAAGGGCAACAAAATATTCTTCCAACTTCTCTTTTTCTATTTGTAAGAAGACTTGAACTTCTGTGAATCAACTAGTTATCTACCAGTGGCAGAACACAAAAGCATTGTTCACTTTCTGAAAGTCATTAAAAAATTACCTTTTACCCCTGTTGTCCTCCCATACCTACATTATAAAAATAGAGCTTCTATCTCTTGTTGTTCTTGCTGTTAGAATTTATATCCAATCCATGTGTCTCTTTTCTATTGTTATATGTTGGTTGGCCCAATCTATTCTCTTTCCTAGAGTTTTAGTCAAATAGTATATTCTGTAGAAATGATCCATGCAGTGGGCATGGAATCTAATGAGATTAG
Source organism: Notamacropus eugenii (assembly GCF_028372415.1). Taxonomy (NCBI): domain Eukaryota; kingdom Metazoa; phylum Chordata; class Mammalia; order Diprotodontia; family Macropodidae; genus Notamacropus; species Notamacropus eugenii. Next base: position 376,041,457 of record NC_092875.1, read on the forward strand.
GTTCTTTTATTAAATGATTATCCTTGAGTTGTGTTGAGCCATTAGGTAAGGTAGCACAGAAAGAACTAACGTAACCAATGATAACATTAAGGTGATAATCATAGACTCATAGATTGAGTTGGCAGGGACTTTAGGAGACAACCAGTCTAATTTCCTCATTTTATAGAAGGAAAAAATGAATGCCTGATAGGTAACTTAACCAAGGATACTCAGGTAGTAAGTGGAAGCATTGTGATTTGAAATTAGATCCTCTATATCCAGAATCCTTTATACTGCATTGCACTAGCTCCACAATAGAAATGGATGAATAAGCTAAGGACAAAATAAAATTACCTTGCTTCAAATAATCTTGCACTGGGTTTTATAAGCAGATGCAAGGGAAGACCCTAAAGTGAAAAATAAGCTAACCATTGTCCATGCCAAGTAACAGAAGTTTATATCAAAGGAACTGAAAACATACAAGACCTTATAAAAATTTTCTCCAGTAAAAATGTCAAATAAAACCTTTTTTGACTTCTGACACTGTAGCAACCTGAGTCAAGAATGAACTATTCCTTCCCTCATCCTCTTAAGAGGTTACTACTACAGCACCCTTAACAATGGATAGAAACAGGTATAAAGACCACTGTAGCTACCATTTTCATTTTTGTACCTTATTTACAGTAGTCCTTTCATTCAGCTGGCTTCAACCCAGTACTGCATTTCATCACTGTTTCTATTTGAAGCATCAGGGCTAGGAAGACAGGTAGTAGAAAATTTGATTCTTCATCACAGACTGTTAGAACTGGAAGGAATCTTAATATTTATCCAGGGTAATGCCATCATTTGAGAGATGAGGAATTGGAGGTACAGAGAGATTAAGTGATTTCCCAAGATAAGTTTTCTTTTTCTTTTTTCTAATTTCACAGTTTTGCTTATTTGGAAAGCAAAAATAGGTTATCAGGTGGCATGTGGACATTAAGCAGTTGCTTGATTTATTACTACATGTTTTCAAGAAGTTTGAATACACCAACTTCTAGACAAAAGGATGATTTATGTATGCGATTTACTAAAGCACAAGCACAATTTTAATGCTATAAAAAGAGGTATAACATCCCTAAACTTCAAGGAACCCAAGTAAAACTTGGCCATAATAATAACTGCTAATTAGCTAGAACATGTCTATTAATGAATTATCTTGATTAAACAGGTGGTTCTTAATTGAACAGCTCATTATTCAAAAAAGGGCATTAGTGTTAAACTGCTTAATTACTTAGTTGTACATTGTAATTCTGAATTTATAAGATTAACAATTAACAAAAAGATATAAAAATGAATTGAAAACGTTAAAATACCATTCAAATATCTTTTCAAAATTACTTATTTAAATCTTTCTAATAAAATAGTCAATGAACCTATTTTTGATTTGATGAAATACTTAATTTAAAAACTTTTTCTTAAGTTTATGGGCACAAAATGAATGAGATTGAAATTAGAAGAGAAAAAAAGTTAATTATGAAAAATCTTTGTAGCAATTTTCATTGGTAGAGAATAAAAATCTGACATGATACATACATATGCATATATTTGTGTGTTGTGTAAGTGTATCTATGAAGAGAGAGAATTTATTTAAATATTTGAGTTTTCTCTAATATATAACTATTAAAAAGATAAGACCAAACACTTCTCAAAGGAAGAAATCTAAGCTACCAAAAACCATGTGAAAAATAACTCCAAATTATTCTAAAATGTGATTGGAATTAATGATTCTAAATCAATAACACCAGAGAGAAGAAAATAAAAGTGACTTTAAGATTCTATCTTATACCTGTCAGATTGGGAAAGATTCCATAAAAAGGAAAATAACAAATGTTGGAAGGGCTGTGGAAAGATAGACACATTGGCTGACTTTTGAGAGAACAGCTATTCTACAAAACAGTTTGAATTTACATCTCCAAGTCACTAAATTATACTGTCTTTGTCTCAGTAACACCACTGCTAAGCCTTTTTGGAATTGATGCCAAAGAAAGAGGGAAAAGATCTATATGCTGACAAATACTTATAGTAGCTCTTTCACTGCTTTTGTTGTAGCAAAAAACTGGGGGAAAAGGCAGTTCTTATTAACTGGTGAAAGGCTGAGAGCAAAATTTTAACTTTATCTGGATAAAGAGTCTAAGCATTTAGCAAATTTCCCCCACTGAGTTCTTCTGCCTTGTCTTTATTCTTCACCTGAAAACTCTTCAGTGTAACTGAATTCTTAATTGCCTTAAAGTATGTTTTAGAGGTCAACAATCAGGTATAATCAGAAATTCCCAACTCTTATTGAGAACAAAAATAAGAAGTAAGGTATAATGAAAAAAAAGTCTAGGGATTTGGAGAAAAGGTGTGTTCACTCCAATGCTTAATAGCTGTGGGCCACTCATTTAACTTCCCTGAGCATCAGTTCTATCTTATATAAAATGGGAATAATTGTATTTACATATTTCACGGGGTTTTGTTTTGTTTTTTAAGGAAAGCATCACACTTGTTATTATTGTTCAGTCATTCAGCATTCAGTCTTCTCCAATTGTGCATAACTCTGTGGATCGTATTGTCCAAGGAGTTTTCTTAGCAAAGATAATGGAGTGTTTTCCATTTCCTTTTCTGGTGGATTACAGCAAACAGAGAGAGGGGTGGAGCCAAGATGTCAGAGTAGAAAGACACATATACTCTAGTGCTTCCCCCAAAGCCCACAAAATACCTGTAAAAAATAACTCTCAACAAATTCTAGAGAAGCAGAAGTCACAGAACAAGAGTGAAAGAGGTTTCCAGCCAAAGGTAACCTGGAAGGCCAACAGTAAGGGTCTATCTCATGGGACGCTGAGTGGAGCAGAGTCCAGCACTGGCCATGCAGCACTAGGAGAAACAAGATCTGAACAGACCTCTGTGGCAGAGTTCCCAGCAGGGAGGGTCCCAGATTCCTCAACCCAAAAGCTAGAAAGAAAGCTCCAAAGATCAGTGTGGGAGGGCTTTCCCAGCTGGGCTAGAGGGGAACTGTGCTTCTTCAGCAATAGCCCTAGGTGGTAGCAGCAGCAACAGCAGGCTGCAGGCAGCTATGGTGGCCTGGGAAACAACCTGGGTCCATTGTTCAGGCAGCTCAGCTAAAAGCCTTGTGCAGTAGGGAGTAGCTGATCTAAACCTTAGCCCTCAGTGATGCCCCCCCCCCCAAAGCCCCCAGGAATCATGCAGCTGAGTCTAATCTCAGCCTTGAATATGGTACTGGGGAGAGGAGAGGCAATAGGACTCTACACTTGACAAAGGATTCATAAGTCAAGTAACTGGCTGGGAAAATGCCCAAAAAGGGGGAAAAAAAGATCATAGAAGGTTACTTTCTTGGTGAACAGGTGTCTCCTCCCATCCTTTAAATAAGGAAGAAAAAGGCGTACTGTCGGAGGAAGTCAAGGCCCCTGCCTCCAGTGCCTCCAAAGAGAAAGTAAATGGACTCAGGCAATAGAATAGCTTGAAAAGCATGTTAGTAGCTTACTAAAGAAGAATCAAAAAATGCTGATGAAAATAATACCTTTGAAAAGAAGCTAACTCAATTGGAAAAAGAGGTCCAAAAAGCCAAAGAGGAGAAGGAGGCTTTACAAAGCAGAATTAGTCATATGGAGGAGAGGGTTCAAAAGCTCACTGAACAAAATTGTTCTTTGAAAGAGAGAATCAAGTTCAGGGAAGCTAATGACTATGAGATAAACTAAGCAGCTAAAAAACAAAACCAAAAGTTTGAAAAAATAGAAAATAATGTGAAACATATCATTGAAAAAACTACTGACCTGGAAAATAGAACCAGGAGAGACAATTTAAAAATTATGGGACTTCCTGAAAACCATGATCAAAAAGAGAGCCTAGACATTATCTTCCATGAAATTATTAAGGAAAAGTGTCCTGATATTCTAGAATGAGAGGGCAAAATAAATATTGAAAGAATCCACAAATCACCTCCTGAAAGAGACCCAAATAAAGAAACTCCTAGGATTATTGTTGTCAAATTTCAGAGTTCCCAAGTCAAGGAGAAAATACTGCAAGCAGCTAGAAAGAAACAATTTGAATATTGTAGAAACACAATCAGGATAACACAGGATCTGGCAGCTTCAACATTAAGGGTTCAAAGGGTTTGGAATAGGATATTCCAGAAGTCAAAAGAACTAGGACTAAAACCAAGAATCACCTACCCAGCAATACTGAGTATAATACTTCAAGGGAATAAATGGTCATTCAATGATATAGAGGACTTTCAAGCATTCATGATGAAAAGACAAGAACTGAAGAGAAAATGTGACTTTCAAACACAAGAATCAAGAGAAGTACAAAAAGGTAAACAGGAAAGAGAAATCATAAAAGACTTTCTAAAGCTGAACCATTTACATTCCTACATGGAAAGATAATATTTGTAACTCTTGAGACTTTTCTCAGTATGTGGGTAGGTGGAGGAATTATACACACACACACACACACACACACACACACACACACACATATAGACAAAGTGCAGGTTGAGTTGAGTCAGAAGAGATAATATCCATAAAAAAAATCAAAATTAAGGGATGAGGGAGGAAAATACTTGGAAGAGAAAAGGGAGAAAGGGAATGGGGCAGGCTATAACTCACAAAAGAGATAAGAAAAATCTTGTTCAATGGAGGAGAAAATGGAGAAGGGGAGAGGGGGAAAAGTGAAGTTTACTCTCTTTACATATGGAGGGTATAACATGCTCACTACATTTGATATGAAAATCTATCTTACACTACAAGAAAGTGGGGAAGAGGTGACAAGTGGGGTGAGAGGCATGATAGAAGGGAGGGCAAATGGGAGAAAGGAGTAACTAAGAATAAACACTTTTGGGAAGGGACAAGGTCAAATGAGGGAATCAAAAATAAAGGGGGTAGGATAAAATAGAGGGCAATATAGTTAGTATTACACAACATGATTATTCTGGAAGTCTCTTGCAAAATGACACATATTTAGTCTGTATTGAATTGCTTACCTTCTCAGTGGGGATGGGAAGGGAGGGAGGGAAGGAGAGAAGGTGGAATTCAAAGTATTAGAAACAAATATTGAGAGTTATTATTGCATATACCCGAGAAATAGGAAACACAGGTAATGGGTTACAGACATTTATCTGTCCCTACAAGAAAAGAGAGAAGATAGGGATAAAGGAAGTGTGGAGTGTGATAGAAGGGAGGGTACATTGAGGGCAGGAGTAATCAGAATGCAAGGTATTAGGGGTGGGGGGAGGGGAGAGATGTGGAGAAAAATTAGACATGTTACAAAGTGATGTAAAAGCAATTAGTATTAAAACAATTGACTGAATTAATTACTGAGACTAAATCAGAGACATCTTTAGTTTGGGAAAAAGAATTTTAGTCTAAGTTCCCTAGAGGCAGGTAACCTTGGGTAAAATTTGGCCTTGATGGAAAAGTTAAGGTTTTAATGGTAAATTTGATTTTATGATTGTTATTTAATCAGGAACTAGAACAAGTATAGAAAGGCATGTAAGCCACTTAAGACTTGCCTCCAAAGATGTTCCTTAGCCAGTATGAAATTATAGTGATATCTGAAACCTAGTTATTGGAACTTGATATTTTAGGATTCTATAGGACTATTAACTAACTATTCTGAGTCTAACTCCAGGTATAGATAGCAAGAAAGGCAGTCTGAGCCTCCAATCCATGATGCCAGTAAGCCTGTGAGATGCTGGTATGAAATGCAAAAGGTGATCTCATGGGAAAGGTGGGAGAGAGGCTGTTCAACCTGGGTTGATATAGGATTCTCCTGACTCAGTTTCCCCACTGATTCTTGGCAGACTTTAATCTTCATTGAATGCAAGTTGATAGTCTACTCTTGCCTGAAATTGACATGAAGTTGGGGAGATATTGTTTCCCTGCAATATTACTACTCTTAATGGCGACTTCTTATATTCAAAAGGTTTGTAAGCTTAGTACCAGATCTATTAAATTATAGATTGTTGGTAGGGGAACATCCGAGGTTAAGTCTAAAATTAAGCTATTAGGTGTAGGACTTTAGATTGATAAAAATAAGTTAGGGCCCTTTAATTCTTAGTAATAGTGTGGAGACAATTAGGTCAAGGGCTTGCAAAGATAGCATTCATAATTATTATTTGTGTCTCAGCTGGTTAATGTTAAAAAAAAAAAGTTGTTTGTGGTCTATATTGTAAATGCTTTAAAAGAAGTATCATCTGACCAAAAGTTGGAATTGTTTTATATGATATGAACTGTGTTAAAAATGAAAAATAAAAATAAAAATTTTTTAAAAAAAGCAAATAGGGGTTAAGTAACTTGTCCAGAATCACACAGCTAATAAGTGTCTGAAGCCAGATTTGAACTCAGGTCTTCTTGACTCCAGCCCCAGGGCTCTATGCAATGAATCTCCTAGCTGCCTCTCAACTACAAGAGAAAATAAATCACAAAACTTAAAGAAACTTTAATTCTTAAGATTGGCAGTAAAAGGTAAGTTGGAATAGAAAGCACACAATTTTTTCAGAACATTTAATTTACAATACGTGCTACTTTTGGGCATTCATTGTTAAGTACTCAGGGATAGCTTGCTAAATACTCAAAATTACGTCTTTGTTTATCCTTGGATTTTTTTTTCCCTTCTCCAATTTATTAAAGAAGGAATTAAAAACACTGAGATGTCAAAAGGGATAGGAGTTATACAGCAAGTTCGGTTGATACTTTATAGCTAGGAAGTTGAGGAAGAGGAAGAAGGAGGAGGCAGTCAGCAATGACAACACTCTGAAGCCAGGATGGGTAGTCACCCACATAGAGACAATTTGCAAGAGAGGAGCTGGCAGGATGGCCCTGATGTCTCTACCCAGGGACCATCAGGAGCCAGGAGAGACAGCATGAGTTAGCTCTGGCATGATTTGCAAAGTAAAGGTTCTAGGCTACAGGTGAGGGAGAATGAGGGTCAATGAACCAAGGAGAGTGGAGACAGACTGAATTGGAGGAAGTTATTTGGGGGACTGCTGCTGGGCTACACTAAGCAGCCTACCCTCCTTGAGGAAGGAGGTGATAGAGCATCTGTACTCTACCTCGGACAACACAGCTGCATTATTATAGTAAATGGTGTGTACCACATTTTAAGAACAATAGTGAATTAGAGAGTATCCAGAAGAAAGATAAAACAAAAAAATGAATGATTCTGGGTGCTTATCAGAGGAGGAAGTGATAAAGGAACTGCATTCTGTCTTGGACAGAGCATAGCTAAAGTATTATATTTAAGTTACGGGTGCACATTTTTAGGACAATGATGAGCTACTGAATATCCAGAGGAAGGCAAAATCAAAGATGGATGGCCCTGAGTCAATATCAGATGAATAGTGATTGGAGTACCTCTAATGCTTTGCCTGGAGGACAGAAGAACAAGGAGGGACATGATAAATATCTTTTTAGAATATAATCTTGTTTTGTTCAGTAAAGAAAACAGAACGAGGAACAATGGGTAGAAGCTGCAGAAGCAAATTTTAGCTTAATGTCACCCCCACCAAAAAACAAAAACAAACCTTTCCCAACAATTAGAATTATCCAGAAATGAAATTAAGAGACTAAGACGTGGTGGATGGCACAGTGGAAAGAGCATGGGACACAAGAAATTTTAAGTCCAAATCCTGCCTTAGATCCTGACTAGCTGTGTGATCTTGGACAAGTCACTTAACCTCATGGAGTCTCAGTTTTCTCAGCTGTAAAATGGAAATAATAAAACTAATTATAGTGTCACATAGGTTTATTTTGGGTATCAAATGAAATAAAATATACAAATCACTTGGTAAACCTTAAATCACCATAGAAATATACATACTGTTATGATTCTAGTTGAGGAGATAGTAAGATATTCTACACCCACTGAAGATATAGGAATATAACTTACAATCAGATTCTATTATAGTGGGAATTTCTTTCAGATTTGGGTTGTACTAGATGGTCTGTAACATACTACTTCTACTTCCATAGACACCATCACCAATATGGCAAAATGATCCAATTTAAATGGAACTATAGGGAGGCAATGTGGTACTACTGTGTCAAAGGCACTGATACTAGAGTCAGAGAACTTGCATTGAAATGATTACCCCAGTGATATATGCAAGAAAGTCACTTGACTTCCTTTCTTTGTACATCACTATCCCCTCCGTCAAGAAAAAGAGTGAGTTGGATTAGATGATTTCTAACATCTCTGTGAACATTAGAGAATGCATAATAACAATTTACTTTAGGGTTTATTGTGATATTGCAAATATGTAAAAATAAATCTTTAACTTATAATAGATAAATGCAATAATATTTCTAATTCACACTGTACTAAGCACTTTACAAATATTATTCCTGAGAATAGCAATGCATCTTCATTTTTTGCAAATATAAAGCAAAAAAATGATGCTTGTTTACATTTGAATAGGAAAAAGCCCTCTTCCCTCCTTTGGAAGTTTTCATTTGGAAGGGAGAAACAAAAAGAAAAGATACAGAGAAGAGCAGATGCTGAGTCAGAAGAAGGGGCAAAAATCATCCAGATCAAGGTTGACATTTGATTGCTCCTAAGTCTTCCAGAATGGAATTGCATCTGACCAAATTTGTTCTAGTTTATTGCAACCTTGTTTATATATGATTGGAAATATAAGGTCAAAGACTATTACAATTGCCAATTAATACTCCCTACATTTGCATATTTAAAATTTGCTGTTTTACCATGAATTTCAAAAGTAAAAGGCTAATAGTGGTTAGGAACTTCTTAAATTTAAGTTTCACCAGTGAGGCTAAGCAATGCTTCTTAATCAAGGGCACCACTGAATACAATTGGCTAATGTGTGGCATAGCTAATGAAAAAGGAGAAACAGAAAAGAAAGGGAAGAATGTGAAAGAATGGATATGAAAAGTTTGAAGAGAAAAAGAAAAGTTATAGAAACTGAGAGAAAAAAAGACAATAAAATAGATGTATATCTTTCAAGGCATGATGACCTGCAACCAGTAGCCCTCTCAGAGACCACTGAGTGTCAGTAGATTGCCTTATGCAGGTTCCCAACCTGTCTGTCATTAACCTGACACTTATTTAAGAGGAGGAAGGAAAAAAGGAGAGGAAAAATACATAGTAATATTTCTTTTAAAAAAATCAAATACTTAAAAAATTCACTTTATATAAAGAGATTTTGCTATGAGTTCCTGAGCCTGAAAACCTCCCTCTATACAGAGGAAAGGTAGTACATGACCTATGTTAGTCCCACTGGGTTGTTTCAAGATTACTGTTTACTCTTAGGATAGAAAGGTTAGGCTTCATGTTGATTCAAAACCTGCTCTGCCTTTTGAAATTTCCCTCATGGGTGTCAATTAGTTCTGTCTGGATCTGTGGTTTTAGTTATGCTGGCACCTGCCCCTTAGAAACTAGGGTATAGTTGTCAATTCATTTCACATAAGCCTTTTGATACCTGTCAGAGGCTAGATACCTCTGAGCCTCAATGATATAAAAAGATGAGCTTGTGGTAGATAAGTATCTATAAAATGCATGTCTTCTTTATATCTGACAACAAATTCATGACTCTGGCCATTTCTATCTCTCTTTGAATTATTTTCACCCTGTCTCCCACTCCTAACCTCAAAGTCTATATATATATATATTTTTTTTTACTTTCCTTCCCCCTTCATCTTTAATATTTCTCTTTTTTGGAAGGAAAAGCCACAATTTAAATATAGCTGCAAGTACATAAAACAAAAATCACTAAATCCAAGTTCCTCGCTAGTCTTATTCATCCCTAATCTACATAAAACTGTCATGGTAATTGGCATGGCTTTAGTATTAATTGTCAGGGTCATGATGAGGTTTGAAAGCAATTTCCTCACTCCAAACTAAACATCTAGGAGAACCTGGTGCTAGAAGAGAGGAAATATATTTCATTAGAAAGATATGACTAAGTCATTCTTGCTATGTCAATGACATCAACAGATGAGCAAATGATATCAGCAGCTTTGTTTCCTTCACTGAGATGCTCTTGATATTCATTGGTCTTTACTGAACTATAGCTGATATTCAGCCTGTGTTTTGGAGAAAAATATTGATTATTCCCTTTCTCAATCTGGCTTATAACCTAAGTGCTATTTCAGCTCTTGGGTGATTCAGAATTATAGCCACATCCAGTCAACACAATTCCCTTAGGTAAACCCTGTTGGATTCTTGTTGTGAAGTGATGATTTCAAATCACTGTTCCCCTCTCTTGTCTCCTCTTTCCTCTCCTCTTCTCTCCTCTCTTCTTTTCTTCTCTCCTCTCTTTTCTCTGTCTATATACACATTTATATATGTACAGTATATATATATATATATATATATATATATGTCTATATATATATATGTATTTCATTAATATTATGAATAGAAATGGTGATGGAATTAAATGAGTAAAATGCCTCAGAAACCCTAAAACACTTTTAGTATTTTTTACCTATACTAATAGGACCTTGTATTCATACGGTAATTTGGAAAGGTAGGTATTTTTAATTATATATTAATACCTACATTATCATTACTTACTAATAAGTTAAATCTCTGATTTTCATTTTAGCAAGGGAATATTTCATTTCATATAATATTAAATACTTTACTTTATTCAAGTGCTATGCTGATATTTCAATATAGTATAGAAGTGGCCCTGGATTCCTGAAGACTATCCCAACAGAACATATATTCCTGCAGGCCCTGTAAGCTGGAAAGGTTCTGAGAATGGACTTGATGGCACACTAGTATGAGTAATTTGGAAAGACTTATCACTGGGTTGACCTCATGCTGATTCATTTTATCGTTTTTATTTGTTTTGTCATATAAATTCTGACAGACCTCTTAAAGTTTAGGGGGATTTCTTTCTGCATTCCTGGAGGGAGGATCTACATGGATGAAATCACAGATTCTTGAAGTGTCAGTGAATAAGTATTTAACACATTAGCTTCAGGCCCCTCCACTATTTTTTTTCCTTTCCACAGTACTTATTTTTCTTTCTCACTGATCACTTTATCTCTTTTTTGAAATTTTCTTGAATTACACATTCATTAGCCCACTTTCTATTTCCTAAACAATCATCTCCAACAGACTTTGCAGGAATGAATTAGGTAGATATAATCATCTGAAGGTTTTTCAATATGTCAGAAGTACATCTGCAAAGAACAGTAATGTAATTCTAAGAGAAAATTCCAAGGACAAGGAATAGGCAAGGGTTTTCTAGAAATTCTCAGTAGAAACAATACTAGACTCAGTATTGGGCTTACTAGTGTCTCCTATTGCCCTATGACATGAAATCTCAGGAGGACTGTGTTTATATTTTTATAAACTGTTTCCATGATGAATGAATGAAAAATAATTTATTAATTGATGATTATGTGCCAAACATTTTGACTAGACAATGGGCAAACAATTAAACACACATGTCTATACATACATATACATATATACATATATTTCTGTAAATGTATGTGTGTATAAATATATGTGTATCTGTGTTTGTATGTGAGTGTGTGTGTGTGCAAGGCAGTACCCATTCTCAAGGAGTTTGTTGCTGTTGTTGTGTTCATCCTTCATTGCCAAAGAAGACCATGACATCATAGAAATGATGACATGACTTGCACTTGACTTTGTTTTGAGTAAGGGGGGGCTGAAGGAGCTTATACTCTGATTAAAGGGGAGAAATCATAAATTCAAGCTCAGTCTCAGGACAGATGGAAAGACTCAGAAGTTCTATAGGCATAATAACAGGCAAATGGCAAGGGCCAGGGTTCATTAGGTTCCACTAGCACATTGGGTGACAATGTCTTGGGTAGAGTGGAACAGAAATAGACAGGGTTTAAGGACCAAGGGACAGGTAGTAAGGCCTAGAGATCTTCCATTTCATCAGAAGGATTAGAATGTGGTCCTTCCACATTATCCAAGCAGTGTGAGTATCCATGTTGCTCTTCTATCCCTGCTATCCTATGAGGTTTGGGCAATTTGAGGGTGGGAAAGAGCAAAGGGAAGGACAGGGCAAACTGTTCCCTCCACCCTCCTGTCCTATAGGTTCTAGAGAGCCTGGGGGTCAGGAAATGAGGTCTGTTCTGAGGAATGAACTAGGGTTCATTACCATAGAATAAGTCTTCTTGGCTTCTTCCAGGTACCTTTGAAGGCCTAGGTCAAATTGCCAATCACACTATATGCCTTCCCTCTTTGACCTCTCCAAATAGGAAATTCAGTATAAATAAATATCAAGTAGAATCTTTTAAGTGGGAATGATATCACAGATAGCATTTGAGACAAATAACTGGGAAGTCTTGGTTATAACTGAGTTTCATTTGGAGAGCTATGGTCTTATTTTATAAATATCTACATGAGTTTCTGGAGTTTTTGTGTTTACTGATATGGACCCCCTTCTGATGCTGACTGTCTCCCTAAGGTATGATCATCAAATCAATTCACAACTTGATGGGACTTAACACTAGGGAAGACTCTAGCTGTGTTTCTTCTCCCTATCCCAACCAAGCTGGGAAACTTGGTTGCCATAGTGACTAATTGCATAGGAGCAAGAATATGTGTTTGTTTTTTCCCCTCAAATATCTCTTTAGGTAATGGGAAGGAACAAGGAGATTATTGATGACTTGTACAGATTAGCATAGATATTTAACATATATTCATACACATGAGTGATTTCCCTCAAAAGGCTCTCTCATTAACAAATATGGTTTCTAGACTGCAATACAGAAGTAGACATCCTTACCTAATAGCACTGCTGCCAACATCAAGATCTTGTGCAGTGACAGCTCCAATTATGGTTCCAACAGGAGTGTCTTCATAAACTTCCATCGTGTAGAGAGGCTTGCTAAACACTGGGGGCTCATCCACATCCAACACACTGATCTTCACAGTCGCGGTATCCTTGAAAGGGCCCACTGAGTGGAAGCGGTGATCAAGATGAAGATTGGAAGCCTCTACTTTGAAAGTGTATGCCTTTTTTGTTTCAAAATCTAATGGCTGCAGTAAGAAAAAATCAAAAAGAGGGGAAAACATAAAATATGGCAAAACTGTGAGCTATAATTTTGGAATGTTCCTGTAATTTATATAAATAATATCTTGATTTCAATGCTAGAGATTTCTATGTTTAATTTCCTACTTGCAAATTAGAGGGGAAAGACTTAGATAAAAAGAAAAAACCACATACTTATTGAAGAGGTAATATAACATGTAAAAATGAATAGGAATATGTGACAGTATTACTCTTATGAATTTCACGCATACTGACTTAATTGTTAAAAGTTGCTAGTTAAGACATACTTGTACTGGAGAATCATTCTTTAGTGAACATTGACATCTAGTGGTGTAAAGTTACAATGAGCAAATATAGAGATTTCCTTTTGTAAAGGTTTGATATTTTTTTTAAAAAATCTTGGATTATGTCATTAAATCTGTTACCAGCAATTCAATTTTTTTCCTTTGCTTTTGAAAATATTATTGCCATAATGTATTGTTTATTTACCCTATTTTGACATCTCTTGATTATCTATTCCCCTGGACTTTTCAAGACTTTTGTCATTCTGATGTAGTTTTTCAGGTAATAACGTAGCTGGAAAGCTTTCCTGGGACTCACCAAGGGGATAGTTCCCTGGCAGGAGAAAGTCTAGCACTGTACTCCACCTCCCCTTGTCAACTAGGCCCTAGAAGGTTGGGAGAGGAGTTGCAACGACAAAAACAATGATCTCAAATAGAAATTTGTACTTTGTCAAGTTTTATATCACTACAGTAACATAATTTAACTACACACCACATCTATATGATATATGGCAAGGGCTGAACTCCAGATTAAGGACTTAGAATACCCTAAGCAAGATTTAAAAACAGGTTATAGATCACATAGCTTGATAACTGAAAGTGAGAGTAGTAGAGGGATTAATATTATTATAAAATCTTAAATATAAAATGCATTCATCCTCAGATTCATTAATAGTATTAACAGTGTTTCTCCAGAAAGAGTAACTAGCTATGAACATGTGTTGCTAGTCATATTACTATGGGTAGATAGATAGGTCCATCTAGATATTTAGATAGATATCATGTTATAAACCCCCCACACTCCCCCACCCCCTATGTGTGTGTGTGTGTATGTATTTAAAAATTATTTTGCTGAACTATTTATCTGTTTAAATAAGAGGTCTAATATTGTTTAGGCAGCAGATTTGAAGGGTATGAAAGCTTTTCTGGTCATTTAAGAAAAAGAAGCCAAAGTGTTATAAAATGAAGACAGAAATACTTTGCAGCCAAATGTCTGAGGCTTCTGGGATAATTGCCATTTGGGTGGCTCATATGATATGTTAACTACTGTCTTAACATGGCAGTTCATCTTCTCCAGCACAGTCTGATAAAATAAAAGAGCCATCATTTCTACTTTTTGAAATGCACGTTTCTGAGAAGAAATTAAACAGCACAATCCTCACCAACTGCCTCATAATAACCTTAAAATTCAGAGACTCTCATGGAACTATTCAAATTAAAAGAATAATTTCCCTCAGATTAGCCAAAAAATAAGCTTTTTTTGCTTCTAATTTATCAGAGGGAGACATAGTTGGGCCAGATGAGTGTCTCTGAGTTTTTAATTTTTATAATTACTGTATTGCTGATATATAGCAGCAATACAGTAATTATAAGAATATATATATTCTTATATTATATATTAATTATATATTATAACTATATTTATATTTATTATAATTATGTTCATGTTTATTATATAACTATACTTATATTTATTATAATTATAATATATAAATATATTATACAATTATAATTATATATTAATTATAAGAATATATAGATAGATACATAGATATATAGATAATGTATGCGTATTAATATGTCAAGTATTTCTATATAATTATATTATAATTACATATAATATGAATTATGTATGTATAATGTGTTTTCTGCGCACTTTCATTTCAGAATCTATTCCCTCACAGTTCCTTAACTGATGAGAAACTCATCCTTGTAATGAGGATTTTTAGAAAAGAAAATAAAGGGGAGGAGCCAAGATGGCAGAGTAGAAAGATTCACATACGCTAGTTCTGAACGCACAGCCCATAAAATACCTGTAAAAAAGAACTCCCAACAAATTCTGGAGCAGCAGAAGCCACAGAATAATGGAGCTGATGAGATTTCTGTTCCAGAGAGATCTGAAAACCTGACGTGAAAGGTCTGTTGTGCCCCAGACCCAGAGCCGAGCCGAGCCCAGCCCTGCCTTGGCCGAGTGTCACCACGAGGAGCAGATCCGAGCAGGCTTCAGGGACAGAATCTCCAGCAGCCACGCGGGTCCCTTCATCCACGGGCGCCAGGGGTGAGTGAGAGAGTCTTTTTGGCTCACCGGGAGGGGAGCTGGGTGTCTCCATTACTTAGGCCTGCTTGGGAGGCAGCAGGGGAGGTGGCAGCAGACTGGGGCTCCTCAAGCAGGCAGGTGCTCTGATCCATTGTTGAAGGTCTCTGCATAAACCCCCTGAGGGAACTGAGCCTGAGAGGCAGCCCTGCCCCCACCTGAGCACCTGAACTTAATCTCACACTGAATAGCAGTCCCACCCCCACCCATAGCCCTGAGGCTGGGAAGCAGCATTTGAATCTCAGACCCCAAGTGCTGGCTGGGAGGATCTGGAGGCAAAGTGAGTGTGAAGAGAATACTCAGAAGTCAAGTCACTGGCTGGGAAAATGCCCATAAAAGGGAAAAAAAAATAAGACTATAGAAGGTTACTTTCTTGGTGAACACGTATTTCCTCCCTTCCTTTCTGATGAGGAAGAACAATGTTTACCATCAGGGAAAGACACAGCAGTCAAGGCTTCTGTATCCCAGACCACCCATTGGGCTCAGGTCATGGAAGAGCTCAAAAAGGATTTTGAAAATCAAGTAAGAGAGGTGGAGGAAAAACTGGGAAGAGAAATGAAAGAGATGCAAGTAAAGCATGAAAAGCAGGTCAACACCCTGCTAAAAGAGACCCAAAAAAATGCTGAAGAAAATACACCTTGAAAAATAGGCTAACTCAATTGGCCAAAGAGGTTCAAAAAGCCAATGAGGAGAAGAATGCTTTCAAAAGCAGAATTAGCCAAATGGAAAAGGAGGTTCAAAAGCTCACTGAAAAAAATAGTTCTTTCAAAATTAGAGTGGAACAGATGGAGGCTAATGACTTTATGAGAAACCAAGAAATCACAAAACAAAACCAAAAGAATGAAAAAATGAAAGATAATGTGAAATACCTCATTGGAAAAACAACTGACCTGGAAAATAGATCCAGGAGAGACAATTTAAAAATTCTGGGACTACCTGAAAGCCATGATCAAAACAAGAGCCTAGACATCATCTTTCATAAAATTATCAAGGAAAACTGCCCTGAGATTCTAGAACCAGAGGGCAAAGTAAGTATTCAAGGAATCCACAGATCACTGCCTGAAAGAGATCCAAAAAGAGAAACTCCTAGGAATATTGTGGCCAAATTCCAGAGTTCCCTGGTCAAGAAGAAAATATTGCAAGCAGCTAGAAAGAAACAGTTCAAGTATTGTGGAAATACAATCAGGATAACCCAAGATCTAGCAGCTTCTACGTTAAGGGATCTAAGGGCATGGAATAGGATATTCCAGAAGTCAAAGGAACTAGGACTAAAACCAAGAATCACCTACCCAGCAAAACTGAGTATAATACTTCAGGGGAAAAATTGGTCTTTCAACAAAATAGAGGACTTTCAAGCATTCTTGATGAAAAGACCAGAGCTGAAAAGAAAAGTTGACTTTCAAACACAAAAATGAAGAGAAGCATGAAAAGGTGAACAGCAAAGAGAAGTCATAAGGGACTTACAAAAGTTGAACTGTTTACATTCCTACATGGAAAGACAATATTTGTAACTCTTAAAACTTTTCAGTATCTGGGTACTGGGTGGGATTACACACACACACACATGCACACATGCACACACACACACATAGAGTGCACAGAATGAATTGAAGAGGATGGGATCATATCTTAAAAAAAATGAAATTAAGCAGTGAGAGAGAAATATATTTGGAGGAGAAAGGGAGAAATGGAATGGGGCAAATTATCTCTCATAAAAGAGGCAAGCAAAAGACTTATTAGTGGAGGGAAAAAGAGGGGAGATGAGAGAAAAACATGAAGTTTACTCTCATCACATTCCACTAAAGGAAGGAATAAAATGCACACTCATTTTGGTATGAAAACCTATCTCACAATACAGGAAACTGGGGGATAAGGGGATAAGCAGGGTGGGGGGATGATGGAAGGGAGGGCATGGGGAGGAGGGAGCAATTTAAGGTCAACACTCATGGGGAGGGACAGGATCAAAAGAGAGAATAGAAGCAATGGGGGACAGGATAGGATGGAGGGAAATATAGTTTGTCTTATACAGCACGACTATTATGGAAGTAATTTGCAAAACTACACAAATATGGCCTATATTGAATTGCTTGCTTCCAAAGGGAAGGGGTAGGTAGGGAGGGATGAAGAGAAGTTGGAACTCAAAGTTTTAAAAACAACTGTCGAGTACTCTTCTTGCTACTAGGAAATAAGCAGTACAGGTAAAGGGGTATAGAAAGTTATCTGGCCCTACAGGACAAAAGAGAAGATGGAGACAAGGGCAGAGAGGGATGATAGAAGAGAGGGAAGATTGGTGATAAGGGCAATTAGAATTCTCTGTGTTTTGGGGTAGGGGGAGGGGACAAAAGGGGAGAAAATTTGGGACCCAAAATTTTGTGAAAATGAATGTTAAAAATTAAATAAATTAAGGGGAAAAAAAGGAAAGAAAAAAAGAAAAGAAAATAAAGCAGTTCAATAAAACTAATTAATATATAAATGAAGCCTTAACAGTACAGGTTAATATACTTTCAAGCTTTAATTGAGCTAAGACTTTTGGAATACTTTGTGTGTGCGATAATACACACCCATAGTCTCCCATTACTTCAAAGAAGAGAAGGATATGTAATTTCTCCTTTGAATGGTTGCTGTTGAAAATCCCCTCCTGTTTTCTTTGGCTTCACTGCTCTTTCTCAGTCCCACATCCATTTTTTCCCTTCCTTCTGACTTCTTATCTATTTTCCCCCTCTATTCTCATTTCATCTTCTTTTCCCACAATTTCTTTTCAGAGTTGCTCTGGAAAATTTCCACTCACCCATATTGTTATTCATTTTTCACAATTGTAATTAAAGAAGAACAAATTCAAAGTCCAACTCCCAGATGGCTTATCCTTTGGCAATACAGGTTTACCTAACCAAATCCCACTCTCTGTATTCAATTAAACTTAATATTCCAATATTGTCTAAAGCTCTGTACAAAACGTGTAGGGATAAATTGGAAGAAATTACAGTGTCTCTGCCTTCAGTGAACTTATATTTCACCAGGGTGTTTGGAGAGGGATGGAGGTCTGAGGCAGTAATATAACATGATGTGGAGAATAATTACAAGCTATATAGAAAAGTAATTTCAATTTGTAGAGAGCATGAATACGTGGAGGAGGACGGTTGAAATCAAGAATGGCCTCTTATAGCAGTGGCTCTCAAGCAGTATTGTAAGTCTGTACAAAGATGGAGAAGCAGAAGATGGAAGTGCTAGTAGACCAGTTGACCATGACAGAGAAAGGATGAAGGGGGAGTAATATGAAGCCAGACTGGAAAGGTAGGGCGTCAGGTTATGAAGGTCTCCAAATGCCAAATACAGTAGCTTATGTTTGATCCAAGAAGCAGCTGAAAGTCATAAAGTCACAGTTATATTTTAGGAACATTTATTTGTCTTTTATATGGAAGACAAATTGATGATGGAGGAGACTTAAAGAAGGAAAATCAATTAGGAAATTGTTATTATCTGGGTAAGAGGTCCTGAGAAAGGTGGCTGTGCAACCATAGAGAAAAGAAAAATAATGAAAGATACTGTGAAAGTAGAATTGAAGATTTAGTAGATCATTACACAGCAGTGGTATCCCCCACCCCTCCACTCTAACTAATTCAACTAACAAGATGCCCTATACCCTAAAGCCCTTAACAGGTGAGAATATCTCTTTTATTTACAAAGTCAATCATAGGAATTAAACTGGGGGTATGAACAATTCCCAGATGCTTCTACTATATCAATTCAGGGAGTAAAGTAGGTATAAGCTGAATCTAAGAACACAAGCCACATATGTATTGTCTTTTGACTGATGAACAAGAATCAGCCATGCCCTAAAGGGCTTGAATAAAACAGCAAGCAAGTGAAGAAATAAGAATTTTGGTAGAAGTTAGCCTAGCTGTAGAGAAGCTTGGGCCAGGTTCCCAGAATAGATGTTTAGACGTCAGGATGGGGATGGCATCTATGTTTCTTCCCTTGTCACCTCACCTTGACCACAGTATGACCTTTAGAACGTCAAAATACAAAATGACTGACCAAGTCATTTGCATTCACAGCAGTGTCCCCAGTATAGTCATAGCTAACAGCATCACCTGCATGGGTTGGCAAAGTTAACTAAATATACAAGGGGCCTTGACTCTCAGGACTGAAAGCTATACATGCCTAAAGGGAACTTCATGAGGTCACCACAAAGAGAGAACAGGACTAAAAGATACCAGGTACTCTGGGTTCTCCTTTTGCCACATGTGCTTGATCTCATTCTCCCCAGGTACTTTGCTTGGGAAAGCAGAGAGTTTACCTCAGACTTTACTGGGAATTTTTAATATAACAACTATCCTTGCTATACCTGCTTAGTAAAGACCCCTTTCCAAAGTCTAATTAACTCTGTCGCATGAAGTGATGAGTTATAATTATTTATGGGGAGCACATTAGATAAGGGTTCATGTGTGACAATATTCGGAAGTACCCCTAAACCACTCAGGGTTAGAACACTAAGGGGAAAGGTAAGCAGTCATCCTCTGGGGCCCTATTCTAGCAAAGGAAGTTAGAGTTAGAAATAGCTCCAGATGGTACTACCTTTAGATATAGGAGTTGAGGAAGAAGGAAGAATCAAGGATGACTTAATAGTTGTTCACCTGGGTGAATAGAAGGATATTATTCAGTTGTTTTCTATCATGTTTGATTTTTGCTGACCTTTTTAAGCATTTTCTTTGTGCAGTTGAATAGAACACCAGGCCTGAAGTCAGGAAGACGCATCTTCCTGAGTTTAAAATCAACCTTAGACACTTACTAGCCATTGTGGCTCTGGGAAAGCCATTGAACCGTGATTGTCTCAGTTTCCTCATCTGCAAAATGAGCTGGAAGAGGAAATGGAAACATACTCTAGTATTTTTGCCAAGAAAACTGAAAGGAGGGTCACAAAGAGTCAACACAACAAAATGACTAAAGAACAACAAATGACAAAGGTACTAGAATAGACATTTCCTTCTGCAGTGCATTTTACAGATGAGGGATGTGAGGCAAACAGAGTTCAATGACTTGACCAGGGTCACATATCTAGTGAGCATCTCAGTCTGGATTTGAACTGAGGTCTTCCTGTCTCTAGGCCAAGCAGTCTACTCACTGTGTCACCTAGCTGCCCCAATGGAAAGGTGGCAGTGTGTACAAAACAGAAATAAGGATCTTTGGAGGATAGATAAGTTTTGAGGAAATACAATAGCATAAATCTTATTTAGAATATTTCTTCTGAGATTATACCTAACTCTTTAAACATGAAGAACTTAGGTATCCCTTATCCTGCATCATAATCACTGTTTAACCTACTGACCACCATGTATGAGTGCATCTCTATCCACAGTGGCCAATCTGGAGTCCAGACTGGCAATTGGGTTGGGAGTTATACTGCCTGGAGCATGGTATCCAGTTTTTTGGCAGATGCCAAGTGACGAGACCACTGGGAGAAGAGACTCCTTCACTACCTTCTTCAGTGAAATAGGAGCTGGAAATATTTCCCCAGAGAAATGTTTATAGATCTGGAACCAACTGTCATTGATGACATTCACAGTGGAATCCACGGCCAGCTCTTCCATCCTGAACAACTGATCACTGACAAGGAAAATGCTTCCGGTAACTATACACTATTGGCAAGGAAACCATAGACCTGTTTCTAGGCAGGATTTGGAAGCTGGCAGAACAGTGCACAGGTTTTCAAGGCTTCTTTGTTTTCCACAGCTTTGGTGGTGGGACTGGCTGTGGTTTCACCTCTCTGCTGATGCAATGTCTCTCTGTTGATTATGGCAAGGAATTCAAGATGGAGTTCTCCATTTACCCAGCCCCACAAGTTTCCACAGCTGTTGCTAAGCCCTAAAATTCCATTCTGACCACTCACATCACCTGTGCATTCATGGTAGACAATAAGACTGTCTATGATATCTGTTGCTGAAACTTTGATATTTAATGTCCAACCTACATTAATCTGAATTGACTTATTAACCTAATTGTGTCCTCCATTACTGACTCTCTCCAATTTGATAGTGCCCGGAAAATTGATCTGACAGAACTCCAGACCAACCTGGTGCCCTATCTCAGTTTTTCTCTGACCACGTGTGCCCCAGTCATCTCTTCTGAGAAAGCCTACCATTGGCAGCTTTCTGGAGTAGAGATCACCATTGCTTGCTTTGAGCCACTAACCAGATGGTTAAATGTGACTGGCACCACAGTAAATATATGGCTTGCTGCCTGCTCAACTATGGTCATGTTTTGTTTTATTTTTTTCTCCCAAGATGTCAATGCTTCTATCTCCACCATCAAGACAAAGCATAGCTTCCAGTTTGTGACTCATGCCCAACTGGCTTCAGGTTGGCACCAATTGCCAACCTCACAATATGGTTCCTGGTGGTAACTTGGCAAAGGCTGTGTGCATTTTAAGCAACATCAAAGCCACTGCTGAGGCTTGGGCTTGCCTAGATCACAAATTCGATCTAATATATCCCAAGCATGCCTTTGTTAACTGATACGTGGGGGAGGGAAAGGAAGAAGGAGAATTCTCTGAGACAGGGTATGGCTGTCCTGGAGAAGGGTTATAAAGAGGTTGGTGTGGATTCTGTTGAATGAGAGGGTTAAGAGGAAAGAGAAGAATACTGTTTAGAAGGTACCATGATGGTATGAAGTCAGCCTTAATGGTACAGCTAGCTATCTGGTTACAGGAGTGGGGAATCTGAGTCCTCAAGGCAGCATATGGCCCTCTAGGTCCTCAAGTATGGCCCTTTGACTGAATCCCAACTTGACAGTAAAAACCCCCTTAATAAAAGGATTTGTTCTGTAAAACCTGGAGTCAGTCAAAAGGTCAAACCCAAGTACCCAGAAGGGCACATGTGGCCTTGAGATCACAGGTTCTTCACCCCTGGTACACTATCAAAATTGCAATCATATCCAAATTTTCCATGTGCCTTTGCAAAAAATAATTTACATTATGTCTATGAAATTGAAAGTTTTAAGGAAAAATGCAACAACAACAAAAAGATCCTCTAAAATATCTAAACCCTTAATTAGATAGGACATCAAGACAGGAACTTAAGTTCTAAAGTGATTCTTGCAGTCATAGTACAACCCCAGTACTGAAGCCTTGAAGTGAGTGGCTGTGGTGCTTCATGTTAGATAACTGAAGTGAAACCTATTAATTAGTTAACTAATTGTTATTATTAACTAATTAACTATTAATTAGCTAATTTTATTACATAATAAAAATGAAGTTATTTTTGAGGACATTGCTTAAAATTGTTTCAATACATAATTGGTATCCTCCTGATATGTTCAAAATATATTAATTTAAAATATTTGTCTCCTAAGTTAATTCATCTGTTTGGTCGCTATGCAGATGTTAGAGTTGAATAACAATTTTTTTTATAAAAAATATTTTAAATTAGTCTCTAGGTCACACTGTCTAAGAAAGGGAGTGATGAGTTAGAGACTCTATATAGTTTTTAACTTGTTCAACCAAATCCTTCCACCTAAAAATTCCCCCTTCTGCAAATATCTTTATTTTGAACATTCTTTGAGGTTAATTTTTGTACAGAGGACCCCTTTGGCAGTCTAGTGAAACCTACGATCTTCTCATCAGAAGAATATTTTTAGATGTATTAAAGAAACAATATTTAGGATTACAAGGGAAATCAAATATATTTAATTTTTTTTTTTAATTCAAAAAGCCCAGGTTAGCAACCTTTTTAAGAATCCTACCTCTACCAAGAAATCTACTCCAGACAGTAGGCATCTCTTCTACTTGTAAGATTTTAGCCCTTATTAATTATCTAAACATTCATCTGAAATTTTATTACATACTCCCTGGAAACAACTCACAATGGGTTCTCATGAATTATTGCTGGCTTCTAGAATTTTCATTTAACTCTTCCTACGTGGACACTTTGTCTTCCTAACTACATTGCAAATTTCTCAGGATGGGAATTATACAGAGCATAATGGAACAAAACCTATATGCACAATGGAGTGATCATTGGACTTGATATTGGAGGACCTAGGTTTGAATTCTATCCCTGTCACTCATGTGACACTGGCTTATCAGTTCAATCAATGAATGTTATTAATCACCTGTAATTTTGCAAGTACTAAGCACATGAATATAAAGAATAAAATAGCCCCTATTCTAAAGAAGCTTATGTTCTAAAATCATTTACTATTTGTTTTGGTTCTTTAAGAATGGCAAAGTACTATAAAAATCTTATCCTATTTGATCCTCATGACAATCCTATGAGTGGGATGCTATTATTATCATTATTTCACAGTTAAGGAAACTGAGAGTGGACCAGACTAATTTATTTGCTGTCTTCACACAGCTAGCTTGTTTCTGACACAGAATTAGAACTCAGATCTCCTTGATTCCAAGTCCAATGCTCCATTCACTATGCCTCATAGCTACCTTAATTTGACTCTGCCTCAGTTTCTTCTTCTGCAAAAATGGAGAAATTGGACCAGGTGACTACTAAAGTCCCTTCTTTCTATCAGTCTATAATCTTATTATCTGGTCATTCTCCATCTCCAATATGTACTCAAGAATTATACATTGAAAAAGTGAGCAGACAGATAGGTGAATAAATATGGTGGCTATTAATGAGAGCAGAGGAATGAAAAATCCCTTGGGGTTGGAATTGGACGTAGAAGTATGTCTCTTTGTGTAAAAATTAGTCATTTCTTTCTTTATTCCTATGTTTCTCTAGAGGAAGAAGAATACATATGTACTGAGTTGTTACAAAATTTAAAATAAAGGCTAAGGTTTCTGTAACATTTTTTTCTTTCTAGTTCAAAGTCATATTTGGAGTGGGGGAAGCAGAACGTTATAAAATATAAGGGGGAAGCAGGGAGGTAAAACTCTAGTCAAGTAATAATTCTTTCCTGCTAGTATTCCATAAACTTGTTCAGAAACTTGGCAGCTTCTGCTGATGATAGACCCAGTTCCCATCCACTCTGTAGTGGTCCAAGTCTTAGGTACCAGGATTCAAGGGCATTATAAGTTTAATGCAGTTGCTTCTTAAATTTGCCAGTAAATTTTCAGTTAACCTCAAGCTACAGCAATGTTCCCTAAACTGTTCTTACATTCTTGGATTTCTTTCAGATGAATAGCCCCCCAAGGCTAACATATGAAATGCCCTAGAAATATTTATATGGTACAGAGGATAGTGCTAGGTCAAGAGTGAGGAAAACCTTAATTCAAATCTGGCTGCAGAGATTTATTAGCTTTGTGACTTTAGGCAAGTCAGTTAACCTCTATTTGCCTCAGTTTCTTTCATTGTAAAATGGGGATAACAGCACCTACCTCATAGAGCTGTGATGATCAAATGAAGCAATGTTTGTAAAGCATTTAGCATAGTGCCTGCCTGATAGTAAGTGCTATAAAAATTCTTATTCCCCTCCAGTACCCTATTCTCCCTAGTCTATTCAATCTCTTATCCAGATACTCCGCCCTTTGGGAAACTGTAACAGTAACCACCCTGATATACACAGAGGGGCTTCCTACCAGAGGTTCTTTGATCTGCTTCTCTAAAAGGAAAGGCAATTTTTGAGGGGTTAACAATCACTTTAATCAAGCACATGTATCATTCACTTAGTTCAGGGGCAAAAGTCAGCACCCTGGACTTCAGAGAAAATACAGAGAAATCAAAAGTCAACGGACAGAGCTTCCAAACTGTCTGACATAAGCAGTACATATACCATAAATCCACAGACAGATCCACCTGTCTGATCATAGTTACCAGAGAGGGAAGCACCAACATCTGGGTTTTCAAAACTGGGGGTGGGGGGGGCGGTGGTGAGGGAGAGCAGTCCTCTCTTAAACTCATTTGGCACCCAAACTGCTTAGACTCATTTGGCACCCAAACCTTCTTCCAAAAACTAAACCCCAAAGTAAAACTGCCCCTCAGAGTCTTTATACATTGTTTTAGAGCCAGAGGGCATCATATCCCTTGAGAATCAGTGCCTCATTAGCAAAAGGTACAGTCTTCCTACAAATCTTCCTGGCCCAACAATGGGTGGGAAAGATCCTCCTTAATCACATTATTCAGAGGCATTATGTTTCTTGGTATAAACAAAAACAGCAGAAGATCCCACTTGGCTTGCCCTCACAGAAACCCAGAATCAAACATTTATTAGAATGTCTGTTGGGTACCATTTACTACCTTGTTCATTTTTCTGATTTTTTCCTGAAATTGAGTTATCCTGGATTGAATGGCTTGGAAAAGAGAGGATAAGGTTGAATGGGAAGCTCTTTCACTTAAAAGTTACATTTGCAAATGACAACATTGTTATATACATCCAGAATATAGCAATCTATATTTCTTATAAATAATACATATGAGCTTGAATTCTTTTTAGGTATGGAGCGGGGATCAGAAAGCAAAGGAGAATATCACATACTTTTTTTCAAAATTGGTTGATGATTTGGGGGGGGTTAAATTCACCCATGTTTGACTGTCAGTTTCCTTATATGTATTATAAATTCTACATTCAGCATGGTAATAATAATGATGATAATATTTAATTATCTGATATGCAGATTCTAATGAATTTTTTCAACATCCCACTGCACATATACAGTGAATGTAAAAATTAGGGGCTCAAAACAAAAGAACCCACCTTTACACACAGATGCTCTGTGAGCAGAACTATGAGACAGGGAATGGAGAAAGGGAATATAAAAAGATACTAAGAAAGTAGAATTGAGATAATAATATGCTTTTAGGTTTTATCCTTTTTCAACACTGACAGACTATGCTTCTGTGGGAAACAAGGAAGAAATTCTGTTTCCACAGCTTTACGTGATCAGAGTTGTAACCTAGCATGGTCAGATTAGAGGTCAGAAGCTTGTGATCAGGCTTGACAAGCTGTTTGAGGTAGGGCCTGTCAGAGAGGAGAACATGAAGCCATGTGGCCAGTGGGTGGTAGGGCGGGGAGTCCAAAATTCAGAACAGTATCAGTGGCTTCCATTGGTCTGAACAAACTGTAGTCTTCCCATAGCCTTACTTGGAAGCTACCCATTCATTCAGGGGGAATGAAGGTATCAGACACTCGCTCCTCCTGAAAAGAGGTGGAGTCAGCATCGGCCAAAGCGCTCAATTCCTCTGAATTCTACTTTAATAAATTTTTCTTGATACCTTTTTGTGTGTCAAGTGTATTTTTAACACTTCTCTGTGAAAATGTAAAAATAAGGAAACACAGAAGAGGAAAAGTAAACTTCTCACCACAGTCTACTTGAGTCACCTTTTTCTCCACGGAATAGTATTGTTTTTACACTTTCCGAAGATCATAAATAGGAATTGTGTGCTAACATAATCTCAGAGGTAGTTATAACACCATATTTTAAAAAGGGAAGCATTTTTTCTTTTTCCTGTACTATACATCCTGCTTTTTTTTATCCTGGTATTAAATTAACATTGGGGGTAGGAGGGAAGGGGATAAAAGAAGGCAATAAGTTCTCGTTAAGGCCCAGGTATCTTCTTGGAGAAATGTTTCAAAATGCCTCCAGAGTGATTACCCTCACTGGAATCCTGGGATGTATAAGTAATAATAATAATAATAATAATAATAATAATAATAATAATAAAAATAATAATGGCATTTATATCATATTTTAAGGTTTTCAAACAACTCTGTTATTTAATCATCCCAACAGCTCTTTGAGGTATGTGCTGTTTTTACCTCTCTTTTACAAAAAAAGAAAACTAAGGCCAAGTGAGTTAAACTGCTTTCCTGTACTCACATAAGTACTAATTGTTTGAGGGAGGATTTGAACTTGAAATTTTGGCTTTCTGTTCCCAGCCCAGCATTCTATCCATTATGCCACCTATCTGCCTAGGTATCAGATAGACAGAAGGACTGTTTTAAAGGTCCTTTTAAGCTTAATAAAATATAAGTGATATGATATATTCAAAATTCTTTAGGAAGAAACTGAATATACAAAAGATTATATAGATACCGTAATTCGAATGATCTTGTGTCACCTTAACATGTAAGTCAATGGTTAGTACTAAACAAAACATCATAATATTCAAAATTCTGGGACTCAGGATTAATTCAGTAAAACCTGGAAAAATAAGTAATAAAATTTCTAATTCCAAGGCAACATTAGTGATATGACAGTTCTTGATACAGGACTTGGATACCCATAAATGTTAACTTAGATTTTTAGCTATTTTTTTCTCTAAAATCACCATTCATAAGAACGTACAATTTGTGATATCAGATGACGACATTTTCACAGGGGTTATTCTCAAAATGGAATGACTTTAATAGAGATAGTATACCCTTAAATCAATCCATTCAAAGAATAGACTGTGTACATTAGATAAAACATCACAACACAATTAGCTCTCAAGATGTGAGATGAGATAATGCCCACTAAAGCTATTCTTTTTAATCATAGTCTCAAAAGACTCATAATTTCAGTTGACCCAAAAGGCCAAGGAAAAGTTTTCCTCTGGGGTCTAAGTCACTCTAATCTATTGCCTTGATGGCTTGTGTAGAAAAAAAAGATGCAAAAAGACACCATTAAGGACAGCTATGGAGAGAAAATGAAGTTGAAGTCATCTAATTAGAATTAGGCCAAGTAATGGGTAATGAGAGTAAAAGACAATTGATAGAATCCATAAAAGACACAATGGGTTGCCTTTGTAGAGCACAGAAATTTTTGGTAGAAGTTCTATAGAAGTTTTATGGATAGTCACAAATAAATGCCTCACAAGTTGAGAAGGCTAGCATGGGTTGTAATTTGTACTAGTAGAAGGAGTGCACACTCCAATCAAATTATGAAACCACCACAGTATCAATAAAAACATGACCAGGTCTTAAAAAGCCATAGAAAATAAATGCTGGTCAATTTTCATATATACATATGTATATACATATCTTTGTGTATGTATATATGAATGTGTATTATACACACAAGTATACATATATACACACATAGACAGAGGTAGAGAAATAGACGGAGACACAGAAACATAGAAAGCTAAGTGGCTGAGTGGATAGAGACCTATACTTGTAGTGAGGAAAACCTTAGTTCAAATCTGGCCTCAGATAATCACTAGTTGTGTGACCCTGGGCAAGTTACTAAACCTCTGTTTGCCTGAATCTAATAAAGAAAGAAATGGCAAACCATTCTAATATTTTTGCCAAGAAAACTCCCATATGGGGTCACAAAATGCTGGACATGACTGAATGACTGAACAAATGTTGGAGTAAAAAAGTAAGCCTTCTGGGAGCAATTGACTTTTTCAGCCGTTAAGAAATAACTGTTTTCAGCCTGTTAAGTCTGTCATGCAACACATCTAACTTAGTCTTTATGTTGGCTAAAAATACTTGCTCTATAAATTTTCAAATGTGTAACTGACATTTATCAAGTCCAAATGTCCATAGGCTATTTGATGCTACTAAAACATCCAGATACTAATGTTAATAATATTTTTAACTTTATAAAACAGAGTAGAATACCTAATGTAAGGACCTATAAAACAGCTTCTTTCTGGTTTGCATTGTTCTTAGTAAATATACAAATATCAGCCACAGAGTGGTGCTATATTAACAAATCTTTTCATACAAACTCAGTTTTTTACTTAAGGGTAATCTCTCAATGAGCAAAGCAGTTCTACTAACAAATTTAACCTAAGTGTAATTCAAGTGTATAAAGCAGATTCTATGCAAAAGCAAAGCAAAATAAGAAAACAAAGAAAAAAATCTTTGGATGCCTGTGTGACAAAACAGCTTGATTTGGATTGTTATGTGATTATACCATTACCTTTATTTAAAACTAATATAAAATACTTTGCATTGATTTCACATATACACACATAGCTTCAAAAAATATTTTTCACGTGTGATATTTTCACATAGGAAATGTATATCTAAATATGTATATATGTATGTGTGTGTTTAAATAAACACATATATATGTGTATGTGTACATGCTTGCTTTACTAGCTGGTTAGATTTTTGTTTAGAATAAAAAAAATTTCTTCTTGATGTGGGAAAACACCCTACCTGAGGAAACTGCAAGAACTGAGTGATCCACCCTGACTCCATCTTGACACTCAATTCTGAATCTCACTTAGTTTCCCTTCCTTTTCAGTTAAAGGTCTAGTCTAATTTCTATCTTGTGTGAAAATTGTATTTGCTTATTGGAATTGTGAGAAAAGTGAACTTGCTTGAACCTAACCCTTTGTGGCAGGGCAGCTGGACTACCTCTATCTGTTGCTTAAAGCCCTTAACTAAGGACGTAGGGTATGCTGACCAGAAAAGCAATCAGATCCAAAGAATGGTACAAGGTGCTTTCTCACAATTATATATCTCAAGCAACCGATATATCTTATCTGAAAACAGGCCTCATACTGGTCAATCAGTTATTGTTTCCATGTTTGTTTGAATACAGATACGCTGTGGAAGTAGAAGTCCTCTTTTTCTGATTTCAGGGAATTGTACCTGTTCATTTCCCTTCCAACTTGAAAGACCTCTAAATCTTTCCTCCAATTAGACAATCAGATTTACCAAATTTTATACCGATTGTTTTATTTTAAATAATTGGTCTTACTTAATTAGTTGTTTTTAATGCATACATGTTTCTCTCTGTATATGTGGGCCAGTATTAAAGCTGGGGAAGCGTGGTTCCAATTTTTTATGCAATGTGCATGCATTGCTTAGTGAATGAATATGCTCAGAAACTGAAACCTTGGTTTCCTCAGTCATTTCAGATTCTACCCATCATACTTCTCAATCCTTTGCAAAGGTAGGATATCCACAGGTATAGTATACAGAATATTTTTCAGACTTTTTCAGGTTAATAATTGATTTTCCTTTTTTCTTCATTCTCCTTTTCTTTTTTCCCTTAAAAAGGATTTTTTAATATGGGTTGGTAGGCATGGATGAGGAAAGATACTGAGAGAAATTCTGATTATCCCTTAAGCAAAGGAAGCACCAGCATGACTGGAGAAGGGACACATCTAACCTACAATTCCCTTGTGCTCAGAAGTAGCAAAGGGCTACCCTAAAGAGGATCCAGAGGAGGCAGAAAGTTACCAGAGTGCTCAGTTTAGAAGTTCCACAGAATGGCAGTAACCAAAAACTAGTGCAGTGATAATTAGCAGGATACTACATACAGAGTTGCAACTGTGACAGCCCAAGAGTAAGAATCCAGGGTATTTAGGGCAAGACAAACCATGACTGCTCAACCCATGCAAAAATACATTAGAGGAATAGATATTGGCCATTGCACAAAGTTACAGTTCTTGGACTAAAGCTAGAATGATGAGTACCTCAAATAAATCACCTACCACTATTAAAATATGCATGTGTACACATATGCAGACCTATGTATAGGTGTGTGTGTATGCATTGCCAGTCTAATGCTATAACATATGGAAGGAGGGATTCAAAGGGTAAAAATGGATTTTACACAAAGACTACATGAATATCAAGAAGAAATAAAGTCAAATGCTTTTAAATTAAATATTTAAAACACTAGAGGAGTGATTTAGAAAGAAAATGCGTATCTTAGAAGAAAAAAGTCATAAACCTCACCATCCAAGAAAATGAATACCTGAAAACAAAAATAGACCAAAGATAAATCAATGACTCTATGAACTTCAAGAATATTAGAACAAAACGAAAAAAATAAATGAAAAAACAAAACAGAAGAAAAATTAGATATCTGATATCAAAAGCAACTGAAATGGAAAACAGGCCAAAGAAGTATAATTTAAAAATCTTTGGACCTCCTTAAAACCATAATTCAAAAAATACTTCAAGAAATTGTAGATGAAAACTTACCATATCTATTAGAACTATAAGGCAAAGTAAAGAACAGAATATATGGATCATCTCCTGAGAGAAATGCACAAAGGGAAAGTCTCAGGAATTTCATAGCCAAAATTATGAACTTTCAAGGCACAGGAAAAGAATTGAAAAAAAAAAAACAGTATTGAAAATATCTAGAAAAAAAAACAGTTCAGGAATGAAGGAAGAATAGTCAAGGTCCATTGGCATGGAAGCTTCTACAAAATAATAGGAGAGCTTGAAATGCAGTATTCCAGAATGCAAAAATGTATAAACCAAAAATTACTAACTCTGCAATATATATTACTGCAGAATATGGGTAATGCTACAGAGGAAATGAATTTTTAAAGGAACAGGGACCTTCAAATATTTCTGATAAAAAGACCAGAGCTAAGTAGAATCTGGAAATATATATATATATATATATATATATATATATACAGGACATAGCCACTATGTTAATTCATTTTGCTCAGTTACACTTTTTTTTTTTTGTTTTAATTTCCTCGACTAACTCGGGGAGGGGAAGAAGTGGAGGTTAGCAATAGCGATGCCAATAAAAAAACATCTTTTTTTTTTTTTAATTCACAGAAGACAACATAAAAAAAGTCAGAAACACTCAAAAAGCAGCATACTAAAAGTAATGTCAACTGAAAATAATATGTAGAATATATGCCTTTTAGAAAAAGCTAAAGCAAGGGGTAAGAAATAAAGATTGTGATTTCATACAGAATCTTTTATCTTGTGTTCTACTGTGTATATGGAAATGTTCTTTTTTCACATTTAAGTACAGAATAAACATTTTAAAAGATTAAATTCTATCTTTTCTCAATATGTTATGATTTCTTAATTTTTGAAGAGAAACTATATGATATTCTTTAGGACATAATGCTCTATATGAAAACTAAAATGCTTTATATGTAAACTAAGCTACAACTTCAGTGACTGTCATTTTGTTGTAATTGACTAAAGATGTCAATTAGCAGTGTGAGAACATCAGTGACTTTATAGGCAGCAATATGTTTTCATTTTGCATATCACTTCTAGGCTATATGAATCTAGATCCATTGAATATTTTATCACTTGAGTTGACCTTTTGGTTTCAAGAAATCCTAGCAGGAAGTCAACACTTTAAAACACACCTAGCATGTTTCATTCAACTTTACAGGAAAAAATGGCATATTTTGATTGGAAATGTTTTTAATGTTCCTGTTCTATTTGTGGATGGTCTGCTAATTTCTAGCATCGATGTACAAGAAAAAAAGAAGACGAAAGAAAAGAATACAACTCTGCTCAGTATATCGTTGAGATAGATTTGTTATGCTGCATACAGTATTATTTTCATACATGAACCATTATTTGTACTTGGTTCAGTGAGTGTGACCCAAGGGGCAGCATGAAAGATTTTCCACCAATATCAAATGCCTTGGAAGGATTTGTAAGCTTTCACAATTTTATTCTGAACTCAGAATAAGACAGTGATATGGGAGACTGTCTCTGTTTATAAAGTGGGTTTGAGGTAGAGAATAAAAAGAACTTAAATTTTTTTCTCTTCATCTTTTCCTTCCTAACTGTTCCTGATCACTCTTTTCATCTGTTCACCTTCTCCCTTTGAAGATCAGGAAGGAAAGAAAGAAGAAAAAAGAGACAAAGTAAAAAGGAAAGTGGAGGAGGGAGAGATGAAAGAAAGAGGAGCTATGGAGAATGTTTATCATGTACTCCAAAGAAGCAGCGTAAAATTAAAGTCTTCTCAGAAAGAAGAAAAATGACATTCTACACTGACACTTCAAACCCAGTCCTAAATTTAACCAAAATGATATTAAAAAATAAGAAACTGTTGTTTAAAAACTGGCAAAAGCCTCAGTTTCAACAAAGGTGATGCTTAGACTTTTAGTAAACTGAGAAGAAACTCTAATTAGTTTATGCAATAATGGATGCTGAGTTCCATAGAGTTCAGGAAGAAAAAAAACAATTTTGCACAAGATACCAACGTAGGGAAAAAAAAACTTAACTTTTTTAATATAATAAAATAATAATATGCTATGCAACTAATCTGATTGTGAAATGTAGTAAACAATTTTTTTTCATAATGCATAAATGCAAATCCTGATATGCTGATCAGCCACAAGGATTTTTCAAGGAGCCACTGAATGCATGTGTGGATAGTTTTGGAATGCATTTTACCCTGGTTAAGATTTTGACTCGATGGAACTAAACTTATTTTAATGTACATGTGGTGGTCTTTAGACAGGCCTGATGCAATCCCCATTTCTGGATCAATTCCCTGAGGTCAGGGGTCATAATAAGTATTTAACTTGGGGGAAGCTGAAAAGCAATACTATAAAATAGAGAAAGATTGAAGAGTCAGGAAAAGTAAGGTTGGAAAAGATAAAAAAAAAATAAGACATGGCAAGTTACAAAGGCTATTACACAAGCAATCCATAGGCTGACATAGCATTCAGCATTTGGGGATAAAAGCAATTTCAGAGAAGGGGATCATGGATCTCTTGATCATTTCAGACTTATTGTGGCTTCTATGAGATCCGGACAAAGAAGACTTGTGAAGGAATAGAGGAAGTCATGAGCAATTCATCTGTCAACTCCAACTGCATCATGTATTCTTGCTTTATGTGTAATGACTGTATCCTTGCCAGCTAAATAAGTTATGTACACATATACATGATTGCGCATATATGCATTTATGAACATATGTGTGCATGGATACTTCTTGCTTTTCTTGTATCAGTGGAGAGAACTTCCTTAGCTTTCTAGAATAGTACATTAAGCTCATTTTTCCATAGCTATTTCAACAAATTTTCTGTTCTGTACTACAGTTACGGAAAAATTCTCTCCTTTTTGACACAGTAAGCAGTTCTGTCCATGATTCTTATTTGTGCCTTATCTCTCACAAAGAAAATAAGCTGGTCCAGGTAGAGTACCATTGTGCCTGCAGAGGTGGCAGAGTCAGGCTGCGGGAGCTGCCACTATGACAGATGAGATTAGCAAAGCTCGGACTGCCCAGCTAAAGGGAGGCAGCATCTTAGGGAATATAATTCACAAGGAAATTCCGGCCAAAATCATTTCTTTGAGGAAGGCCAGTGTCTTACTTTCCATGATGTTTGCCCACAAGCCCCAACTCATTTTGTGGTGATACCTAAGAAACGCAGATATTTATTGCAGAAGAAGATGATGAAAATTCTTTTGGACACTTAATGATTGTTGGCAAGAAATGTGCAGGTGACCTGGATTTGGAGAGAGGATACGGAATGGTGATCATGGAAGTGGAGACTAGGGTCAATCTGTCTGTCATTTCTATCTGCACATCCTTGGAGGACATCAGATGAAATGGCCTCCTGAATAAATTGTTGGAATGGTATCTTTTATTTAGGGAGCAAGGCCCATTTACAGCATGTATGTTAAGCTGAGTGTACTTGATGATTTCTGTGAAACAAGAAATACAGAAATCACTTCAAAATGTATACAATAATAGTTAGTTGTCTGTTACCCCCTCCCAAAAAAATAAGCTCCTTCAGGGCAGAAACAGTCTTTGATCCCACCCCTGGTGGATTCCCCACACCCACCCTTATTACTTAGCAGGGGGTTTCGTGTACCAGGTCATTGAGTGATGCCATTTAATAGCTGTTAAAGTAGCTAAGTGCCTGGCATTTTAAAGTTTAGTTTATATAGGAACATTGATTCAGTTTGCAATTTTCTTCCTCACTAGTTGAGCAATAAGTTTTACACTTGTGTGACTTCATATAGGAAAATAAAGGATAATAGGCTGAAAAATATAATTTACATGAATTGTTGCTGTGTGCCAATGATTGGAATGGATTATCATATTTTCCACATTTCTGTGAAAGGGCTCATTCAATATTTAGACTGGTAGTGTAGATCCATATTTCAGGAGCAGGTTCTGTGCTGGACATTTTTTAAAGCAGTTTTATGCTATACTAGAAAAATGCTTAATAATGACCATAGACTTAGAATTGTTTAGAGATCACAAGGTCTAACCCCGTCAGAGGAAACTGAAGCCAGAGAGCTGGACCCATTCATCCAAAGTCCACAGGTGGTGTGATTGGTAGGAGTGGGATTTAAAGTCAGGTTTTTTGTTTTTTTTTTTTTTTTATTTCAGAGTCAGAGTTCATTCTATTATGTCACTTTGATTCCTTATCCAATTATGACATAGGGGGGACATATTCTGTAAAGATCAATGAAGCTGATAATTTGGGATAAATGATTCATACTGATGATCTAGAGAAGACAATTATTTTCAAAGGACTGTCAAGTGGAAGAAAGATTAGATTTATTTTGCTTCTCTCCAGAGTACAGAACTAGAAACAACTGAAACCCAACAGCATTTATTAAGTATCTGCTATGTTTAAGTTAGTTTGCCAGTCCAGTGAAGCAAAAATAAAAATATTAGTTCTTGCCCTCAAGAAGCTTCCATAGCATTTGGAGCATTTGGAACACAATAATTTATATGCACATATGTATGTATATTTACATGTGTGAGGTTACTTGTATTTACAAAGCTGATACAAAATGGTCAGATTTAAAAAGGGAGATAATACTAATAATTTGGTCCATCTTAACAGCATCTTTACAGATGCTGGGGAGCTTATAAAATCAAAATGACGAGGAAGTGCATTCCAGTCATAAGCACTTCAAAGACCCAGAAGTGGAAGATCAAATGTCCCGTACAGAGAACAGCTAGCAGAGAGATGTGACAAGAACTGATGGAGTATGAAGGACAGTAATATAAACAAGACTGGAAGGAGTAGGGGAAAGACTCTAGATGTCTTTAAATTCCAGATGAACAAGTTTGTATTTTTTGGTGAAGGGTAATTGGTCTGAACTAAGTTTTAGGAAATCAATTTAATATTTGTATTTAAGGTAAGAGGGAAGAGGCTAGAAGCAGGGAGCCTGATCAATTATTTGACTATTACAAGTCATCCAGATAAGAGATCATTCATTCAATAAGCATTGATTAATCATAAACTACATGCTTGTTACTGTGCTAGGTGCTATTACTGTAAAGACAATAACAAATCAGTCACTAACCTCAAGGAGCTCACATTTTGTTGGGTGTGAAAGTGAGGAGAATAAGGATGATAGGTCACCAGGAATATCACAAGTTCAGATTTGACTAAATGACTTTTGAGGTTCCTTTCATGTTTGGATTTTTTTGGTCTACACAGAATAAATTAACCAAATAATTAACAAATCTCTTCCTTATTTACATAAAACAAAAACTATTCCAGTAGGACCACTTCATATACTTAAAAACACTAGAATGACCAGAATTTAAGAATAACTTGAAGGCCCAAGCCGCATCAACTGCAGGGCAAAAACACCTCACTTGTAAGTAAAATCATAATATATGCTTATAATTATTTGCATATATAGTTGTTGCTACTGTTCAGTTGTCTAAGTCATGTATGACTTTTCATGACTCCATTTGGGGTTTTCTTGGCAAAGATATTAGAATGGTTTGCCATTTCCTTTTCTAGCTCATTTTATAGGTGAAGAAATTGAGGCAAACAGGCTTAAGTGACTTGCCCAGGATTACACAGCCAGTAAGTGTCAGAGGCTAGATCTGAACTCAGGTCTTCCTAACTGGGAACCAAGTATTCTATTCATTGAGCCATGTAGTATAACTATTTTTTTTTTAATGCATTCAATGATGCAACTGGTCCTTGTAGTGCTAAATCATTAGTTTTCAGATGTAGTCCATAACTATGGAGCTAAGATTATTAAAATATTATTAATAAACTTATTTCAACTCTCAAAAAAAAAAAAAAAACAACAGGTCATGGTGGTACAGGCAGCTGGGTGACTCAATGGATAGAACGGGCCTGGAGTCAGGAACACCTGAGTTCAAACTGGGCCTCAAATACTCACTAGATATGTGACCCTAGGCAAGTCACTTAACCTCTATTTGTTTTAATACACTAGAGAAAGAAATAACAAACCACTCCGGTATCTTTACCAAGAAAACCCCATTTGGACTCAAGAGTAGTCGTTAATGACTCAGAAGATTGAACAACCCCAACAACATAATGATGCAGAATGGACTGCCTTGATTACTAGATCATTTGGCAAAACGCAAGAAATGCTATATTGGCCATCCTCAAGCTGACTGCAGCATTTCATATAGATAATGCCTTAGTATTTTTTTATGAATTAAGGCAGCAGAAATGCTCTGTCTTGCCGAAACTGTGAAGTTCCACTACTAAAATGGAAGGGAGAAATTATCACTACTTAGATAACTTCAGGGGGTAATATGTTTCCTAAATGGGTAATTCACACAAAAGTGTTTTCTGTTTTATTTTTCTTTTGTACCACATTGTCCAGAGAATTCCCTCAATTATCCTCATTACTTCATTCATATAGTATATACATAGTATAGAGAGCCTAACCAGACCATTTCTTATTGATCCTGTCCTAGGATAAGATGATTTCAGTGGAATAGATATGATTTAATTCAACTTAATTTATGAACTACCTACTATGAGCAAAGCATTATGCTAGTTAAAGGGAAAAAAAAGGAAAAAAGTTCCCTTTGTAAACTTAGCTCAAGTGCACCTCTTCGTAGGACTACCATAAAGATGTTGTAGCCTAATACAGTCATGGCACAGAAAATAGAGTGAGATGTATTTTTAATCAATTTATCATCTTTGTCATTTAGAATACCTTCACAAATTCTAATCATATTTACACATATGGATTGAGAAATCAGAAATCTGATCTGTTAAAATGCATGACCCTTAGCCCTGTTCTCCATGGGAGGTTAACACAGAATTTCTCCATACAAATTTTTAAATAATTTTTGGTTATCTCTTTGTAATCATAACACTAGGCTTCTGAATAATTTTTAAAGGAAATTGATTTACTTGTGCTTTGTAAAACACCAATACAGTATTTGAATCTCAATGAAAATAACAATTAATTTGTAAATCAAATACACTTAGAGTTGAGTGTATGTACTTTTTTACCAAAAAGAAAATTTTCTCCATACACCAATATCTATTACAAAACACTTGTAGTTAACCAGAAAAACATGATTCATAGGAAGCTTAGATTGTACCAAACAAATGAAGAATAAGCAATAACAGTCTATGTGTATCAGGGTGAAGGGAGAGTTTTAGTTTAAAAAAAAAGATGCATATTAAGTTTATAGTCATTTTTTGATAATTCTTTGTAACAAAACAGGGAAAAACTAAGCATATATGAATGCTCTAAATCTATATCAGTTATAAACACATGCACAATGTGTTGTTCCCTCGAGCAATTTGTGTAAATTTAAATTAAAAGCAATTTGGTGCAATGCTGTTTAAAAATGTACTTTTTCTTTTATATATTTCTCTTCTATATTACACTTAAACATAATGTACATATTATATATATATGAGTATATATGTAAATATATAAATATTCAGCACTAGTCATAAGTTTGATTTAAATAATTATAAAACTCTACATTTTATTTCCCTATAAACTGGAATATAATAATAATTGTAATAGCTGAAATAATAACACTAACACTTTGAAAAGTGCTTTACACATTATATCCTTCCATTTCTAGAAAATGAACATCAATAAAAAAATCATTTAGATTCTGATTAGTGAGAGGTAAATTTTTATTCCCTCAATGGAACTACCTTCTAAGAAGCAGTATGGCCACCATTAAAGTAAGAGCATAATAAAACCATTGATGGATATAATGGCCTTTCCACACTATCCAGAACCTTGTCATTCATTATCATGAGAATGAGTGACACTTCTGGTAGAGGTCCAACAGTATCTTTCTAGAAAACTTGACACCTACAGTTGTCACCCAGAAGGCTTGAAAAGCAAAGCCAATTTACACTCTGGCATAGGACATGGAAAGGTCGGGCACAATACGAACTTAATTTTTGACTCTGTCTCACTATCATCAAGGTATTTTCCTCACTGTGGTAGATAGCTCAGGGAGCCTGAGATGTCCAGCAAGTCCTTTACCAATGCAGCACTGGACTATCTATGATTTGAGAAAGAAGACCTATGCAATTGGCTGAGGGTCTGAGGGTTTACATGACTTCCTCAGGATCTCATAGTTAGTAACGGTCAAAACAGGAAGTAAAAAAAAGTTTTTATTTGTTCACACTATCCATGATTCCACATTCTCTCTCCACTCTAGGCACTGTACTGACAAAACTGTTCACTGTACTTCTTCATTACATACATACACAATCAATACAGCTTTAAAAAATTGAAAGTTAGATTTCCGGAGGTACATTTCCTGAAGGATCAGAATAAATATTAAATGCTGTTAGCCTCTATGAAACCTCATTTTCTATTTCTCTTGATGGTTTTAATACCATAAGACATAGCCCTCTTTTTTCTTTCTAGTTCTCCCTTTTTGTTGTGGTTTCGAACTCATCTCTTTAAACCACCTCTTTTTCTCAATATCTGTAAATCACTATTTACCTTCTCTTTCATTAGCTACCAAGGCATTCTACTTGAAATAGATCTCCTACAAGACACCATTGGCACTGGTCACTAAGTGGTCAACTGCAAGCTATCTATAGATACAGGCAAATAAGAGGTACAGGGATTCTGGGTTTCTTGGATGCTAGGTTGTATATAGAGACAGGGGAGTAAAGATTATATGTGAGGCCCAAATCTGTCTCTGTTTAAACTTTAGGCTTGTTTAGAGTGAAATAATATTGAAATTTGTAATTCTGTGAAGCCTGGTGTATAGACTTAAGGAAGATTTAGGCACTACATGTATTTTATAGGTTTAATTCTTACTGTTGTCTATAATAATAATTACTCTGAAGAACGTGAATGGATCTCAGTAGTAGAGCAGAATCAGTATGTCTCTGGAAGTCACCAAGTTATTATTACCTGATCACTTCTTAGGATAGGCTATCATAGTTAAAGACAGTAGCTATCATAGTTAAGTGACAACTTTGAAATGCTAATATCCAAAAATTTTGTCTAGATACCTTTTTCAATTTGATGACCCCTTCCTGTGTATCTTCATCTGTCACGATGTCAAACAAGTTTCCCCCATCTCCTGGAACAATGTTGTATTCAATTTCCGCATTTTTCCCAAAATCAGGGTCCACAGCTCTGATTCGTCCAATGGCTGAGCCAACTAGTGAAGACTCGGGTACTTTCAGATGAAAGATACCTGTTAAAATGTACACAGCAATTAATGTTAGAAAGGAAAATGTAATAGAGTACGTAGTAAGAATATCAGATTCTAAATAAAAGCTTGTAGGAGATAAATCAAGATGAGAAAATGTCAGCACTCTAGAAATGATATACATCTACAAGGAGTAATCAAGAAGAAAAGACATTTTGCTGTCATAGCAAAGATTATCATAAGTACTAAGTACTTGTCAGTTTCTTCAACTTTGCTCTTGAATTCTTAAGAGGAGACATTAGATAAAGAGAGAACATTTAAAAATAAAATCAGTTTGACCAAATATCATCTATTCTAACTGCATTCAGATGTCTCAGTCAGTCAATCAGCTGACATTTTTTAAGGGTTTATCATGTACCAGGAACTGTGCTAAACTATGACCCCCAAGGACAGAACTTGGAGAAACCTGTCTCAGTAATATGGATGGAAAGCTAGAGAAAATATCTGAAAGGTAATTTGTCATATTGAGATCAGTTCCCTAGTGCTGCTGTGCCTGCACTCTCCAGGATATGCAAATATTTCTCCCTTATACACAGTCAAAAAATTAGTTTTAGCTTTATGTACCTATTTCTTACAAACAGTACAGTCAGATAAATGATGATTGGAGCAAGACACTTAAAACAAAAGTGAAAAGAGCATAATATTTATCACAAACACATTCTTACTAATCTTTGAACTTATGATTGTTGGCTCAAGGTTGCTTTATATCCATCAGAATTAATAAAGATTTCTTTAACAGCTTTCCGAAATATAGGGTGCAATGTTGAATCTCAGACACAAGGGGGAGCGCCAACAGAGCTAGAAATTTGGGATTGCTAAAGATTTGCTGGAAAAGTCACAAAGTCCCATTTAAACTTTGAGTATTAACTCAACATTCAACTTTATAATGACTTCAAAACTCAATAAAAGAAATATCACTTGGATGATTTTTTATGCAAGGACATTATTTGCCTTGATAAAATGTCCTTCCCCTGCCCCCCTCCAAATCAAAGAATCTGATCAAAGCAAAATAAAACAGAAAGAATTCCACATAGATGTTGAACCCTCTCTGCTACTGGTCAGTGGATAGAAACAAAAAATAATCACGCAAACCTTCTCGTTTTAATGAGAATAAGATACCTTG
Source organism: Notamacropus eugenii (assembly GCF_028372415.1). Lineage (NCBI taxonomy): Eukaryota > Metazoa > Chordata > Mammalia > Diprotodontia > Macropodidae > Notamacropus > Notamacropus eugenii. The sequence goes on from NC_092875.1 coordinate 376,083,004, forward strand.
AAAACACATTCAACATTTTGGTTGTGAAGAACAACCTTGTCTCTAGAAACTCCACTAGAATCATTTGTTATAGATCAAGCATTACCAGACTCCAAAAGCTACCTGACCCCTGATGGGAAGACTGAACCCTGAGGAGATTCAATTATTAGTAAGTCGGCCTGGAACCTCAATATCTTGACAAGACACAACCTGATTTCTGATTCTCTAATACAGGCTTACCCTCCAGGCTGCCCAAAGTGTGTGCCGGCTACTAAGCCCCCGAGGGACCAATGATAACCTATTTGAATTTCTTCAAGGAAGAGCATACTTCTGTCCTATCATACACTCTCCATCCCAGTGATTCTAACCTTACTTCCCTATCATGGTATGAACCTTGATTCCCCTCCCTTTCTGCCTTCACTTTGCTCCCAATCTCCCCTTTATGGGCAGCTAGGTGGTTCAGTGGATAGAGCACCAGTGCAGGAGTCAGGAGGACCTGAGTTCAAATCGCACCTAGACACTTGACACTCACTAGGTGTGTGACCTTGGGCAAGTCACTTACCCCAATTGCCTCATCCTGGGTCATCTCCAGTCATCCTGATGAATATCTGGTCACTGGATTCAGATGGCTCTGGAGGAGAGGTGGGGCTGGTGACCTACACAGCCCTCCCTCACTCAAAACAAAGTCAAGTGCAAGTCATGTCATTATTTCTCTGATGGCATGGTCTTCTTCGGCAACAAAGGAGGAACACACACACAATCTCCCCTCTATAAACCCACCCCCCGACCCCCCTATGCAATATTCCCTTCAAAATCCACCCACTGTTTCCACTGTGCTTTCTGGAATGCCAGTTCCATAAGTAACAAAGCTGCTTTAATCTTAATTTTTTTTTTTCTTTTTTTCCTTCACTTTAATTTTCTTGCTTTAACTGAGTCCAGGTTGCCTCCTAATGACAGCATCCCTGGAATTCTTTTCCAGTACTAGCTGCCATTTCATTCTCCTGCTACTCTGTGATTGTTGTGGGACACTTAGCAATTCCAAACTTTTTCATCCCTCCTCAAATCTCCTACGGCTGTCCCTCACCATACTCTCTCGGAAAAGAACCTTGCTCCATATTTCACTTTAAAAAAAAATAAGGTTGCTTGCTGAGAGTTCATCTCAACTCCTTCAGATACTTTCCCCACTCTCTCCCAAACCACAGTCTTTTGGTTTTTCCTCCATTAGATTAGGACTAATAATTTCTTCATCTAAGGGTCTTCCAGGATATGATTCCTATCATGGAGCCCACCTTTTTCTAAACAAAATGTGTGGAGAAGTGGCAGGGACCAAAGAAATAAGTCTGGCTCCACTGATGTGGCCCAAGAACATTTAAATACAGGATGCACTTCATTGATATGAAAGTCAATATTTCGTGTCACTCTCATCTACTCCCCACCAATATCTCCAGAATATTATATACTATATCACCATTCAACTCCTGTCTTTCAAACTGAAACTTTGAAACGTCATTTCTGAACCTGGAAATAGCTTTAGTACTAGTTCTTGAAAGACACAAGAAGTCATCAATAGGAAAACTACTATTTGTGAGATTTCTATCAGTTTTTATGTCATGTACTATATTATACCTAGGTTGGTGTTTTATGATGTGCAATAGAATATATAACCCCTTTACCCAAAATCCATTAGTATAGGACTCTCTCCTTATTGGTAGAGATTAAAACTCTGAGAAATTGGTGAGAGAAGAGAGGGTTCCAACTTTTGCCAATCCCCTTTGAGATTCCTTTAGAGAGACTCCCCTAAGGGACTCTTCAGAGCCAATCCCCTTTGGGATTAGTCAAGCATCAAGTTATCTTCTAACAATGAAATTCTTTGGGTGCTGTTGGATTCCAACTTCAGGATAGAAAATGGAAGAATCCGCTTCAAGTTGCCAAAGGAAAAAGTCCCTGACAAGACAGGAGATAAGCAGCCAATTTCCCTCATGTTCATATTTTCACCTTGCTACACTAGAGATTTTGAGGCAATTCCCATTGAGTAAGATCATGGACACTCTTGGTTGAGCTAAGCTCTCTCTCCTAATGGGAAAGCTCCTTCTCTCTGCATTGTCTGATATATATTCTCCTATATGTAAGTTCTCTGATTTCTGTTTTGTTATTATTTGGATAAATGGTTTTCTTTATTATTCACTATGTGTGTTCATTTTGTAACTTGTATTTAGTGGAACAATGATTAAGCCTTAGATACAGAATTTGAGCTCCCACTTTTCTCCCATAACAACAAAACAATCAGAAGTTAGATGGAACTAGTTAGATTAGTCTCCCAGACTAATAATATTTAAGGGAGTAACAATATATACTTCTAGCTTGGTACCTTCTCTCTCTGAGAAGAATAGAGAGACCTAGGGTCCCAACTTTCTGTTTCCCTTCCTGTCAGGAATAAGTCTTCCTTGCAGAACAGTAGTGGGGAAGAGCCTATCTAGGTCTATTCCGCCTTCTTTTGAGATATACAAAGAAAGAATCCACACTACATAGGGAGGCTTACTATATATGTGGGGTCCACTACTTTATTGTTCTACAGATATAAAATTCATTCCAATCCAAAAAGCCTGTGCTAGATGCATTGTTCTAGGCACTGGGGCACAAAGACAAAATGAGAGAAGGGGAAACTAACTCGTGTCCTCAAGGAAGAGTAGCGGGGAGGGATACAATAATTAACCAATAAGTATTTACCAAATAATCTGAGCTGGAGGAAGTAGGGAGCATAAAAAGGAAGTGAATAAATAATAAGAGTATTTATTAAGCACCTAGTGCATGCCTGACACCTTATTAAAGTGGCATTACAAATACAAAAGATACAAAATCCCAGTCTTTGGAGTTTATATTCTAATAGAGGAAAATACAGACCTTGGGGGTAGGGTGGGGGAGGGAATAATGACTAAGAAGGAGGGCTTTGGTCACTTGGGAATCAGAAGACTTGTTATTTATGATGGCTTAGGAGCTAAACATTTAAGGAAGCTAGGTATTCTAAGGAGAAGAGGGAGTACATTCTAAATAGAAAGCATGCAAAGGTAAAGAGGCAGGAGACTTGAGATTCTGTGGAAACAAAGGAAGTTGGATAGTTTAGTTGGAAGGTCGAGAGTGAAGAGGAGTAACGTTCAATAAGCTTAGAAAGCTGTGTTTCGTAAATAACGAAATAAATAAACACGTAGTTTAATAAATGTATAATATTGTTTAGGTAAAACTTATTGTCTTAATTTTAGAAGACTAAGATCAAAAACAAAACAATAGAAACCCCACATCTCATAAACTAAGTAAGCTGGGGTGGTCATTCACACCATTAGTTTAGTCTTAAAAGGCTGCTTAGATACTTTTTCCGTTGACATCTCTCCTTTCAAGGTGACAAGCTGAGAGTGTTTGTACTTAAAGAACAATTTATAAGGCCAACACAAAGAAATGTCAAGTCAGACTAACTCCAGCCATTTCTTTGAAATATTTCAGTGACAGATTAAAGAGGAATTTTCAAAGTAGCAAGCATAAGGTATATCCACAAATCCCATTACAGGCTAATAAGACACAGAGACTTCCTTTAGGGTTGAGTGACTTACACTGTCCAACAAAATTTGACTCTGGAATGACCCAATGCCATGTCGCAAAAAAACATTTATAGCCAACATGACTGAAACAGAACTTCCCAATTCATTTCTTTTGTGAGCTTAGGTCCTAGCTGACATAAAATACAGATATACATAGCACTTTTCAAGTAGATATATTTTTAGCAAGGAGGAAGGTGCTCAGATTCATTAAGATGAGCATTTCTTAATAAAATATTGAAGTTGGTTGTAAAGTCCACGGAATATGGAACAAGTCAGAGAAACTATACATTACTCATGTCAGATTGTTTAGGTTATATCAGTTTATTTTCAATGACTTGGCATTTCATCATTGCCGGAAACTCAAATGTAATAAAGTTGGGGTCATTCAGATTAATTCAAAACTGAAGTAATCTCCAGTTCTGTCATGGGCTGATCTTTTATGATGTACTACATAATTACATTGCCATCGTCTGCCTGAGGTTTACCTTTGATGAATATGAAATATCTTAATGGTGTAACCTGTACAACACAGATTAAAAAATAAAGCAGGTAACAAGAAATCATATTGATATGCTAGAAAATCCAGGGAAGGGAGGTGATTGGTAGTTATAGAAAATGGTTTTACTTTGTTCTTTTGTTTTTTGCAGAATGGAAAACTACAGAGCAATTAAGAGAAATAGAAGCCAAAGATTACTGAAAGTTTTTGATTCTATTGTTTGCTTTGGGATATCTCTAATTGATCCTAAGAAAAAAATACAATTGTCTGGTATTGTTGTAAACGTATGCATGTATGTGCATGTGTGTGTATATATATATATATATACATATATGCATAAATATTTTTAAATGACACTAGTGATTTAAAATGGATTTATTTATAAAGAAATATAATGTAATAGCTGTTAGTGAAGTACTACTTGGGTAAATATGATTAATAATATGAGTGAGAAATAAATAATAGAAGTGAAATTGAAATCCATGAAACAACTAAACAGAAATCAAGCTATTAGTATATATTGTTGTTTAGTTTCATCTGACTCTTCATGACCCTGTGGACCATACTGTCCATGGGGTTGTCTTGGCAAAGATCCTGGAGTGGTTTACCATTTCCTTCTCTAGTAAACTGAGGCAAACCGGTAAATATCTAGTAAATGTCTGAGGTCATATTTGAACTCAGGTCTTCCTGACTCCAAACAGTGTTCTATCTGTTCTATCCATTGAACTACCTAACTACCTTCAGTGACTATCATATACACGTAAGCTAATAAAAGTATTTAACCCAACTTTCATTCAAAAAGACTTTCATTCAATAAAAAACATTATATCATAGAAATTAATGTATCCCTTGGTGAAACTCATCTATACATTCAGAGTGATATAAGGCATTTATATGATATGCTAACACCTACCACCAAAGTCCTACTTCAATTCTTCTTCGTAGCAAAAAATGACAGACTGAACAAATTCTAATGGAAGGTCTGTGAATGAGGCTCCAGGGATCTCATGCATGTGCTATCTTGGGACTAACCTAAGTCCTCAGGTAAATTCAGAGTGACTTAACCAGTTTAACTAAAGAAGAAATGAACCAGGTAAAAGATCATGTAAAGAAAATTTTTGGCCAGGGCAACTCATGAAACTTTCCACCAAAGAGCAGGATGTTTAAAATGTTCACCAAAAGAGTATGGGCCCAGATGAAATCATACAGTCTTTAACATATTAACATGTAAATGATTACTGATCTTTGGAATGTGGCAAGTCTAGAAGTTACAATTTTTCAAAGGCTATGAAAAAAACTTGGAAAAATTCTTAAGCAGAATTTTTCTTAAAGAAGAGCTATTATTTTGCATTTGAAAATTTGGTGGGAGAAAGGAGAAATCCCTGTTTAAATGCATGGAGAAACTATGATTTGAATTTTAACCTTGCCTTTCTTTTATGATGTATTTCCTAGACTTATAAATAGACAGCCAGACTACAGTGTAATTTAAATGCTAATTTATCAAAGATCCACCAAGGCATATATAATTAACTTTTTAAAATTTCAAAACTGCAAAAGAAAATAATCATGCAGTGAGTTTTTTGTTTTCCTCTTCCCTAACATGGATCAGTGTGGAAACTAAAGACCTAATGCTTCTTCCCCCTTATACAAAGCCAGATACCTTGTAGAGTTCACAGTAAATACGTAAATAGTTTCTCCCATAGGCAATCTATATCTGTATACGTTAGAATGTTTACCTGGGGGAGTGGCAAAGGAAGTCGGACTTTGATAGAAAAAAGAGGGAGCCAACTGACGGATTTGGAAACTTTAATTCTCACTAAAAAGTTTTTTGTCACTTCTTGCAAGTCGTACTGTTGAAAAAGGAAAAAGAGTTGGTGGGTGAATAACTTATGCTGTACCTTATCTTTTAAAAGGCCTGAAGCTATAGACATTTTCAATAAGCACAAATTAAGGCACGAAGAATATATTGAACTTGGTACAAGTATTCTGATAACAAAGTGGAGCTTCCAGCAGAATTTTGGTCATACATACTAAGTATGTACAGCAAACCTTACCCCATAGTGAGTCAGGGCAAAAGAAAGGTAATCTTGATGATTCCTACAGTGTGACTGGGTCAGAAAATCTTTTAGGAAGTCAGGAGTTATTTGGCATCGTAGAAGGACTAATTTTCTTCATACAGTAAAGCTCTTCACCTTCAATGACGTTGTCATGCGCTGAACTGGATTTTATTAATTAATCAAGAAGATGAATATTTATTGGGTATCCATGGAACACTCTGCACATTAATAGCAAGAATTCTACAAAATCCTGGTTAAAAACTTAACAAATCTTCCTTTATTGCATCCAGGCAAGAATTTACTTCCCAGATTTGTTACCCAAACACAATCCTATAGCTAAGGAGCGGTGGCCCTGTTAACTGTGTTCCTGAGACGTATCACTTAGAGATATACTGTAAGATTCAACCTATAGATATTTGAATACAGCAAAACTCAACATTTTCCAACAACAACTGCATTTTTCTCTATATTAGGGGTTTTAATCATTTTATATCCCATTGGTAGTGTGGTAATAATGCTTCTGTATACCTTCTCAAAATAATGTTTTAAATGTGTAAAGTAAAATACATAAGATTACAAGGGAAACCAAAAGCTAAGGAAAGTAAAGATATAATCTAATTTCCTATTCAATTTCACAAACCCCTTAAATCAATCTGTGGACATTTTAGAGGTCCATGGAGGTTAAGAACTCTTCCATATAGTCAATCTGCAATTTATAAACAACATATAAAGTCACCTCTCCCATGCCCTCATCCTACTTCAGAACCACTGCTGGGAAACATTGTTTATGCTGAGGATGGGGGAGATAAGTGGAACTTTTAAAGAATCTTAGTTCAGAAAGAAGAGTGTAGATAAATATAAAGAAGCTGATCTTGAGGAACTTTTTCCAAGGCAGCACAGGAGTCTTTGGACTACAGCCTCTAATACACAGGTAACACTGACTACCCTGTGTGTTTACTACAGGTAAACACACAGGAACACCACTAGCAGTGTTCTAGCATTAGTGCAGGTTCACTCTTGATCTGGGTAGACAGGAAGACATGAACAGAGCCACAATAAGGTGTTAGTTAGCTTACTTTATTCTAGTCTGTTCTTCTCAAAGAGGTTAAAGATAACGGGAACACCAACTCCTACAGCTTCCCTAATCACTCTTCTCACAAGAGTAGACAAGAGGGGCAATTACCCCTATGTCTCAATAGGGTCAGTCAAGACAAGCACAGCATTCTAGTTTGTGCATTCCTCTAAATCCCCTCAGTTTTCAATGGGAGCCAGTTGACACAAGTACATGCATTCTTTTATTAATTGCCCAAATCACAAATCCCCATGGGTTCCCCAATTACTGACTATGCCCACTTGATTTATAGGGCAATAGACCTCAAAGAAGGCATATTACCAACAATAATCACATAGTTTAACTTTTTTATCAATATCATCATTCAGCTCAAGTATAATAAAAATGACACTATGTCACCCCCATATCTCACTGTGCAGCTGCAGTAGGACCTCCTACCATTATGATTCTAGGAATTACTTTCTAGGATCTATGGAGCTACTCTGGGAATTATAATCTAGAGATTGTTATGACCATGGATCCTGAGAACTAAACTATAAGAAAGAATAACAAAAGACTCCTTTCTTACAGAAATGATGTCAGATAGGATTCCACCAAAAATATTCACAAATATTACCTAAATTTTAAAATTTCTACTAATTTTAACTTTCTTAAATTCTACTTATTATACAATATTTGGGGTTAATTAGCATTCTCGTAAAAAATATCTTACAAAGGTTTTGTATTTTCTTTTCTTCTTTCTCTTTAGGTAGCCAGATGGCACAGTGGATTGGGCATTGAACCTAGAATAATGAAGAGCTGAATTCAAATCTGAGTTCAGATGCTAACTAGCTATATGACCCTGGATAAGTAACTTAAATTCCATCTGCTTGGCTTCCTCATCTGTAAAATAAAAATAATAATGGTGCCTACCTCTCAGAGTTGTGAGAATAAATGGGATAACACATGCAAAGCAAAAGGAAAGAAAATAAATGCTTGTTAAGAGAAAAAATTAAAAATTAAAAAATTAGAATTAAGAAGCTACTTAGTCTACACATTCACATGAATGAAATTCTTCTGCCGACAAACTGATTCTACCTCTTAACACCTGGCAAGAACAGACTGGCAAGTAGAACAAAACACTTTGGGAGCTAGTGCAGGTGTGGACAGAGACAAGATGGCAGAAAAAAGGCAACTGAGATGAACTGTCAACATTCCCTCCATACAACTTTAAAATAACTCTTAAAATCAAATTTTGCAGTGGTACAGCCAACAAAAGGTTAAGGTGATACATTTTTCTGGTTTTAGAAAACTTAGAAGGTTGGTAGAAGCAGGTTGTTACACCTGAGGTGGAAGCCTGTCTGGAGCCCACACAGGCAGAGAGAGCAACAGTCAGTGGCTTCACCAGAAAAAGCTTTGGGGGCACTCAGTTCAGAGGTGGTAACAAGTTAGACAACTATCCAGAAAGAGGTTAAGGGGGACCTTCTGCTGGTACCAGGTACACCTGACACTGGTGGCAGCTCTATTACTCACATGCAGTTCTGGGTCTAAGTTGCAAGGAAGAGAGGAATAATAAGTCACAAGGGAGTAGGGACCCTAGTCACAGTTCCATGGAAAAGAGAATGCTAGTGCTTATGGCTGCAGGAGCCCTTCCTGGGAAAAGGCTGGAGGACAGACCAAGAGAGCAGGGACCATACCTCTCCAAAGAAGAAGAAGAAGGAGAAAGAAAAGAAATAAGAAGCTGCATTGCTCAACTCAGGCTGGCTTAATGCTAAAAGAAGCACAAAAATTCACTGAATAAAAGAACCCCTTAAAAAACAGAATAGTAGGGGGCAGAGCCAAGATGGCAGAGTAGAAAGACACACATACACAGAGCTCCGAACCCACAACCCACAGAACGGCTAGAGGGGACCAACTCACGGTTAATTCTGCACCCAGAGGCCACAGAATATTGGAGCGAGGGAGATTTCTGTTCCGGAGAGACCTGCAAACCTCTCCCGGGGGGTCCTTCGCGCTGCGGAATGGGCGCCAGGACTGGGAGCAGAGGGCAGCCCTGCAGCGGCCACGACACCATGAGGAAAAGATCCAAGAGGGCTACGGGGATGGGATCTCCAGCGGCCACGCGGGTCCCTCCACCCACAGAGGGACCTGCAAACCTCTCGCAAAAGGTCCGTCGCGTTGCAGACGCAGAGCCCAGCCCAGACCTGCGGTGGCCGTGGCTCCGAGAGGTACAGATCCGAGCAGACTTCAGGGACGGGATCTCCAACGGCCACAGAAGCCCCTCCACCCACAGGTGAGGACGGTGGGTGAGAGAGTCTCTTTGGCGGGTCGAGAGCGGAGTGGGGTGCCCCCATGGCTTGGGCGCCCCGGGAGATAGAAGCTGAGAGGCAGCTGCAGACAGGGGCTCCCCAAGCGGGCGGGAGCCTGGATCCATTGTGGAAGGTCTGTACATAAACCCCCTGAGGGAACTGAGCCTGAGAGGCAGCCCTGCCCCGACCTCAACATCTGAACTTAATTCTCACACTGAATAGCAGCCCTGCCCCCACCAAAAGCCCTAAGGCAGGAAGCTGCATTTGAATCTCAGTCCCCAAACACTGGCTGGGAGGACCAGGAGGTGAGGTGGGTGTGAGGAGAATATTCAGAGGTCAAGTCACTGGCTGGGGAGAATGCCCAGAAAAGGGAAAAGAAATAAAACTATTGAAGGCTACTTTCTTGGAGAACAGACATTTCCTCCCTTCCTTTCTGATGAGGAAGAACAATGCTTACCATCAGGCAAAGACACAGAAATCAAGGATTCTGTGTCCCAGCCCACCCAATGGGCTCAGGCCATGGAAAAGCTCAAAAAGAATTTTGAAAATCAAGTTAGAGAGGTGGAGGAAAAACTGGGAAGAGAAATGAGAGGGATGAAAGAGAAGCATGAAAAGCAGATCAGCTCCCTGCTAAAGGAGAACCAAAAAAATGTTGAAGAAAATAACACCTTGAAAACTAGCCTAACTCAATTGGCAAAAGAGGTTCAAAAAGCCAATGAGGAGAAGAATGCTTTCGAAAGCAGAATTAGCCAAATGGAAAAGGAGATTCAAAAGCTCACTGAAGAAAATAGTTCTTTCAAAACTAGAATGGCACAGATGGACGCTCAGGACTTTGTGAGAAAGACAGATATCACAGAACACAGTGAGAAGATTGGAAAAATGGAAGATAATGTGAAATATCTTATTGGAAAAACAACTGACCTGGAAAATAGATTCAGGAGAGACAATGTAAAAATTCTGGGACTACCTGAAAACCATGATCAAAAGAAGAGCCTAGACATCATCTTCCATGAAATTATCAAGGAAAACTGCCCTGAGATTCTAGAACCAGAGGGCAAAATAAATATTCAAGGAATTCACAGAACACCGCATGAAAGAGATCCAAAAAGAGAAACTCCTAGGAACATTGTGGCCAAATTCCAGAATTGCCAGGTGAAAGAGAAAATATTGCAAGCAGCTAGAAAGAAACAATTCAAGTATTGTGGAAATACAATCAGGATAACACAAGATCTAGCACCCTCTACATTAAGGGATCGAAGGGAATGGAATAGGATATTCCAGAAGTCAAAGGAACTAGGACTAAAACCAAGAATCACCTACCCAGCAAAACTGAGTATAATACTTCAGGAGAAAAAATGGTCTTTCATGAAATAGATTATTTTCAAATTTTCTTGATGAAAAGACCAGAGCTGAAAAGAAAATTTGACTTTCAAACACAAGAATGAAGAGAACCATGAAAAGGTAAACAGCAAAGAGAAGTCATAAGGGACTTAGTAAAGTTGAACTGTTTACATTCCTACATGGAAAGACAATATTTGTAACTCTTGAAACATTTCAGTATCTGGGTACTGGGTGGGAGTACACACACACACATGCACACACGCACACATACATAGAGACAGAGTGCACAGAGTGAATTGAAGAGGATGGGATCATATCTTAAAAAAAAATGAAATCAAGCAGTGAGAGAGAAATATTGGGAGGAGAAAGGGAGAAATTGAATGGGGCAAATTATCTCTCATAAAAGAGGCAAGCAAAAGACTTATTAGTGGAGGGATAAAGAGGGGAGGCAAGAGAAAAACATGAGGTCTACTCTCATCACATTCCACTAAAGGAAAGAATAAAATGCACACTCATTTTGATAGGAAAACCTATCTCACAATACAGGAGAGTGGGGGACAAGGGCACAAGCAGGGTGGGGGGGATGATGGAGGGGAGGGCATGGGGAGGAGGGAGCAATTTGAGGTCGACACTCATGGGGAGGAACAGGATCAAAAGAGAGAATAGAAGTAATGGGGGACAGGATAGGATGGAGGGAAATATAGTTAGTCCTATACAACACAACTAGTATGGAAATCATTTGCAAAACTACACAGATTTGGCCTATATTGAATTGCTTGTCTTCCAAAGGGAAGGGGTGGAGAGGGAGGGAGCTAAAGAAGTAGGAACTCAAAGTGTTAGGATCAAGTGTAATGTTCTTACCACTAGGAAATAAGAAATACAGGTTAAGGGGTAAAGAAAGCTATCTGGCCCTACAGGACAAAAGAGAAGACAGAGACAAGGGCAGAGAGGGAGGATAGAAGAGAGAGCAGATTGGTCACAGGGGCAATTAGAATGCTTGGGTTTGGGGGGGGGGGGGGATAAAACGGGAGAAAATTTTTAACCCAAAATTTTGTGAAAATAAATGTTAAAAGTTAAATAAAAAAAAAAAACAGAATAGTACAAATGGAAAAATTGGTACAAAAATTCACTGAAGAAAAGAACACCTTACAAAATGGAACTGGTCAAATGAGAAAAGAGTTACAAAATCTCAGTGAATAAAATAAATCCTTAAAAATTAAACTTAGGTAAGTGGAAGCTAATAACTTAAGGAGACTTTAAAAAACAAGAAGACAAAGCCAAAATAATGTAAATATTTGAAATTTGAAATCTCTCATTAGAAAAACATGTAACTTAGAAAATAAATCAAGGAGAGATCATTAAAGAATTATTGGACTAAATGAAAGCCATGATCAAAGAAAGAGCCTAGACATCATATCTCAAGAAATTGTCAAGAAAAATTATTTCAATATCTTAGTTCTGGAGGATAAAAATAAAATTGAAAGAATTCATCATTAGCCTCCTGAAAGAGATCCCAAAATGCTATAGCCAAATTCCAGAGTGCCTACTTCAAGGAGGAAATGCATCAAGAAGCCAGAAAAAAAAACTCAAATACTGTGGTGTCACAATTAGGATAACAGAAGATTTAGTAGCTTCCACAGTAAAGGAGCAGAGGGCTTGGAACATAATCTTCTAGAAGGAAAAGCAACTAGTATTACAACCAAGAATAATCTACCTGGCAAAATCGAGCATGATTTTTGGGGGCAGGGGGTGAGTGGGAAGGAGGATCAATATTTAATGAAACAGAAGATTTCTAAGCTGTCTTGATGAAAAGACCAAATCTGATTAGAAAATCTGACATTCAGATACAAGACTTGAGAGAAGTATAAAAAAGATAACATGAAAGAGGTCTCAATAACGTTAAATTGTTTATATTCCTACATAAGATGATTGTACATTCTAAGAAATTTATTAGGAGAGTCAAAGGGGTTTACTTAGAAGATGACACAGATGTGAGTCAATTATGGTTGGATGTTTTCCAAAAAAATAATGAAGGTTTGAGAAAGAGGGATGATCTGGGAGAAAGGGAAAAGGAGAAACAGAATGAGTGAGAGAGTGGCAGACAATGCTTGAACTTCACTCTCACCAGGATTAGGTCAAAGAGAGAAGAATATGTGTACATGCTCAGTTGTGTATAAAAATGTAATCTATCCAATAGGGAAACAAGAGGGAAAGGGGATATGAGAAAGAGGGCGGGCAGATTAAAGAAGGCACTGGTTAGAAATAAAATAAACTTTTGAGGATGGACAGAATAAAGAGAGAAGAAACAGAAGAAAATGGGATGAAGGCAAATACACAGTAATCTAACTGTGAATGTGAATGGGATGAACTCGCTCATAAAACAGAAGCAGATTACAGAATGAATTAGAAAACAAAATCCAACAATATGTTATTTACAAGATAAACACTTGAAACAGAAATATACAAAGAGTTAAAATAAAGAGTTGAAGCGGAGTCTAATATGCTTCAGGGGAATCTAAAAAAGACAGGTGTAGCAATTATGATTACAGACAAAGCAAAAAAAAAAACCAAAACAGTCCTAATTTAAAGGGATAACCAGGGAAACTACAGTTTACTAAAAGGTATTATAGACAATGAAGTACTATCAAAAGATTTTATAGCAAATTTCTCCAATAAAGGTCTTATTTCTTGATGACATACTTCATATAGAGTTGACTTGAATTTATAAAAATGAAAGTCCTCAATTGATAAACAAAGAATATAAACTAGAAGTTTTCAAAAGAAATCAAAGCTATCTATAGTCTTTAAAATGTTCTAATTTACCATTGATGAAAGAAAGATAAATAAAAATAACTCTTAGACACCATCTCACATCTACCATATATGACAAATGTTAAAAGGAATGAAGGAAAAATCAGTATACTAACAAATTGTTAGTGGAATAGTGAATCATTGTAATCACTTTGGAGAACAATTTAGAACTATGGCCAAAGGGCTATAAAACTGTATATACCCTTTGACCTAACAGTACAACTACTAAATTTGTATACCAAAAAGATCAAAGGAAAAAGAAAAAGACTTAAATGTTCAAAAATATTTATAGCAGCTGTTTTTATGGTGGTGAAAAATTGGAAATCAAAGGGATTCTCATCAGTTGGGGAGTGACTGAACAAATATGATATGGTTGGTTGGTAGTGACCAAAATGACATCACCATGATAAAGTGAAGTTTCAGTGTATCGGACTATGGCTGATCAGACCAATATGAGTTGGGAATACTCTACCACACATTGGGCACAGATAGTCCATGTAAATATTTGGCGTAGTTACTCCAGATTTGCACATCCTATGTTTCCTCTGTGCTGTATCAATTCTACTTTGCTCATAAAGCACATCATCTTTTCTGATGTGGGCACACCATGCTGAGCAGTCCGGTGTCAGTGTCTCCCATATCACATAGTCAAATCCAAAGTTTTTGAGAGAGACCTTGAGAGTGTCCTTGTATCTCTTCTTTTGTCCATGATGTGATCGCCTGCCCCATGCAAGTTCTCCATAAAACAGTCTTTTTGGCAAGCATACATTTTGCATTGGAACAACATGGCCAGCCCATCTGAGTTGTGCTCTCTTAAGCATAGTTTGAATGCTTGGCAATTCAGCTTGAGCAAGGACTTCTGTGTCTGGTACTTTATCCTGCCAGGTGATCCTCAGAATCTTCCTAAGGCAGTTCAAGGGTGATTTCACAAAAACATGGCAAGACCTATATGAACTAATGCAAATTAAAATGAGAAGAACCGGGAGATCCATGGGCACAATAACTGCAATATTGTAACGATGATCAACTATGAAAGACTTGGTTGCTCTGATCAATATAATGAACCAAGACAATTCCAAAGGATTCATGATAAAAAAATGTTATCCACCTACAAAGAGGGAATAGATGAACTGAGTCTAAATTGATGTATAATTTTGTGACTTTATTTTTCTTGTTTTAAAAAAATGGCTAATATGGAAATATGTTTTACATGATTCAGTGGAGGGGTGGGAGGGAAGGAGAGAAATTGGGATTCAAAATTCAAAAAGAACAATGTTAAAAACAAATAAATAAATAATGAAAATAAATAATAATAATAAACAATAAAGTTAATGTTAATAAGAGATTGGGCCTGAGGATCACTAAGAGACTGAGGGAATAGAGAACTGAAGTAAGGGCTGGGAAGTGGAGAAAAAAGAAAGAACTTAAGATAGCAAAGACCCATTCTGCCTATTTCTATAGATGGTCCCAAGAAATGGTGAATAGCATTTCCTATTCTTTCTTCTTCAACTGTTTGATCCCCATCACCTAGGATTCAAAATTCAGCATAATTTTGCTTTCAAAAATTTTAATTACGGGTTTAACCCGTAGGTAGTTGCTATGGTATAATACCTTCCAGGTTTCAAACCACAAATTTACAAATAAACATATTTCATTCACACAGTGGGGTCAAATATGCTAAATGATCATTATATTTATAAAATAGTTGATTATTCAAATATACCAGAGTAAGTCTATAATTCAGATGACTCTCTTCATCAAATAGTAAACATGACACAGATTTTGGAAAGAGCTTGCAAGTTGTTGAGCTCATCAATAACTTTCCATTACTTATCCATTTTATGTTATTTTTAATTTTCCTTTAAAAGCCCCATAAAATATTTATGGGTCATTTAAGTCATCTTTAATTCTAATGAAATATGATGGAGTGATAACTCCAGATAGTTTCACCTTTTATCTCTAGAAAAAATAATACAGCATACTAACTTTGTAAAGGTTTCTTAAGTGACTTCAACATATTTTGAATAAACCTAGGGTGATCATCTTTGGTACTGAAGATATAAATTTGAAAATAAACCTACAGGACTTCTGATGCTAAAATGGAGACAGGTGGAAGGAACCTTCTGAAGCCCCACTCTCCAGATTCCACTTCAAATAACTGGAAAATAGCCTCAAAATTGGTGTAGGAGCAGGACGCAGTTCACCAGTCCCTCAGGAAAGGTCTGTCTAATTAGGGTGGGATAGGACTGGGAGCCAAGAGCAGCACCAGCACCCAGCCTCACAGCAGGGGGCTAGCAGCAGCCAGGCTCACAGCAGGAGGCCTCCACAGCAAAGGGCTCCAAGCCTCGACCAATGTATCAGTGAGTTCCAGCCTTCCTACAAATCAGTAGCCCCCCTAGTTAAGTACCCCACCCCAGAGATCCCACCCCCAGCACAAAGTACCAGTGAGACTTTCATCCTATTGCTGAACAGTAGTGAAGTCCCTCCCCAAGGCTGGCCAACAGTAAGACTACCCCACAGGGCCTAGCAGCACAGAGATCCTGTTTTCATAGTTAACCCAGTAGCCACAAAATTACTCCTTCAGGGCCTGCTAGCAGAGAGGCCCTGTTTCCATAGCAACTGGGAAGTAGGACCCCACCTTTGGAACAGATCAGCAATAAAATCCCTCCTCCAGGGTGGGTCACCAGAAAGAATCTGTTACCATAGCAACCCAGCAGCAAGGCCCCCACCCCTAGAACAGGCTAGAAGAGCCTAGGGAAGACTAACAGGGAGGCCCCATCATCCAGTCCAAGCCAGAAGTGATGCCTCCTCTCCAGAGAAAGCCAGCAAGGAAACTCTGAAGCCCAGTGAAAGCCAGCAGTAAAAACAAGAGTCCCAGTGCAAGACCAGAGCCAAACTCTCACATAAAAACACCAAAGTCTCTGAAGAGTGAGCAAAATAATCTTTTTAAAAAGCTTGACTATGTTGATAGGGAGGACCAAGGCGCAAACTTACAAGGCAATCATGTCTTAAATGTCTACATGTGAAAACTCAAAGAAAAATATAATTTGGTCTGAGGACAAAAAAGAATTCCTGGGAAAGCTTTAAAAGGCAATTTAGAGAAGGAGAAAAATTGGAAAATGAAATGAGAATAAGGCAAAGAGAATCGTTAAGAAAGAATCAACATCATAGGAGGAGATACACAAAAACTTACTGAGGAAAATAACTCTTAAAAATAGAATAGAATTTCCAAATGGCAAAGGAAGTACAAACCTTACTAAAGAAAATAATTCATTAAATATCAGAATTGCTATAAGAAATGATAAGCAAGCAAACTTCAGGAAAAACCTGGACTTACATGAACTGATACTGAGAGAGCAGAACCAGAAAGAACATTATATGCAGTCACAACCACATTGTATGATGACTAACTTTGATAGACTTAGCTCTTTTCAGCAATGCAAGGATCTAAGACAGCTTCCAAAGACTCATGATGGAAAAGGCCATCCACACCCAGAGGAGAAAAAAAAAAAACCAAAAACTTTAGAGTCTGAATGCAGATAGAAGCATACTATCTGTGTGCTCTCTCTCACTCTATCTTCTTCTTCTCTCTCTCTCTGTTTTCTTTTGTTTTTTCTTTCTTGTGATTCCTCCCAATTCTTCTTTACAATATGACTAATGTGAAAATATCTTTAATATGAATGTGTATATAGGTCCTTTACCAGATTGTACATTGTCTTGGGGAGAGGGGTGGTGGTGGGTAGAGGAGAAAATTTGCAATTCAAAATCTTATGGAAGTGAATATTGAAAACTAAAAATAAATTAGTTTTTAAAAATGCTAAAGTTGAACAATTGGAAATAAATGACTCTATGAGACATCAAGATATGATAAAATAAAATTAAAAAGTTAAAAAAAATAGATAAAAATGTGAAATTTCTCATTGATAAAACAACTAACCTAGAAAATAGATCCAGGAGAGATAATATAAAAATTATTGGACTACTTGAAAGCCATGATTAAAAAAATCCTAGAAAACATCTTTCAAGAAATTATCAAAGAAAATTGCCCTGATGTATTAGAACCAGAAAGCAAAATAGAAATGAAAAGAATCCACTGATTTCCACCTGAAAACGATCCCAAACAATCCCAGAAACATCATAGCCAAATTCCAGAGTTCATAGATGATGGAGAAAGTACTGGAAGTAGCCAAAAAGAAACATTTCAAACACCATGGAGCTGTAATAAGGATTACACAGTACTTGACAACTTCCACGTTAAAGAACTGGAAGGCTTGGAATATGACATAATGGAAGGTAAAAGAGCATTTCAACCTCGAATCATCTACCCAGAAAAACTGAATATAATCTTTAAAGGGCAGCTAGTTGACATAGTGGATAAGTACCAGTCCTAAAATCAGGAGTATCTGAGTTCAAATTTAGCCTCAGACACTTGACAATTACTAACTCTGTGACTCTAATTAAATCACTTAAGCCCAATTGTCTTGCACATATATACATACATGTATATACAACACGCACAAGCATATGTATATATGTGTATATATATATATATACATATAATATGTATGTGTATAAAATCTTTCAGGGGTAAAATGAATATTTAATGAAATAGAGAACTTTCAAGCATTTCTATTAATGCTGAATAAAAAAGCTGAATAAAAAAGAATATTACCAAATATTACCTCCAAATACAAAAAAAGGGGGGGTAAGAAAGAAAATTTCATATGAAGAAGGAGGGTGAGACTGAATGGGGTGAATTACCTCACATAAAAGAGGCTATCATAATGGAGGGAAAAATGGAGTTAGGGATGGAGGATAAAGCTGAAACCTTACTTTCATCAGAGTTGGCTCAAAGAAGGAATAACATACAGAGTCAGTTGGGTAATAGAAATCTATCTTATCCTATAAGGAAGTAAAAAGGAATAAGGACAAGAGAAATGGGAGGAGAAGCTGGTAAAAGGGAAGGGTATAGTGGGGAAGGAGGTGAGCAGCAGTAGAACACTTGTGAGGAGGATAAGAGAGAGAGGGATAAATAAAAATATAGCATGGAGAGAAATACGTAGTTACCATTACTATAAATGTGAATAGAATGAACTTACCCATAAAACAGAAGTGGATAGCACAATAGATTAAAAACAAGAATTCTACAATATGCTGTTTACAAGAAACACATTTGAAAGAGAGCAATACATACAGGGTAAAAATAAGGAGCTGAAGCAGAATCTATTATGCTTCAGTTGAAGCAAAGAAAGCAGGAGTAGCAATTGTAATCTCAGACAAAGAAAAGAAATTCTGCCTTGCTGAAAGATATAGACAATAAAGTCATATCAGTTCTACACATATATACACCAAATGGTGGGGCATCTAAATTTTTGAATGAGAAATAAGGATCAGGGAAGCACAAGTAAAGTGCTACCTAGGTTTAAGTTTCAGAGATCAGTGCAAGTGAAATGTGAAAAACCAAAGGACAAAATCAAAGCTCCATTGAATCAGTTCCAAAGAGTCAGAAGCCTCTGGAAGCCTGTGGCCTAGATTTTTACCCTTGACAGAGACTTATCTTGTTTCCAGGTAGGGAAATGTAGTCTAGTTGCCCACTGTGTGTGGCTGCTTCTAGCCTTGAATATGGTTTCATTCAAGGTTTTCAGTCATGCTCTTGAGCCCCAGGAGTTCTCTACTATAGAGATACCTGTATTGTCAGTTGTGAAAAGTCTGAGCTACTGACACTGTCACAAACCACAGTGAATGGAGAAAATGGAATGAGGATGAAAGTCAAAGCAACAACCTCTCCATGTCTCAGTTTTTATATGTGTAAAAATTCAATAATCTCTTAAATCCCTACCAATTCTAAAACTGATCCAATTTAGTAGTGTAGAGTTATCTTGGTTTCCTCAAGTTTAGAACTAATTTCTCCTATTTGGAACAAGATTTCTGTGTTTTGGTTCATTGATCAATGAATTACCTCCATACTCTCCTCTTGGGCATACTGCTTTTACCTGGTCAGAAATTAAAGCAAAAAGGGATGGTACAGATTTGATGATTCTATAACAAATGGAATTTCTCTAATCAGTTATATGGCAGATTCCTCTATATTTTTAGCTGTGGCTGCTGTTCTAACTTGAAAATAGAACAGCATTTCTCCTAATACTTAGGGGCTTGTATTTATGTTTTAGGTCACTGCACAAGGAATTCTCTGTGTACATAAGAAGGCATTAAAGTGCTATTCAAGCCTTGGGTATACTTTCACTTCATTACATTTTCAAACAATCAACAGTTATTCATTGAATATGGATGTCATTGGACATAACACTTAGGAACTTAAAACACATTCCTTAAGCACAAATTGTTTCATTTTCTATTTATATTTTCTTCCTGTGATCTCATCACTTCTCTCATGACTTCAATTATCATCTTTATACTGATGGCTCCCAAACTTATGTATCCAAACTTTATGTCACTCTACAGAGCGAGTTCTTGAATCACCAGCTGCCTATTGGACATTTTCACTTGGATGCCCCATGCCCATGCATATCTCAGCATTTTTAAAATAATATCATTATTGAACTCTAAATCTATTCTTCCTCCAAATTTCTCTATTTCCTGTAAGGTCTGTATCAACATTTTATTAGTCACTTAGACTTGCAACATCAGCATTATCTTCAACTTTTCCCTTTCCTTTACTTTTTCCATATCCAATCAGTCAGTCTTATTAATTCTACCTCAACATCATACTCCCTATTCATCCCTTCCTGATCAGTGTGTCAGAGTGAAGGAGAATAAAGATTTTGTAGCATGCCTACTATCTGCCACAATGCCATAAGCACTGTGCTAAGCATATTATACTTATTACCCTACTTGATCTCACAACAACTTAGTTCAACCCTCATTACTTCTCACCTGGACTACTGTAATAACTTCCTAATTGGTCTTCTTCCTGCTTCTAGTCTCTCCCCTCATCAGCCTCACATCCACATAGCTGCCAAAATAATGTTCCTAAAGCACAGATTGGACCATTTTGGTCTCAAGCTTGAAAATATCCATTGCTCACCTTAATTCATTGAGGATAAAGTACAGCTTTTTCCACTTGATGTTTAAAGCCATTCACAATCTGGCTGCAATCAACCTTTTCAGACTTACTGTATATTACTTCCCATCACCCAAAGTGCTTGTTGTTCTAATTCAGGGTTCTATCTCCAGTCTCCAGCCTTTCACTCAGCCTTTTGCTCCTAATATCTAGCAATATACTCTCTCTTCACTTCTCCTACTTCGATGTCTTCAAGGTTCAGATCACAGTTGGGTGTCACTTATTTTTAAAGGAAGCCTTTCCTAATCGCACCAGTAGTTCATGCTGTTGCCCATCTTAAATCATCTACTTTTATTTAGTAAACAATTTGCAAGTTGTGCTGCTCAGTTTATTTCTTTCAGTCATTATTTCCTTAGTGCCTAGTGCAGTATTTTACATAGAGGCGTTTAAGAAAGGCTTGTTATCTTCATTTGATTTTGGTTCGGCTTATGATACAGTTTGCTTTACTAAAGAAATATACCAGGTACCTGATCTCTTTGCTTATGGGACTGTTAAGTAGATATCTCAAGCAAAGTAAGGTATATGAAATGGAAAAAAATATGAACTATTTAAAAAATTGAGATTGAGATTCTTTTGCTATCCATGATTACCCTTTGCTACCACTATCAAAAAATGTCGAAAAAGAACTAGCTTGATGTGGACGAACTTACTCAAATACTTCATTTGTATAAAAATTTAAATGTATAATATTCTTCAATGTAACATTTTAGAGACTCTATAGCCAAGAACAGCATGAATTTTATAATTATAATAAAAGCAGAAAATAGAATGATGTTCACAACAAATATTTTCTGCTCTGATTTTATTCTACACATTTGTAAAACTTTAATCATTAATGGGTAATACCTTGTAAAATAATTTCCTTTGTTTTTTAGGACTTTGAGCAGTGTTGAGGATTACCCATAAAAACAGGGTATATGATCATTTCATAGTCCTCATATTGCACTAAAAGAAATATTAGATGACCTGAAGCCTTTATCTTAAAAAACCCTTTTCCTTATGCCTTTGCTTATAAGAAGCTATGTTGAATGTCAAGCAAATTGAGAATTCATGGAGAAGTAGAAGTTTACAACATATTCATTCCCATTCAGAGTCATAAAATGAAAGGTTAGGACATTGAAGAGGGTTCAAAAAAGACTTCTCAGGCAGTATAAATTATTTCTTGATATCATCTGATTTCAATCGCAAAACTGCCATGTCTAGTCCAAAGAATGTGGAAATACTGGGACTAATTCTATCTCAAGAAAAATAAGTGCATCATTTGCATTACTTGCTTTAATACACACATGTATGTAAACTCATATACATATATATGCATTTGTATATATTTTTGTTGTCTCATTCATTTGTTTCAGTCATGTCTGACTCTTCATGACCCTATGTGGGTTCAAATCCAAGCTATTTGACCCTAGACAAATCACTTAACCTTGTTTGCCTCAGTTTCTTTATCTGAAAAATGAAATAGAGAAGCGAATGGCAAACCACTCCAAAATCTCTGTCAAGAAAAAAACCAAATGTTGTGAAGTTAGACATGACAGAGACAACTGAACAAAAACAACAAGGAATTTCAAATGCCTTTGAAATATACTCTGGGCAGGTGGGGTGTATATGTGTGTGTGGTGCAAATATGTCTCACAAGGTAAGAAGATCTTGTTATTTACACTAGATCAAAGATTTGGTTTTATTTTTCCCCTTACATCATGGGACTATTTGGCAGTCTGGTGAAGCCGATATCAAAATAGTGCTTTTCAAAGGATAAAATGAAATACATAAGATCATGATAATTATCAAAATATTAAAACAAAACAAAAAAATTCATGAACCCTATACTAAGAACTCCTAGTCTTGACAGAAACTAAATGAAAATTAAACTCCTTCAAGGCTATAAACATGGACATGTACATGTGTTGTCTAATATTCTATTGCAGTTAAGTCTTAAAAATTTGCTAAAATGACCCGATTAACTTGTTGGCTATTACTTGTCCTGATTATTATGGTGGGAGGACAAAAAACCACTTATTTCTCTTCCCAGAAAGGCTGAGACTTGTTATTTTAGAATTTAAAAACTGGCTATATGTCTGTAGGGAGGAACTTTTATTTTTTCCCACTTAGGGATACATATTTTTTTCTACCAAATCTCAAGCACCATGTTTGGACTGCTGCTTAAAAATACATTTACATAATAGGATTTAGTGGTATAAAGTACCTTGAGGATCACACAATTCAAAATTCTCATTTTACAGATCAGACAATTTGAGGTAAAAAATGGTTAATTAACTTACCCAGATAGATATCTTAGACTCAGGATTTGAACTCACATCTTAAAACAGATACCAGGAAGTGATTAGGTCTTAAATGAGGGACGTACATAGCTCCATTGAAAAATCTTTTGAGCAAATCTGATGGAACTGAAGGGTAGCTATTAATGACCAGCCTCTATGTAAAGTTATTCTCAAGGGTAAGTTGAGTGATACAGGGGAAAGACATTTAGTTGGGAGAGAAAAACAAGTCATCTAACATCACTTTTTCTCAGAAGAGATAGAATGTTTCTAGCTACTACCTTGTAAAAACATAATTATTTTATTAGGTAAATAATAACAGCTGCATCCCCTTAGTACATTATATTTTACTGTAACTATTTCAAAAAGATCTATACTTTCACACACAGAGGGAAATCTTAATGCATGAATCAAAACAAAAACTAGTGACCAGCATTCTGGTTATGTGTCTTCCCCAATTTAACCGATCTGATCCTCTTGGGCAAAAGATATTCGTTCCCTTACTGGATCTGTATTTGAAGCATTTCCAACTTGGCAGTATCTCCTAAGGCTTGTTCCCCATTGTCAGTCTTTGAGAACATAAATCATCTGTAATAGGAGTACTAGAGAACAATTTTATTAGTCAATAATGGTCCAAATGTTGCTGTTATTTTCTAAGTATTTTTTTCTTTTTTTCCCCTTGAAGATGTTCATTTACTTATAATGATATAGAAATAATTTTTATTCATGGCATGCAGTTCAGAAAACCTATTTTCAAATATACACTTTGTATGTGTTGTGTGTACATGCATGCATGCATGTGTGCGTAGATTATGCAGTGCTTTTTTCTTTTAAGTCAACAATAATTGTCAACTTAAGAGTCACCATCAATGATTTATTTTCAACAAACAATTATTTCTTTTTTACCTGTGGTGATGCTTCTGCAAGATGACTCTGTCCCACTTGGGAACTATACTGCAAACTTTTATTTAATTTGGTAAGAAGTTCATTCTATTAATGTTATATAGGTATTTGTTCTTATGGAAGCTAAAATAAAACATGGGTATATTGGCTGCATTCCTATCACTTATTAACTGTCAAACATTTTTATGAGAAGCTGTATCACCAGAATATTTCCCTTTTTCTTACTTTTGAATTTCTCTCTTTGAGTTGCTATTTGTGTTTAAAGTTTCCTTGTTCCAGGTAAGGTACACCACTTTGTAATTTTGAGAAACACGAACAATGCATCATGATTCTAAATTACTGTCCTATTGCTGGGTTTTTATATTTGTTTGTTTTTACTGTAATATTTTATACACATAATATATAGGATCTCTGTAATTTCTGATAAAGTAGAACTATAAGAATAATTTTGCTATAAACATATCTGCTTCTTTAGCTGAGACAGTAACAAAACTAAAAAGTGAATGCTTAAATGTCGAGAGTTATGGAAGCATTGTCAAAGATGAATAAGGAGATGTGGCTTACATGTCACACACTATAACCCAACGTAAGGAAGGATTTCATGAATTCATATTGCATGAATTGGCCTCCAAGATTCTGAATGATTAGCAATACCATATGATGCCTCCTGCACAGTGTTTTCTTGATTCAAGATCCTGACCTATTTGAAAGCACAGCATGAATTTGATTAAAAATGGTAGCAGTGTATTGTTTTCCATCAGTTTATTTACATATGAGTATCTTTGAAATTCTGAAGAATCTAACTGATAAACTAGAAACAAAACATTGAGAAATGAATAATGTTTACATAAAGACTGTTATACTCATATATGAGAGGAAGGTAGTTTTTTGTAAATTTCACATCATAAGCTAGAGATGAGTCACATTACTCATGCAGCAAGATGGTGAAGTGGATAGAGTACAGGTCTGAAGTCAGAAAAACTGGAGTTCAAATCGAGCTTTAGATACTTATTAGCTGTGTGTCCCTGGGAAAGCCACTTAACTACTGTCTGCATCCATTTCCCCATCTGTAAAATGAGGATGATGATGACAATAGCACCTCCCTCCCAGCATTGTTGTGAGGATCAATCGAACTAATTTAAAGTGCTTAGCACAGTGCCTGGCACATAGTAGATGTAATATAAATATTAGCGATGATAATGATGACAATGATGATGATGCAGAGGCTCTAATTTGGAGGAATAGAAGGCAGCAGCAAGAATGAAACAAGAAGATGGAAACAGGAGAGGAAGCTAAGACCAAGAGAAAATGGGAACAGAAGTAACTAACAGAAGACTAGATATGGAGCCTGACTGGAATTGAATCCACAAGCAGTCTCTATAGCTGTTTCTCTGGGAGCCATGACGATTAGAAAAAAAAATATATTACTTTCCTGAGAAGTGATTGGTTGGAGAAAGAATGAGTCAGTTGAAAGAACTATAGCCAAGTGGCATCTGTAGTTTCTAAATTCTGACGGGAGGAAAGAAAAAAAAAAATAAAACAAAACCTCTGCTATTTGAAAAGCTGCCTAGACTTATTGTTTCCTAACACCATCTACAGCCTGAAAGGAGAGAAACCTCTCGAGGATGAGTGTGTTAGTGTTTACTTCCTGAAACAACTTAACAGAAGGGAAATGTGAAGCTTTTCATCTGTTTCAAGCTATGCTGATATATTTCTGCTAAAAGAGCATAGTCCTTTGTTAGTACTCTGCTAAGTATGTCTCTGCGTTAAAAGAGATTGACACTGCTTTGGTGACTTGAGAGTAGCAAGAATACAGGCTTTTGCTTAATAGGAAAGCTGAGAGGACCAGAAGAGGAGCAGACAGAATAGAGATAGTTTTACCAACAGGGACAGGCTGTTCTATAAAGAGACCAAGGGCATCACAGCCTGATGTCTAAAATCATGAACTGTCCTGGGTTTATGGGTTTACCTATTAAGGTGTACCTAGTAGGACCTCCCTGCTTTGTTTCTGTGTGTGTCTGCTGTCTCTCATAGATACTACAGCCGTTGATAGAAAAGTGTAGTCCAGGTTTATGTGTGGACTATTATGTTTCGGTTATATCTGTGTTTGCCTTCTGTTGAGTAACTAATATGTCTATTCTTGCTTTTATCTTCTTATTTAGTAAATATTTCATGTTCAAGAGTTTGTGTTACAATGTGATTATGTGTAAATGAGATACATTCTTGGTGTTGTAGGAGTTACTATGGCCAGTAGTAGAACGTATTACATACACACGCACACACACACACACACACACACACACACACACACACTCACACACACATGGGGGCACGCACACAGCCAGGGCCAGAAAGAGAGAGAGAGATAGAGGGAACGTAAGCCTATGAGAACCTCTTAGCAAGATGACTGAGTCATTCTATTGAAGACAGTAGAAATCTATAGTAATTACATAGTTCATTTGTTGTTCCACAAGGCATACTTTGGGGCATCTAGGGGGCATAGTGGATAGAATGCCAGGCTTAGAGGCAGGGAGATTCGATTTAGTGAGTTCAAATCCGTCTGGCCTTAGACACTTACCAGCTATGAGACCCTGGGGAAGTCACTTTAACCCTTAGACACTTACCAGCTATGAGACCCTGGGGAAGTCACTTTAACCCTGTTTGCCTCAATTCCTCATCTGTAAAATGAGTTGAAGAAGAAAATAGCAAACTATTCCAGTATTTCTGCCCAGAAGACCCAAAATGGGGTCACAAAGAATCAGACATTACTTAAAAATGGCTTAACGACAAAAAGATGACCTTTAGTTTCTACTGAGAATTTTTTTCACCTTCTTACACAGAAAGTCCATTAGCTCATAGACACATGGAAGAATTAGAGCCTATCAGGGTGAAGTACAATGCTCCCTATAGTTAGCTATTTAAGCAAGGGTAATTTATAAAGTGCCTAGTGTGTATCAGCCACAGCGAACTATATAAATAGGAACTTAACTTCCTTAACTTAGGAACTTAACATCCTAAAGCAGCATTTTGTTGATGCTAGGTCTTTCTGAAACTAGGTTGTACAGTAGAAAGAAGACTTTACCCAGACATTTAAAAAATTCCCCTTTCTTTCACTTACTACATGACAATCTTGGACAAGCTTCTTCTGGCCTAGTTTCCTTATCTATAAGGTAGATTCTGGCTCTAGCCCTATAATCCTATACACAAATAGATTTTCTCAGAAACTAGGGGGAATAGATAATAGATAAGAAATGGGCTCCTTTTTCATTGTTCATGTGATTAGCCCGTTGATCTTCTAAAAAGGGACAATCTTTTCTGTTTCATACCCATGCTATAAACTGCTAGTTCTCATTACAAGTTTACCTAAAACCTGAGCATTATCTACTGACCTATTGTTCATCCCTAATAAAAATGAATGGGCAAAGGGAATACAAAGAAATTCTAGATTCATGAAATAAAGATGACAGGAAAGATTCTAGGACCTGTTAGACTGGTAGGAACATAGATCCGAAGATTTTTTAAAAAGGGGAAATTTTATTCAACATGGATGAACTAGACTTACTACTGGACTTCTATTAATGATATTCCCTCAATCCATGTTCATAAGTAATAAGGCCTTCCAGAAAGTAATTTTAGAAGGATGATCTTAGTCTCAAGTGGCACCAATCTAAGCAAGAAGGGTCTCTTGTACTCCGTCCTGACCAGAAAAGACATTGTCCCCAGAAGGAATTTCTTGAGTTAATCATTTGTCAAAGCCATGAGCTGCCATATCTTTCCCATCCATAATATTATCCTAATCTACTCTAATTCTAAATAGTACTATCTTAATCTACAATAATATTGACCTTTCCTGCCTCTTCCTCTTCCCTCAAACACATTTTGGACCAATGTTCTGATCTCTAATTCACTTTTACCTAGACCTTTTGATTTATTTATCTTGGCAATATGTTTCACTTGACTCTGGTATAACTTGACTCTTTTTGAACTTGGACTTCTACTTCTCCCTCCCACCCAGTATATTTTCTCCCTCTAGGTCTATTAATTGCCTGTTATTACCCATATTCTATGGCTAATATAAAGGGTCCAATTAATATTAAGTGAATTAGAGGTATTCCTCAGAATATTACTTCTCTCAGAATCTTGAAATTAGATTATCAGATTCAATATTCTTTAACCAACAGTATTACATGGTATCTGCATAAATTCAGACACTAGTTGATATATATTAAAAATCTCTTCTTAAATATAATGAAGGATGACTCCGTAAATTAAACTAAATAATAACAAGTGTAATAGCAAATAGTGTCCTTAATACATAGGTTTAGATTCAAAAGAGTTCTGTGTGTATATATGCACATATGTATATCTCTTTCTCTCTCTCTCTCTATATATATATACACATGATACATACATCATATATGTATATGTGTATATATTATGTAATATATTATTTATGGCATAGAATACCTTAATATATATTAATATTCCAGCTAGTCAGGTTTAATTTTCCTATGGTTTTGTTGAGTAGGAGGTTCCCCTCTAGTCTTTAAATAAAAGATACATGTTTCATGAAACATATGGTAAAAAATTCTTGAACTTCAAAAGAAAAAAATAATAAAAGCATTAGCATGAATTCAGTACATTTCATAAAGTTGATCAATATGCATTGATCAATAAGTGTTCTCCAATTTCTACATACAGTATTGACTTGAAAGTATCACAAAATGTCATCACTGTATTTTTCTGAGGTTATTTGCACATTTGGGACAACTACCACCACACTCTTCCCCACCTGGACCCATTTCTTCATTCTCAACGGAAGTACCTCTAGCAGTCATGCACTCTGCAATGTTTGTTTCATTTTAAAGTTTGTGTGATTACCCAAATTTCAAAATACAGAGTGACTAAGGGATTGGAAAGACAGAGGAGGGAGAGGGGGAGGGAGAGAAAGGAACAAAGGACAGAGCAAGTTGCAGTAATGTGTGAGCTTATGACTATATCTGAAGGAACAAAAAATTACAAGGAGAGCTTTATGTGAGAGTACAGAGTCAGAGGAAATTGAATAAGACCCAGCAAGCCTTTTAATCAGCATAGCTCATTTAATGGCCACAGTGTACAGCTAGAAACCAGAAAACCATTTCAATATACAAACTTGCCTTAAAATTCCTTATAATTAAAATGAAAAACCATATCCTCATATTGACACACCTCTATTCTACTGTAATTTTATAAACTATATATGTTTAAAATATTTTTCTTTGGGGAAATGAAAAATGAAATAAAATGTATTTTCTTTAACGCCTACCTACTTATCTACCTACAACTAAAGTTGAGTAGGCTTTTTTAAAAAATATATCACAGTCAATCCAGCAAGTCTATCATATATATATATATATATATATATACATATATAATATTATGAGTAGTCACACAAATAAATTAGGTAACACAAATTAATACAGTAAAATGATCCAACTACTAGAATTAGCTGTTTTCTAGTCAGGTTTCCAGGTTTTGTTTGGTTTGGTTTTTGCTTGTTTTATCATGGATGTAAATCACACCACAGTTTTATGAATGAGTTTTCCTGGGTGTTACAAGCACGTTTATTACTGAGTTACTCTCTGTGGTATGGTAGATGCTGATGCTTTTAATTTCACAAATAAAAGAGTCATAGATTTTAGAACCGGGGGGAACTGAGAGGCTATGTAGAGTCAAAAAAATTCATTTTACTGACAAGGAAACTGAGATATAGAGAGGTTAAATGACTTGCTCAGTATCACATAGCTAAGGCATGTCTGAGGCAGAATTAGAAATTATCTTCCTGACTCTAAAGTCCAATGGCCTATTCACTATTTGAGACTGATTCTCATGGAGTAAAAATTTCTATTTTTAATCAACATATATAAAAGGAATAAGACATTTACATTACATCACACCAAAATGTGGTTTGAAAATGTTACCGAAGGATACAATTTTTCAAAAGCAGAAATGTATATTAGAAGAACATTTACTGACTCATTTCCTGTTTTGGGACTAAATCTTCCAAAGAAACATTCTTTTTTAAAGAAAATAAATAATTATCTTACACTAGTGCTTATAAATCTAGAAGCTCCATTATTTATCGTTGATTAGACAATGTTTTATTTTCCTAAATTGCTCTCGTATTTACCGTATTACTTCTGTGCAATAGAAAGGGGCTACAAGGCAGAAACATGAAAATTTTGCCAAGCATGTATTAAGCACTTCACTTAATTGACTTGATCACAGGATATAATTTATAGCAACCTGTCAGATAGCTGTACCTTTTAAATTTCAAGTAAATGGAAGCCATTATTCATTTTAGCCAGTGGAAAGAAAGCACAGTAAGTCTTCTGTAACCATTGTAAACTAAGGCAGCCGTTAGACTAATAATAAGAACTGACATTTATATATCATCTACTATATGCAGGGTATTATGCTAAGATCTTTACAAATATCCTTTCATTTGATCCTCACAACAACCCAGGGTGGTAGGTGCTATTTTTATCCCATTTTACAGATGAAGAACCTGAGGCAAACAGAGGCTTAAGTGACATGCCCAGGTCCACATAGCTAGGAAGTGTGTCAGGGCAGATTTAAATTCAGATCTTCCTCACTACAGGTCTATTACTCTATCCACTGCACCATCTAGCTACCCCTGGAAGCAAACACACTGACAAAGTCAAGAAACTGTTATTTGTGGCCTCCAGTGGTTATATCTTGAGAATGATTTTACCATTGTGATAAAATGTTTTGAATCTATCTTCTCTAGGGATGTTTTTGAAGTTATACATGTCATTTCTGGTCAAATTAATAGACCAAAGCCTCCACGGGTGTTGAAGGACAGGTTACCACTCTAATTCCTTATAGATGAATACTGGAGAGGGCTTAACAAGGTAGCCATATGGCAAAAAAGTTGAATATTTGTCAAATTGGTCTTATATGTAGATGAAGCTAAAATGGATTCAGGAGTATTTGATTAGTTCCAAGGATTTGTCTTGTTCACTGATTAGGTCTCCCACTATACAACTAGTTGGGGGAGAAATGAGAGAATTCTTCTTTCTTGACTTTCTGTTCAAAAAACTATTATTTTCAAGGGATTTATTAAATCATATATGTAGTTTTAAGTGCTCCAGATATTTTGAAAATCACTTCTTATAGAAATGAGTAGTTCAACTACAGATTTATTCTTTTTCTCTGAAGTATGTAACTTAAGGTGATAGAGTAGCAAGAAAGAACTAGTCAAAAATGACATAAACCCCAATGGAAGAACTTTTTATTTAATTTATATAAAGTTTGAAAGTAATTTCTTATTTTAAGTTAAAAGAAGAGATTGCCTAGTCCCTACATAAATTATCCTTCACATTCTGCCCCCCCATAGGTAAAAGTTGTCGAAAATCACAACAAATGGTAAAATACTATATGTGTATAATCAGAGAGGCATATAGAATATAATCCTCTCTTTCACTTGAGTCCTATTATGAAGCACAAACACTATACATTTCCAGTAAAAAAAAGTATCCCATGTTTAATGAAAGTAAAATGATCTAATTCTCTTGAAGAGTATTGATTTCCCTCAAATTTTGATAGAGAATGCCATTAAAAAATCAAATATATTTTTCCTTCCTGCTGGACAACTCATTTTCTTAAATATTCTTGTTTTGCATATGGAAAATAATTAACTATTTTAATATTGGGACAAAATATTTCTGAGTTCTGGAATTCTGTTACTCATATGTCTCTTACTAATAATACCAAATTATCTAACATATCTCAACCTGATAATACACAATAGCCTGCCTGAGATTTTTTTTCCTCTAATTATTTCCTGTGTTTTGAAGTGTTTTAATATAGTTTGAAATTTAGAAATAAGGAAAATATGTGTTTATGGCTTTTTAGCAAAGGAAGCTAAGTGGCAGAATGAACAGAAATCAGGATTAGGAAGCAGGAAGATATCCTCCCTCAGGCATTTAGCTGTTACCCAGGGGAAATCATTTTAACTTCTCTTTATCTCAGTTTCCTTCTCCATAAAATGGGAATAATAACATAGCACTGTTGAGAGGATCAAATGAATTAAAATATATAAACCACTGAAAACCTATATAAATCATCATTATTATAATGATAAATCATAATATTATTATAATTTCATTAATATTATTATTTTTAACACAAGTTACCTCAAACTAGAAAATAATGGGGGACATATACTGACAGCCAATTATTTAAGCTATAACTTAATTTAATAGGAAGAATCATGTCAAATAGCAATAATTTCAGCCATGTTCATGCAAAGTTGATATCCAAGGATTTCCTTGAGTTCCCCACAGCAGCATAAGCCCTCATTTCATCTAACTACCCAGAGATTCATCACCTGTGAATGGTGATGCTAAAAACACCTGCTTAAAATCTGTAGGAGATACTTACGAGGAGTGAAATACTAATGAAAAGTTTCAGTCATGCAGCGCTACCAAAAAGTACAGGGTATTACAACGCAGAAAGTGATATTTTCACAGAAAACAAACCAATATAATAAAAATGCAAGTATGATACTCTATTATTCAAGAAAAATAGCTATTGATGGTTATATGATAATGAAACATCTAGTCATAATCAAAGTGGTTTAAACAGTCCTCTAACATTACTCTATTGCTCACTAGGAAATTTTTATAGTTCTCATATTTAATGAATCATGCTGGTAAAGTAAATATGCACTAGGGCTATAGATTATAGATTCAAAACTGGAAGTGTCCATCTAGTAACATTCTCTCATCCCCCTCATCTCCCTCATTTTACAGTTGGGGGATAGGGGAGAAAGACATAGATTTGACAAGAGAAAAGATGATAAAATGAACGTGGTGCCATATGTGGTTTTATCAGTAATCTTTCAATCACAACACAATTTGTACAAGAATGCCCCCTTTAACTCAGGAAATTGTCAAGATCAAATTCACTCTTGGCTATTAACACATTTCGTTTTGATTTTAAATACAAATAAAGGAAACATTCACTGGTTTTCCCTTTAGTTAAAGTATGGTTATCTGTTCAAGCAGTTCATTTTCTCTTAAAAAAAAAAAGTTTTACCCTAAAATCTGATGAAGTCAGTCTAGCTGAGGCACATTTATTTTTCTCTGTCTACCCACATCTTTTCCCTGACTGCCAAATTCTTCAAAAACATGTATACATGGATTGGACATTGAAGGATTTTATAAACAATTGCATTGACTTTTGACTTTAACATGGAACACAACATACTTTTGGGGAATCTAGGTGGATTGTCATTGACATCAGTGAGAGTGATGTTCACTGTAGTGGTTCCTGCTAGTCCTCCCAGCTGTCCTCCCATGTCCTTGGCTTGGATGAGTACTTGATATTGTTCTTTGACCTCCCTGTCCATATTTGGCAAGGCTGTTCTAATTATACCTTCAAGGAAAAAACAAAACATAAACATCACAAAAATTAAATTCCATAAAATACAATATTTGTTTCTTGCTCTTCGTTGTGGCAGGGAGAGTGGGCAATCTAGTGGAACTAACAAAGAATATCTAAGGGTTTTTTTTTTCTTTTTTAATGGTTCTTTGGCATATTTTGCCCCACCCATAACATAATACCACAGTCTCTTAATTTTTTTCCTCTCACATACCTCCTCAATATCTCACAAATTGTTCACAGCAGTCAACACTAAAATTGTTCTCTCTATATTCATGGCAATCATGCTTTTATTGCTGATTCTATGAGATGGCATTCTAGATAGAGGTGATGATTTTATAATACCCTCATACTTTTGATTGATCAGTACATGTCACCCCTTTCAGTCCAAAAAGGATCAAGGACAACCTTGCACAAAATTCTTCTCTGAATCTTACAGATTTAAAACAAGTTTTCAGGCTATTTTTTCTTTTGTATATAGTATTATGGTTGTGTTATTTTTATTTTAATTAATGACTATTAAATTACTTGGGTGATGTTAGCAATAACGACCAACTGAGAAATTTTCTTCTATGATCCATCTTACATTTATCAGAATGAAAATGCTGTTCCCTCCTGTCTTCTTCTCATCCACCTTTCAATTATTATTCAAATAAATAAGCACAATGCCTTGTATTATTTGCGTGTAATTCACATGTAGGTTTTTTCTACTTCTACTACTACTACTACTACTACTACTACTACTACTACTACTGCTACTACTACTACTACTACTACTACTACTACTACTACTACTGCTACTACTACTACTACTACTACTACTACTACTGCTACTACTACTACTACTACTACTATTACTACTACTACTAAAGCTACTGCTACTACTGCTCCTATTGTTGCTGCTACACCTTCTATGTAACTAGAATTTATGTAGCATATATATATAGTTTATCACTTACACACTTTGTGTTAGGCACTAGGAATATAAAGACACAAATGAAATAGAGTCTGACCCTTCTAGATCTTAGAATGTGTCTGGAAAGACAAATGTTTAATTATACACAAATAAATACAAGGGATTTTTTTTTCCCCTTGGGGAGTTCAGGAGGCTTCAACATTATTAAAACATTAGCAAAAGAAGGAATCAGGAGAGGCCTCCTATAGAAGATGGCACTTGAGCTGAGTTGAGCCTTGAAGTAAACAGGGAATTCTAAGTGGCTCATGTGAGATAGAGGTCACTCTAGGCGCTGGGGAAATAACAAGATGTAGAGTATCAGGTTAGGTGAAGAGTACATAATAAGGCTAGAAAAGGAAATTGGGGCCATGTTGAGCTTTAAGTGACTAGGCTTTGTAATTGACATCAGAAGTCCAGCAAAAGAGTACATTACAAACATTGCAAATACACACCTTATCCCTTTTAAGAACTGCTTAGCTTTCTGATACTAGACTCTATGAATGTGTTAGCACTAGTCTTCACCTCTGTGCTTATCCATCCATATCTGGTTCTTGGCAAGAAGCATATCAGGTGTCTATGTCTTAGTACAAAAGACTTGTTCTTATTGCTAGCAAGTCTTTTGGTGAAGACTAAATCCTACCTACCTGCAACTTTGTTCCTCAAGCACATATCCTGGCTCTTAATTCCTTCTACTTAACCTCTTCAACTTTGGATTTTATGCCTACCTAAATCGAGAACTTTCTCCTTGTTTTAGCTCACTTCTCTTTGGTTTTCTTTTCTGATTCACCTTACATTTATCAGAAAGAAAATTCTGTTCCCTCCTGTCTTCCTTTCATCCACCTTTCAATTTTTATTCAAACAAATAAGCACAATGCCTTGTATTTATTTGCACATAATTAAATATGTAGGTTTTTTTTCTACTTCTACTTCTACTACTACTACTACTACTACTACTATTCCTGCTTCTACACCTTCTATGTAACTATAATTTCTATAGCACATATTATGTGGCAGGCAACATGATATATACTTTACAATATCTCATTTGATCTTCACAACAATCCTGGTAGGTAGGTGCTGTTATTATCCCCATTTTATACTTAAAGAAATTGAGAAAAAGAGAGGTGAAATGACTTGCCCAAGGTCACACAGCTAGTAACCATCTGAGGTGGATTTAAATTCAGTTCCTCCAGACTCTAGGAGCAACACTATCTATTGCACCACCTAGTTGTCCTCAGTTATTTATATAAATACACACACATAAATTGTATAGATACTTACATAAATTTTGCTGATAGGGAAATTGATTCAAAAACAATTTTTCCCACTTGTATATATCAAGTTCATTTTATTATACTATACACTGAGTTATATGCTAATCTACTTTTCTACCATTTAGTTCAGTATTCCCAAAGGTTTTCAAATAGAATTCAGGGAAAATTAAAAAGTATCAAAATTCAGATATTTCACGGAAATCAATTTTTCTGAAGAAATAAAACTCAAGTTTTGCTAGAGAACTAATTATTTCACATGTTGATGTTGATAATAATGATGAAGGCTAACATTTATATAGTGCCTGTTTCCACTGTGTCTGGCACTATGCTAAGTACCTTAGAATTATTACCTTATTTGATTCTTAATACCCCAATCCTGGGACACAGATGCTATTAACCTCATCTTACAGATGAGGAAACTGAGGCAAAAGAAGGTTAAGTGATTCACCCAGTGTACATAGGTAATAATTCTTTAAGGAAGGATTTGAAATCAGTTCTTGTGGATTAATATAGTTCTACATATTTTCTGAATTCTATCTAAGCTGATTCTCATTGAAGCTAACATAACTTCTTACATAGACTACTGTAATAGCCTCTGAAATGGTCTTCCAACATTCCAAATGTGACCCTATATCAAGTCTGTCTCTTTTCCAGTTCATACCACTCTTGAATAATCATATTAATCTACTGCTTTAATCATATCACTCCTTTATTTAAATTTGTCTAGTAACTCCTCAATTCCTCCCAAATAAAAAAAAAATCCCAAATTCTGCTATTAAAGTCTCTAATAGTTTGGCTGAAAAATACTTTTTCAGACTTATCTCATGTTCTTTCCTTTCAAGTGCTCCAAATTCTTGACAAGCAAAACTCTCCTTTATCCACCATTCTTGTCCTAACTCCTCCTATTTCTATGATTTTGCTGGCATGATTCTTCATACCTAAAATGAACTTCTTTACCTTTCCTATTTAAGTCCCTTTCTTTCCTTCAAGGGCTAACTCAAATGGTCTCTCATGAAACCTCTGTTGATCTTATCCTTGCTACCCATTTAAAAATGTTCTCTCCCAGACACTGAACACAGTAATAGCAACTTTGTACAATGATCAACTATGAATGACTTAGCTATTTTCAAATACAATGATGCAATGCAATTCCAAAGGATTTGTGATAGAAAATGCTATCCACATCCAAAGAAAGAACTGACAGAGTCTGAATTCAAACTGAAGCATACTATTTTCACTTTATTTTTTGTGTTGCTGGTTTTTTTTTTTTTTTTGGTCTGTTTCTTCTTTCACAACTTGACTAATATGGAAATATGTTTTACATGATTGCACATAGATAATCTATACAAAATTGCTTGCTGTCTTAAGGAAGGAGGTGGTGAGAGAGGGAGAAACAAACCTGGAAACTCATTTTTAAGAGAATGTTAAAATTTGTCTTTACATGAAAATGTAAAAAAATTGCATAAAAAAGAAAGAAAAAAAAGAGAAAAGTTCCAATAGCTATGACTCAATGAAATAGAAACTGGAAAAACAAGTTCTCTCCCTTCTCAAATTTTTCATAAGATTATGTCAACTTGCCCCCTTTGCACTTCTCTACCTGTTCTTTATATCATTGGTATTTGTGTGCATATACAAAAATATGTATATATACATACATACATACATGTACATCTACATACATACACATATATACACACACAAAGCCTGTGTCATGTATATCTTTATACCCCTGGTCCTAGCACTGAATGAATAAATGAATGAAAGAATAATGTATTTATTTAAATTTTGTTGAAATTGCCTATTGAGTATCTGCTTGTGGGAAACACCACTACAAAACCTAATGCATTTTCTTTCTTGCTTTTGTCATTGGTACATGACTTGTTGTGATATTTTGAACCCTATTTATGACACAATTGTTGGGGGACCTAATAAATAATGGTCCAGGAAATTTAATGTATTACCAGTTTCAACATAAGCAAAGAATCTGAAACAAGACTTCAGTGACTGATGACTCAATTTAAGAACATAATCCATTTTCTGTAAAGAAGCATCTTTTCTGCTATCCTCAGGTAGTTTGTCAGTTACATTCACAATTCAACCAAGACTGCACCTTTTTAAAGGGTGTGGCCCTGAAATATACAGCTATTCATTGGGGGATGAAACTGTCTAGAAAGTAGACCAGAGAAAACCAAATGACTGATAATATTTTTTAGTTTGATTCAAATTTCCTGGGTTTAGGTCCCAGTAGGTTTATCCTAATACAATAAGGAAAATATAAAACAAAACCTTGGATTCCATGGAAGAAATTTATACTTTCCTTGATAATCAACCAATCATTCAAGAAGTATTAAGTAAATACTCATTTTGTGTAAGCACTGTGATACGAGCTAGCCATAGAAAAAAAGCAAAACAAAACAAAAAGCAAGAAAAAAGCCCCACAAAATGGGGAAGAAGCAAAAGAAGACCCTGACTTATATTTCATCATTATGTAGAGACTAAGTATATAGTGGAAAGAACCCTGGAATAGGCATCAGAAGACTATTGAATCATCAATTTACAGTAGAAGAGATCTCAAAGCCCATCAAATTCAACTCCTAAATTTTTGAGAAGAGAAACCAGGAGCACTAGGATATTAAGAGATTTGCCCAAATTCATATAGGTTCATACAGCAAGCATGAGAGGCAGAATTTAAGCATTCATCCTTTGAATTCAGAGTGAGTAATCTTGACACTATAGTATGGTTGCAGTGGTTTAAATATGTGTTCTGCCACTTACGAGCTTTCCTTTAACCTTTCTGAGCCTTAGTTTCCTCATCTGTAGAATGAAGATTATAATTAATTCACATAAATAAGGTTAATAATTGTATTAAGAAGATCAAATGAGACAATTTAAGTAAAAGTGCTTTGTTAATTGTAGTATACTGTGTAAATGTGAGGTGTTATTATTATTAATTTTCATTCATGATCTTAATTGACCAATACTAAATGATATCATGAGAGTTGGATCTATGTATTTAATTACAAAGTCAAGGAATGATTTCTTCAAAAACCATATACTTAAGGCTAGTAGTTTATAATGCTTATTCTGAGCCTAGGGAATTTTCTATAACCATACTAATTGGAAGTCAAGCAAAAGAGATGAAAATACAAAGTGACCCTTTGTATGAGACTACTTTAACATCCAAAATTCACTAGTAAGGGCTGCAGATCAGAAAGTTTTCCCCTGCAGGACAATAAACTCCCCTTATTTTGTTGCTAAGAAAGGAATGCTTCCTCAGCATGTGCTCTTTTACCTTATTTAGAGAGAAAATTAAAGGATTGGAACAAACTGTCTACATACGACAGTAGTTTCTATGGGTACCTCTGATCTTATTCCTAGTTAGGGATTATCATTTTGTCCCCGGAAGAATACCTGTGGGGGAACATTTTCTGCTTGGTCTTATGTTCTACACAGGAGAGTTATGAGTGAAAAAAGGGCTGTTCAATTCCCATGAGGAGAAAAGAAATTTATACATTCCTTTGCTCCCTCAAAACAGTAGGGGTCCCTTCATCCTTTTCTATGTGATGTCCTTCTAATTGTAGGTTGAGATTGGATTCACTAGAATGGGGGTGGAAGGAATGTGAAATATACATATACCCACACATATACACGAATAGGCATGCAAGCACACACCCATACTCACACACACACACACACACACACGAAAGCTCACAAATACATTTTTAAAAATTTTTATGAAGCATTAAAGGACTTTATTATATTGGCATTGTTTGAGTGATTTCTACATTGTTAAGTGCTTTTACTCTTAAATTTAAAAAGATACAGACTGGCTGTTTGCTGGAAATGTGTTTTTCATCCTTTTAATTCCTAGGTGTTCCACTTATTCACTATAAGCATACGAGTGTCATGATCTTTCATGTAAGCTTTGCAGTTTGATGTCTAGTTTACTAGTCAATTTCCTGCTTGGGGAAAAGAGATAATAATAACAATGCATTTTATAAGGAGGACTAGGACAAGGCAAGGCTTGAATTTACATAAGATGTATTCAAGGATCAACATCTAATTTCTTTTCAGCACTCAAGGGATACTTGATTCACACACACACAAAAAAATCAAGTTATTACCAGTTGGAGAAATATCTCCTTGAACAGTGTTGCTTGCTTCTATTGCTGCCAATGATCTGAAGAGTATTTAAATATCTTGTTTAATGTATTAACTCATTATGTTGTACTTAGGACCTATGAACCCTAGGAGAATTATTTTTTTTTGAAAAAAGAAAGGCCAGTTGGTAAAAGCACTACAAGGGCATTTTCTACTCTTATTATAGGAAGATGGGCTTTAAATCAGGATATTGCTCTGCATGTATAGACTTACTATCTTCTTTGTATAGGGAGTATAGGGAGAAGGGTTTGGATATAAAGTCAGTTGACACAGGGAGAAGAAAAAAGGAAACTCTACTGTTCTATGCATATTATTAAGCCCTTAATATCATTCTGAATTTCATAATAATGGCTGGTAGGGATATGGAAATATTTAAGTTTGCAGACAAAAAAGAAAATGTAATATTTAATGCATTCCACATTAGACTATATGTGTAGACACATAAGGTTTTGTACCTAAATATTAAGTACATGAGGTTGCTTAGAAAATTCAAACCACATATACATTTACCTCCTAGGTTCAAGGATTTAGAGATAAAAGGGATCTTATCAGCCATCTCATCCAATGCCCTCATTTACATATGAAAAAACTGAGGCCTGGAACAATTAAGTGATTCATCCAGCATCACAAAGGCAATATTTATGACCTTATTTTCTGAGTCCAAATCTAGCATTCTTTCCATGGTACCAAGATACTTCAATTAACTTATGAAGGAACCAACCTTGTATTGACAGAATAGTTGATTACTTCCTTGGAGTGAACTGAGGGGCAATGACAAAACAACCCTTCTCTTGAATATTTCCCAAGTCCCCATTAAGCTACCTGAAATTTCACTGTTCAAAAGAGATTCGCTCTCCAAAATATGTTCTATGAAAATGCATCTCTAGGGGGTCTTAACATTAATCTATTATAAATCATTTAAACCAAAGTATGAATTAATGTATTAATCCACAAGCATTTCTTAAAAATCTAACATGCAGCAGGCACATGTTCACATGACTGACAGTAAATACATGGCACAGGTAATACAATTTAATAGGAGTAATTTTTAAGGGATTGGAGAATGGGGAATTGAAGTGGCTAAGGGGTCACAGTATAATTTAACTATCTTTTGCCTAAGGTCAAATGAAGGGTCTCTCCCCCTGAGACAGGGAAAGGGAATGAGTTGGGATGTCTATATCTACAAGGGAAAAGGGTACAGAATGAGGAAGTGTGAAGCTAAGTACAGCCAACTAATGAATCAGAAGTATTTATTAAGCACCTACTATATCTAAATCATTGTACTAGGCAGTGGGGACAAAAGTACCAAAAATGAAACATTCCCTACACAGAGTTTCATATACCTCCACATTTTCATCAAGCCAAACATGGAATCACTCTACAACAAGGGTGTACAAGATCAAAAGGTGAGAAAGAACCTCAGAGCTTATATACAAATTCAGCACGCTAATTTTAGAGAAATTAATGACTGAGGTACGCCTTGAACATAGAGATTCTAACGACTCCAGATTCATTTTCTTATCACTGCATCACCGAACATATAGGTTAAATAATTTTATAGGCGTGGTCATTAACATTAAGCCACGCATTTCTACATGGTTCCCTTTTAATACAGACATGTTAGTACAATTTGAATCTGAAATATGTTAGTTTCATTTATATAGAATAAAGTTTTTGTTGACATTTAGTCATTTTTTAAAGATGTTTATAAACAAGTTTAGGTGTTTCAATTTCATTATTTACACTTAGCAAATCTCAAGACTTGAGAAGAATTTATCATTTCAATTAATACTAAAAAAAAAAATCAGCTACCAACATGTATACACATCATGCACACAAAAACATAAATACTACAACTAATAAACTAGAACTCAACTCTCCAGTTATTTTTCCCAAGAACATTATTTCAAGGATCAAGATTTTTGTTTTTGTGCTTGCTTTAAATACTTGTAAATATTTCACATGAATCAGCAGCAAAATTGCAGATAAAATGTACGTTCTATCTTTACAGCTAACATATTTCAAAATTTCTTGTTCTTCTTACTCTCTCACTATTCAAAAATTTTTCTTTTCTGATCAACTTGACCAAACAATTAGGTACCTCCCAACACTCCTGTAGATCTTTCTGGTCTGTTGAGATAACTGTACCTACAAATGACATGATTCAGGTTTTTCTTTTCGTATAGAAAAAGGTATTATAACCAGTATTATAACAAGTGGTTATTGGGGAGGATTACATGTGCTCAGAGTTATTAAATAGGCAAAGTTTATTTTTAGTGCATTATTTCCTCTGTTAGTCTTCCTACCACCATCCACACAACTATATAAATTCCAGTTCTGCAGAAACTTATTCTCCTGTTACATGATAAACTTATGGCATTATAGCCTTCTTATAATATTTTCATTTTAACAGGAGAGTCCTGAAGATGATTAAGCCTTCAAGACTGGTAATAATTCTCCAGCATGGATTCTTAACCTGGGGTCTTTGAACACACATTTAAAAACATTATTCTGAGAAGGTCCATAGTCTTCACCAAATTGCCAATGGTGTTTATCACACACACACACGGATTAAGGATGTCTGCTCTAATGACTGAATTATTGTCATTGAGACTGTTGGTCTGCTCAGTGAACCACCTTGGTAACCAAACATTGTCCCTATTTATAAATTCAAACTTGCTACAGAGAGATGTTAGAAGACAAGACTTAGATCAAGCCTAAAGGTCAACCTTTTACTCAGGATGCGTGTGAGTTGAATGTGCCATCTGTGAGGAAGGGTTGATAGAAAAAATGATAATAAATATAACCCATGGAATCTTAGCTCTGGTCTAATATGTACCAAATTCATCTTGAGTCATTCTCTTTGGCTTATGCCTCCACTCAGAGTTCCTTTGGGAACATCTGAATTTTGCTGACTTCTAGCTTTTCCCAAAAGATCCTTAGCACTCATAGAAACATCTAACTAACAAGGCATAGAACACTGGAATTTATTACAAACAACAAAAAGTACAGAAAAGATACATTCCCTTAGCCCATAGGAAAGAGAACTTTTCCTTCTAATGAATGAATTCCACACTTTCCATAGAATAATAAACTCAACCAGGCTTAACAGTGTCACCTTGAGGTTGAATTTCCACCCTCTACTCCCACCTATCAAATAGGGAAAAATCTTAGAGGTGCTGGATAGTTGACCTAACTGCCACAGACCTACAGGGTATATTTGTAAAGGACACAGTTCAGGTTTTCTCTTTCATATAGTGGTTATGTTTAATTGATCCTTAATTTGGGCCACTCTTCTGTTCAGTCTGTCTGGTGATCCCTGCCACTGCAATGTCCATTCAACCTTTGACATATTATCCCACTATTGTTACTGCCTATAGGTCCATGTTGCATTATCCCTTCTCTCTCCCTCTCAAATGGACTCATATATATAGCTCAGCAGCACCATTGTCTCCCTCTCACTCTGGAGGTCCTCTCACTCTGTTGCCACCACAATCAGTTGCTATTTTCTACTTCCTCTTCCTTAGTAAAGTGTTAACAACTCCTAGAATAGATAGCCAGACTCATTTCCGGCAGTTTCTTTTAATCAGCCTCACAGTACTAACTGGCAGAATTTATTTACTTGACAGAAGGGTCTATTTTTGGCTAACATACAGTAAGTACTTTATAAATACTTGTTATTTGAGAAAAAGCAGACCCTTAGGCAGTTATAAAGTTGTAATTGTAGTTGCCAATTAGTCTCACTCCTCATTCGTCACTAACTTAAGGCAAATAAATCTTATTCATTATTTCCTTTTTTAAAATATATAATTTATTTATTTTTAGTTCTTAATATTCACTTCCACAGAATTTGAATTCAAAATTTTCTCCCCATCTCTCCCACCCCCCACCCCAGGACAGCACGCACCCCATCAACCACTTCCTCTAGTCTGTCCTCCCTTCTATTACCCATCCTTCTTCCATCCCCCTTCCTCTCTATTATCCTGTAGGGCAGAATAGATTTCTATGCTCCATTGCCTATATAGCTTAATTTCCAGTTTCATGCTAAAACAATTTTTAACATTAATTTTTTAAAGCTTTGAGTAAATGTGTAGCAATGCAAAGCAATTCCATAATAGTTATATTGTAAAAGACAAGCGATATTTCCCTCTGCCCTATCCTGCCCTTCATTTACTCCATTCTCTCCCTTGACCTGTCCTCCTGGAGTATCCCTTTCCCCAATTTCCTTTCCCTTCTATTATCTTCCCTTTCCTATCTCCTTCCCCCTTGCCTTCCTTCAGAGTAAAACAGATTTCCATATCCAATTGAGTGTGTGTTATTCCCTCTTTAAGCTAAATTCCATGAGAGTAAGGCTCCATTATTTCCTTTCATCTTCCCCCCTTCCCCTCCATTGTAAAAGCTATTTCTTTCTTCTTTTACGTGAGATGATTTGCTACATTTGACCTCTCTCTTTCTCTTACTCCTAGAATGTTCCATTCAACAGTAAATTTTATTTTTTAGGTATTCTCCCTTCATATTCAGCTCACCCTGTGTCTTCTATGTATGTATGTGTGTGTAAATACATATATATACACATATATATATATACAACATACACCCATGTACATATACATAACTACACTTAAATAATATATACATACATCCATACCCATACCCACCTACATATATATATACACATATATATATATATATTTCATCTAATTACCCTAACACTGAAAAAGGTCTCATCACTTATAAATAACGTCTTTCCATATACAAATGTAAACAGCTCAACTTTAAAGAATTCCTTAAGGCTTCTCTTTCCTGTTTACCTTTTCATGCTTCTCTTGATTCTTGTATTTGAAAGTCAAATTTTCTATTCAGCTCTCATTTTTTCAACAAGAATGCTTGGACATCCTCTATTTCATTGAAATTCATTTTTTCCCCTGAAGTATTACACTCAGTTTTACTGGGTAAGTGATTCTTGATTTTAATCCTATCTACTTTGACCTCTGGAAAATCATGTTCCAAGCCCTGCAATCCCTTAGTGTAGAAGCTGCTAAATCCTGTGTAATCATGATTGCATTTCCACAATACTTGAATTGTTTCTTTCTGGTTGCTTTTAATATTTTTTTCTTGACCTGGGAATTCTGGAATTTGGCTACAAGATCCTTTTGGGATCTCTTTCAGGAGGTGATTGGTTAATTCTTTCCATTT
Organism: Notamacropus eugenii; assembly: GCF_028372415.1. Lineage (NCBI taxonomy): Eukaryota > Metazoa > Chordata > Mammalia > Diprotodontia > Macropodidae > Notamacropus > Notamacropus eugenii. The sequence continues at coordinate 376,127,934 of NC_092875.1, forward strand.
CTATTTTACCCTCTGGTTCTAGAAGATCAGGGCAGTTTTCCTTGATAATTTCTTGAAAGATAATGTCTAGGCTCTTTTTTGATCATGGTTTTCAGGTGGACCAATAATTTTTAAATTATCTCTCCTGGATTTATTTTCCATGTCAGTTGTTTTTCCAATGAGATATTCCACATTGTCTTGTATTTTTTTCATTCTTTTGGTTTTGTTTTGTAATTCCTTGGTTTCTCATGAAGTCATTAGCTCCCATCTGCTCCATTCTAATTTTTAAAGAACTGTTTTCTTCAGTGAAACTTCCTTTTCCATTTGGCCTATTCTGCTTTTTAAAGCATTCTTCTCTTCATTGGCTTCTTGGACATCTTCTACCATTTGGGTTAGTCTTTTTTTTTAAAGGTGTTATTTTCTTCAGCGTTTTTTGGGTCTCCTTTAGCAAACTGTTGACTTGCTTTGCATGATTTTCTTGCATTGCTCTCATTTCTTTTCCCAATTTTTTCTCCACCTCTCTTACTTGATTTTCAAAATCATTTTTGAGCTCTTCCATGGCCTAAGACTATTGCATATTTTTTGGAGGTTTTGGATGTAGAAACCCTGACTTTTATATCTTCCTCTGATTGTATGCTTTGTTCTTTCTCATCTGAAAGGATGGAAGAAAATACCTGTTCACCAAGAAAGTAATCTTCTATAGTTTTTATTTATTTATTTTCATTTTGGGGGCATTTTCCCAGACTGTTACTTAACTTTTGGTCCTTTGTCAAGTGGAGGATATACTCTAGGGATGTGTAAATTCTCAATTCCTCCAGTGTTGTACAATCAAAGGAGAGGAGTTTAGACTTCTCCTAGCCTGGGCTCTTGTCTGGGAGCAACCACAAGTATTTTTAACTGCCCAGGATCTGTGTGTAGGATTCCCTACCCAGAACCCCCACCAGCTCCACCATGCCAGTGCTCCTCCTCACCCCAGGACTACCATTCAGGACTGAGACTCAAATCAACCCTGGATTCCCCAGGGTCTTTAAGGCATGCTCCAAAAGTAGATGCTGCTGCTGCCCTGGGGCCAGGGCTGGGGCTGGACTAGGCTCCCTTCTCACCCTAGTGAAAGAGCTTTCTTATTGACCTTTGAAGGTGTGTTTGTCATTTATGGGTTGAGAAATCTGGGAATCACAGCCACTGCCCATGATTCTACTCCCTGAAACCTGCTCCAGTCCTGTCCCTGCTGCACCATGCAGACAAGGCTGGGCTGTGTCCACTCTCAGCATGGTGTGACAGACCTTTCCTGTTGGCTTTCCAGACTGTCTTGGGCTGGAAATCTCTCTCACTCTGTAGTTTTGTGGATTCTGCTGCTCTAGAATTTGTTTAGAGCTACTTTGTTACAAGTATTTTTTGGTTTTTTTGGTTTTTATGGGCTATGGGGGTAGAGCTAGAGCAGGTCCGTCCATCTTGGCTCTGCCCCTATTCATTATTTCACCACCTGAAGGTTTATGTGCCTTACCTGTGCCCTACCAAGTACCTTCTACCAAGTCACTTAGAGTCTGGAACAAAAGAATAACAATAACCACAAACCTTCTTCCAACTGGCAGCCCCTAATTGGAACCCTAAGGGACAACGGCTCATAACCATTGATATTATCAGACATAGTCAACATCTCCTGGTAAATCATTTTGAAGGTGAGAAAAAACCTCCTCTCATTCCCTGATAGGTACCCTGTCATAATAGCAAAGGTTTACATTCCTACAGGTAGTCAGTCATAAAGGTATCTGGATATTATCTATCCTTAGACATGAGTGGCAGCAGGTACACAGAATCTTGGATATGTAAGGACCTTTTATAAAGAAAAACCCTCCACCTAAACTTTTTTTATTGTTCTTTCCAGGTGCATTATATGTAATGAAGACAACAAAACTCATTGGGTCTGGAAATATATTTAAAAATAGACAGCATAATTAGTTTTCAGATATGAATCTATAAGATATTTCTTGTTTTGCAAAATTCATGTTAGATTATTTAGACAAATTAACTAGCTCTTTGTTGCATGCTTGTGAAACAACTAGTTGGTTCTCTCTACTTAATCAACAATGTGTTTAATTCATTTTTTTTTAAAAGTCAGACTTATTATCATATTGGGGCAACTATGTGGTACAGTGACTAGAGTGCTGGGCCTAGATTCAGGAAGACTCATTTTTCATGAGTTCAAATCTGGCCTCAGACACTTGCTAGCTGTGTGACCCTGGGCAAATCACTTTACCCTGTTTGCCTCAGTTTCCTTCTATAAAATGAGCTGGAGAAGGAAATGTCAAACACTCCAGTGTCTCTGCTAAAAAAAACCCCTAAATGTGTTCACAGAGAGTCAGTCACAACTGAAAAAGGACTTATTTATCATGTAGAAAAATAAATAAACATAGTAACCACAACTGGATTGATTTTCTTTGGCTGTTAAATCGTTTATGGCAGGGTGGAAAGAGTAGTTACAGAATGACCCAGAGCAAGTCCTTTAGCCCTGTGATCCTCAGTTTCTTCATCCGTAAAATAAGGGAATTGTACTCTAAAGTTCCTTCCCAGCTCTAAGTTGTATGAACCTGTATATTCTCTTTATTATTTTGTAAAATAAAAAACTAAAAATAGTCATAAGCATTATAATTCTGAGCTTTGAAGTCCAAATAATAGCCTCATATACCTAATTCTAAATGTCCAAGCAAAGCCTAATTCATTGGAAAAAGGTTTATTCCTAGATTTTTTGGATTAATTCAAATTCATATGAAGCATATAATTGAGTGATAATTCCATGAGAATGTTTGAATATCAGCATTTTAATAAGTCAGTCCACCAAAAATTTTCAAATATTCAAATTACAAAGGGATACCAATTGCTTCTAAGATTTTTAGGTGGGTCTCTACACTTACATTGCTTGAATTTAAAAAAATAAAAAAAGCTTTGCATGTTAACTTGAGTTAAAAATGCTAGCTATTTTTGTAAAAATGACAGTTTATCACTGAAGAAACCATATTTGGTTGTTCCCATTTCAAGTGAATATTGAATATTTTTGTCTATTTGTAAACATAAAATAATTCAGAGAGATTTTTAAATTTTGCTTTATTTAACACTTAAAGTTTTCTTTTCTTCCAGAATTTTTTTAGAATATAATCTTACACTCAAGAGTCTGACTGAAAAATTACTTGAGCTATTACTATCCTCTGTGTGTATCATTTAATAGGAGATAAAGGGAACAGAAAAAGAAGGAAAAGGAAGGAAAATGGAAACAAATGAAAACAATGAAGGATTACTACTTGTTTTTGGTTCTTTTATTTACTCTTTAGCAACTACAACCTGATCGGTTAAAAAAAAAAAAATCATTCTAATGTTGTTGTTTATTGAAAGATTCTATTAATGTGGTGCCTAATCATCTGTTTACTAGTGTGAGACATTTTGTTGCAAAAACATTGCTGTGTCCAGGATGAAAAGGAAAATTTATTATAATCGATGCCATTTTTCATTTTTTCATTTTTTTCATTCCTTACATCAGAAATACCATGAAAAAAGAGGAAAGACTTTGATTTGGAAATAAAAAAGATACATTCCATAAATACCTGTAAGTTAGTTATTTCCTAATATTAAACTGCCCAGATAATGCCACATTGGAGTAATGATCAAAGAAAGAACAATTTTATTGTAACCAATACAACTGCTGTCTCTCCAGGTGTGAATGTCTCTAGTGCAATTATCTTTTTTTTTATATAGGCACTAAGCTACTACAGCAATTAGCTGCTTATTTTTGCCTTGTTCTTCACTTAGGTATTGACATTAGCCAGACCCTTCTGACTAACATCAACATTATTGATGTAGCCTGTGAATATACATCTTGAATATGGCCCCTCTCAACATTGTACTGGAAGAACCTTCAATAGTCCATCAAGAAAGATCATACAATACTGTTAGACAAGTAAATTGTCTGAAGTCACAGATTCAGGGGTAAGAGGGGAGGCATCAGAGTCCATGAGGATACAGTGGTGATAGATTAGGGAATCATTTGAGCAGTACAACCTTTTAAACCATCTGTTTGTATTCTTGCTTCTCTTTATCATGTACCATGAATATAAGAAAAACAGAGCATGAAAATAGTGTTTTCATATTAAAACAATTGTTTCCTTGGGTAGGATATTTTTATGTTATTTCTAACTCCCTATTGTGTTCTCTGGAGCATCTGTTCCAACCTTTCCCCACATTATCTAAGCCACTAATTCCACCCACTCACTTTCTTATTCTAAGTACAGAGTCTTGCCCCTATTTTATTAAGAGAATGAAGCCTTGTTGTTAGAGGGTACCCGGTATCTCCCCCTCAACCTATTATAATAGAAAACTTATTGTCTCAAAAATTTCTCTTTATAGTCATGTATCCTTGACTCCTTCTGTGAGGCAATTATTTCCTTTTGAAACTTAACCTTCCACTTTTAGTCCTGTAACTTCTCTCCTTCTCCAGAACTTGCTCAATGAGCTGTGTGCTGATTTTCAGCATTTTCAATTTATCCTTTTCCATTGTCTATTTCTTCTTAACCTACAAGCATATTTAGATCTTCCCTATTCTTAAAAGAATAAAAGCAAAAAATACCTACTTCTTTAAAAATGATTACCCCTTGAATTTCCACTGTATCTGTATCCTTCCAACCTAGATAGAGTTAGTTACAAATGATACTGACTGGAGTATATTCAGGGAACTTTTCCTAAACCTGTTCAGATATACATGTTTGGAGACATTGTAAGATTAAGGATTGAGGTGCAAGTGTGATTTGTCAATTTAGACTGTGGTACTAAACAACCCATTCATGAGAACACAGGGTTTAGTGGCAAGACATCTGAGCAAAGAAGAGGTCAAAATCCAAGTATTTGGGAAGAGGGTAAAAATGGAAGCATAGGTAGACTCCTTACGGAACAGCCAGAGAAAGAGCAATTAAAATGGGAACACTGATGGCAGGCTGATGAAATAGAAAGATTCATGGTTTGTACATTTAGTTAGCACTAAAAAAATCTTGGCAGGGCAATAAGGATCAGTTAGAATTTCTTCCAAAGACTAATGTGGAAATATGTTTAATATGGTTATATATGTATAACCAATATCAGATTGCTTGTCTTCTTGGGGAGAGAGGAAAGAAGAGAAGGTAGAAAAAAAGATTGCAGCTCAAAATCTTATAAAAGTGAATGCTGAAAATAAATAAGATGAAGCTTTCAAAAATAATAATAATAATTTCTGCCAGAGGGGCAAGTGGCACCTGACAACAGAATCTTGTCAAATAATGTCTTTTAACAGGAATAACTCAGGGCTTTCAGGGAAACTCTATTTTAGGGGTGGGGGAGGTGACTCTGTGATTCAATTTTAAAGGAGTCCAAGATTCCTTGGAGATTGTGGCCCTACAGTCATGACTTCTACAGCCCAGAAATCTTTTGGTCTGACATGGAAGACAGGGTTATATCTTTAGTATGTCAAATAAAATTTGCCAAGAGTAATAACCAAGAGGTTAAATAAACGTCATGTCTAATTCATCTCCTAATGTCAGGTATGGGCAGTTGCAGTTAACTGTTTCACTGTTTTCCTAGAGGTTCTAACACATTAATTGGGAGAGCCATCTAAAAATGATTTATTGACTGTTGCATCACACATTTATTCTTTAAATGAGTAAATACATCATAATATCTCCCTACCCTTCCATTGAATTTGAATTGCTCTCTTGAAATTCAACAATGACCAAATATAATGTGTTTTTTTCTTTTTTCTCATCTTCAGTAGATTCTCTAAAATATTTTACACTCTGGCCCCCATCATAATTAAATTCAAATACATTCACCCAATATTTCATAAGTACCTACTATGAGAAAGGTATCAGGTTTGTGTCTGAAGATATAAAGAAAAAGAAAATTAAAGGCCAAATGCTTTTAACCCTCCAATCATGAGTTAGAATGTGAATAAGGAAAGAATAGTATTGTACTCACAAATCACATATAACAGCAATTCACTTCATATATCAGAAAATTGATTCCCAGAGACATTTAGTGACTTGCCCAATGTCATACTAGCAGAAAGAAATAGGAGCAGGTAGGTGGATCAGTGGATAGATTGCAAGCTTAGTCAGGGAGACCTAAGTTCAAATCTGGCCTCTGACACTTACTAGCTGTGTGACATTGGGCAAATCACTTAATCCTGTTTGTCTCATTTTCTCATCTAAAATGAGTTGGAGAAGAAAATGGAAAACCACTTCAGGATCTTTGACAAGAAAACCCCAAAAGAGATCATGAAGAGACAGACAGGACAGAATAACAACTAGCAGCTAAACAACAATAATAACAAAGAAGTAGAGCCAGGATTCAAATACAAGTTCTTTGAATAAAAATCCAGTCATCTTATTTTGATATCATGCTACATTCTTTTTAGTATAACATCTTACCCTCTACAAGAAGACTTTCCTAGTTCTCCATTAGCTCCATGTCTTCTCTATGAGACTATTTCCAATGTTTTCACATAGTTATTTGCATGGTATCTCCCTCCATAAGTCTGTGAGCTCCTCAAGAAGAGGGACCGTCTTTTGCCTTTATTTGTATCCCTGGTGCTTGGCAGGTAGTGAATGCTTAGATACCAATGCACTGACTGAAACTCAATGAACCACTCAAGTTTAGTTTCCTCATCTGTAAAATGAGGATGATAATATTAATTGAGCACTGTGTTTAGAGTCACAAAATTCATTCTCTAATTTTAGCTTAATATTTATGTTTTGGAGTTGAAGCCAAGATGGTGTAGAAAAGGGAGAAAGGTACCTGATCTCTCCCCAATTTCCCTAGAAACAACTTTAAATCAAGCCTTAAAATGAATTCTAGTGACAGAACCCACAAAAGGATGGGGTGAAACAATTTTCAAGTTCAAATTAACTTAGAAGGAATTCAGGAAAGGTTTATCTCACTTGAGTAAAAGGACAGTACAACCCAGAACAGGTGATGTCCAGGCAAGACAAAGGGAGACCAGCATCCACGGCACAGATCAGCAACCCATAGTTGTGGCTCAATAGCCATGGGTACAGCAGGATATCTATGAGGCTCCAGCCCTGATACAACAGGTTGGTGGCCAGGCCTAGCAGGCCCAGAAGCTCTGCATCAGTCAGCTAGATGAGGCTGGGCAACACCAGCACAGTAGACAAGCTGCTAAGACAGGAGACCCCAGCATAGAATGCCAGTGACAAGCCCCCTAGCTCCTGGTGCAACAAGCTCAGGATAGTACTCTCTGTACCCCAGTAACAGAGTTTAATTTTAAGTCATACTAATAGGCTGGGAAAATGAGCAAAATACTAAACAACAACAACAAAAAATCCCTGACCATACAAAGTCACTATAGTGAGAGGGAAGAGTAAACACAAACAAAAGAGGACAACTACCAAAACGCCGACATACAAAGCCTCAAAGAGAAATATGAATTGGTCTCAAATACAAAAAGTCCTCCTGGAGGAGTTCAAAAAAGATTTTAAAAATCAAATAAGAGAGAGAGAAGAAAAATTAGAAGAATAAATTATGCAAGAAAATCATGAAAAAGGGGTCGATAGGTTGTAAAAGGAAATACAAAAAATGGAAAACTAAAACAACTTCTGAAAAAGTAAAACTGATCAAATGAAAAAGGAAGTAAAAAAAAAAATCCACTGAAGAAAAGAATTCCTTAAAAAGTAGAATTGGCCAAATGGAAAAATGAAAAACTAACTGAGGAAAATACCTTAAAAAATAGAATTGGGCAAGTGGAAGCTAATGAATCCATGAGACATCAAGAATCAATCAAACAAAATCAAAACAATAAGAAAAATATAAAAATAAGCAACTTTGGATAAACAATTGTCCTGGAAAAAATAGATCCAAGAGAGATCATTTATGAATTATTAGAATACTGGCAAGACATGATTAAAAAGAAAATCCTGGACAGTGTGTTTCAAAAAATTATCAAGGAATGGTACCCTGATATCCTAGAACCAGAGGGAAAAATAGTAAGTGAAAGAAACTTCTAATCACCTCCTGAAAGCAATCCTCAAATAGGAACTCCCAGGAATATTATAGGTCAAGGAGAAAATATTGCAAACAGTCAGAAAGAAATAATTTAAGTATCAAGGGGTCATTGTCAGGATTACACAGGATTTAGAAGCTTCTGCATTAAACGATCAGAGGACTTGGAATATGATATTCAGGAAAGGCAAAGGAGCTCTGATTACAACCAAGAATAATTTACCCAGAAAAAATGAGCACAATTTTTTCAAGGGAAAAGTGAACATTCAATGAAATAATGGACTTTCAAACATTCCTGATGAAAAGATCAGAATTAAACAGAAAACTCAATGTTCAAATGCTAGACTCAAGAAAAGCATAAAAAGGTAAACAGAAAAGGAAAAAAAAATAAGTTATTCAATAAAGTTAAACTGTTTATATCCCTACATAGGAAGATGAGAATTACAGCTCTCTATTAGGGCAGTTAGAAGGAATATACATAGGCAAAGGATGTGGACATAAGTTGACTTTGATGGAATAATGCACAAAAAGTCAAGGGATGAGAAAGAAGATTGAACTGGGAGAAGGGGAAGGGAGAGGCAGAATGGCATAAGTCATATCCCATGAAAAAGACAAGAAAGACCTATTACAGTGGAGAGAATGGGGTATAGGCACTGAATATTACTTGAATCTTACTGTCACTGTATTTGACTAAAAGAAGGAATAACATTCTACATAGTCAGATGGGTATAGAAATCTATGTTACCCTATAGGGAAGTAGGTGAAGAGTGGAGGTGGGTGATAGAAGGGAGGACAGATTAAGGGAAGAAGTGGTCAGAAGTAAAATACTGGTAAGGAGGGATAGTATGAAAGGAGACAGAGAAAAAATATATATAAAGAGGGGGAAAATAGAATGAAGGGAAATACACAGTGAATGTAAATAGATGAACACACCATAAAATGGAAGCAGACAGCAGAGTGAATTAAAAACCAGAATCCTATGTCATTTACAAAGACACATATAAAACAGAAAGACACATACAAGATAGAGGTAAAAGGCTGGAGGAGAATATATAATGCTTCAGCTGAAATAAAAACAACAACAACAACAACAAAAGGAGAGGGGGTAGCAATCATGATTGCAGACAAAGCAAAAGCAAAAATAGATCTGATTAAAAGAGACAAGGAAGGAAACTACATCTTGCTAAAAATGAACCATAGACAATGAAGTAACATCAATAAAAATGTATGTATCAAATGATATAGCATCCAAATATCTAAAGGAGTAGTTAAATGAGTTACAGGAAGAAATGAACACTAAACTATACTAGTGTGGGACTTCAACATTTCCCTCTCAGAACTTGATAAATCTAACTACAAAATAAGCAATAAAGAAGTCAAATATGTGAATAGAATTTTTGAAAAGCTAGATATGATAGTCTTTTAGAGAATGGGGTTTTAAAAGAATATACCTTTTTCTCAGTGGTACATGGCATCTACAAAGAAACTGGCCATGTATTAAGGCATAAAAAGTCACATTCAAATGTAGAAGGTCAGAAATATTACAGGCATTCCTTTCAGAATATGATGCAATAAAAATTGCATTTAATAAAGAAACATGAAAAATAGATAAAAATTAATTGAAAACGAAATAATCTAATACTTAAAATGAGTGGGCCAAACAACAAATCATAGAAACAATCAATAATTTAATAAAAAGAATAACAGTGAGATGACATATCAAAGTATATAGGATTCAGCCAAAACAGTACTTAAGGAGAAAGTTTCATCTCTAAAATGCTTATATCACTAAAATAGAGAAAAAGTATATCACTAAATTGGGCATCCAACTAAAAAAGCTAAAAAAGAACAAATTAAAAATTTCCAAACAAACACCAAATTGAAAATCAAAGAAGAAAGTACTAAAATTGAAAGTAAGAAAACTGCTGAAATTATAGGTAAAAATATGTGCTTTCATGAAAAAATAGATAATTTATTGTTTAATTTCATTTTTATAAAAGAGAAAGAAGAAAACCAAATTATCCATATCAGAAATGACAAGAAATGACAATTTGCCAACAATGGAGAAGACATTAAAGCAATAATTAGCAGCTATTTTGCCTATTAGTATGCTAATAAATCTGACAATCTAAATGCAATGAAAGAATATTTATAAAAACATAAATTGCCCAGATTGACAGAATAAGAAATAGGATACTCAAATATACACACCTTAGGGAAAAAACAAAAACAAAACAAAACAACTGAACAATCCATCAATGAACTCCCTAAGAAAAAATCTCCTGGGTCAGATGTATTCACAAGTGAATTCTGCCAAACTTTTAAAGAACAATTAATTCTAATACTGTGTAAATTATTTGGGAAAACAGGCAAAGAAGGAGACATACCAAATTCATTTTATGACACAAACATGCTTACTGATAAGCTAATATCAGGTACTGATAGCTAAATCAGGAAGAGACAAAAACAGAAGAAAATACATAATTGCCCTAATGTATATTGATGCAAATTTTTTTCCAAATATATATTTATTTATTTTAGTTATCAATATTCATTTCCTCAAGATTTTGAGTTCCAAATTTTCCCCCCATCTCTCCCCTCCCTCCTCTACCCTAAAACACCATGCATTCTGATTACCCCTTCCCACAATCTTCTCTCCCTTCTATCACACCCCTCCCTTCCCTTATTCCCATCTTCTCTCTTTTCTTGTAGATCAAGGTAGATTTCTATACACCATTACCTGTATTTCTTACTTCCCAGTTGCATGCAAAAACAATTCTCAACATTCATTCCTTAAACTTTGAGTTCCAACTTCTCTCCCTTCCTCCCTCATGACCTATCCCCACTGAAAAGGCAAGAAATTCAATATACCCTATATATGTGTAGTTTTGCTAAAGACTTCCATAATAGTCATGTTGTGAAAGACTAACTACATTTTCCTCCATCCTATCTTGCCCCCTATTTATTCCATTCTCTCTTTAGACCTTGACCCTCCCTTAAAGTGTTTACTTCTAATTACTCCCTCCTCCTACTTGCCCTCCCTTCTATCATCCCTCCACCCCACTAATCTCTTTCTCCCCTACTTTCCTCTAGTGTAAGATAGATTTTCATACCAAATTGAGTGTGTATGTTATTCCCTCCTTAAGCCAAATGTGATGAGAGTAAGCTTCTCTTTTTCCCCCTCACCTCCCCCCTTTTCCCCTCCACTGAAAAAGCTTTTTCTTGCCTCTTTTATGGGAGACAATTTGCCCCATTCCATTTCTCCCTTTCTCCTCCCAATATATTCCTCTCTCACCCCTTTATTTTATTTTTTTAGATATCATCCCTTCCTATTGAACTCATTCTGTGCCCTCTGTCTATATATACATGTGTACAATCTCTCCAACTATCCAAATACTGAGAAAAGTCTCAAGAGTTACAAATATTATCTTTTCATGTAGGAATGTAAACAGTTCAACTTTAGTAAGTCCCTTATGATTTCTCTTTCCTGTTTACCTTTTCATTCTTCTCTTGATTCTTGTGTTTGAAAGTCAAATTTTCTATTCAGCTCTAGTCTTTGCATCAAGAATACTTAAAAGTCCTCTATGTCATTGAATGACCATTTTTTCCCCTGAAGGACTGTACTCAGTTTTGCTGGGTAAGTGATTCTTGGTTTTAAGCCTAGTTCCTTTGATTTCCAGAATATCATATTCCGAGCCCTTCAGTCCCTTAATGTAGAAGCTGCTAGATCTTGTGTTATCTTGATTGTATTTCCACAATACTTGAAATATTTCTTTCTGACTTCTTCCAATATTTTCTCCTTGACCAGATAACTCTGGAATTTGGCTACAATATTCCTAGGAGTTTTTTCTTTGCTAATCTCTTTCAGGAAGCTATCAGTGGTTTCATTCAATATTTATTTTACCCTCTGGTTCTAGAATATTACAGCAGTTTTCCTTGATAATTTCATGAGAGATGATGTAAAGCCTCTTTTTTGATCATGGCTATCAGGTAGTCCCATAATTTTAAAATTGTCTCTCCTGGATATATTTTCCAGGTCAGTTGTTTTTCCAATGAATATTGTCTTCTATTTTTTTCATTCTTTTGTTTTTGGTTTGTAATTTCTTGGTTTCTCATAAAATCATTAGCTTCCATCTACTCCATTCTAATTTTTAAAGAACTATTTTCTTCAGTGAGCTTTTGAATTTCCCTTTCCATCTGACCCATTTTTAATGTATTGTTTTCCTCATTGGCTTCTTGAACCTCTATTTTTAAAGGCGTTATTTTCTTCAGCATTTTTTGGTCCTTTCCTGCCGTGCCATGCAGCCAAGGCCTGGTTGCACTCTGCTCTGAATCTGGTGCAATAGACCTTTTCTGTAGGCCTTCCAGGCTGCCTTGGGCTGAAAATGTCTTTCATTCTGTCTTTTTGTGGCTTCTGCTGCTCTCAAATTTGTTTAGAATCATTTTTTACAGATATTTTGTGGGCTGGGTAGGGAGAGCACCTACACATCATCCTACGCCTCTATCTTGGCTTTGCCCCTTGATGCAAAAATTTTAAAGAAAATACTAGCAAGGAACTTACAACAACTTATTACCAGGATCATATACTATGACCAGATGGAATTTACACTATGAATGCAGGATTGGTTCAAGATTAGGAAAACTATCAATATAATTGAGTATATCAATAACAAAATCAACAAAAATCATACAATTATCTCAATAAATGGAGAAAAAGCTTTTTGATAAATTACTGCACTAATTTCTATTAGAAACACTAGTGAGCTTTGTAATAAATAGAACTTTCCTTAAAACAATAAGTAGTATCTATGGAAATCCATCAGCAAATATTATCTGTAATAAGGATGTCAGAAGCCTCCCCAGTAAGATCAGGGATGAAGCAAGGATGCAGGTGAAACAACACTGTCACCATTATTAATTCAATATTGTACAAGAAATGTTAGCTTTAGTAATTAAGGAAAAAGAAATAGAAGGAATTAGGATAGACAATGAGGAAACAAAACTATCACTCTTTGCAGATGATATGATGGCAAATATATTTAAAGATTTCTAGAGAGTCAACTAAAATCTACCTAACATAATTAACAACTTTAGAAGATTTACAAGACATAAAATAAACTCACATAAATCACCAGCATTTTTATATATTATAAACAAAGCCTAGCAGCAAGGATAGAAAAATTCCATTTAACATAACTGTAGACAATATAAAATACTTAGAAGTCTACCTGTCGAGACAAATTCAGGAATTATACGTACATAATTACAAAACACTTTTCGTATAAATAAATTAGATCTAAACAACAGAAGATATATTAATCACTCTTGGATAGACTGAACCAATATAATAAAAATGACAATTCTAGCTAAATTAATTTATTTATGCAATGCCATATAAATCAAACTACCAAAAACTATTCTATAGAGTTGAAAAAATAATAACAAAATTCATCAAAAGAACAAAAGGCAAGAATATCATGAGAATTTGTGAAAAAAAAATCAAAGGAAGGTAACCTAGCAGTACCGGATCTCAAACCATCTTATAAAGCAGCAGTCATCAGAAGAATCTGGTATTGGCTAAGAAATAGAGTGGTGGATAAGTGGAATACATAGGTACACAAGATATAATATTAAATTATCCTAGCAAACAACTATTTGATAATTCCAAAAACACAAGTTTCTAGGATAAGAATTCACTACTTGTCAAAAACTGTGAGAAAAACTGGAAAACAGTTTGGCAGAAACTAGGTGTAGATCAACATGTTACACTTTATACAAAGGTCAAAATTGGAATATGATTTAGACATAAGGGGTGATAGCCATAAGCAAATTAGGAAAGCAAGGGGTAGTTTATTAGTAAGATCTTTAGAGAAAGGAAGAATTTTTGACCAAGCAAGAAATGGAGAGAATTATGAGATATAAATGGATAATTTTTAATAAATTACTAAGGTTTTGCAAAAAAAAAAAAATCAATTCAATCAAGGTCAGAAGGAAAGCAGAAAGGTGGGAAACATTCCAGTAATTGTCTCTAATATAGGCTTTATTTCTCAAATACATAGAGAATTCACTTAAATTCATAAGAATGCAAATCATTCCACAATTGTAAAATCGTCAAAGGATATATACATACAGTTTTTAAGATAAAGAAATTATCTATACTTATCTTAAAAAATGCTCTAAATCACTGTCGACTAAAGAAATGCACATTAGAACAACTCTGAGATAAATCACACCTGTCAGATTGACTAATGGGACAGAAAAGGAAAATGATGAATATTGGAGAGGATGTGGGAAAATCGGGACACTAATGTACTGTTGGTGGAGAACAGTTTGTAACTATGCCTGAAGGGCAACCAAACTGCACATAACTTTGCTCCAGCAATACAACCAATAGGTCTGCATGCCAAAAAAGATCATAAAAAAGGAAAAGAACCTCCAAAGTACAAAAATATTTATAGCACCTCTTTGTGGTAGAAAAAAAAAGTGGAAATTGAGGGAATGCTCAACAATTGGAGAATGGCTGAACAAGCTGTGACATATGAGTAATGAAATGCTATCATGGCATAAAAATTATGAACTGACGCAAAATGAAATGAGCACAACTAGAAGAACATCGAACACAGTAACAGCAACAATGTGTGATGATCAACTATAGACACCTTACCTCTTCTTAACATTACAATGACCAAGACAATTCCAAAGGATTCATATTGGAAAATGATTCTGAGAAAGAATTGATGGCATCTGAATGTAGATCAAAGCATACTATTTTCATTTTACTTTTGTCCCGACACCCCCCCCCCACCTTTATCTGTTTCTTCTTTTACAGCATGATTAATACAGAAATATGTTTTACATGATTGGACATATATAACCTATAAAAAACCCTTACCATTTTATTGAGGGGGAAGGGATGAAGAGAGTAAGAAAAAATTGTAACAAAAAATTTTTAAATCAATTTTAAAAATTGTCTTTATAAGTAATTGGGAGAAAAATCAAAAACTATTTAACTATATATTTATGCCTTTTGTTCAAGTAATTTGGCTTCCTTGAGTATTTTTTCATTTATCATGTAGCCAGTGTTTCTGCAACGTTTCACTTCTGTGGAGATAAAGGTCCTAGAAGATTTCAAAGAGGGAAAGAGATGAAGGAAAAAGTATGACACATCCAGAAATGAGACTCTTCCTCACTCTTCTAAGCCTCTGTAGGAAAACAGAAAAGCCATGGTCTCCCACTATATCCAGGGCCATCTCCAGTTATCCTGATCTATATCTTGCCACTGGACCCAGATGGCTCCAGGGAAAAAAGTGAGGCTGGTGATTTTACACAGCTCTACCTCACTTAAATCCAATTTACTTGCGTGTCATGGCATAACTTTCCGGATGTCATGGTCCTCTTTTTTTTATAATGAACTTCATGTATTTATTTATTTATTTATTCGTTCGTTCATTCATTCATTCGTTCATTCATTCATTCATTCATTCATTCATTCATTCATTCATTTATTTATTTATAGTTTTCAATATTCACTTCCACAAGACTTTGAGTTCCAAATTTTCTCCCCGTCTCTCCTTTCCCTGCACCCAAGATAGCATGTATTCTGATTATCCCTTTCCCCAATCTTCCCTCCCTTCTATCACCCTCCCTGCTTCTCTTATCCCTTTCAATTCTATTTTCCTGTAGAGCAAGATAGATTTCTATACCCCAGTGGCTGTATATCTTGTTTCCCAATAGCATGTAGAAATAATTTTTAACATTCATTTTTAAAACTGTGAGCTTCATTTTCTCTCCCTTCCTCCTTCCCCACCCACCGTCATTAAGAAAGCAAGCAATTTGATGCACGTTATACATGTGTAGTCATGTGAAACGCTTCTATAAGTCATGTTATAAAAGACTAACTATATTTCCCTCCATCCTATCCTGCCCTTCAATTTATTCTATTCTCTTCTTTGACCTTATCTCACTTCAAAAGTGTTTGCTTCTTATTGCCCTTCCCCGACTTGCCTCCTTTTCAATCATCTTCCCCTCTCTTATACCCTTTCTCCTCACTTTCCTGTAGGGTAAGATAGATTTCCATACCCAATTGAGTATAGTTATTATTTCATCCTCCAGCCAAATGTCATCGAAGTAAGATTCACTCATTCCTTCTCACCTTCTCCCTTTACCCCTCCATAATTTTATTTTTTTAGATATCATCTCTTTGTATTGAACTCACCCTGTGCCCTCTGTGTACGTTTGTGTACGTGTATGTGTGTAGACATGTGTATGTATTTATACATATATGTATATATATATATATATATATATATGTAGGAATGTAAACAGTACAACTTTAATAAGTCCCTTATGATTTCTCTTTCTGTTTACCTTTTCACACTTCTCTTGAATCCTGTATTTGAAAGTTAAATTTTCTACTCTGCTCTGGTCTTTTCAAGAATGCTTGAACGTCCTGTATTTCACTGCATATCCATTTTTCCCTGGAATTATTATATTCAGTTTTACTGGGTAGGTGATTCTGTGACCTCCTAGATCTTTTGACCTCCAGAATATCATATTCAAGGCCCCTTGATCTCTTAATGTAGAAGTTGCTAAATCTTGTGTTATCCTGATTATGTTTCCACAATACCTGAATTGTTTCTTTCTGGCTGCTTGCAATATTATCTATTTGACCTGAAAACTCTGGAATGTGGCTACAACATTCCTAGGTATTTTTTCCTTGGGATATCCTTCAGGAGGTGATCAGTGGATTCCCTCAATTTTTATTTTACTCTCTGGCTTCAGAACATCAGAGCAGCTCTCCCTGACAGTTTCTTGAAGGATGATGTCTAGGCTCTCTTTATGATCATGGCTTTCAGGTAGTCCAACAATTTTCACATTCCCTCTTCTATATCTATTTTCCAGATCACTTGCCTTTCCAATGAGATATTTCACATTGTCTTCTATTTTTTAATTACTTTGGTTCCATTATATAATTTCTTGATTTATTATAGAGTCATTAGCTTCCATTCACTCTACTCTAATTTTTAAGGAATCATTTTCTTCAGTGAGACCCTGGACTTTCTCTTCTATTTTGTCAACTTTGGATCTATTTTGCCATTTAGGTTAGTCTATTTTGAAAGGTGTTATTTTCTTCAGTATTATTTTTTGGGTCTCTTTTAGCAAGCTGTTGACTCATTTTTCATGATTTTCTTGTATCACTCTCATTTCTCTACCCAATTTTTCTCTTACTTCTCTTACTTGATTTTAACAATCTTTTTCCATGGCCTGAGACCAAGTCATATTTTTTTTGTAGGCTTTTGATGTAGGAGCTTTGACTTTATTGTCTTCTGGCTTTATGTTTTTATTTTCCTTGTCACCAAATTAAGATTCTGCAATCTGATATTTTTCTGCAGTTTGTTCATATTTCCAGCTAATTCCTTGATTTTTTAGCTTTTTGTTAAGCTATGACTATGCTTCCAGAGTGCAGAGTTCACTGTTCCAAGCTTCAGGGGTTTTGTGCAGCTATTTTCAGAGATATTTCTAGGGACCTATAAATTTTTCATTGTTCCAAGGTTGTATGATTTAATTAGATGTGTTTGCTCCTCTCCTGGTCTGTGCTCTGGTTTATGAGTTACCACAAGCACTCTTTTCTACCTTGGAACTGTGAGGAGGATTCCATCTCTACCACAAGCTCAGCCATGCCAGAGCTCCTCCTCACCCCAGGATGGTCACCCAGGAATGTGACCCAGATTGAAGCAAAGGGTAAAACATGAGAATCCTGCCTTAATACTAGCAAAGAAATCCCCACAAGACCCTTCTGATCAGTCACTGGATCCCTCCACCTTCTGTGGGCTGAGAAGTCCAGAAGCAGCTGCTGCTGCTGCTGCTAACAGTCTGGAGCTGGGGCTGGACCCAGACCACACTGCTCTCTCACTCAGGTCCAACAAACTTTTCCTACTAAACTTTCAATGGTCTTTGGTGTTTGGTTGAGAAGTCTGGAAGCTGCCAGAACTGCCAGTGATTCAGTCCCCTGTGGCTGTATTGATAATGCATTGTGCTTATGGTTAATGTAATTTTGCTTTTTAATGGGAAGATCTTTCCCATCCATTAATAGGCCCTTGTGATCCACTGAAGTCACATGGTAACCAGAGTCACATGGAATAGGAAGGGGTGGAGTAGGATGAGGCAGACCTGGAGCAGAGCTGAGAGAAAGTTAGAGCAATCAGAGATGGGAAAGGCAGCAACCAGCATGACTGCAAGAGCTTGTCTGTGATTTGTTTAAGGGAGATGGTTTGTGGGAAGCCTAACAGAGGGAAGGTTTGAGGATGGTAGTGCTCTCTGCATTATTGTTGTGTATGGATTTCTTTGTTGCTGTGAAGGATTTGGTATTCTGGTGTTGGGATTTAGCTTTCTGGTGTTTGAATAAATGTTTTGGTTCTGTCTTCCATGTGGAGAGTCTGTGATTCAGAATTGTGCCAGCATATTCATGGCTGTCATAGGCACTGTGAATATCGCACTCACACTACAGGTGCCTACTCCATGTTTGCTGGGGCCTGGTCTGTGCTGGTGTGACAAACACTGGACTGTGCTCTTCTCTCAAACTGGTGCAACAGAGCTTTTCTGTTGGCATTCCAGATTGTCTTGGGCTAGAAATGTGTTTCACTCTGTCATTTTGTGGGTTCTGCTGCTCTAGAGTTTGTTGAAAGTTATTTTTTTCCAGGTATTTGGAGTTCTTTGGGGAAAAACTCAAGGAAGTCCGTGCTTTCACTCTGCCATCTTGGCTCTGCCCCTCCATCATGGTCCTCTTTGAGAACAAAAGACAAACAATAACAACAGGACAGCGAGAGGACAGGAAAAATTGCATTTCCATATCATGATCAGGAGCAGGATGGGATGAAATGTGTATGTTGCATTACACAAAGATTATTTTCCCTTTCTTCCTTCTTTTGCCCTGAAGAGTCAGAATGTCTTATCACCATGCAGATTGCTGTTGCTACTATGATTTTAGACTATTACCTATTGACCAAGATTGCCAGAGAGCAGTCCCATGAGGAAATTCTGATCTTGAAGCAAGAACAGAGATAAAAGGTGAGACTAATAATCCTGGCTGCTGAGGTGCCTATTGTAAATCCTTCCTGGGCTGATAAATATTTAGAGGCAAAAACTATTTTAACCACTTTTCCATTTTTCTCTTATAATCTATGATTCTGAAATGGGACCTCATTCTCTCTCCCACACTCTTCATTTATTTCCATGAGCTACAGGGGTAGTTCAGGCATTTACCCCCAGTGTCATCCATACCCTTCCCCTGTGTCTTTAAGAATAAGCAGAGGAGGATTAAGAGATGGATCTACATGGTAGTATCTTTCATTTTCTACTAGGTTTAAATAACTATATGATCACAGTATATTAAGTATTTTGGTAATGTCCATTTGGGGAGAAATGTGATCAAACAGGAAAAGAGATAAGGCAAAGCATAAACTAACATAAATTAAATATCTTTTCATCTCCTAGATTAAATTTTAAACATACTAGCACCATCACTTGAGGACACAGGCACCAAAGTCAGGAGAAAAGTCTACATGTTTGCAAAGAGTGAGGATGCCATTGTCTTTTAGAAAGGAAATACCATACATGTGCCCTAAAGGCTCTAACATGACCAGTGGGCTGATGATTTTAGCAGAACATTACCTGATTAGCAACTTGGAACCTGCATTCTATCGTAAGATAATTAACACAGTAACATGCTATCTACATGAATATTTAAGGGAGACAAAGATAGGAACTGATTTTGATGGCTTACAGTGTTGTTGAGGTTAACTATTGTAATGGTCACCCAGATTTCACCTTCAGAAATTTTTTTGTCTCTTCTGTCTCCCTAAATCATAGGCATATTATTTGTCTATAATATCCTTTCCATTTGTTCCCTTCTCACCACTCATATTGTCATCAGCCTAGTTCAGGCCCTTATGACTGCTTGCTAGGATTATTGTAATATCACTTAACTGGCCCTCCTCACTCTTCCTTCTCCAATTCATCCTCCCAAGAGCTGCCAATAGCTCTAACCAGGTCATACCCTTGCTCAAAAGCCCTCTGTCATTTCCGAGTAGATAAATTAAATATATCTTAAATTTCTCTTTACAATCTTTTGTAATCTATGCCCAATCTACCTTTCCAGTCTGGTTTAACATTATTCCCTTTAATGAACCATCATTCCAGTCAAACTAGATTTCCAAGGGTTCCCTTTACTTGATGTTCTTTCCCAATTTCTGTACATCCATACTAGCCATCTTCTGCATTGTATCTCCTCATTGTTTCTGCTTTTCAGAAGCCTTATTTTCCTTCAAGGTTTAGCTCAAGTGTCTCCTTTTCTGTGTGGCGTTCCCTGACTATTCCTCTTCACCTTCCTCCTCCATCAGCAATAGGTGTTTCCTCACTCCCCAAGTTATCCTAAAGTATGTTGCCTTGGAGCTCTCTCAAGTCTATTATACTTGCCTATGTATAATAAATATGGCCAGATACAAAAGTATTATATTTACCTATGCATATATTCAATCCATCATTTGAGCATTTATTAAATAATCTGTGTCAAGCATCATAAATGCACTATATATTTGCTGTGTATGTGTCATATCTGCTCTCCTCACTCTCCCCCCACAACCCCAAGTAGAAAGAAAATTACTTGAGAATACAGTTCAGAAGCTGTAAATAGGTGGACATTATAGGTGCATAATAAGTGTTGGTTGAACTGAAATGAATTATTAAAACCGACCTGACAGGGCTAGTTTGAGGTAAGAGCTTTATAAATGTAAGTCTTTAGAAATCTGTATCCCCAGTTCTCTTTTCTAAGCTTAGTGCAAATATATTTCTATCACCCTGCAGAACATCTCTATCTGCGTGTTTAGCTAGCATTTAAAGCTCAACCTTCCCAAAACTCATCACATAATCCCCAGGAGTCCCAGGCCAAATTCGCCTCCTGAATTCATATTTTCTATTAAATTTATTGTATCCTCCAATACCTTCAGGGCAGAAAATTATATGTCATCTGTAATTCTTTCCTCTCCCTTCACTTCCTACATCAACTTCGTACCTAAGCCTTACTATATTCTTCCTTCACATTGTGTCTTATATCTATGCCTTCCTTTAAGTCCATACATACAGTATCATATGGTTTCAGAGTTGCAAGAGACTTCAAAGGTCATCTATTTCAATCCATACCTCAGACCACCCACTGCTTTGTGGTGGGGAGGAGTAGTAAATTCTGAAGCAGTCCATTCCAGATTTGAATAGTTCTAATTTCCTCCCTATTTGTTAAACCTAAAACTGTCTCTTTCAAATGCCTCACTGTTCTTAGTTTTGCTTGTTGGGTTCATGTAGAGAAAAATAAATATCTTCCCTATGGTAGCCTTTCAATTATGTAAAGATGCTATCGCATCTTTCCTAAGTGTTCCCCTTTCTAGGCCTTGTACTCCCTCCTTGTTCCTTTAACTTAACTTCATATGGCATGATTCCATTTTCCTGAACCATCCTGAAACCTATTCTAGACACTCCCTAGAATACACCCACACATATTCACATATGTATGTATGTACATATACGTATACATATATATGTTTATTTATTTATTGTGGACAAAACTAAACATAATTCTCCAGACGTGATGCCATCATTATTGGGTATCTATTATACTAACTCTGAATATTATGCTGCTCTAAATGTAGCCTAAGAATTAACTTTTTTTTTGGTTGTAGTGTCTAGCTATTTACTCGTATTGATCTGGATATCAATTCAATTTGACAAACATTTATCGAGTCTCAAACATACACATAGATGCTAGAGATATAAAAGAAAAAAATAGAATCTCTGCATTCAACAAACTTAATGTTACTAACAAAAACAATATGTAAACACATAAGTAAAAACAAGATAATGAGCAGAGGCAGAGAGTAATAATAACTGAAGGATTAGGAAAGATTTGCACATGAGCTATGTATCTTGAAAGAAGCTAAAGGATACAAGATGCATAAGTGAGGAGAATGGATTCCAGGTATGGGGAGGGTGGATGGCAGGTGAAGAGGAGAGGATGTCTATTGTCAATGAATGTAACAGGAGGCTGGGAACAACAAATAGGTCACTCTGTTTGGAAAAGAGAGTTCACTAATATTCCCGTATCTTATGTTTCTTTTTCACCCGCATTATTCTAGCAATATCTTCTCAATCTTCTCTACGTGAAATTGATCATATTCATAGAGCATTGTTTTTATTACTATCACATTTAATCTCATTAAATGCAGTCCATGCTTTAACCTGTTGAGAATTGAACTGAATCATTTTTCTTTCATCCAATGTGTTATCTATTCCTTCAAGTGATGTCATGTATAATTTTGACATGCATCATTCCAACAAACTTTTCATCCAAGATAATGATTAAAATGCCAGATAATAAGCTTATGGCCAAAGATAAATCCCTAGAGGGGATCCTCAATTATCTTCCTGACTTTGCTTCTATCACCAAATCTTTTTGTCCAGTCATTCAAACCATTTTGAATGAATCTAGCAGTACTATTTTCCAATGTTTGTCTTTCTATTTTGCCCACAAAATATATCATGGCAGGCTCTGTCAAAAGATTTGTTGAAATCTAGTTAAACAATATCTTTCGCATTGTCTTAATCCATCAATATGTTTAAAAAATAAGTGAAATTATATGGCAAGATCTGCTGTCATTGAAGACATGCTGGCTTTTTGAAATCAGTTTGCCCCTTTCTATATGTTTTTAAGCATCCCATTAACAATGTTGTAAAATTTTTCAGGAATCCAAATCAAGATAATCAATTCTTTCTGCTCTTCTTCTTCTTTAATCTATCAAAACAAAATATAAAACTGCTAATTCTGCAAATACCTTGTGTTATTATTTGTCTGGTCCAGGAGACTAGAAATCATTTAGGGCATTTGGATGATTACTTACTATCCTTTTACACGAGAAAGTTTCAACTACTTGTTAATAAATTTTGTCCTGTCCTTTGTAGTCCAAGCCTTCGCAAAGGTAGAGAAGTAAAATCAGAGTTGAGAATCTGCTTTCTTTCTATCATCTGTTCTCATCATCCTATCAACCCCAAACAGCAACTCTATCCTTTCTTTGATTTTCTTTTATTTTTTACCAGTATAGGTTTTTCAAAAGCCTTTTGTTGTCATTAATATTCTATTTTAAAACAATCTTATTGGCATGTATTATTTTTACATAACCTTCATTTTCTAATAAATCATTTCTTCTTCCCTTAGACCTAGAGTTACCCTTTATAACATCAACAACAAGTGCTTTACCAAACATATTGGTCAATTCCAATGGTATATGTAGTGCTCTACTTCCAAACTCTATCTCCCCTACAAAGAAGGGAGGGAGATGCCTTTTCATATCTTTTCTTCAGGGTCACATTCAGCACTTATAACTACATAGCAGTCCTCATAATTTTACTAATTGCATTGTTGCTATTTTTTTTCATTCTAAATAGAATTTATAGTCATGGTGCATATTTTTTCCTTGTTCTGATGACTTCATTTTGTATCATTTCTTCCAATTCTCTCCAGAATTCTCTATATTCATCATACTCATTGTTTCTTATAGACTATTTCATTTTATGTATTACACCTTGTTTTATTTATTTGTTTTTTTAAATTAAGTTTTATTTAATATGTTTCATTTTTAAAAGCATAAAGATTTTTCTTCTTTTTTTAGTTCCACATTTTCTCTCTCCCTATCCCCTCCCTAACCAAACAAGAAGGCAAGAAAAACACAAAATATCACAGATATATAAAGTCATGCAACACAAATTTGACAGTAGCCATATTCCAAAAGAAAAGAAACAAAAGAAAAAATATGCTTCAATTTGTACTCTGCATCAATCAGTTCTCTGTCTAAAGGCGGACACCATGTTTCATCATAAGCTTTTTGTAATTGTGGCGGGTTTTTGGATCACAATATGTTTATTATAGTCATTTGCCAACTGTGGGCATCTCCTTTATCTCCAGGTCTTTGTTACTTATTATAAAAAGTACTGCTATAAATATTTTGGTGTATATGAATATTTTCTTTTTTATTATAAACCTTCTTAGGGACATATATGTAGTAATAGTAGAATCTCTAGCTAAAGAGATAAACATTTTAATCCCTTTGTTTGCATATTTCATACTTCTTTCCCAAATGGTTAGACCAGTGCACAGCTGCTCCAACAAAGTATTAGCCTGCTTATCTTTCCACAGCCTGGACAACATTGAGTATTCCATGTCTGTCCAAACATCTTGACAGTTTTCTGGTGTGATGTAAAACTTCAGGGATATTTGTTTGTTAGTTTAAAAAAATTAAAACTTCATTTATCAGTGATCAGTAGCAGTCTTTCATATGGCTATCAGTAGTGTGAAATTCTTTAGAGAATTTTTTATTGTCATTACAGACATCTCCAGCCTGAACTCATTTGAAATTTAGGATTCCTGACATTTTGCAGGACCATATCACCTTTCTGAATACATACTCAATTATCTGTCTGCCTTTGCTCCTATCACCTATATAGAACATTTAAATGTAAGTTAGTTGATGAGTTCCCTATATATCCACATTGATCTCTTTAGATAGCTCTCCTCCCCTTTTTCTTCCTCAATATAATTATTTCTGTTAAAATCATTAGGATTTAACTTGAGAGCTTGTCAGCCACTCTTGGTTTGACATCCTCCTTACAATTCCTCTGAATGCTGTATAATTCCCTCTCCCATATTCTAGAATTGACAGATGACACCATTCTGTGTCACAAATTTTAAGATAGAGTGGGCACTTTCCCAAGATTCTCATTGTTCCTACTTCAGTTCTTCCTTCTTCATCTAAATTTCAACAGATATTCTGATAACTGAACTCCCTTTTCAATGCTCTGTCATACTCTTTATCTCCTTCTCTCCTATCAGTCACATGGCAATAGTACTTCTGCTTCTCTGTGTCAATCTTCAACTAAATTCTCTCTACCACGTTTCCTCCCACTGGTTCCTGAATATGAGTGTGTTTGTAAGTATGCATGCATACTTATATGTCTATGTGTGAGTGTGACTGTGTGTGTGTGTGTGTGTGTGTGTGGCTATTTATTGGCACTATCCCTTTTTTCTGTTCTTTGTGAATAAAGTTACCATTGCCATATTCCCTACATGAGTCCCATACATACTACCCAGGCTCAGTAATATCTGTAACACTATATCAAATTGCTTCATGTATAAACAGCGATGCAGTGGAAAGAAAGCTGGGTGAAATCGAGGTCTAGGTTTATAACCTCAGTATAACTATTTCTTCATCATGAACAAGACATTAAAACTTTCTGGGTAAAATAAGAATTTTGGACTACTAAAGCCTCTTCTAGCTTTAAATCCATTATCCTGTCAAATGTCTGAAGCCAAAAAATATTTGAATTATGAGTCATGGATTTGAAACTCAGTTCTTTTATTTACTAGAAGACCACAGGGATTTTTTTTTAACTTCTCTGAGGATAATTTTCCATATCTGCAAATTGGGGACCATAATGCTCACAAGACTGTTTTAAGGAAGTCACATTGCAAACTTTCAGGCACCATGGAAGTGTGGTTATTTTCATTATTATTATTATTTACTCTGAAACATTTACAGCTTAATTTTCTAACTGTATCAGGAAAATTAAAAGTGAATAGAATGTGATAGATGGAACAGAATTGACAACATAGCAATAAATGTCAGCCTTGTAAAGACAGGACAAAGAATTTCTCTGAGACACGGAAAGAAAGAGATGACACTAAACAGTACAGAGAAATACTGTGGTGGAAAGGAGGGACATTCAAGAAACTCAAAGCAGTCTGGCCTTCCTCTCAATAAACTAGTAAAAGATAATCTATTGATAATAACAGAGAGGAGGTAGAAGACCAAAAGAATTTTTAAATTTGTGGGAATT
Source organism: Notamacropus eugenii (assembly GCF_028372415.1). Classification (NCBI taxonomy): domain Eukaryota; kingdom Metazoa; phylum Chordata; class Mammalia; order Diprotodontia; family Macropodidae; genus Notamacropus; species Notamacropus eugenii. Next base: position 376,153,878 of record NC_092875.1, read on the forward strand.
AAAAAAAAACTGCTTCTATGTAAATCTTTGAGAGCATTCAATGAAAATATGAAGGTTTTAAAGAGGGTGGTGGGAGGATAAGTTCAAATAAAGGAAATTTACTCATCTAGGACTTCATTGCTAGAAACGTTAAGATATAGTTAATTGTGGGCGAAGAAGGAAGAGAATAAAGGCTGATAAAATAATTTCATAGGACTGCCATGCATAGATAGGTTGGGCTGCATAGAAGGAATACAATATTGGTGACATCCCAATTTTGTCAAAGTAACTTGTGTACAAATCTATCATTGACTCACCTGGGGCTTCTAGTGTCTAAAAATGAGTGTCTTTCCAAGGAAATAGAGATGATTCAAATTTGAGTTTAAAAGTTGACATATGTTCTGTTTATCTACAAGCACAGGTAATTAGTGATAGGTCTAAATTAATGGAGTATGACAAATCACACAAAATGGAGGTCAATGTGGTTATTTAATCCAGACCTTAAATAAAAATCTTTTCTAGTTTGTTTTTGAACTTTTCTTAAAAACAAATGTGATTAGTATTCTGAAGGTTGAGTCATTGGAGAACTCTGAACATGCCATATGCTTTCAGCTAGAGCACAACACTAAATGTGGAATTTTCTATTGTAGAAATGCAGCTACTGACAATAAAATTAAGGCACTTATATTCTTTTAGAGATTCTGCCATTAATTGTGACACGAAGCTCCTGCATCTAATTATTGATCAGTCAAGAAGGAAAGCTCCTTAACAAGCAATCTGACATCTAAGCCCAGATACCTTTGAGAGGGAACTGATAAACATTTAAAGGGTTATACTAGTAAGTTTTCCTCTTTGCCTTCTTGATCATAGTTCTATCTACCAACCGACTCCCCAGGCATTCTGCTTAATAAGGATTGCTCCACTAAATTATTGAAATATAAAAATTGGAACAACTTAAAAATTGTCCAGAATAGCTATTGAACTGGAGTCATCACTCTTGGATGTTTCAAGCTGTCATTTGTTCTTTGGCTCAGCTAAAATGTTTATATTAACTACAACCCACATTTTGTACCTTCATTTAATAGAATTTCATAAATATTCATTAGTTTCATGGCCTCAAAATGTAACATAATATGATAAAAGTTAACAAATATATGTATATGCAATGTACATATACATATATATTTTAAAACTCGATAAATAAAAACATCAATCAAAAGAGAAAGGAGAGAGAGAGTGAGAGAGAGAGAGAGAGAGAGAGAGAGAGAAAGAGAAAGAGAAAGAGAAAGAGAAAGAGATAGAAAATGACCTGAAATTGAAGTCAGTAGAAGACTTGGAGCAGTATCTCACCTCTAAACTTTAGTAACTTTAACTGAGCCCTTGTTTTTTCATCTGTAAATTTGGAATAATAGCACTCACGTAACCTATCTCACTGGAGTCTTGTGAGGATCAAATGAGATAATTAAAATAAAGTATTGTGTAAAACTGAATGTATTATGTAAATGTCAATTATTATTACTACTGTTGATGTTATTAAATGACAGGAAACCAATGACACATAAAATTATACAGCCATGCATGGGTATATACACAACTTTGTGTATATACGCACGTGTGTATATGCACACACACATATTCTTTTTTATAGATTTCAGGTGTTAGACTATATATTTAAACCAAATAATTGCTAACTCATACTCAGCTTAGAACCATGAAAATAATACTGAGCAGCTTACTAATGAAAGATACTATCTTCTAGAATTGAATCTGTACCACACAGATTCTTTATTGCTACACAAGACAATGCAACTCTCTGTGCCAAAGTTTAATTAAAGTTTAAACATTTGAAAGGGTGATGATAATGTTTTTGCTGATAAAATATTTACCTGTCTTAGGATCGATAGAGAAATAAGGCTGTCCCTGAAGGATGCTGTAAACCACTCTGGCACTATTTCCATAGGTTGGATCATCTGCATCAGTGGCTTTGACCTGAAGCACATAGGCACCTAGATAAAAGAAGAGAAGGTAACAACTGAGCATTCTAATCTTCTCTACTCTTTCTTGACTTCAGTTTCTTTAGATTGGGGTACCCCACATGCTAAATGTCAAGAGCAAAAGAAAGGTCAATTTTGGTAACAAAGAGTAACAGGTTTTGCACCCACTATTAAGGGTTGCAAAATCAACCAAAAACACCAAAGAGCTCACAGAGTTTAAGAGCAAAAAGGTTTCTTTATTCAGTTAGGGGAAAGAGATTAGTTAGACTCAAGTGTCAGGGTCGCCTCCAGTAAAAGACCTAAGGCGGTGGGGTTAGACTTGATTTATATATTTATAGCTAGAAAAAGAATCAAACAATATGGTGTAGCAACAGTGGTGAGGCACTACAGCAACAGTGAGGCAAAGTTGTCTAGTGACTAAAGGTCTGCTCATAGCAGGGCTTCGATCTGGGCCTATTGGTTCTTGCTTGAGCTCAGGCACCATCATTTCTGTGATTCAGTTGCAACAAAATTCCTACAGAGTACAAAGGATTATTGTTATATCAAGCTCAGGGCACAGCTTGCTTTCTGGGCCTTAGCTCTGGAAAACAGGGTATCTAAAAAGAGATGAGTGATCTTGGGTACTGACAGAATATATTGGCCTATTTAGTTACATCACACGTATTTTAATATCTACTTTTATAAATGGAGATATATTCATTTTTTGCAATGAAATTTTTGACTATGGGTATCATCACTAGCATTTTTAAAACAGTTGCACATACTTTAAATTAGTTCTTTTATGTACATATAGGAAGGATTTGGGTTTCATGGCAATGTTTTCCATAAATTTCAAAGATCTTCAGCTTAATAATCTTTTATAATAGGGAGAAATGATTATTAGTAACCTAAGATTTGGGGGAGATTCAGATTTCTCCCTTTTTTTCTTTTATCCCCATTTTAAAACCTCAGTCTCTGAAGGTTGAGTTAACCTTCTCTTCCATCCAGACATTATTTTCTTCTCAGGTTTGGGAGGGGATAAAGTCTTTGAATAGATTGCCCAATCTGGGGACAATTTAAGAAGTAAACGACATAATCGTGCCCTTCACTGTAATATTCATTCTGTCATCAATTGTTAACCAATCAGAATTGACTGCCACTCTGGCAAACACCTACTATTCAAAGGGCAAGAAAACTGTAAGCCCCTGCCATGATTGTCTTTGGTCTAAGAGAGAGATGGGCAGATAACCATCCTTTTATTTAAATGGAGGCATTGTTAATAAAATGATTAAATTACCTGGAAATTATGTCTCTCAAATATTTTTAAATGCCACATAAGGTCAAGCAAACCATAATAATATTTAAAAACCAATGTCTCTAAAATAAGCATATATTTCCTGTCTTTTAGAATGCCTATTTTAGATACAGGAAATATATATATAAAATCATGGAAAATGTATTATTTTAAGTTGATATGACATGGAATGGGATCCATCTACCAAAAGCCCTTCAATGCTCAGAAACATAGAGACTGAGGCCAAGAAATCAAAGCCAAAGTTAGGGTTGGAATTGGAGTCAATACAACACATACCAGCTGTCCCTTTTTTCCACTGGCCATAGGAATTAAGTGAACAACCATATTGTAAACATCTTAGAGAAATATTTATTTTTAGGATTAACAAAAGACAAGTAGATCTCATACACTGTGTTTACATTTAGGTAGAGTTCATAATATTTAGCTATTTCCTTACAAAAAATATTATGGAAAACTTTGATTCTTCAGCACATCTCAGTGTGATCATTTAAATACATGCATGTACATAAATATATATACATGAATGCAAATATACACAAGCGTGTATATATGTGTGTGTGTGTGTGTGTATGTGTATGTGTGTATGTGTATGCTATCCCTATCCCTATCTCTAATAACTTCTCTTCCAGTTAAATGTGTAGGAAAAGTTAAAGGAAACAAAATTATACAGATAATACCACTGGGCTGCTCAGAGGCAGGAAGAAATACCTAATAAATGGAATGAGAACAATGTCTAAAAGTGAACTAATTCTAGTTCATTGTGTCTGAAGGCAAAGGACACACATAGTCATCCAGGACAAAGATGCACACTAAATGTCTAAGGGGTGGCAAAGCCCTTAGCAGAAGCTGTAGCTGCCATACGATTCTAGGCAACAGACATATATCATCAGAAAAGAACTGAGTAGAAGTTATGGTGTCTAGAGAGAGAATCAATGGAAAGTAACTTCAAAGGTTTTACATCTGGAGCAAATTCTCATCATCTGCCACCAGAATGGTTGACAAACATTTATTAAGCACTTACTGTATGCTCGTCATTATGCTAAGTACTGAGGATACAAAGAAAGACAAAAATAGTCTCTGATCTAAAGTAGCTTATGTTGTAATGGAGGAGAAAATGTTTGAAAGGTTAAATACACACAAGATATATGCAGAAGACATTGAAGATATTTATATAGCGGACAGGACTGACTTGGAAAAACCTTCTGCAACTGATAGAAATGAAGAGGATAAAGCTTTCAGGTATGAAGGACAGCCAGTGTAAAGACATGGAGACTAGATAGGCTACATTATATGCAAAAAACAACAAATAGGCTGGTATAGTTCTTGGAATCAGGTTGGGTCTAGAAGTGCCAGCATCAGGATAGCTATTGATTCTAATGAGTTGATAACAAACTTGTCAATCTCTAAGAAAAGTCATTTCTGACTGCAAGTATATAAAATTTCAAAGGCTAAGACAAAACCATAAGAACTGAGAAGTATCCCTCCTACAATTTATAGAATCCTTCTCCCTCTCAAGTGGACTATTATGTAATTTCGTGGAGTTCTTTCTGGACAAGCCCATTTTATAGTGGAAAAAAGTATAGACAGACATCTGAAGATCAGAAGCAAAGATCAATAAGGTGAATGATTGGATCTAACTTTTTAATTAAAAGTCTATTTACATTATGATACAATACAATTCAAGATGACTGGTGATGCTTAAGGATGGAGTGAAGGACAGCACCTATATCAGCTGCCTTCATGGCCTTTTGGGACAAATTGTTAACATTTGTCCATTCCACTGGGTAGTTTTCACCTCAGTCTTGAGGTGAATGTCCCCTTAACTAACCAGTAGGTTTGAAGCCCTTCAGTTACTCTCAACCTCTTTTAGCCTGTTGGCTGAAACTGTTTACGGGGGTATGACTACTGTGCATGCTACAGATGAGAGACGCAGGTGGGATTTGGGTGGAAAATTGCTCTGAAAAGGGCTCAGCAGCACTGACTCTGGATGTTCCAGTCTTCCCTGAAACCTTTACACCCCATATATGGGATATATGTATCTATATATGTATATGTATAATTGCATACACCCATATGCATGCTCTCATAAACACATATATACATATATGTATATACACATGTAAATAAATATTTATATATTTTGAAATCTTATGAATAATTAAGACTTTAAACTAAACAATGAGATGAGAACATCAAACTACACATTCAGATCTGCCAAATATAGGATCATAGAGAATAGGAAGTAAACCACGAGCAAAAGAATTGAACAAGAGCAGTAATTCATGGGAGATAATATCAAAGGAGAGAATCAACAACAAAATTCCTAGTCTTAATTGCCATACACACAAAAGCATGGCTCATAAACAAGATGAGCTAAAAGTGTTAACCTAAAGAAGTATATTTGAACTCATATATAGTCCTATGACACGGTAAAATGGTGACTCATGTCTGGAGTATAAGTATAGTCATACCTTATTCAAAAGGAAGATGATAGCAAGTAAAGCATAGGAAGGAAAAAACAAAGATAAGTCAAAAAACCCCAAAGCTCTTAACAGGTCAGAATGATGGACTGGCTTGAATAAGATGAACTTTAATAAAGACGTGTTATCTTCTGCACTTGGCATCAAAATATCAATTTCATAAGCATTGAGGGAGAAGTGACTTAGGAATGTTTCATGTGATTAAAGGATCTTGGGGGTTTTAGTGGATTGAAATTTCCTTATGAAGCCATATGACCCCTTGAAGGCTATTTATGGGACAAAGACGCATGGCACATCTCAACTATTTGGTGCAGATTGAGTGCATTGATTAGTGATAAGGACATGATCCAGGAGAGATGGGCTGAACACTCCCATAGTGCTCTTATCAGATTATCAAAAACCAATGCTCAGGTCACTGACTGTATACTTCAGTTTAAAGTCAATCTCTCTCTAGCCAAACTTCCAAGAGAAGAAGAGATTTTGAATGCCATTAGTCTCCTCTTGTGTGGCAAAACACCTGACATCATTCTGTTACAAATGAGATTTACAAGGCAAGGAGTCCACTGCTTATATAAAAGCTGACTGAAATCTTTTGGGTTATGTGGCAAGAGGAGGTTATCCCCCATGAGTTCCAGGATGCCTTCATTGTCCATCTCTATAAAAGTAAAGGAAATAGATTGTCCTATGACAATCATGGGGGAAAAGGGGTGGTGGGAGGTGTCCATATCTCTGGTAGTCATGAACAGAGAAATTCTTGCCAAAATCCTCAATAGAGTGAACCTTAATCTGGAAGATAATCTTCTACCTGGAGCCAGTGTGGCTTCAGAAAGATTTGAGGAATGTGTTTACCACCCAACAATTCCAGGAGAAATGCCAGCAGCAGAATAGAGATCTCTACACAATATCTTCCAATCTGACCAAGGACTTTGATACTATCAGTCATGAGAGCTTATGGAAGATCATGAGAAAATATGGTTGCCTGGAGAAGTTCATCAGTATTGTATGACAGTTCCATGACAACATGCTTTCATGGATTCTGGATAATGGATGATGCTCTCAAGCTTTCCCAGATCAGGCTTTTGTTTGATTCTGTGATGTCTTTTCTTTATTTTCATGTGTTGACATCCAGAAAAGAATACTGTCTCAGTTCATGTGTAGGACACACTCAGTCTTCACAGCATCTCACAGTTTATGGAATCTTTATAACCTCCAATACAGAATAACTTAAATGGTACCTATGGTCATGCACCATTGACATGTTCAAGACACCCCTCTTACATGAAATGGAGTAATAGAGATGGGAACTATATATTGAGTTAATGGCTACTATGTTTACACTAAATATACATTAACCTGACCTCCCTACTCCTCTGATAATTCTATGAATATCCCTATACTTTCTGAATGATTTTCTTTTCAATATTTGTCATCTCTTCCACTGATGCTTATTCCATTGCTTTATTGTGGATGTGACCCTGGACTCCGAAAGGTCATACCACTGGAATGTGAAATCTAGTTCTTACTTCAAAGTTGGAAAGGATTTCTTAGCATGAGTCTAGTGACAGGCTGACTCTTGACTCTTGTCACCTGGCCAGCAGTCAAGCTAAGTTTGGAGAGTATGATCACAAGGTTCGCTGTAAGGTGAAGTAATGTGGATCACAATTACTCTCTTAAATTACCCACTAAAACACTAAGGTCTGTGTACCATGTTAGTGGAGGAAATATACACATTGTAAAAACACAGATTCTGGAAGCAATAGCTTATCTCTACAATCACATAGGTCTTGCTTAGTGAATTATACAGATGAGAATGCAAATATCAAATGCTGATTAAATTTTAGAAATCAATATAGCAGGTGAGAATGCCATAAGCTGGATTGTAGTGGCGTTTTTGAATAGAAGCACCAAGAGCCATCATAGTTGAGAAATTCACTTTTACATAATACCCTTTCTCACACAGACCTACAGTTTCCACACTCAATGAGAATTATATTCTATATGCAGAACTTTTGAAAGTGCTCAAATGATGAAAATAATGGGCAGTGAAAGAATTTCCCACAAGACAGTCAAGTAGAAACGTTCTTCTCTAAATCCCTGACTTATTATTACCTGCACAGATTTGTAAAACAAGTCAATGTATTGATGATGACAGTCTATAATGAATGAAGCCCTAGGGCTTGATGGTGATAGCCTATGATAAATGAATTAAATACAGGTAAGTAACATAAAGTTCCGGTTTCACCCTTGACAGGAAAAAGAAGGATCAGTCCCAGAAGATTTACTTGTAATACTGTGCAAACAAATTTTTAAAAACTCCAACAAAACTTTTTGAGATTTTACATAAAAATCATGTCACATTTACAGTCTAAGAGAACTTAATGAAAGATCAAAGCCTTCTTCCAAAATGGGGGGGAGGGGGAGAGAATGAAAGAGGACACAATTAATGACTCATATTTTAGAAGAAATCTGAGAGTTTAAAGTTCACAAGGAAGGCAACAGAGTCATAAATAGATAACAAAGATAATATAAGTAGTCTAAATTTGAAGAACTGACAGATACCCTCCTCCCATCCCTATCTTTTTTTTTTATCCTTAGAATTTCAGAATGATCACACAAATAGATTTGACTAAATCAGATACTACCAAGATACTGGATGAAGATCCTTATTGATATGGTCAAAATTATACTTTCTTACAATTGTCATCATTTCTTCCTTGGATTCATTCATTTTTCCTTATTAGGTAGCTCCTCAAACTGCCCTTCTGTTTCTGGTACTGTGTATGCCCTGGGATGTGTAAATATGTCAATTTTTTGTTGTGAAATTAACACTGAATGGTGGGTAGAGTTTCTTATATACATGGCCACAAAGTTCTTAGAACTTCCTGAAAGCACCTCAAGTGTTTCTGTACATGACTCTATGCAATATGTTAATTGATGATTAGCATCTTGACCAATTTTCTGAAATCAATATTAAATTAGCTCTGAGGATGCAGCTGTAATAATCTTTCCCTTGGGCAGGAATTGTCAGGCATGTGAAGGGAAAACATGAACTAATTTATTCAGTGCAAGCAATATCATACTGTTGACTCAAGTATTACTGCTAATGATAAGAATAAGCTTAAAGCGTTAAGGTCTTTAAGAGCTATTGGGACATTAGAGATGATGTTACTCAACACTACCTTTTGACAGATGAAGAAATGGCAGAAAATGATCACAAAATAGTGAAATAGCCAGAATAGTGCCTAAAGCTGGCTAATTAAGGTCAGAGAGTGTTGGCTCTACAAATGAGGACATCTCTAAAATAGGAAATCACTCTGTTTAGTGCAGATAGTCACCATCATCATCATCACCAGGAATTATATAGTATTTTTAAGCTTGTTCCTTAAATTGTGTCCTATTCTTACACTCTTTGTGACCACATTTCTGGCTTTCTTAGCAAAGATATTGGAATGGTTTGCCATTTCCTTCTTCAGCTCATTTTATGGATGAGGAAACTGAGGCAAACAGGGTTAAGTGACTTGCCTTCAGTCTCACAGCTAGTAAGTATCTCAGGCAGCTTTTAAACTCAGGTCTTCCAGAATTCTTAACTGCTACATTACCTAGCTTCCTAGTTTGAACAACTGATACTTAAAAAAAAGACACTTCTGCATTCCTGACAATTAGTGATGTCATCACTACTAGAAGAATTTCATGGAGGCAAATCACTTATTCCACTATCCACAGAAGAAATTCATTTTTCTTTTGGATAGATCTAGTTGTTAGAATATTTTTTAATTGTCTTATTGAGTCAAAATATTTTCTCCTGTAACAGACACTGCCTGTTCCCAGGCCTGTCTCTTAGGGGCCAAGGTGAACAATTTTAATATCTCATCTACTTGGCAGCCCTTCAGATATGTGTAACAGGCTTTGGGAGAAGCCTATCTGACAAAGGGAGTCCTCAAATACGAGCTGCATGAACCTTGGGAAATGCAGTCTAGCAACTGCACAGTTATTGCAGAATGGACTTGGAGTTTTGTTGCTTTTAATTATGGGAGGGGAGTGGATAAAGGGGAAGAGAGACAGACAGATGCTGAGCCAGGGACTCACGTGGAATCTAGCCAGGGCATAGAAAGGAAATGGAAACTGAATGGGAAGAGATTAGAGACTGGGGTTTTTAGGCAGCCAGGACTTTGGTGAGAGGCATAGCTAGAAAGGACTAAGCCTGGCTGAATTTGTGTCTCTTGAAGATTGAGAAAGACATTTAGCTTTCTTGATTTCCCTCCTCTCCACCACTTATTTCCCTGCCCAGGACAGCAGAGATTGATTTCAAAATTTCTCCATGTTTTAAATCTGTTCACCATTCTTATTTTAATTAATAATTTAAAGCTGGCTGATGCCAGATTTAAAAACAAAAACAAAAAATAGACTCTAAGTACTTTGAGTCCTATATACCCTTTTTGCAAAGCTAGGGATTACAAAAAAGAGTCAAATTAATGGTTTCTTATATAGAGAGATTTGGCAAATGAACAGAGGTTCAAACCCAAGTCCAAAGTACCAGATTTTCTCCAGGATCTAGGTTTGCACCATTTGAAAGAGACTTTCAATTAGTTTTGATTGAGTAATAACTTTTATAAACTCCAAAACAGCACAGATAGATTAAATAATGTGAATCTGGACCATTAGCCCTAGACAATGCCTGGACCTTGAATAAGCAGATTTAAGGGGTAAATGGAAGCTTAGCAACCAATTAACCTTGGGCAATTTTACTGCTGGTACTATAGGAAAAATAGTCACTTCCAGGGTCAATTTAAGGCATGTTTGGCCAGAAGAGCACTCTGGGAAACCACTAAGGAGGCCCCCAGTTTTAAAACTCAGATGTTGGAGCTTCCCTCTCTGGTAACTATGGTCAGATAGTTGAACCTCTCTGTTGATAGTCAGACAGAGGAAGCCAAGTCTGTTGATGTTTGATTTCTCTGTATTTTCTTTGAAGTCCAGGATGCTGACTCCCCTGAACTAGGTGAATGATATATGTGCTTGATTAAAGTGATTGTTAACCCCTCAAAAGTTGCCTTTCCTTTTATGAATGCAGATCTAAGAACCTGTGGTAGCAGGTCCCCTGTGTATGTTGGGGTGCTTACTGTTACAGGGAGGAGTTGGGAAAGAGGCGGCTCAGGCTCTCCATGCAAAGATGGGAGGCTAGTAAAGCTGGTATGCTAGTGAAACTAACCACTCTCACTTAAATCCAGTTCACTTGTAAGTCATGGCATAGCCACTACCCAGTAACCACACCCTGTTATATACTTAAAACCACCTTTATACCCCCTCTCTTACTCTCCCTTCTTTTCTTCAGGCTAAACATCATCTTTTTCTTTTTTAAGCACTTAGCAATGATAATAACTCACTGAGAAGTTCCACAGTGACCCCTGGAGTTTGCAGGTTAGTGTAAGCGCTGACTCATTGCAGCGTTCTCTATGGCAATCTGATGAACAGAAAGTCGGCAATATTTTCTAGCTCAGCTCCTTTCCTCTTTGGGGCAGGACCATTTACTGGGAGAGGAAGAAAAACGCATGGGAAAGAAGTTGTGTAGATCCCAGAATTCAAAACTTAAATAGATTTATGATCTCACAGCATTCTGAAGTTTCTTCCAACCATGGACTTCACAGTACATCCTTGCTACATCTTGTGCCATACTTATCTGTTTTCCTGAAAGTTGGTATATCAGTAAGCACCCCGACATACACAGGGGAGCCTACTATCACAGGTTCTTAGATCTGCATTTTAAAAGGAAAGGCAACCTTTAAGGGGTCAATGATAACTTTAATTACATTCAACATACAGGGACCAACATTCAGGCTCCCAATTGTCTGACCATTACATACCTACATAGGTACCAGAGAGGGAAGCACCAACATCCGGGTTTTCAAAGGGAGGGAGGGGAGGGATGTTTAGTGGCTTCCAAGAGTCTTATCTGGCACACAAACCTTCTGCCAAAAATAAATAAATAAATAAACAACTAAGCCCCAAAACAAAACCTCCCCTCAGAGTGTGTATATATATATATTCTTTTCAGAGCCAGAGGGCAGGACCCCTAGTGACTAAGTACCTCATTGATAAAGACTTGAGCCTCCATAGGAAACAAACCTCCCCGAATCAAGCCTCCCTCCGTATCCCCACCTGAGGACCATCAATGGATGGGGAAGATTTTTAACTCCCATTACAGTTGGGTACAAGGAGTCTACTCTAAATCAATTCACCCCCCCCATCTCATCGCCCTTTCATTTGAATGTTCTGATAAGAGTTCACCCTGAAGCAAAGCAAGGCACTTCCCCATAAGCCAGGGCTTAATTTATTGTCTTGTTGAATTCCTAGAATTAAGAACGTGAGAAGAAAAAATTGATAATGCAGATTAAACTTAAAAATATGCCTTGCACACTTTTTATTTTCTTCAGAGAGCTCTTAAACATTTACCACTACACCACTGAGGCGAACTCCTATGGACAATGAAAATTTACCCACTCATGCCTCAATGATTAACAAATTCCTCTCTGATCATACTCTGCCCATCCAGGTGTTTCTGAACCCCCAGCTTTCTTCACTCAAACCTCATTCCTCATTGTTGGAAGGAGGAGTAGCACCTCTGGTGTGGGCATTTGCCTAGCCCATTTCAGGGCTGCTCATCCACCCTGATTATTAATTGACTATTAATTATTAATATCAATTTGTAATTCTCTGCTCAAAGGGAATTTCTTACTTTGGCATAAAGAAAAACACTGCCCACCTCCACTCCCACCATATTCTGTCTAAGCAATGTAATCTACTCCCCTTGCCTAAAACATCTACCTGGGCTGGGACTCCTACTTTTGTTTATTGCCTAAGCAAAAGCAAGGACAGGGGCTCTACCAAAAAAAAAGCCATTCTTAGTTAGATCTTCAGGGATGTGTCTCTTTGTCCTTGTACTCCCCCCATCAAGATTTGGGGTGACCAGCTGTAAGACAGATGGCGCATGGGAGGCACTGCAGGTTTTTGGACTCCAAACTCCAGGTTCATTCTTGAGCTGGTTAGACAGGAAGACAGCTTCAGGGGGCTAATTATAAGCTTTATTCTAGTCTAGTCTTCTCAAAGGGGTTGATAATAATGGGAGCACCAACTCCTATAGCATTCCCTAATTACCCTTCTTGCTGGGGTCAGTGAGAAGTGGAGGGCAACTACCACTCCATCTTGATGGGGTCAGAAAAGCACAGCATTCCAACTTGTGCATTCAACCCTAGGGGCTCCCCACTCACTGACCACTTCCTTTATAGGACAACAGACAAAGAAGGCATATTGCCAGCAATAGCCTCCCAAGTTTATATTTCTCATCATTATATCTCATTTTGCAAAAACAGTGGATATTTACATTTTAAGCACAAATGTTTATATTATACATCATTATATAAAGCTGTGCAAGCAGGGTGGAGATATTTACAAGTCAGTAGACTGGGAAATAGAGATTGTTATGGTCATGGATCCTGGGAACTAACCTACAAGAAAGAATAACAAGAATCCACCTCGCACACACTAAAATGCACCTTACTTACTCCAGGTCTACAAAAGGGATACCAAGCAAGAAAAAGCTTGGTTGAGATGGCTTGATTTTTCTAACCAAAGACTGCTAGATAAACTAGGTTTCATAAATGAGTTAAAGTTCCATTTCTTAAGTACTAGAGAAGGGCAGGTCAGCCACAACTGAAAGCCATTTTCTCTAGCTTCAGAAAGGAGAGTAAGTTCTGAACTATCTTGTGTTACCTCACAAGGAAATCCAATTTTACTTAGGTTTATTATTTAACTTGGGATTGATATCTGTGTGTAGAGCATGTCCTGAAGTGCAAGCAGTTTATATGTAGACTAATCATTTGAGACATACACTATTCCGTGTATATAATCTGAGATTAAATACCTACTATAGTTACACATTCCTTCACAAGTCTTTTGCTTTCTGTTACAATTGAAGCAAAACAAGTTTATTTTGCGTAAATCCATTTATGTAGCCAATGAACCTAAGGATAAAAGTCCTCTATTTACAAAGAGCACTGATAGTTATGTATTCGTGTTTAGGATTAGATCCCTAAAGTATTTCATCTCTCTAAGGGAGTAATTAGCTGGAGTGGAAAATTTTGATGAAGCAACAAAAGCAACAAGATCAGATAATTATATATGTCAAATGGAAATAATTCTAATGGGATATACAAGCCTTGAGCATGTTGTAATAAGTTCTAAAAATTGGTTTCAGGACTTTATATAGAAATTATATTGTTCACCTTTTGCAGAAGTTTAGTTCTTTTTTTTTTATTTCTCACTTGTTATTTGAATTTCTCAAATATTTCAATGTAATAATTTGCTAATTTATATCACAAGACAGTTATAAGTAAAAAAGTTGAAGTTTTCCCTTTATGAGCCTTCAGTCTGAAATAAAGATAGAAATAAATGAATGACAGTCTTAAAAGACTGAATATTAATGGAGTGAATACCAAGTTAGAAAAGCATTCTTTATCTTAGCTCTACATGTCTACTTTGGTAAATATTAATTCATTAATCAGAAGGATTCATTTTACAAGTCAGATCCTCATGAATTCTTGTTAAGATTCCTCTTTTAACCTGTTGTTTGTGGTGTCTATACCAGGTATAGGTCTAAGATAAAGAAAGCAACAGAAAGGGGTATATAAAAACTTAAATTCTTTGAAGTTCAAGTGAACTATGAGTTTGTCATTTGGTGTTCTTTTTATATCTTTCTTGTTAATAGGATTAAAACCATAAGGTTTGAGCTGGTTTTCACTATCTGAACTAGTTATTGGAAAAGGAAATTTTAAGAGGCTGTACTAAATCGTACTGAATCTTGTAACTGGTAGATATTAGCAAAATTACCGTAGGAATACCTTCAAGTGACGTGAAACCAGAGAAGCAGGTCTTAGAGGATGAGCCCCCTTTAAAGCTGCCCTGAGAATGATACGTATTCCAGATTATCTAAGAAAAGATGTTGCCTGGGACCAGACAACTACTTATGACATCTGGAATCTAAGATGAAATATGTTGATTAAATGGACATTGGGAATAGATTACTAGACTACAGTGAGGAAGGATGTTAGTTGATGTTGACAATCATTATTGTTTTACCTTGGCTTTTCATTTCATGGTATCTGTGTTTGCTGAGTTTTTCTGGTTACCTTGATGACATGTAACTCTCCCCTGTAAAATTATTCCATGGTTTTAGATATTCTTACTATTACTTGTGCTATGATTAATCAACTTGTTGTTCTTATAATAACTGCTCAGGGGAAGTTGTGACAAACCTACATAAGATTCAGTCAGTTAAAGCAGTGACACAACTAACCATTCCAGGTGACCCCTGGGAGAAACCCTCCTCTTGATTCACTTGTCTGTAGGGTAACAGCCTGTTAGTTACCCTTGGTAAACTGGCCCTTATTGTCCTCTGTCTTGGTGTTCTTTGTGGACTTTGTTTTAGTTATAGTGTTAAAGCCTATTCTGAACTTGCATCAGAAAAACTAACCTCAGTATGTGTTGCTGATATTAACCATGTTAAAAGTCTTATACAATTAGTTTATTGATAAGGATTCCACTGGTGACAGATATTGATTTTCTACTTTCTATTTGATTACAGTCTGTATTTGATTACATTCTGTCACTGCCTGGGCCATTTTTCTGCTTCTGATTTAAGTTCTGAAGTTGATTTATCCAGAAGTTCAATTATCTTCTCTGAGTTAATTTTAAAAGTTAAGTTTCCATATAAATCACTTTAACTGAAAGAAAACTGTTATCTCCCTATAGCTTCTTATGCCTAGATTCAATTAAGAGAGATCTGCTATCCTACTAACAAGACTTAACAGAATGCATGTGGGGACCAAGAAGTCTTTTGTCTTTCTTCAAGTAAGGAGCAGATGAACTCAATCAACCTTTTCTGTTAGCAGGATGGAAGAAGAGGTGGTCACCTGCCCCAAATGTCCAGCCAATTATATTGTTGTCACCTGTGATAGTTCAGACTTTGTAACTAATCATATTGTTTTCCTGTGATGCTTCCTGTTCTTTGTTCCTTTGAACTTCCCAAAATTATATGAAGGCTAAGTCCCACCTCATAGTCCTTTAGTTGTCTGAAGAACTAAGAGAATCATTTTATTGATAAATGCTAGCCTTACCAATAAATTGAATGTGCTCAAAACACTGTGCCTCAATTTACCTTAATTTCAATCCCCCCAATATGCTTCTTTGCCTTTTATTAATGATCTCTAAATGGCCAATTGACCTTTTCTCAATCCTACTTCATCCTGATCTTGTCACACCCTTTGACATCCTCTTCCCCTTGAAACTCTCTTCTCTCCATGTTTTCTTGACTTTATTCTTTCCTGGTTACCCTTTCACCTATCTGACCACTCCTTTTTCTCTTAAGGTCGTGCCCCTTAAATATGGGTATCCCACAGGACCCTATTCTGGGCCCTCTTCTCTTCTACATCTATTCTATGTGATCCTTAGTGATCTCATCAGTTCCCATGGATTCAATTATTTTCTATATGATGCTGATTATTCTCAAATATACTATCCAGCCTAAGCCCCCTGTTGAGCTCCAGTCTTGTATCTGCAACTATCTGTTGGGCATTGTGAGCTGGATATCTCACTGACCTATCAAATTCCAAAACTTAATTCATGACCTTTCTCCCCAAATCCCTCCCCTCTTTCCAAATTCTCTCGTTATTTTTGATGGCATCACTATCTTCTTAATCACCAAGGCTCACAAACTAGGTATCATTTTTAAATTATCAGTCTCTCTCACCCCCCTTATGCTCCTTCCAAATCCAGTCTCTTGTCAAGGCCTATCAATTTTGCCTCCCTTACATCTCTCAGATAT
Organism: Notamacropus eugenii; assembly: GCF_028372415.1. Lineage (NCBI taxonomy): Eukaryota > Metazoa > Chordata > Mammalia > Diprotodontia > Macropodidae > Notamacropus > Notamacropus eugenii. The sequence continues at coordinate 376,170,498 of NC_092875.1, forward strand.
ACCCCTTTCCAGTCTTCTTACATTTAACCCTCCCCCTCCTTGTTCCCATGTATTTTGTGATCTAGTGATATTAGCTTTCTTGTCATTCCTTGAAAAAAACATATCTGTGTTTGCTTCTACATTATATATGTTGCTTCCTACATTGTACTACTGTGAGCTCCTTGAGGGCAGGGACTGTCTTTTGCCATTCTTTACATCTGCAGTGCTTAGCAAAGTATTTGGCACATGGTAGACACTTAACAAACATTTCTTGACTGTCTGCCTGCCTTTCCATCAATGAGCTTGGCAAAATGGAATTGGTTCTCATTGAAAGCTAACACACAGAGAAGCATATTTTATTCCTGTAGAACACATAAGCAAACAATAAATAATAACCAGACCAGAATGAATTGTAAAACAGGAAAATTTAATGAAAAGCTACAAGCACTCTCCTCTTCTTGACCCTGGGAGTCCACTCTCTGAACCTGATCCTGTTCCCCACAGACATAGGATCAATCAGAAATGAGGCGATCTGGGACAAACACAGTTTGAGTCTTTCCTAGAGAATCATATTCGTCTCTTGCTTAGGCATGATCATTAGCTACAGATAGGAACTCATATGGCAGTGTCTAGCTTTAAAGAAGGGAAAGAGTATAGGTTTAAAAGCTAACTGAAAATCAGGAGAATTAGTGGTTTGTGTTCTCTCTCCCTCTCCTCCTTAATTTTCCTTTTGTCTTTTTCCCTTTTTCCTTTCCTTCTCTCTCTTTCTTTTTTCTGTTCACTTCCTATTTTTTTTTTGACTCAGCATTAATCCATACCAGGAGGGTGGTGAAGCAGATAGTAGTAGGGAAGGGTGGTTGATACTTGAGCAGGTCCTTATAGAACATGATTTTTTTTTCCTTTACTCCCAGGAGACAAGACTAATAGCACTGGGTAGAAGTTGTAAGGAGGAAAATTTAGTTTTATCTAAGAAAAATTTCCTAAGCATTAGGGGAATCATTCAGCACAGTACTAAGTTTTCCCATGGAAAAGCCAGGCAATTAAGTGGCACCGTGGATAGCACACTGGGCATAGAATTCAAAAGATCTGAATTCAAAACTGGTCTCTGACATTTAGGAACTGTGTGACCCTAGACAAGTCACTCTTAACTTGTCTCCCTCAGTTTCATCATCTGTAAAATGGGAATTATAGTTATCAACCTCCCAGAGATGTTATGGAGGGCAAATGAGATAATATTTGGTACATAATAGTTGTTTGATAAATGTTTGTTGTCTGCCTTCTTTTTTTCCTGAGTGAGTGGTACACAACAGAGGTATCAAACATACTGCTAGCAGGACCTTTCAAGTACAGCTGTAATTCGGAGATATTTAATAAAATAAATAAAAATAAAATAGAACATAGGCAATGTTGCTATGTGGTTTTCTAAGTCAATATATAGCCAATGAGGATCCTTATATATGGTTTAGTGGCCTGAGTTTCTATTTGAGTTTGACACTATCAGTATAGAGTATATACTAACAATAACGTCCCTTACTTTTCTTCTCTTTTATTCTGAAATGTTCTCCAACATGCTTCATTCTCAGTTCTGTATATTTCTATATAGGTGAATCTCTTCTTGACACATGTTTCATCAAATTCTTCTTTATGTTCCATTTGTTTTGAAAAAGGCATAACTCTTTATTGTGGTATTTCGATTGTGAATCCCACAAGTATTTGTGCTGTCTATGAGCTGAAACTTACCAAATTCACTTATTTTATTGCTCATATCACACAATAGTGTCTATAACAATTGTTACCAAACATCTTCTGTGTTACTTCTATTGGTGTCGTACCAGTTGTTCATCTAAGTATCAGGTCTGGATGTTTTATCTGAGAATATTTCTTCATTCCCTTCTATTTTCAGTTAGAAACCTTAGTGACTTGATCAACAAGTGTCTCTCTCTCTCTCTCTCTCTCTCTCTCTCCACATACACACACACACACACACACACACACACACACACACGCACATATACACATATATATACCTAATGTGAATACCACACAAATATATTTGATACTATATATATATATATATATATATATACACATTCATGTGTACACAGACATATGCATGAACACACACGTTAGAATATAAGAACTTCAGACTGAGAACCCCTAATGCAACCCTGTCACATTTTATATGACAAAACCAAGGCCCAGAAAAACCTAAAGAACTTGCAAAATACCATACAGGTAGTAAACATCTGAGGTACCTTGAGAGTCAGTGAGTACTCTCTGATGTGTGTCAAGGTATTGATATGTGACTGGTAATCAGCATTAGTTCTTAATAACCACTACACCTAATCATAAAAGGCAGAGACCAATTAGACAACTAGAAAATAACACCCAAATTCAGCGCTATTTTCTGCTACCATTCAAAACTACTTATTTGGTCTACCTGAGAGCTTATAGTTAATTTGGGAAAAGTTATATAGTTACTGTGATGCCAAAATGCTGGAGTTTATCTAGGTCTTGGAATGTGAGAATTTACTACGTCTACCATAAAGCTGAGATTTGCCAGCTTCTGATTTCCACATGTTTGGATCACTTAGGGTAGCAGTTAGGGGTAACTGTTCAGAACTAAGATGAAAACTCAAAATGCAATGTTTAATTGACTATGCTGCTTACCACACATTTTCTTTTCTTCTGATGGTATCAAAAAGCTAATCAGTTACTGCAATAAATGTGTTGAGATAGGAGGTGATTACAGTGAAAAATAGTTGTATGTTCATGCTCCTGGAATAAACTGCTTTTATGAAAAATTTAATTTCACCTCATTTATTGATTTCCCCTCATATTACATCCTAGAGAACATACAACATAAGATATAAAATCAAAAGACTCTAGTTATAGTTGCCAATTTATAATTTGACATAAAGCAACTGATGCTGTGTGCTTCAGATTTGTAATTTGCAAAGAATGGCCATTAGCCTCAGCCTCATTATTACCTTGAAGAATGACATTATATATTATTTATTGAATCTTTCTATTAATTACTTTTACGTCTAAAGGAGTGTTGCTAGGGGGAAGCAAACCATTTTAAATTTTGAGATATTTTATGCATTGACAGCAAGTAGTTTCTATGTTATATGGAACATAGACCTTAACCTGGTAGTAGACTAATCGATGAAGTTTAGTTTTATGGCTATGGGAAATATATAGGTACTATTTCAAAAATTTATGTTGGATAAAAATACAAGTTAACTATGCTATTATTTCTGAAACTGAAAATATGGTTGTAAATGATATTGTGATGCTTCAAGAACATCATGAATCTGACTACATCATAGTAAAAGCCATCTTTTTCATGGTTCAATTGGATTTATCTATATATGGGATTTTTCATATAGAGTATTACAAAAATTACTTTCAAGGTATAAGTCATCCATAAAGTATAGTACAGATTAAAAGATAAAAAAAGGATTAAAAGTCTACAAGAGAGTGAGTTATAACAAGATGGAGCCATCTATGAATTTGTTTTACAACCTAGCAGAGGAGCCAGGAAAAGAGTTGAGATGAAAAGACCGTAGGAAATGGCTAGGTAGAGCTAAAAAAAGCACAACTATCTTTCTAGAATTTCAAAAGCCACTAATATTTTGTCAAATTAGATTTGGAGAAGAAAGAAAAAGAGGATGGTCAGTTTTCAAAGAGTAAATCTTTGTAAAGACTATAAAAAGCGAAATATTTATTCTTTTAATGCTTCAACACTGTATAGCTTCTTCTAATACTTCTAAAGAAGCAAGAGTCTCTATAGGTATTCACACCAATTTCTAATCCTTCCCCAGCATGCTTTTTGAAGAAAATAGCAATATTAACATAACAGGAGAGTTTGAATAATCAATATCTAAATAAACCTTTTTTGTCCGCAAGATCAGAGCTGGAAGGGATCTTGGAAAGCATCAAGTCAAACACCCTTGTTTTCTGGATTAGGAAACTGAGGCCCAGAGACATGAGATGACTTGACCAAGCTCACAAAGAAGTAAATAAAAAAGCCATGATTTGGTAACCAGGTCATCTGACTCCCAATTAATTGTTCCTTCTAATATGTCGAGCTGCATGGCTAGAAAAAATCCTTTTGTTTTATATCATTTCATGGATTACTTTACCTCTAATCCTATATACTGAGGAAGCAAAATTTTTATTCACTGAATAGTTAGAAAAAATACGACATGATAAAATTAAGTATCAATATGTGTGGCAATGTGTTCATCAATTCTACTAGAGAAACAACAGGGCATAGTGAATGGAGAGCCTGCTTTGAAGCCAGGGAGACCTGGGTTCAAATTTCACTGCTGACAAAGATCGGGTGTGTAATCCTGAACAAGTCAGTTAACCAGTGAGTGCTCTGGTCAGTTAAGACTACAAATTGTAAAGAAAGTGTCATTCTGGATTGCTGGAGATAATTTTCTCACCTAGTAGTTTCCTATACCAGTGATATTACAGGTGTACTTTCCAACCAATAGTATGCTAATAGAGTTGACAATAAGGAAAAATAATACGACCATACATTTTTATAGTATTCTACAGTTTACAAAAACTTTCACATACACTATGCATTTAGATAGAAATCTTTAAGGGATCAGGGAAGAGAGAGAATTTTGAGCCAACTTGATAGTAGGTTTCATGGAACAGTTAGATAACAATTTCAACAATCCTAGAGTTGAAATGGGTAGTTAGAGGGTACAATCGATAGAGTAGTGGACCTGCAGTAATGAAGATTATTTCTGAGTTCAACTGTGGCCTCAGACGTTTAGTACCTATTTTACCCTGGGCAAGTCACTTCACCCTTTTGCTTTACTTTTCTCATCTTCAAAATGAGTTAGAGAAGGGAACTGCAGATCATTGAAGCATCTCTGCCAAGAAATGTCCCAAATGGGATCACAAAGAGTCAAACATGAGTTGAAAGTCATTCACTTTATCTTATAATGGTAGTGACTTCTCCAGTCTGGTAGAAAGGTGTTTTCTCAGTCAGATCTCCATTTATTTATTCTGAGGCAGGGGGAGAAAACACACCTATAATATGAGACCAGTGGCAACTGTATTTCATTTGAAGGATTTCTGGTTGACACTTAGCAAATCTGGGACTGAGAATGGGCATTGAGGACAGATACTAAGGCAGCCCTATGGTACACATTTTAATGATTTTTAAATAAATATGTTTCAGTGCCTGGTAATTCTGCTCTTCATATCCAATGGGAATTTATTTTTTGGTCAGTCAAGTGTAATATGCACTAGCCAAAGAAACCCTAGCAATTACGAGCATGTACAGTGTACTAACTAGGCTAAGGCAAGTGAACTTTGAAAAGCACCCAGTCATTCTCTTTCCAGTTAGCTTTCTTTATTGTTTATTCTTTGTTTTCAAAAAGGACCAATGGCATCTGGAGGATGATGTCTTGCCCATGTGAATTGGATGTAGGTGAGGCAAATCTTCTCCAGGGCCCTTTAAGGCCAGAAGTAAGACAAGGATCAAGAAGACTAGTGATGACCCAGGATGCAGTGGATGACTTTGGCCTTTCCCAGGCCTCAGTTTTTCTCAGGTCAAGTCCATTCAATGACTTAGGGCTAGGTAGGAGTTAGCTCAATTTACCATCACAAAGACATCATTCTTGGAGGGGAAGACCCTCTGAGTTGCTGGTCAATACAGAAAACAATTACTATTTACACTCAATCTTAGACATCAAAATCTAAACAATCTCTCAGAGAGGCCTGAGTTGGAGCTATTATTGACCAGAAAGACATGGGTTTAAAGAGCTAGTTAAGCAGCTATATTTAAAACACAACAGACTTTTTAAAAATCTGTCTTTTTACTCTGCTTTTCAAAAAATCAAAAATGAAAGCCAGAGGAGGAGAAAAAGAGGGGAGGAGGATATTGGTTGTAAGATCTTTCATTTCTTGTCCAAGACTTAGCAGTCATCAACAATGCTTTTCAGGTAATCCAGTATATTTTGAGAGAAACATTTATGCTCAAATCAAAAAGAGTATGTAAGAGCAACTGGCTTTCAGACAAACTTTGCAGTATTCTGTTTTATTCTCAGTAGACTTCTCAATTAACAAGTCAATAAAGAGATGATTCACTACACCTCAGTATGGAATTACCAACAATTACTACTTATCTAGTCTGCCTGTGGCCTGTAGTGGGTGATTTCTTACCTCATAAGACATGTGGATCCATACTGTCATTGACTGAGGGACAAGAATGTTCCTCTCTTCAAAAAGTCTAGCACTTTATATCTTTCAGAAGCTTCCTTAAGTTTATAGTTAAGTTCAAGCATTTAGTAGTTTTTCTTCTTCTATTTCTCTGTCTCACATTTTCCCCTAGTTTATTGACATGGGCCAAGCCAGAATTTTCTTTCAGAGGAAAGGGAAAGGAATAAGCATTTATATAGCACCTACTATGTGTCAAGTATATGCTAAGTGCTTTACAAAAATTATCTCACTTGATCCCCATAACAGACTTGTAAGGTATTTCTATTACCTAAGATCAGGTGGCTGGTGAGTATCTAAGGCTGGATTAGAACTCAAGTCTTTCTGACCCCATTCCTAATACTCTATCTACTGTGCCATTTAGCTGTCTCTCCTTATCTTCAGATTAATTTTCTTCCTTTATTTGACATTGACACTCCCCCCCCAAAACTTACTTCCATCTTTTTGATAACCTGGTGCATGGTGAGATGTCGTATCCCCATACTTTCTCTTCTAGTAAAGAGATCAGCTAGAGATCTGCTTTCACTAGAAGCAAAGATAAAGGTTATTCAACTAATGAAAGAAATACAAACCCTGTCTGATATGTATGTATCACTGTAAATTTCTCTCACTCTGCATAGTTGCTAGAAGTGAGACTATCATCTGATATTCTCGTTGCTAGCTTAATAGTTATTTGTGTGTGTGAGTGTGTTGGTAAATTGTATGCAAAGATGCCCTAAGGGTTACTATTAAGAGTTGTTTTTTCAGCACCTTGTGAGGCCCCTCTTGAGCATTAGAGCATCCTGGATTCTCTTTCCCTTATCTTGAAATACCACAAAATATTCCCTTATCCTGGACCATAAAATTGTCTCTACTCCCCACCCCCACATATCCATCCTGGCTCATGGGATTCCCTTTTCTCCCTTATCTTGTGTCATTCATTGCTTTCACCTTGTGTGCTTATATAAGTGTGGTTCTTTTCTTATAGCAGTGTCTTTGTTTAGCTGCCAGCTAAATCTCAGACCCACTGCTTATGTGTTGATAAAGCTTCCAATGGCTACAGAGCAGGTCTCAGTGAATTCTTCACATCTAAATGAGCTCTAAGAATTCAAAACCTCTTCATTGCGAGGGAGGGGTTATCTTTTTTTTTTAATATATTCATTTTATTTTTTTATAATGCTCTACAATCGCTACCATAAAACTTAGATTTTTTTCCCCCACCTACCTCCCACCATCCTCCTCCCTCCCCAAGACGGCATACAATTCTATATAGGATCCACACATATGTTCCTATTGAATACATTTTTATTATAGTCATGCTGCATAGAAGGACTAAAATAAATGGGAGAAATCACATAACAAACCAAAACATAATACACACACACACACAAACATACATACACAAATTATCTGCTACATTCTGCGACTGAATTCCATAGTTCTTTCTCTGAATGTGGAAGGTATTTTGCCTTTAGAAGACCATTGGGAATTTTTTTTTTTTTAATGTCCTTGCATTCCTATGAAGATCCAAGTTTACCAGAAAAAACTCTCACACACTGTGGTTGTTGCTGTGTACAAAGTTCTCCTGGTTCTGCTCTTTTCGCTCAGCATCAGATCATGTAAGTCTTTCCAGGCCTCTCTGAAGTCTTCTTGTTCATCATTTTTTACAGCGCAATAGTATTCCATTACATTCATATACCATAATTTATTCAGCCATTCCCCAATTGGTGAGCATCCCTTTGATTTGAGGGAAGGGTTATCTTTTAAAAAAGTTGCCATTGTCCTTATTTGATGAGCACCTCTTCTTTTGCTTCGTCCACTTCCATAAATTCTTGCTCTTCTCTTTCTGGTAGCTTCAGGTCTTTTCCTTAAGTTCTTTTCTCTCTCATTTTATTCAAGTTCTTTGACTAAGTACTAGGGTCATTCTCCATATTTAGCATGATTCCTTCTTCTTTCACTCTAGTTCTTTTTTTTTTAAGCTCAAGTACTTTTCCTTTTCCTTTCTTTATTTCCTCCCAAATGTCCTGTCTAAATTCAACCTCTGTCAGCCATCAAAATTCCAAACCTTACTAAGTCTCTTTGGTGGTACTTTTTCCTCCCCCAGGATATTCTCCCACCAAAATCTGAAGTAGAAATGAAGATCTTGAAGCATAAGTGCTGATATTGACCATATTCTGTTCCTTAATATCTGTTTTGAAATTAAAGATTGTGTTATTTGTCAAACTGCTAATAAATAATAAAACTGATTTTTCACAGAGAAATTATATCAAATACTGCTGCTGACACATAATTAAGAAATAATACAGGTTTGGTTCTTATTTTTATATAATCAAATGTATTATTATTGGCATCATAGACTTTTTTAAAAACCTGTGCTTTATCAAAACCAAATGCATAATTTACGGAATATTTCATTGGATTGCACTCATAATAATTACAAATTATTTCATTGCCAAAAATGTAAGAGTTGTTTTATGCACAGAAGGTACTCATAAAATCACATTTTTAATATGTTAGAGAAAATCCAATTTGGTAATGCTATTTTGCCACAATTTGAAAGACTAGGTTAAATTAAATGGAAATGAGAGAAACACTGAAAGTTCTCAAGAAACTTCCACATAAACCTGGCAGACTGACTGGATATAGTTATTTTAACTTGAATATTTCATTTATTCATTAGAAAAAAAAACTTTGAACAACACATAGGTATACATTAAACACAGTTCTAGGCACTGTAGAGTTTATAAAGACAAACTCTCTGCCATTTTAGGAGTGTCACTCCAAATAAACATAGCTCATGAGCTAAGATCCATGATTTCAAATATTTTAATTTTATTTTTGATAGAAGATGAAGTAAAAATGTATATATGTTCTTTCTTTAGATGTGAAATTTAATTTCACTTAAACCTAGGAAAAGATTTATCACTTCATCTTTCACCATTCCAAATACAAAAGTAGGCTAATAGCATATTTTAATTCACCATTTAAAATATAACACTTTGAAATCAAAGATACTCTTAATTAGAAGGGGAGAGTTTGTAGTCTAATCAAAACAACTGTTTCATTTTTATTGCTTTATTAGTAATATGCAAATTTCAGTAAGGAAAAATAGACATTAACATTTATATTTGAATTCTGCATTTTTTTCAGGTTACAGTAATGAATTACTTAACCAACGCTTGACACATAACAAGCATAATAACCAAAATGTTCATTACATGAACATGGTTATTATAATCTGAGAAAGATCAAAATGATTATTGAGTGAAAAAAATGTTAATCTTTTCTGTTCCAAAACATGAAAGGTATTAAGTAAACAATGATGGGGAGACAAACGTAGTAAGAACAGATTTCATTTTTTGTAGAAATATATATATATATATATATATATACATATATGTGTATATACACATGTGTGTGTATACATATATAATGAATATATTAGCATATGAAATTTTTTGTTATTTCTTACTAAAGGAAAGCTTTACCTCTAGTATCTAGAATTTGCATAGCCTTTATTTTTGGAACCTAATGGGACTATTAGTTTCCAAAGTATTCTCAAAAGTATTCTCAAAAAATCATAAGTTGCCTATTTGGAGAATATGCCTGAAATGAGGAAATAGAGAAAAACATGGTTAAATTAATAGAATGGAGTTAAACATTGCCCCTCAACAGTGTTTATCACATGCTATTCTGGAATACATGGTAGCATAAAGGCAAGAGAGTGATGTTTGAACAGGAGAAACCTGGGTTTGAATTTTTCCTTCGACATTTATTGCGACTACATATATGTCATTTATCCTATTTGATTTTCAGTTTCTCCATCTTTACAATGAGAACAATACCACCCAACATATCTGTCAGAGTTCTTTGTGGGGGAAAAAATGAGATAATACATATAAATACTTAAGAATTCGCATTGATATCTTAGTTTCACATCACCTATATTTCCCGTAGCATTCCTTCCCTCACTTGGTTGAGCCAACCATCACTTACAATAAAGCATGAAGAAAAGAAGAAAGGAAAGAAAACATTTCCACAAACCTTAACAACACATCAAAAAAGTATGACTTATGTAGAATCCCACATCTGTGATCTCATGCCTCTGTTAAGAAGTGGATAGAGATATTATACCTATTTTATGCTTGATCTTAATAATCCTATAGCATTCATTTACATTCTTATAATGATTGTGTATTTTCTTTTCCTGGTTTTGATTACTTCACTTTGCATCATTTCATGTCTTTTCATGCTTCTCTCTACCCATCATGTTCATCATTTCTTTTAGTGATGTAATATTCTATGACAATAATGTAATATAATTCATTTAGGCATTCAGTTCTATTTAGTCAATAAGTACTTATTACATATTTTTTCCATACACTGTGTTAGGTTCTGGGGATACAAAGAAAGGTAAAAACATAGTCCCTTCCCTCAAAGGAACTCTTATTTTATTGGGGAATGCAACACATTAAAAATTGTTCCTACAAGATAATCAATTTAAATGGAATATAATCTCAGGGGGAAGATATTGTCTGTATGACTCTCTCCCTCTGTGTGTGTGTGTGTGTATGTGTATGTGTGTGTGTGTGTGTGTGTGTCTGTGTGTGTGTGTAGATTCTGGGATTGGAGGTAAGTCTTGAATCAAATCAGGAAAGCCAAGAGGTGGATGTAAGGAGGAAAAGCAGTGAAAGCACGGAAGATAGAAAATGAAGTTCAAAAGTAATGGGTCATGTGAGAAAAAGAGCAAGAGGGCCAGTGTTCCTCAATCACAGAGAACAGAGAGGGCAGTAAAGCATAAGAAAATTGTAAGGGTATGAAGAGACCAGGCTGTAAATGACTTTTAAAGCCAAAGGTAGGATTTCATATTTGATCCTGGGGACAATAGAGAGACAATGAAGTTTATTGAGTAGCAGGATGACATGGTCAGACCTGCACTTTAGGAAAATCACTTATGAAGTTGAGTACAGGATAAATTGGAAAGAGATGAGACAAGTTAAAGAGGCCAAAGACAAGGTTATTCAATAGTTTAGATATGTAAAAGGAGTGCCTGCATACCAATGTATGATATTTCTCAGGAGGAGAAAATGAGGCTGGTGACCTTGCAAAACAAAGTCAAGTACAAGTCATGTCATCATTTCTCTGATATCATGGTCTTCCTTGAAAATGAAGGAGGAACACCACGTGTGAGTAGACTGAGGTGCCTTCTTTCTCCTCTCTAAAGGAAAGAAAATTTGGATGGCCAGAGGCTGCCCAGTTAACTTGAGCTTTACTGGCTAGATTTCCTTCCTTCCTTCCTTCCTTCCTTCTTTCCTTCCTTCCTTCCTTCCTTCCTTCCTTCCTTCCTTCCTTCCTTCCTTCCTTCCTTCCTTCCTTTCCTTCTTTCTTTCCTTCTTTCCTTCTTTGTTTCTTTGTTTCTTCCTTCCTTCCTTCCTTCCTTCCTTCCTTCCTTCCTTCCTTCCTTCCTTCCTTCCTTCCTTCCTTCCTCTCTCTCTCTCTCTCTTTCTCTCTCTCTCTTTCTTTCTTTCTTTCTTTGTTTTCCTAAAACCTTAAATTCAGTGCACTTTGAAGCCCATAGATTGGACAACAGTAGGTCCCTGCCCAAGCTCCACTTAAGGGATGTTTTCTAGACCCTTCTGGCTTAGAGCAATTATCTATGGTAACTGTTTCTCTTTCTCTTCAAGCTTGATTTAGTTATTATTTTTTTTATTTTTCTCATTAAAGGGGCCATTTCCTGACTACTTCTTAAAGAGGCTTATTCACTGAATGGGCGTTACCTCACTCTAAATGAGTACCTGAAAAGGCCTTAGCCTAAAAAGGCCAAGGTCTTTCATTGCATCCTGGGTCATCTCCAGTCATCCTGATGAATAGCTGGTCAGTGGATCCAGATGGCTCAGGAGGAGAAAGTGAGGCTGGTGACCTTGCACAGCCCTCCCTCACTCAAAACAAAGTCAAGTGCAAGTCATGTCATCATCTCTCTGATGGCATGGTCTTCTTCAGCAAATGAAGGATAAACACAACCAATAACAACATCAAATGTTTACTTCATGTTCCGTTCTTTGCTACTCAAAAGATATTCTAGATTTTCTATATATTTGATCTTTATAGGACTCCTCACCTCTTTTTTTGGTCATTGACCTCCTTGGGGTGATACTTAGCAGAGGAGTCTCTGGGTAAAAGGTTACCATCATTTTAGTTGCTTTCTGTTCATAATTCCAGACTGATTTCTAGAATGGTACCAATTCGTTGCTACACCAACAATGGATTGGTTTTTCTGTCTTTCCATAACCCTTCCAATACAGATTTTCATTTTTTGTCATCCTTGCCAATTTACTAGTGTAAAGACTTTTACAAAACTTAGAGTAATGAAAAAATGTAAGCCACTATTATTTTACTGTGTTTATGTTACTTTTCATTATTAAGTTATAAACTCCATGAAAACAGAGATTCTGTCCCATTTAATCTTTGCATCTCCACAAGAACCTAACATAATCTTCTACACAGGAGGCGCTTCATAAATGCTTACTGACTTCTGCTTAACTTGGCCATATGAAAGACATTAGAGATTAAAAAACTGAAATAACAACTACCAAAATAGCAGGATATAAAATAAATCTGCACATTCATCAGCTTTTTTTTATATTGCCAACAAAACCCAGCAGGAAAAGATGGGGAAAAATTCTATTCAAAATAAATACAGAATGTACAATGTATATGAGAATTCAACTACCAAAGCACACATATAAATTATGTGAGTGCAACTACAAAACAGCCTTTATGGAAATAAAGGAAAATCCTAAATATATAGAAATATTACTTTTTGTTGAGATATGTTGATATAACAAAGATGATAATACTACTTAAATCAGCTTACAGATTCAATATTGTACCAATTAAACTATCAACAGATTACTTTATAAAACTAGGAGAAAGTACCTACAATATTCATCAGGAGGAATAAAAAATCAAAATCTTAAAGTGAATAATAAAAAAAAAGACAGATTAAAGGGATAGACTAAAGGTAGCCTAGCAATTCTAGATCTCAAACTATAATATAAAAGAGCAATCATTATTTTTTCAAGTGCCACAATTCACCAGTAAGTAAAATGGAAATTAAGACAACTTGAAAGTTCTATCCTCAACCCATCAGATTGGTGAAGACTGAAACAAATATACAACAACGGCAACAAGGTGGCAATAGGCACACTAATATGAAGTCAGTGCAGCTATGATTTGGTTCAACCATTCCCGAAAATAAGTTGGAGTCATATCCCTCTCCCCCAATCAGTAACCTGCAAGTTACCTTTGCTTTAACAAGATCTAAATACTAGGCATACAACCTAAAGAGAGCAAAGAACGAGAGAGAGAACCACATGTACAAAGAAAAAAAGATTTACATATGTATCAGTAGATTTTTGCTGTAGCCAATGAAGTGGAGATAATGTAATTTTCCTCCAAGAGGGAAAAATACATAAACACATGGTATATGAATATAATTGAATATATTGAATCAATAAGTGACAAAAATTAACAGATATAAAGAAACACGTAAATATTTCTATGAATTAATACAGAGTGACATGAGCAGAACCAGGAAAATAATTTATATAATCCTGTAAAGGAAAGCAATTACAATACACACACATACACACACATATGTATGTATATGTATAATACATGTCAAAAACTGACCTCATTGTCTTTCCCTGGGACTCTCCTCTCTTCAAAACTTTTCTGTTTCTGTTGAAGGTTAACAATATCCAACTTTTCAAGGTTTATAATTTCATAATGGTCCTCCACTCCTTAGTGTCCCTAACTAACCCCATCTATCCAATCGGTTAATAATGTTTCTGTTTCTACCTTCACAACACATCTCACATCTGATTCCTTCTCTCCACTCACACAGATGAGGGCTTCACCAAGCCTTCATCTTTTCTTGCCTCGATTACTGCAACAGTTCCTAATTGGCTTTACAGTCTTAAGTTTCTCACAACTGCTTAGTTTGCTGCCAAAGTAACTTTGTTTGGTCATTTTTAGTTATGTCCAACTCTTTGTGACCCATTGGCAGTTTTCTTGGCAAAGATACTGGAATAGTTTGCTGTTTCCTTCTGGAGCTCACTTTTTACAGATGAGAAACTGGGGAAAGCAGGGTTAATTGACTTGCCTTTGGTCATAAAGCTAGCAAGTGTCTGGGCCAGACTTGAACTCAGCTCTTCTTGACAGTCTCAGCGCTCTCTTCACTGTACTACCTAGCTGCCCTAAAATAACTTAGCTTAATCATAAATCTTACTGTGTCACTATCCTACTCAATAAATTTTAGTGTAGACCTATTGCATCTAGAGTAAAATATAATCTCTGTCTAGCTTTCAAAGATCTTTATGAACTAGTCCCCACCTATCTTTCCACCTCCTACACTCTGTAATCCAGCAAAACTGGCCCACTCTTTGGTCCTTACACACATTGATTATTGACCCAGGTGGCCTCACACACTTCAAATGCTCTCCTCTTTCCTCAAGGAAGAACTTTCAATCTCACAGAATCTCTCTCTTCCTTAGAGATGAACGTTACTTAATAAGCATCTCTTTTTCTGAAGGTTTTCCTGATCTCTTCAACTTCTAGTGCCTTCCCTCTCAAACTACCTTGCATTCAACTATTATGTTGATATTTATATCAATTCAATTTTTATTGAAAAGGAAGGACAGGCCAATGGAGATCCAGTCTTGAGAGTGTGCACAGGAGGCTCTGTCTACTGACAACTCAAGTAGGAAATTGGTGAGCCTGTTTCTTGAAGTATTTGTAACAGAGGTATCCTCACTAATGCAGAAAATATACTGACTGATTCTTGTATGTTTACTTTGTAGTGAAGAAAACCAGTGTAACTGGCTGCTAAATCAGAACTAAAAGTGAATACAAAGGCCTCTATTGGGAAAATTTTCTCTCTCAGTTGGGTTTTTAGTATGAAAGAGTACCTAGTGTAAGCCTTGGGAGCTTGGGGGTGAGGGGGAGGAACATACGTTTTTTAGCTGCCAGATTTTTCCCACCTGGATTGATACAAGGCTGCGAATGCCTGGTGTTAATATTTTTAGACTTTTTGTGTTCTCCCAGCACTTTGTCAAATGTATATTGAGACAGAATAGGTCAGGCTGAGACCTTGTCAGCTTTAAAATGTCAGAAGAACCACCAATAGCTTGGCAAGTACATCTAGGAAGGAGCCAACTCTGAAGAGTGACCTGGTTGAGGCATACCATTGGTGGGTTG
The DNA here is from genome assembly GCF_028372415.1 of Notamacropus eugenii. Taxonomy (NCBI): domain Eukaryota; kingdom Metazoa; phylum Chordata; class Mammalia; order Diprotodontia; family Macropodidae; genus Notamacropus; species Notamacropus eugenii. The sequence goes on from NC_092875.1 coordinate 376,185,960, forward strand.
ACCTGGTCTGCTATGCCACGTTCAGCAGTGGGAAGAATGCTGATAGCTACCCTTTAGTTTGAATCCATTCTCCCCCTGGATTGAGGTGGTAAAGGGAATAAAGTATCTTTTGTTGTAAGAATATGGTTCTGTACTTTGGCTTCTGATTTTTTTTTCCAGTAAATATCCCTTTTAGAAAGGTAACAGATGTTTGTCATTTAGCCATTTCAAGTAGTTAGCTGATGGCAAGGTCTTAAACACTGGTGAGGTTGCTCACTCTGGGAGACATATTAGAAGGAACATTGGAATACTTTGTATTAGCTGATAACAAAGAACTCCACTGCTACTAAGGGTTACCCCCTAGGATCCTGAGAAGGATCAGTAGTCACCCTTTTGGTGACCCAATATATCATCATCAAAGTGAGTTTGGTGAAAAAGCTCCAAGGGGACCATGACGTTTGTGATATTTTCTAGGATTTTCCCCTCTTTATTTAATATGGGTTAGGAAAATGGCTACAAAAACCAGGATTCTCATTGCATTGACATGGCTTCCTAGTCACATAAGGCCATAAAAATTTTCATTAATGCAGAAATGGGGTTCCTCTAACCCTCAAGATCATGGAAGTCATCCTGACCGCCTGACCACACATATTTTCATATGGATCAGTATCCCACATTCACAGAAGCTAAGTGCCAGAAAGTACTTTTTTGCATATTTTTGCTCTGTTAGGGTTAAGTAAACCTCCTTTCTGTTAACTGTTCAGTGATTTCTGAGTACCTGAACTAAGAAGTTGCTAGTTGACATCAGGCTGGTCCCTGAAAGGAGCATTACATGTTATGCTCTCAATATTTATATGAGTAATTCTCTCCTTAATTAGAACCTAAGTTCTTTGCAAGTAGCTATTATTTCATTCTTGGTACTCATATGGTACTAGAATGTAATAGTTTTACCCATAGTGGGCACTTAATAAATACGTGATGATGGATTGACTACAGAAGACTGATGAAAACTTTTACTTTCCAGGTCTGACTTTTTATTTTTTTCTACATGGCTAACATAGAAATGTGTTTTGTATGACTTCACATGTATGATTTATATCATATTGCTTGCCTAATCAATGGGTAAGGAAGGAATAGTTGAGAAGGAAAGAATTTGGGACTCAATTTTTTTTTAAATAAATGTCCAAAACATTTTTTTAAAAAAGAGAGAAATAAGTCTTGATCAATAATCTAATTTTCTTTAATACTTTGAGAATGAAACTAGCCTGGAAGTCATGGATCTGATACATACTGGCTATACTACCCTGGATAAATGATAACCTTTCAGAGTTCTATGTAAGTTTCTCAGGCTATAAGAGAAGATGCTGACTCAAATTAGCAAAGGGAGTTTCCTCACTGGGACATTCCTTACACAAGTGAAATCACAGGTCATCACTATATCTATTATTTCTCATTATCTGGTGACAATATCAAATTTCTATTAATACAGGCAAAGATTATACTTTAAGCAACTGCATCATAGTATTTTTGCATATAACATGGTAAGAAAAGTGGTCTTCCAAAAACATGTTTTTGTTTGTTTTCTTCTAGGCTGCTCCTAAGAGAATACAATAGTTGGGAGCCAAGATGGTGGAGTAGAAAGACGCACATACACATAGCTCCGAACCCACAACCCACAGAATGGCTACAGGAGAGCAACTCACGGCGAATTCTGCACCCAGAGGCCATGGAATATTGGAGCAAGGGAGATTTCTGTTCTGGAGGGACCTGCAAACCTCTTGCGGGGGGTCCTTCGCGCTGCGGACTGGGCGCCAAGACTGGGAGCTGAGGGCAGCACTGCAGCGGCCGCGGCACCGAGAGGAAAAGATCCTAGCGGGCTTCGGGGACGGGACCTCCAGTGGCCACGCGGGTCCCTCCACCCACAGAGGGACCTGCAAACCTCTCGCAAAAGGTCCGTCGCGCTGCAGACATGGAGCCCAGCCCAGCCCAGACCTGCTGTGGCGACGGCACCAAGAGAAACAGACCCGAGCAGGCTTCAGGGACGGGATCTCCAGAGGCCGCTCAAGTCCCTCCGCCCACAGGTGACGGGGGTTGGTGAGAGAGTCTCTTTGGCGGGTCAAGACGGGAGTGGGGTGCCCCCATGATTCGGGCCCCCCCTCCAGGAGGTAGAAGCTGAGAGGCGGCTGCAGACCAGGGCTCCCCAAGCAGGCGGGAGCCTGGATCCATTGTGGAAGGTCTGTGCATAAACCTCCTGAGGGAACTGAGCCTGAGAGGCGGCCCTGCCCCGACCTGACCACCTGAACTTAATTCTCACACTGAATAGCAGCCCTGCCCCTGACAAAAGCCCTAAGGCAGGAAGCAGCATTTGAATCTCAGTCCCCAAACGCTGGCTGGGAGGACCAGGAGGCGAGGTGGGTGTGAGGAGAATATTCAGAGGTCAAGTCACTGGCTGGGAAAATGCCCAGAAAAGGGAAAAGAAATAAGACTATTGAAGGCTACTTTCTTGGAGAACAGACATTTCCTCCCTTCCTTTCTGATGAGGAAGAACAATGCTTACCATCAGGCAAAGACACAGAAATCAAGGCTTCTGTGTCCCAGCCCACCCAATGGGCTCAGGCCATGGAAGAGCTCAAAAAGAATTTTGAAAATCAAGTTAGAGAGGTGGAGGAAAAACTGGGAAGAGAAATGAGAGAGATGAAAGAAAAGCATGAAAAGCAGATCAGCTCCCTGCTAAAGGAGACCCAAAAAAATGTTGAAGAAATTAACACCTTGAAAACTAGCCTAACTCAATTGGCAAAAGAGGTTCAAAAAGCCAATGAGGAGAAGAATGCTTTCAAAAGCAGAATTAGCCAAATGGAAAAGGAGGTTCAAAAGCTCACTGAAGAAAATAGTTCTTTCAAAACTAGAATGGCACAGATGGAGGCTAAGGACTTTGTGAGAAACCATGATATCATAGAACAAAGAGAGAAGAACGGAAAAATGGAAGATAATGTGAAATATCTCATTGGAGAATAAAATATTTAACTGTCATCCTGGTAAAGAGAGTCTCAGTGGTTGAAATAAGTCTTTCCTGGTATAAGTTGGTTGGCATAGGTTATTGGGCATGGTACTGAAAGGGATTAGGAGTCTGGTAGTAAGAAGTTCATAAGCAGATGGAATCTACAGATGACATACCAGGTCCAGGGGCAGGAACATTTGTGAAAGATGAACTTGATCTACTACATTATTTTTCATACTACATATCTACTACATTATTTTTCATGACTCTGTTTGTCAAATTGTTTTTCTGGAGATGAAACTCAGAGATGTTTAGGCCACATGCACTTAGAGGCTGTTGATGGAAAGGATATTAATTGCCTTTCAAAATTAACAGGATGAAAGTTCACTCACACCAACATACTATTGAAATACCTTATCTTATTATAGCAAAGATGTTTCCTAACAGTTCTAAATAAGTAAATAAGCATTAAATAATATAAATAAATTTCAATTAAATATATACATATTTTAATTGTCAAAGTTGGCTAATGAAATAATAAAAAAGTATAATGAAATATTCTAGAAGGATAGATTTAAAGTATCTCTCATATTTCTGTATACTTCAGTATAATAACCTTGTCTTATTGTAATACTACGTTAACAAAGGAAATAAAAAGAAAACTGATAACTTGCTACGAATAGCCTCCCTTGGCTTTTTCCCAAATATTGTCCATCTTTATTTTGGAACTGAGCAGAGTACAATCAACATCTTCCTTCTTCGCGTTATCCTTTTTTAGAGAAAAGGTGGTGAGATTTATGACTCGCTGCAGTGCTACATTGCAATTCAGATCAGGAGGTCCCTGGTTTCAGAACACATTTCCCTGACCTGTCACTGACAGTTTCAGCAAAGCTCCCATTGCGTGCACCTGTAAAGGGAGATGCTGACATTGCCCTTGTGAGGCTTATCGTTTTAGAGAAAAAAAGTTACCAATAATATGTTCTGAAGACATACTTCTGAAGCTACGTTTACATAAGTAATGTGAGGAGAAATATTTTGCCTAGAAAAGCCCATTTCCAGCTTAAGCTGTCTGCACTGTCCTGATAATAAAGTAAGCTTCCTGGCTCCATCAGTATCTTGAATACTAGACACAATCAGAAAGGCCTATTCTCCTTCTATTTTGCATTCTAGACAGCACTTTTTTTTCCACCTCTCCTCTCTCAGCTGTCAGAAGTAGCCACGTCCTCAAAAGCAATGCTGCCTTTCCCCATTATAGATGATGAAGAATGACAGTCTTTGCATAATACTTCCAATGTGCCAGCAGCCAGTGGCAAGCAGAGCTGGGCTCAGTGCTTAGTGCATGACCAAATCTATTTCTAATGTTCTTAGCATAATAGTACTTGATTTATATGATTTATGCTGCTGACAGAACCAGACAATAGATGGGTTTGAATTTATAATTTGAGCATTTTGTTTTAAAATCATATTTCTAAACAAAGCTTATATATTAACTGGAGACTTCTATTTTTCAAAGAACTGACCCATATAAAGTGAAGTTGGTACTACAGGGAGTTTGATGGGTAAGTTCATGATTAAAACTTTAAATGAAGGTAACGCCTTACTTGGCTGACCCTTTAAAACAGGTCCTTTAGGTGGCTATTCTTCCTGAATTTTGCTTAATGGGAAGGAGGAGAGGAGGAAGAGGAACTCTAGTCTATCAAGTAAATGTTCTAATTAGAAAGCATTTAAGTAATTACATTTCCCCTTTATTCAACTGCACCAGTCCTGTGATTGGCCGCAAGCTCACTGGACAATGATCAAGTATAATTCTGTGTCCTGTACTTGTGCATTACTGAGGAATCAATAAATGTGAAATAATAACTCCAAACCACTAAAACTCAATTTGGCTGGGGGAGAGATCACTCTAACTGCTTTAGCTACCTAAATAGGAACATTTTACAGTATCCTGCTCACAGAGGCCAAGGTTGTTTGCAATGTTCTGAAAAGACAAGTTGCCTGAAATAGCACAGTTGGTGGGCTGCACCAAAAGTGCAAGTAAATTAATAGTCAGGTACATCTGGTTGCACTCAATCTTCCAAATGCTGTCTTGAAAAAAAAGGAAAAAAAGAAAGAAATCTCAACAATGCAAAAACTTCAGGCCCATATTCGTAGAAATCAATGGGCAATTTTAATTTGAGAAAAACCTGGTTACCCATATACAGTAATATGATCAGAAGCCTCTGACAAAAAGCATTATGGCATACAGACAGTTATCATGGAGGGGACAAAATGAATAATGAGAAAAGCTATTTTGTTAAAATGATATCACTTTTCATTAAGTGTTACAACACACCATGTCAATTTAATTCAAAAACAGGAAGTTTATTATATTTATATTATGAATGTTATGAATGGGCAAATTGAGGAAATTATCAACACTTGACAATTTCAGATATTCTTATCATTTAGGGACATTAGTTTGCAGTTTATATCTAACTGATTTAGACTCATAGAATTTTGAAAAAATGGTCTGTAAAAACCTCTTGCACGTTTTCAAATTTGTAGGTATATATTTATTATTTTTGTTGTTCAGGGATTAGTACTGTCAAACTCTTCATGGCCCCAAAGACCATAGTATCCTCCCCTGTCGCTAAAAGTCTAAGTTCCTGTTCCTTGTTTCCATGACACTTTCTCATTCTCTGCTATATCATTTTTTTTTGCCTTCTATCTTTACCAACATCAAGGTCTTTTCCAATGAGTTCTGTCTTTTATGTGACCTAAATAAGCTTCAGCTTCAGTATTTGACCTTCCAGTGAATAGTTGGAATTAATTTCTTCAAGTATTGACTGATTTGATCTCCTTGCTGTCCAAGGGATTCTCAAGAGTCTTCTCTAGCACCACAATTGTAAAACATTGATTTTGTGGCACTCAGCTTTCTTTACATAATAACAGTATAAGGGACTATTCAGTGCCACCTAAAGTACCAAATTCTGACTGATTAATATAGCATGTAGAGGAATCATCTAAAGACTTAGATAATTATTCCAAAGAAATTCCTTTGAAAGGTGACTCAATAGCTCAAGCAAAGTTCAAGAGCCAGCTTGCTATTCCACATTTGATACTTTGAAAGATACCAGTGACTAAGATCTTTGGTAGAAGGTGGAGGGGAGTGTAGAGGAAAGATACTTTCACAACTCCCTAAGACCTGCATCATTAGATTTCCTTTACAGTTTCCTGTTGGACAATAAGGAATTGACCATAATTTAATGATACCATTTTAATCTTCTCAAGTGTGGCTGCTTCTTTTCCTTAATTTACTACAGTGCAGACACTTCTTCTGCCAATATATCCTGTAATCACTTCACTACTTGGTAGATGTTTTTCATAAACTGCAGTGGTGAAAAAGTCAAACAAATATACATTCAAAAAACCTAAATGGTGATACGTTGACTGCTTTTTAAATGGCTATTGTTTATAGCTAGAATATTTTTTTCTCCTCACATAGACCTCCTTGCTTGCTAGGCTTCCTTAAAGATTGTATTCCAATCTATATTTGGGAGTCTTTTCCCAGTCCCTCCTAACTCCCTTAAGTGATTTTCCTCTGAGATTATCTTCTATCTGACAGGTATATATGTATATATATCCTATATGTACATAATCTTTTGCATGTTTTCCCCCCCTATTAGAGGGTATGCTCCTTGAACATAGTGACTATTTTTTGCCTTTCTTTGTATCCTTGGAACTTAGCATAGTATAAGTGCTTAATAAGTGCTTGCAGACAGACTGGCTGACTGACAAGCTGGTCCTCAAACTATATACCTGCAATTGGAATGGCGGATTATACTTGAAATTTTCTCTGATTGGTAAGAACTACCAGAACATGTTTTCTCAGGGCATAGCTTTGGCGAACTGAGGGACACATCTGAAAAGGAAATTAGCATTGATTACTCTGATTTATTTTTAGTTTGATTTAGTTTGATTATTGGATTAAATTCCATTCTTTAAGAAAAGCTAGCCCTAATAGCTAACCCAGACTGACAAAGATAATCTCTTAAATCTAGGTTACTTTTAAATTTAGTGAATAGATAGATTGATATCCTTATCATTATCCTTATGATCAAATCCTTATCATAAGGTTATCATTGATAACCTTATCATTTAGTAGCAGATGATTTAGAGGAATAAAATATCATAGGATTTTAAGGAATTTTTTATAGACTAAATTCTCTTTTCCAATAGCTAGAGAAATTAGGGTTGACTAAAAGTTAAGTTTCTCTTTCCAGTAGAAAAAAATTAGGTAATCTAATCTCCCAAATTTAAGTTTACCCTTCTGGCAGCTGGGAGGACTGGGAGCGACCACTAGCTTATCAACCACCAACCAGTTCCTTTTTCCCAGTCACTGTTCCCTTTTCTCCTAGGTTCTCTTGAAGATCTGTAGGCCCCTTAAAAGTAGCATTTCTGGTTGCAAAAACATCACCTATAGGGCAAGGACTTTTAAGAATTAACTTGTAAGGAATTAAGAATGCCTGGGAGAAGCTAACTAGTCAGGTGACTTGCCTTGTCCCATTGAATTATGGTGAAAACAAGTTTTTGTAATTTTTTTCATTCCACTCTTTTGTTATAAAAATCAACTCTGTAAATCACTCCTGGTCTCTGACATCTGAGGAATCAGGTGACCTAATCTGACATGCAAATGATATCTGTGCAAAGTAAATCATATATGCTCAGTCCTCAGTTTCTTTTTATTTCAGATAATTAATTTTAATACTCCCCCACCACAATAGGAAATTAGAGTAAGATTTGATTAGGAGGTTTAAATAAACAATAACTGAAAAGCCTTGTAGGACAATAATATCCATAGATGCTTTGTTTACAAAAATCTTGAATAAAAATTCAGTCAAATGGATACTTCATATACCATGTAGATGGTATCTATCTAAATAGAACTAATCAACCAATCTACCAATCCATCAATAAGCATTTATTTTGAAACCAACATTGCAAATTTTATCCCTACGTGGGCCAATTAATTTTCTTCCATGCAAAGCTACTTTCCATGGTCACTCAGCTCTAGCCAAATGTTTCCAAATGTATTCAATTAGCCACAAGAGGAAGAGCGTAAGAATATGTACCTAGGGTACCTCAAAGCCTTCATTGATTTGAAACAAAAACAATACCAAGACTAAGCACATGCTTTATGGATGAAAAAGTACTTGGAATTTTAGGTGACTTGGAATATCATAACAACTTGGCATAATATTTGGCTTGGTTTTGTGAGCTACATTTTCTTTGAATTCAACTCCACAAATCAAAATTTTGAAATCCAATTACTTGCAGACAAAAGGAGAAGATAATTATATTCATAAATTGAATGAAACTGGCCTCCCCAAAGTTACTAATTATCTGTTAATTGTCAAATTGCATGTCCTTTCCTTAATTCTCATCCTTCTTGATCTTTCTTCAACCTCCAACACTGCCAATCACCCTCTTCTTCTAGATACTCTCTTCTTTCTGTGTTTTCATGATATAGTTCTTCTTAGTTTTCCTCCGACCTCTCACTGTTACTCAGTCTCCAGTGCTTGAACTTCATCCAAGTCACATCAAGGTTAGTAACCTGACAATTCCTCAAGAATCTGTCCTGGGATCTCTTCTTTTTTAGGTCTATACTATCTTGCTTGGTGACCTCAAGAGTTCTCATTGGTCTATATATCATCTCTATGTAGATTATTTCCAAATTTACATATTCAGGTCTAATCTTTCTTCCTGAGAGTCCTTCATCAACCACTGTCCTTAGACGTTGTGAGAAAATGATTCAGAGAAATAAAATCTAAAAGTATTATTTATTTTTACCATAATGTACATGTATGCTTTGGTGCTAAGGATAACCACCACACTTGACTGAAGCTCATACACAAACACACACACACACACACACACACACATTTATTTATTAAATTATCTGGTCTCTTTTGAGTCCGAGAACCTGATACTCAATGTGCCCAAAAGAGAAATCATCATCTTTTCCCCTAAACCCTCTCCTCTTCCTTAATTTCCTATCATTTTAAAAAGTACCACAGTTGCCTCAGGTTGTCCGAATCATTCTTCACTTTTTAGTCATTTGGGCCAAATTTAATAAGATGAAATTTGATGGGAAAAAAATCATCAATTTTACAAAAGCAAAATAGGAGAGTTCCCTGAAAAACAGAGTAGCATTTTAGTGACCTGCACTCTCAGTAAGACAATCAAAAAAAGTTAAAATCATGTCATTCTTTTGTTCTTTGTTTTTGAAGATGATCTATGACATCACAGGGTAATGTCTTAACTTGCAGATGAATTAGATTGAAGTGAGTCAGAGTGCACAAAGTTGTCAGTGTTGTTCTCTCTTCCAGAGTCATCAAAGTCCAGAGGCCAGACAAAGATCAGGACAACTGGAGATGGACTGGGCTCCACTGGATGATCTTAGCATCTTTGATGTCTAATCAAGCTCTAAGTGCTCTGTATAGCCTGCTTCAGATGCCATCATGGCTACTGAAACAAATTCTTCTCATCTGCCCATTCCATCAGGTAAAATCTTCATACACTTAGGGTAGACACCTAATTCACCAACAGATTTGAGGCCTACCTATTACCCTCAACCAGGTTTAGCACATCTCTCAATACAGTTTATTAGGGTGTGACCACTATGCATACTACAGCTTCTTGGAGCCATAAGTGAGAGTTGACTGCCAAGTAGACACCAAGGGTGGATGAGTAGGCCTGAAAGGGGCTTACAAACCCTCATCTTAGAGGTGGTAGCCCTTCTTTAACATCCATACTCATCCCCAAAAGAGTATAGCTAAGTAGTACAGTAGGTGGAGTGCCAGGTCTAGGGTCAAGAGAAAGTGAGTTCAAATTTGGTCTCAGACACTTCACTGCAACACTGGGCAATTCATTTAACCCTGTTGGCCTCAGTTTCCCCATCTGTAAAATGAGCTGAGAAAGGAAGTGACAAACCACTCTAGTATCTTTGCCAAGAAAATCCCAAATGGGGTCACAAAGAGTTGGACACAACTGAAATGACTGAAAGACAACAAACTGTAGAATAAAAGGAATACCTTTTGCCCAACTAGATTTATAGATGTTGGGGTACCCTAAATTTTCCGGTATATGCAAAATCATGGTAATGATAACCCTACTAAACTCTGCCTTGATTACTATACATCTAGAGTTTTGTGCTTAGGAAGGACAATGAGAAGCTATAGAGAAGGCAGAGGAGACTAACTTGGGTGGTTAAGAATTTATGAGAATGAACTGAAGGAACTTGAAGTCATTAAACTGGAGAAGAAAAAAGTTGATGTCTACAAGACCAAAAGGTAGCTGTCTTCAAGTATTTGGGATTAGAACAAGGAGAAACAAGAAGAAATTGGTAGAAGTTTCAAGGAAGTGGTCTGATTTAAGGAAAAACTTCCAAAGAATTAAAATTACCAAAAAATAAAATAAGTTACCTTGAGCAGTTATGGTTTCCTCCTAACTGAAAATCATCAAGCAAAAACTGTATTATTACTTATTAGGTATATTGTATGATCTGGTATAGTAGCATGGAGTACACAGAGATTTGGCTTCAGAGCCAGGGAGATCTGAATTCAACTTCAACCTTTGACATACAAGGTGACCTTGGGAACATAATTTATCTTCTTAGTGTTCCAGGTTATAAGTTACAATTTATAGGTTAGTTATAAATCACAGCCTTCACTTGTAAAGGAAATTTCCTCTTCTGGAATTTCTTATATCAATGAAATTCTGTCCCTATCCCAGGTATGTTATAGAGGGAATTCTTGTTCAAATAAGTATTGAACTAGTTGGTCTTAAAGGTATCTTCCAACTCAGATATTTTTTGATCTCACAAGGTAAGTAAGGTTGTCCTGGTTAGTTCTTAGAAACTTACTGGGAATATCAGGGCACTCATTGTATAAGGCAGCTCAGTGGCTCAGTGGATAGAATATTGGGCTTGAAGTCAGGTAGATCTGAGTTCAAATCTGGCTTCAGACACCTACTCACTATGTGACACATTTTGTCTTCATTCACTGAAGAAGGAAGTTACAAACCACTCTACTATCTTTGCCAAAACAAAACAAACAAAAAAAACCCAAACCATAAACAATATGGTCCACAGGAATCAGACATGACTAAAGGACTGAAAACCAATAACAACAAAATATTGTTACATTAGGCATACCAAAGACGAATAAAATATGTCTTCTTATGATGAGCAAATCTATAAATCTGTCCCATCTCAGGTCCCATGACATGATAGAGACATTTCTCTAGATCTTTTGACACTACGTAGATAACAACAGAGCACACCGGCTAGTTATTGCTTCACCCTTATTCTTGTTATATACCTGGTCCCTCTTTTTCAATTGGTCATTTATTTCTCCGATGATCTTTTCTAATGCTTGTCCTCTGCAATATCTCCTTTCTAATGTATTGTAGTCTGCTCCTATGTATCATTCAGATTTATGGGAAGATATGGACAGGATTTACATGGATGGACAGGGATGGATGGGTTATAATATTCATCATTTGAGGTAGTACATTAAGCTTACAAATCATCAAGGCATCAGCATATTTATGTGATTAGTAAATATATAGGCATAACAGCACAATCAGTTTTAAAACTAAGGAAAGGTTGCTTCCGAGAAAGTCAATTTGAATTTTCTTATTTGGGTTTCCAAAATAAGTACAATAGTAAGGATAATAATGATGACAATTTGTTGCTACTTTTAGCTTAATATAGATCTCTACAGGATATGTAGAATATTGCTATCACATGGAAACCACCTGAAAAACCTGAGCTAATATCTGGAGTCCTTTCTTAATTGTCTTAGTCTTTTCCCTGTAATAACTGGCATTGTACAGTGGAAATGCTATTAGACCTGAAACTAGAAGAGGCCTAAACATGAATCCCACTCCTGACCATTGGTAATTATGTGACCTTGGGTTAGTTGTTTAACCACTATGAATCTCAGTTTTCTTCCTTGGAAAACAGGAATAATTACCACCTATGCTACTTATATCACAAGATGAATTTAAGGATAACATGAAGTAACATACGCAAAACACTCTAAAACTGAGAGCACTTGAAGATCCAGACCTTGGCCATCTATATAGCCAATAAAGACAAGTACTATAAATGGAAACACTACTGCATAAGATTCTTCCAGATGCTAAACTTCTACCTGTAGCTTAAATCCTTCAGAATAAGGGGTGACTATCAATTCCATGCACTAAAATAGTGGCTTGATGGCTGAAGATCTGAAACTCATCTATGGAGTCTTTGAATTGAGCAGGAAGTTTCTTGAACCCTGTAGAACTTGTTTACAGGTTGCTTTTGCCTAAGGAATCACCAAATACTTGATTTTAATTAAAGTAATTGCTTATCTGAACTCTCACACTCCAAATGGTCCATTATACTCAATATAGAATCCTCCCCTACCCCACAACAAAGCATAAATTGTAGCTCCTAACCCAGAGGATTGGTGTGAGAATTAGGTGATAAAATACATATAAAGGACTTTGTAAACTTCAAAATGTTGTTCATTTGTTACTATCCTATACATATTTACACACCATGTTGTTGTAATCATATAGCTGTGTTAACTGCATAACTAAAAATGTGGTCTTTTTTTGGATAAAATTGGCTATAAAAGTGTAACTGTTCCCTTCTCATATTTTCATTGGGGATGACCTCAAAACCTTCTTATACCCTAGTTATGGCAAACTGAACAATAGAATACTATCAGTTGCTTATTTCACCCTTTATGTTGTTCAGTATTTCATTATTTTCTTCTCTTTCGGCAAGCTCGTTCCTCAACAGTGTATGTTTTTGGGATGGGGAGGGGAAAGGGGATACCATTTTTATATTTAGTAAAAGTAGTAGTAAATTATATTCAAGCCTGGTAGAGAAAAATCTGTGTGCCCTTAGGACTTTGTTCCCAGTTTATCTGAAGGAATAATCATAAAATTCTGAATGATAAAATGCCCTTAATCATATCCAACTTGAGTTTGGTTGTATTCCATCTCCAAAGACACATGTGTTAAATGTATTCAAGGCAGCAATCCCATATATAGAATGAATTTAGAGAGAGAAGATACAGTACTTGCTATATCTCAAGTATTTTCTTGGTGGACAAATTTAAAGCCTTTTGAATGAAATGATAAGGCTGCCATATGGCCCAGTAGTTGCTGTTTTCTGAATTGCCATTTTAAGAAATAGCCATGCCAACCATCTTTGCTCTTCTTTTGGTTTTTCCTCCTCTGATATATCTTGAAAAAATTTTCTCTTCACCCAAGTTTTTTCTGAGTTTAATGAACTTGGTCAGGCTCATTTTCTTTGTCTCAATGACTCTTCTTTAGCACAAGTTTCATTACTTACTTCGTACATTTTCTATTGAAATATAGTCCTCATGAAACAGCTTTAAGTTAAAGGATTCAAATTATTAATGATGAATTTTCAAGTACCAGCCAAATGGTGAAGGAAAGGATTTTGTGGTAATAATACCTTCCAGAAAGTCCCTAAAATTATACCACCAACAGGGCTTAGTACTCTACGTATGGTAAAGCTAAACTTAGCTTAGGGAACTATACATTGCTTTTCTTTTCTTTTTCATTTAAGGGTAACATATATGATTTATAAGGTTTATGATCATATTGTGATGCCTTCCTAGAATGGTAGTCAGGAAGAAATTTGGATATGCTCTTACCTTTCTTGCACAACTAAAAGGTGAACATAGAAAAGCCTTGTGTAATTTTGGAGAAGGGTGCCATATAAATAAGAAATATTATTTTAACTATCAAGTGTTAATATGAGGGAGGAAAATACAAATTACTCTTCTGTACCAAATAAACAAAAGAATAAATTTCAAGGAAGCACAGTTTCATAATCTACTAGGTTATCATTTACCACTTAAAATTTCAACTAAAAATCTCATGAAATATGCAAAATGCCATCAACTGTAACTCTAAAAAGCTTCTATTACTTGTGAATTTTTTATCTAACAATAAATGGTATTACATTTAAAATGATGCCATCCTATAATAGGCATATTTCAGACAATCCAAAGAAGAAAAAATATGCAAAATAAATTTAGAGCTACAAGACTCGGTACTCATATCAAGGATGTTTGCTTAGCAGACAGTTATAAATATTTGTTCTTTGCAAATAATTCAAACACGACTTTGATAGTTTTTATATGTCACTTCATAATTGTTGTAATGTGATGGCACACAGCTGTACTTGGAAGTATATTAACAATTCTTTTTTGCACAATGCTTCTTTTTATTTGTAATATGTAATTTTCAGTGTTTCTAAATATTCATTTTATGAGCTTTGACTTCTACGCTCCTGCCATGTTGAGATATGCTACAGCTGGGAAAATTCCAAAATAAACTGTGATAATGGGTTGGCTAACTTAGTGCATGCCTTCAAGCACTCTCCACCTGATACCTTAAAAGATTCAATTTGGCTCTATTTAGAAACCAAGAGAATCTTTCACACATATCCCCAAGCACCTAGTGTGGAGCAGAGATAGACTTAGGGCCCAATGAACATTTATTTAATAGATGGCCGACTGCCTGAAGCTGGCAAAGGAACCATGTCAATCCAGACTTCAGAATGGTGATACTGGATCTGGAATTTTTTTCCAAATCCAAAATATGCTATCTTATTATTATTTTGTTTTCATTAAGATTCTAAAAGATATCATTGGGCTCATAAGGTCAAGTTTAGTCAGTTACTAGGATAAAATCAATATATTTAAGTGGAGAACAAAGAGTTTTCTGATTTTTATCTTAAGATAGGGGAAAGCGGAGGAGGGGGAGGCAGATGAGAAACAACCAAAAGGAATTTTAAAATTCCAGCAAAAAGTGTAGTACAGTTTGGATCAACACAGGCTGCAAGTTTGCACAATGGGTCTGTAACTCATGGAGCATGATAAAGAAAAAAATACAACCTCTTTAAACATAGCAAAGCTAGGATCAACATTTCAAAGAGTTCTGTCATTTGAGACACAGGTATTATTTTTGTGTGTATTTGGAGAGGTAGATTGTGTCAATCTGAGCACCATAATGTATTGGAAAAAGAACTGGCTCTATATAATTGCAGAGGGCTGGGAAGCTCCTGACATCTTTATATAAAACAGACAGATCTCTTTTATAATTTGTTTGCTAGCAAAAACAAACAAACAAACAAAAGCTTGACAATTTGTGGATAAACATGCCTCTGAGGGGAAATGAAGCAGAAACTTTCAAATGTCACATTCAGTGCAAATTTTGCTGATGCTAAAAGTCAGAAACTTTTGGTCATGGAGAACTCTGATAAACCCAAAGGTTTTGCTTGTTTTCTAAGTATCTGTATTATCCTATGTAGGGTTAATGGAATATAGGATCTTCCATGTTCATTAATAGGCCTATGTGACCACAAGCGTCCCCTTTTCCCTTGAAACAGGAGTTGTGTTCCCAGGTCTAAAGGTACACGGGTATTTCAATCACAGATGTCTTTTTGCTTTGTGACGCCCTATGAGTCTGAGTCTATTAGCTGAAAGCTATATATACTGGGAGGTTGGTAACTTTTGGGTTCACTTATGAGAAAAATGTTTCTTTGTGATTGGCCAGACTCTGGGTAGTGGTTGTTAAGAACCCAGATGCTGGTGGTCGCTGGTCGGGTGATTAGGTATCTATTATTCTGTTTAGAGGTTGAAGCCCTGTCTACAGGATTATTTCTTGGATAATCACTTCTTTCTATTTATCTGTCTGCACTGTTTAATTAAAACATGATTCTTGATGCCTTTGAAGCTGTCTTTCCTTTAGAAAAACAGATCAAAGAACCTGTGCTAACAGCCCACCCTATATTCTAGTGTGATTGCTAATACACCCTAAAAATGGGACTCAAGGAGAAGCTTTTCCAGAGGTGGGTGAGAAAACTCCATTCCTGACAGATATTTCCTATATGAGCCTGGGTAAGGACATGTTCTCCTGGACACGATGCAAAAGCAAGCAACACAGCTTCCAGGGAGGTTAGTGAGAAAGACCTTCTCATAGTGCTTAGCACAGTGTCTGGCACAAATTAGGTACTTAATAAATGTTTATTGGCTGACTTATTGATCTTCTCTTCTCCTGACTTCACTGGAAATGTGGGACAGATTGGAGTGGGGGTGGGGTGAAGATTACAAGAAAAGGGAGTAGTACCTGTTAAAGTCTATTGGGAGTTTGGCTCTTCCTACTCCGTGGACAAGCCTCTCTGCACAGCTCTACTCTCTCCATTTGCTCCCCTTCAAGTACCACAATTATTGCATCTTTCCAAAACATAAGTACGCATTTATTTCCTGAAGTGGCCTAAACTGTGACTCAAGATCCCATATGGGTCTTAAGAAGCACTGAAGTGGTCGAGATTGGAAAAAAGAAAAAAAAAATAAGTCCTAACCTAGGACCTAAGTCCATCTCTACATAAGCATTAAAGAAGGGCATACTGTAGACCCCAGTCCATATCAGAAGATGGCCCTTACTATGACATACCTTCAATTCTAGGTAAAGAGTATGGCAAGTTAAATCTCCAGATGCACTAGCAGTAAAATATTTGCAAGAGAGAGAAGGCAGGGAGAGAATAAAAAAGAAGGTGGCAGGAAGTAGGGAGGTATAGAAAAAGGGAGACAGAGAAAAAGGAACCTAGAGCTGTGAGTTCAGTTCTGGGGAGACAGAGTATTCTCTGTGTGTAAGTCTAACTACAATTGAAAGAAAGGAATGTGCGTTCTGCTTCTTCATAAAACAAGTTAATGTACTACCATTCAATGATTACAGAAGTCTGGAGTTTGATGGAACTTCAGTGATTATTATTAAAATATAAAAAAAAATATATCATAAATGAAGTACAGGAAGGTTGTCAGTGGGATGCATACCACATAATGTTGATAATAGCTCTGATCCTTTTATTATATTCATCAGAAAACCGGCTTGCTAAATCTAATGAAATACCTGACCTTGTATACAGAAGGTATTTTTCTTAATGTTCATCATGTGCTCAGCAGAAAAGAAAACCTTTCCTTTTAAGCAGAAACGCTAACAGAAACCCAGGTGGCACAGGTGGATAAAATAACCATTTGGGAGAAAGAGAATTAGGAGATATGATGAAGGATGGATATAGAATCATTAAAATACAGATTTAGAGATGCAAAGGATCTTAGAAATCTTGGTGAAAAGCAGTCATGTTACAGATGAGAAAACAGGCCTAGAGAGGTTCTTTTAACCTCTTTTACTTTTACAAGTCTTTTACTTGCCTGAACATGGCACTGAAATGTGAATCGAGGTCCTGTAACTAAAATTCCAAAATTCACTACACTATGATCTGCTGATCATCATTGGAGACAAAATAGACAAAAATAAGCACTCTTTAGCCAGAAGTATAATATTTAACTAAACTTTCAGGTGAAATCAATGATAGATAACCCAAGGTAGGATATGATGCAAGAAGCACAGAGAAGGGCACTACTTTCCCACTCTAGAGGAAGAAAACTCATTGGACACAAGCTAAGGAGCTTGAGGCTAGACTTTATTAAAGGCTGGACACTTGAAACAGGGACCTCAAACCTGCGCTTGGGGTGGATTTAGGCTACACCCACTTCCCCTCTTTTCCCACCCCCCAGGCTGCTCTGCAATTGAACTCACTGGGTTCTGTTTTTGCTTCTTTTCGGAAAAGAAACAAAAATTTAACCTGTAAAGGGGTAAGATAGTAGTGGTAAGAATTCAAAAACACACACACACACACACAAACAACACCCAACAAATAGGCAGTCTGGATTTGAGGCCATTGGTGGACCCCAGAGAAAGCGTTCTCACTTTGGTTCAGTACAGCAAGCACAGTTGTAGGCATTCTTCCAAAACGAAAAACCTAAACAATCTCAGCACCTACTAACATCAAAGCTCTCTATGCCTGCAGGGCTGTTTGAAGCCTGGAGCAAGGAGTGAGTACAGTAACAGGGAGATTCTGACTCTAGGGGGATAAAAGGGAACAAAGTAAGGTCAGAGATCCAGACTGGAAGAAAAAGTAAGTAAACTAAGACTGGAAAACAAGGTTGAAAGGTTTTCTGAGGTTTAGTTTTAAACAAATAAACAAATGGAGAAACTACTAGGTAGTGCTAAATTGCTCCTTTTATTTTCACATGCTACCCTGTGTTTTCCCATCTCCTTGCCTTTACAATGGTTTCCTCCAAGTCAACAATGCAGTTCCTCCACACCTTGTGCTTCTAGAATCCTCTTTCTTTAAGAAGCAACTCCAGCACCAGCTTTGACAACAAGCCTTTCCTGATCCCTTCACCTACTAATGTTTATCATCCTGATCTTCTATGAGAATAAAGATTATTTCAATTTTTGTCCGGTAGACCCACAATTAATACATGTTGATTATTAAATCATAATAAATGAATTAAGATTATTTTGAATTATAATTTGAAGGTATGTTTTGTTTCCCTTTAATGTTTATTTAAATACTACCTCATTTC
Source organism: Notamacropus eugenii (assembly GCF_028372415.1). Lineage (NCBI taxonomy): Eukaryota > Metazoa > Chordata > Mammalia > Diprotodontia > Macropodidae > Notamacropus > Notamacropus eugenii. Next base: position 376,204,446 of record NC_092875.1, read on the forward strand.
TTTTAATGTCCTGCTACAGTGCTATCTATCATATATGTATTTATATTAATTTTATGTAGTTTAACTTACTTGTAAAAGTCCCAATCTACGCTAATTTCACATTCTTGTATTTTGTAGAAAAAATGAATTATGATTGAACTAAAATGTTTTATTTTTCATCTTGAGTAATATTTCAGTAAACCTTCTGTTTTGTAGTTACCATATATAAATCTGTGGAAGATGAACAACAACATATGAGGAGTAGTAGCTACCCCTGGGGACCCAACCAGCCAGTTCAAGTTGGGCAATGATGCTCTTTCTCCTCCTGCAGTTCTGCTATCTAGGGAGTAATACCTTTCCATGTGGATGCTCTGTCCAAAGGAATGTAATTTTTGACCACTTATACTTCACAAAGTAGCTTGGGATTGGGGGATAGATTTTTATTTATTCTGTGACTACTTTTTTGCAGAAAGCGTGGACAATTAACTCTTTTGTCTCATGTGGTTTCTTCTATTATTTCTTGAAATATAGTTTTGAAAAAAACAGCCTTTAAAAAAGCCTATTGTGATTCAAATGGAGCTATTTGACTATGCTGGTGCTCTGCTAAAGGGAAGGTACACTTCAAGGGCCAAAAGTTGCCTTTTTTCCCTTGAGTTTACTGGCTAGATTTCTTGCTCAAAGCCTTAAGGCCAATTCACTCTGGAGCTCATAGATTGGACAACAGGTCCATGTCCACCTAGCACAGAGAGAATGTAAATAATAAATAGTAACTGTTTCCATTTTATCCAGGAACCCTGAGCGTCTTCCCCTCGTAGTTTGATTTTTTTTTAATTTTTAATTTTTTTTTTTTATTAAAGGGACCATCCCTTGACTAACTACTTAAAGAGGTTTATTCATTGAATGGGTATATCTCACTCAAAGTGAGAATCTGATAAGACCTTAGCCTAAAATGACCAGGGTCTCCCATTGCTTCCTTTGTCATCTCCAGCTGTCCTGACGAATATCTGGCCAGTGGACCCAGATGGCTCTAGAAGAGAAAGCTGGTGACCTTGAACAGCCCTCTCTCCCTCAAATCAAAGTCAACAGCAAATCATGTCATCATCTTGATGCCATGGTCCTCTTTGAGAATTAAGGACAAATAAAACAGTAACTTGACTATGCCATTAAAACCAAATAATTCTGGCTTTTACTGATTGGCCAATAATAGTACTCAGTCCAAGCCTCTCTTGCTCATTGTTGGTGCTTTGTTGGCTCAGAATGAGTCCAAATAGGAATTGTTTTCTGTTCTGGAAAGAGATTCTGAGGGTCTTCCCCTCCCAGATTGAGTCTTTTGGGAAGGCAAACTAGGCCATCTTTTGCCTCAATTCTACCCTAGCCTTTAATCACTGAATGGGCATTGTATCAGATAAACTGAGACCTGGGAAAGGCTTTAATTTAGAAAAGCTAACGTCTCCCACCACATCCTGAGCCCTCACTGGTCTTCTTGACTTATGTTTTGCCTCTGGACTCTCAATAACTCTGGAGGAGACAGGGAGGCTGATGACTTTGCATGCTTATGACTCATTTCAATCCAATTCACTTGCAAGTCAAGACATCACCCTCCTGATGTCATTGGTCCACTTCAAGAATGAAGGATGAGTAAGTTGAATGAAAACAATTACATAAAATTAATCTATAGAACTAAGAAAAGTATGACAGTAAATAAAACATACATATAGAAATTGAGGATGCACAGAACAACAGGTGGTCAATATCCAAAACAAATAAGTTTAGTGATAGAAAGATGTGGTAGAAGAGAGTTCTTACATTGGGGGCCTAGTCTTACAACTTGCTGCCCAGGAAAACTTATGTAATCACTGTCACTGGGATCCAAGTTGAAATCCTTAAACTATAATACTCTGTGAGCAAAGTAGAAATGTTTGCCATGAATGATTCAAATGTTAAGATTTTCCCATTGCACTTTTCCCAATTGTTTCTTCCAGATACCTTTAAAAAGGTGATTAAATAAACATTATTTTCATTGTTAGCTGGAAGAAATGATAACAAAGATTTAAAAATAGGCTCCAAATGTTAGGAAAATTCTATTTCTGTTTCTCAGGACTTTGGGCAGGATGCCAAACTTTTTAGTTTTTCCTTTTACATTTTCGTATTGATAGGATGTCAGATTTAGAATTTACCTTGGCACCCTTTATTTTTAAAACCTTGACAAAGACTGACATTTTAAGGTAGCCAATAAAAATAATGATTTAAAAAAAAAAAATGAAAATAATTTCCTGATTCACTTTTCTAAATTAAAAATGCTGTGTTCATGTCTAAAAGGGAACAAGTATTTATATTCTGAAGATGGTATTTATGGTTGTTCTTTAATATTTGCTATTCCTCCAACCATTCAAAATGAATGTGTTGTATATTGTTACAGTACGGTGTCACTACACACTAGGTCTACGGAAGAACAAGGTTCTGAAAAATACTGAGAAACCCAACCCTAAAAGTCATTTTGTTTTAGCACAGTTAATCAATTAGGCAGTTGTTTTAAAATCCTACCTTATTTTTTCGTATGAGAGGCAGCATAGTGTGTAGAGTTAGTCTTGAAGTCAGCAAGTTGGATTCAAATCCTGCTTCTCACACATATTGACTGTGAGACTCTGGGTAAGTTATTTAACCTTTGAGTGTACTAGGCAACTCTCTAGGAAGATAAGATGCAGAAAAGGTATGGTTTGCATTGGTAGGCAGAGTTTCCTAATCAAGGAGTTGTTCACTGTACTAACGACACCAAAGGTTTAATTCCTATTGAGTCTCAGACTTTACTAGACCTTAACCCAGAATATTCCAAACTGAGATATTATTGACCTCTCAAACTCAATATGTTCAAAACAGAGCTCAGTATGTCTGAAAGAGGAAACCAAAACGTTCCCTACAGAACCTATTATCTTCCTCCATTACCAGCCCACTCATTTACCACCAGTCTGCCTGGTTCATAATGTTGATGTTATCCTCAGTTCCTCACTCTTTATCACCCAACATATTCAATTAGTTGCCAGATTTTGTGCTGTTTGCCTCTATATCTCCTACATCTATCCCTCTTCCACTAGTCATGCAGCCACTACTTTTTTTCAGACCCTCATTGTCTATTCCCTAAACTATTGTAATGACCTCTTCGTTGGTCTTCTTGCCTCAAATTTCTCTCCATTCTAAAGCATACTTCAAAGAGCTAAGTTATTTTCCTTAAGTTCAGGTCTGACGATATTATGACTCTATTTAATTAACCTTAGTGGTTACCTACTCTTCTAAGATAATCTATAAACTTCCCCTTTTGGCTATTAAAGCCCTTTCCAGGATTGGGTCAACCTATCTTTCCAACTTCAATATGGATCATTCCCCTTTGGGCACTTAACAGTCCAATCAAAATGATCTTCCTTTTTTTCTGTCTTTGGCTGTCCAACATATCTGGATATATACAGTTTCCTCAAAACTGTTTCATCTCCTCTCACTTCTTTTGGACTCAACTGAAGTACTTACTACCTTCAACAAGGTGTTTTTCTTGATCCCTGCAACTTTTAGTACCTTCTCTCCCTAAATAGCTTGTATTTTGAACATGCTTATGTAAACGTAAATGTTGTCTCCTTGACTGAACAGGCACTGTAAGAGTAGCGACAGTTTAATTTTCTTTGTCTTGAGATCCCTGGTACCTAGCAAAACATGGACACATAATAGATACTTCAAAAATGCTTGTTTGTTAATGGATCGAATGGTTACTTTCTTTTGTAAAATAACTGCATGCTTCTTGGCAAAATAAAAAATAGACAATTCCTAATGAAATAAAAAGTTATTCCTGTATTAGAACCACAACAATCCCTTATTAGTTTAAAGGCATAAAACATATGTAATAGTGGAAGAAGTAAACATCTGCAGTTTCCTTGACACTTAAATGTGACTGGGGAGAGAAGGAATTGTGAAGAAGTGCTGAAGCATACGCGCTGCTAACTCACTGACTTGTCATATAATTTTACATGAATGACACATTTTAATACCCCTTTCTTTGCTTGTTCCAGTTGAAAACAACACTTATCACTTTTCTTGTTGCCGTCTCTGTTTGGCAGTGCTGGGCAAGGGCCAGGAGGACTGTAGTGTAGGAACCATAAATATTAAACAACCTGGTTTCAACTGTGATGAATCCACAGCCATATCTCATAGTAACACTTATAGCAAACGATTATCATAGAATAATAGAAGGTTGATAAATGATAAAAGGTTGGACTTAGAGTTCTGGGTTCAAATCCTATCTCAGATACTTACTAGTTACATAATCCTGGGGACATCGCTTAATCTTTCCAAAACACTGTTTCCTCTCATCTGTGCAAGGGAGTTAATACTACCTATAGCAATTGACTTATTAGGTTGTAGTGAGGATCAAGTGAGATAATCTATATAAAAGTTTTCAAATCTAAAATGTGATATATTATTATTAAAATGATATACTTATTGTTAATAATCAATTATGATTAATAATAGTATTATATAATATTATACTATCTTGCAGACTGACCCTCAAGCAATCCTTTCTCTGCATATTTTTCAATCTCTCCCTATTTGTCCATTCTTTCCTAAAGAGTACAAACATCCCCAAATTTCCCCATCCCTAAAAACAAACAAAAATTTTCACTAGTTCCCTAAAACTCCATGTTATTATTCTCTGTATGTCCTCCCTTCTACATTCAAATTACAAGAGACTATTATTCAAACTGAAACTGCATTCTCTAAAATATCAATGTCAAATGAACTGTCTTTTCTTTTAGTCCTCATCCTTCTTTTCCTCTCTTCATGTAAGGCCAAACAAAGTAGAATCTTTTGCTGTTTTTGTTTTACTAAAAGTACTCCTGATGGAATAATGTGATTAAAGAAGATCTTCCCTACCCATTGATGAGCCTACTCTTTGAGGGAAATTTGATTAGGGGAGTTCTTTGGTAGGAGGGTCCCAAGTTCCTTTTATTTTTTCTGTTGAGCCACTGGGTTAGAGGGTCATGCCCTCTGGCTCTGAAAAGTGTATAAATACTCTGAGGATGAGATTTTACTTGAGGGATTACTGAAGTGTGTGTTTGGCCAGAAGAGGACTATGGGAAGCTGCTAAGCAGCACTCCCCCCCAGCCTTGGAAAACCCAGATGTTGGTGCTTCCCTCTGTGGTAACTATGATCAGACAGTTGCCCTAGTGTGTTGAATTGTGATATATGCATTGCTTATGGTCAGACAGTGGAAGCCAGGTCTGTTGGTCTTTCATTTCTCTGTATTTTCTCTGAACTTCAGAGTGCTGACTCCTCTGAACTAGGTGAATGATATATGTGCTTGATCAAAGAAACGATATATATGCTTTATTAAAGTGATTGTTTAACCCCTCAAAAGTTGCCTTTCCTTTTAGGGAAGCAGATCAAAGAACCTATGTATGTTGGGGTACTTTCTGTTATACCTCAGTGGTTAATACCATTATTATTCTTTGCTTGCCAGTATTATCTATGTTTTGACTTTTGGTTTTTCTTTTGTTATATTTTTTTTGGTGGGGGGGGCAGAGTATTGTTTTGACACTGTCCTTTCTTGGTTCTCCTCCAATCTGCCAGCCTTTCCTTTCCATTCTCCTTTGCTAGATCACCACCCATAATCCATCCTCTGTGGGGTCCTCCAAGTTTCCATGCTAGGTCCTCTTCTTACTTTACATACTTTCTCTTGATCATTTCATTAGTTGCCATATAGTACATCATCTTGTCTATGCATTTGACTTCCAGATCTCTATATCCAGCTGTAGTCTGTCTCCTGAGCTTTAGCTACCTATTGTACATTTCTAACTGGACATTCCATGTTACTGTTGTTGAGTTGTTTCAGTCCCATCAGACTCTTTGTGATCCCGTTTAGAATTTTCTTGGAAAAGATACTGGAGTGCTTTGCCATTTCCTTCCCCAGCTCATTGTATAGATGAGGAACTTAGGCAAACAGGGCTAAGTAACTTGCCCAGTGACTTGTCTGAGGCCAGATTTGAACTCATACCCTGACTCCAGGTCTGGCACTCTATTCACTGCACTATCTAGCTGCCGAGGATATTCCATAGGCACTCAGTATGTCTAAAATAGAACAATTATCTTCCTCCAAAATCTAACCCCTCTTCCTTATCTTTTTGTTGAGGGAAGTTCCAACCTTGGAATCTTACTCAACTATTCAGGCTTCCTTATCCCCTCAGACTCCAATATCTAATTAGCTGCTAATTCTTGCTGGTTATTAATTCTAACATCTCTCACAACTGTTCCCTTCCCACAAAACAGCTAACCCTCTAGTTCAGTTACTCATCACCCTTCATTTGGAGTATTATAAGAACATCCTAAACAGTCTCATTATTACAAGTCTCTTCCCATCTTTCTATTTGTAATACATCTTTCCCTAAACAGAGGTCTATTTACTCCCTTGCTCTAAGATTATTAGCATTCCCTATCACCAAATTACTTTGTCATTTAAAGAGCCAATCATGTCTTCATTCCTCTCGAGAGTCTTTAGACTTTCTGTACCAAGCAAACTACAGAAATCTCTTCACCTTGGAAGTTCATTCTAGCTTATGGACTTGTCACAATGAAAATGCCTTTGTTCTTCCATATTCTCCTGATTGGCTTGTTCCTGCAAGAACCTCCATTTTAAGAAGAATGGTCAAAACATCTATGTCTTAATTTCTTTCCGAGTTGAACTTCTGACTCTCATGACTTTTTCAATCCACAACCCATCCTGTGTCCTCCTTCCTTAGATTTTCACTTCTTTTTATGTTTTGTCTTCATCCATTAGAATGTAAGCTCCTTGAGGGCAGGGAGGATCCATCTGTTATACTTGTATTCTCAAAATTTAGCACTGTGCCTGGTACATAGTACGTGCTCCATAAATGTTAAATGACTTGATTTTACTTGAAAATGTTTCACGATAGCTCCTGACAACTATTCCAGGCTGATTACACATAGCTCTCTCTCCTGGCCTCTGAAGTTAAGTACAATTGGCCTACTTGGTATTCTTTACATACAACATCCTTATCTTTCCTCCATAACTTTGTAAGGGTTGTCTCCCATGTCTGGAAGATCCTTCCTCCTTGCTTTGCTCCTTGAACCCTAGGGTTTTGTTAAAAGCTCAGCTCAAGCATCCCTTTCTACATAAGTCCTTTTCTGATTCTTCTACTCCAGTCACAAGACCAAATAATTTTTCATTTATTTTGTATATACCCTGTATCTACTTTACACATATGTGCATGTGAATGTAAGTTTCTTGAGAGCAGGGGCTATTTTGCTTTTTAAAGTGTGTGTGTGTGTATGTGTGTGTATGTGCATGTATGTGTGTGTATGTGCAAGTACTGTGGCAACACAGTACCTGGGACATAAGTACATGCTTAATAAATGCCTATTGATTGATCAGATAAGGTTAATAAGTTCTTGTTGATTGATCAAGTAAGATTAATAAATGCCTGGTGTTTGATTTGGTCAAGAAAAGGTAATAGTACCAATGATAATCAAGCACTTTGAATTTTGTTTCTTTCTTTCTCTCCTCTCTAGCCATAGTAATAGAGTTCTGAAACATTCAAGTTCTTGAAACCAGTGACACAATTATATCGGTCATATTGCTAACCACATTAAAGTATATATCCCTTCAAAAAGTAAACTTGTGACCTATTTAGGCATAATGTGATTATAGGTCTCATTTAACAAATCTGTTTGACTATAAGCAAAGAAAATCTGTGATTCTTGTGTCATATATCATATTTCTAGATATTAAAATCAAGTGGTTGATAATGATGCCCTACAGACATAATTTTTTTTAAAAATGGGATATAATATATAGCATTTAAATCAAATATCAAGTTAATCTCTTATAAACTAAAAATTTAATGTTTTTAACTTCTGGTCTTAAATTACTGGGTCATGTGGTACATTTTTCTTTAGTTATATTATGAGAGATTGAGCCTTTCATGCCCACCTCAATACTTCAAAATTATTTCACTAGTATAGGCACTCCTGCCACCAAAGAAGATTACAAGCTCTCTGGGCCTTTGAACACCACATGTATGAGTAGCTTTGGCAGAAACACAATCACCTGATGATCAACATTTTGTATTGATTCCCTTTGCGCTTAGCTAGGCTGGTCAGTTCCTGGACCAATGCTCAAATGTTCTCTAGCTTGGTAGCAACAGTCTTAATATTCATTTGATCTTCCTTTTGATTTCTCCATAATTTTAAAAAAAGGTCATTTTTATTGTCCTTAGTCTCATAGAATCATAAACTTCAGCTCATTGTGGCTTGTAGGACCATGCTACTCATGATTATTGAGATCCTGATAAAGCCACTTAAGTTGCTTTAGACAATTCCTGTGTTTAATTTCACTTTTTTAGAATATATTGTCTTTCTTGAGCTGACTTCCCTAGCAGATTTGCAATCCTTCCTTGAATCCTTGAATCCTTCCTATTTAACCTGTGAAATTTTAGGCTCATCTTAGTTCTTACCAATCAGTCAGTAAATATTTAAGTATCCACTATGTGCCAGGCATTGTGCTAAGCTTTTTAGAAGACAAAAAAAGTTAAATGGCAGTGACTACTCTGTTTTCTTCCTTCCTTTCTTTCTTCTTTCCTTCCTTCCTTCCTTCATTTCTTTCTTTCTTTCTCTCTCTTTCCCTCTCATTCATTTGTCTATGTTTTTTCTTTCCTTCTTTCAATCTTCCTTCCTTCCTTTCTACTTCTATCTCTCTTCTTCCTCCCCCTTTCTCTCTTTCTTTCCAGAATTCATTTTTTTTTCATGCATTCACAAGTTTGTCATTCCTCAATACACTGCATCTTTAGCTAGGTCCCTCAGAATTCTTACGTTCCTTTGGCTTTCTTCCTATATCTCCTCCTCTATGAAGCCTTCTGTACCCAGTTGTTGATGTCAGCTCCCTTCTCAAAGTACCTTGCATTTACTTATGCTTACTTGTCATCTTCTCTCCCCCCCACCCCATTCTGCAGTATAATAAACACTACTTGAGGATTTGGTTTTTGTGTTTAGACCCCCAGAACCTAGCAAAATGCCTTGCTCGTAGTAAATGCTTAATGAATATTGGTTTAATTAAATAACTTTAAAATTATACCTGTACATACTTATCTCCTTATTAGACTGTAATTTCCAGAACATAAGGACTATGGTATTTTTTATCCAAATAAAACTTTCCTAGAGACTATCAAAATGCTATCTATATTTAATGATTTCTTGTTAGTGATTAGGTAGCAACATATAATAAAAAAAGCATGGAAGATGAAAAGCCAAGAAAAGACATTTATGTTGAAGTCCACATCATCTATAGTGAAAAGATATTGAATGATGGAATTTAAAACCATTAGGGGTTTTAGTCCCTTACTTTGGGCTGACAAAATTGGATTATTTACAACCAACAGAAGAAGTAGTTCAATAAATAAATTTACAATGAGGAAACAGGTTAAATGACTTGCCTAAGGTTATTTAAGCAATATATATCAGAGCCAGGATTGAAAATCACATCCTTTGAATCCTCTAATACCAAATATAGCAGGAGGACTTTTCCACAGTAAATAGTGTAGTATGATTTTGACATGTACAAGATAACATAAATCAATATGGAAGGCACCTGATTGTAGAATGATTCAAATTCTAAATGATTTGTAAACAATTCTAGCACCTCGATTTAAGTAACTGTTTCAGTTCTCTAGGTCAAACTTAAATAAAGTATTTTATTTCCTTATCTTTCCAATACTAATGATATATTTTTAATTTCTTAAAAATAAATCAGGTCAAGTTTTGAACAGCATTTCTACATTTGCTATAATTTGTTCCATGAATCTGATGAAGTTAATCGAGCAAGAAAGAAGATAAGAGAATAAAAATGAGGTCTTAACATAGTGGATGATGGCCATGATTCCCCTTAGCCTCTGGTTTCAGCTGTTTCAGTAGGATAGATGTACAGACGTTAACAAAATATTAAAGATGTCATTGACAAAGGAGGCAGATTTGATTAGAATTTAGATCTCAAAGGGAAATGCTTCCATAATTAAGGTGATAATTAACCTCCATATTTTTCCCTCAGTTCTTATCATATCTTAGGTAAGCCACATTATAAAAACAATTCTCTCTTTCTTGGTCCTTAGGGACTGCAATGTAGCAACTGAAAAAAGACGTGGCTAACCTTCCGTATTCTTATGCTATCTCAACCCGGAGATTTTAGTAAATAATACATCCACTGCCAAAATCTAGTTTTTTCTCCCTTCGTGTTCATTCTGTGGCATTACTCTAGAGGTCTATGCTGGACTCTTTCCCACATCTGGACCTAGACTCCTTTTCACTCCTTTTCAATTATTGATCATCTCCGTGGATTGTTGGCTTTCCTATTCTCATGGTACCTTGTTACTCTTCTATATCAGGACTTGAATTCTGTATTTTCACCTCCTACCCAAGGATGTCTCTGTCCTGTTTGTTTTTATCCCTTAATCACCTATAGACAAGGAGGTAACTTGAGAAGCAAGACACCATATCCATTTTTCTGAATCTAGCTACTCTTCCAATTTTGTTTGGCATTGATTTGATTTAATGAAAAAAGAGTTAAGGAGAGAAGAAAGGGATGGAGTTTTAGAAGGATTAATAGTTCTTATCAAGATACCCCTTTTAGTCTGCTGTATATTTCCAAAATATGCTACTTCTGAGTCAAGGGAAAAGGAACAGCCTAATCTGAGTTCTGTATCAACTTAGTATTTTGAGTTTTTCTCATTTTCCCCTATTCTCTTTACCACAACCTTTTTTTTTTTTTTTTTTTTTTTTTTTTTTTTTTATCTTAATACTGTCGCTTGGCTCATTTGGATAAATCACTTGAGATAAGGAACAATTCATAATTTTGCTCTTGCCCTTTTTGTTTCTTTGAAAGCAAGACTTGCCATTTTCAAGACTAATGAATTGTTTGGATATAACAGTCTGTGCTCTTTCTTCTAAATAGAGAGTGAGAGAGTATATATATATATATATATATGTATGTATGTATGTGTGTGCGTGTATATGTATATGTATGTATATATTACACTCTGACTTTCTTTCTACTTGGAGTCAAATCTGTAAGTGCTCCATACAGAATGCATTCTGGAGCTAGGGGTGACTTAGGATATGTGTGTATCTCTGCTTTGGAAGGTAAGTGGTCAATCTAATATTTTAGCCCTTCCCCTAATCAGGTTATCATTTCTCTTTCATCTCACTTTTGTTATTTATTCATTCATTTTAGTAGTGTTGAATTCTGTGTGACCCCATTTGGAGTTTTCTTTGGAAAGACACTGATGGGCTTTGTTATTTCATTCACCAGATGATTGGACTGATAAAGAAACTGATGCAAAGAGGATTAAATGACTTGACTAAGGCCACATAGCTAGTAAGTGTCAGGGGCTGTATTTGAACTCAGGTCTTCCTGACTCCAGGCCTGGAGCTCTCTCTACTTTGCCACCTGCCTTTATCCTACTTACTTACCTCATTTGTTCATCTGAGTTTACAAAAGTGTGGCTTTGTTTCCAGTGTGAACTTTATGTGTAGTCTAAGCATTTGCCTGGCTCCACTTCTCAGAGGTAGGAAACCTAAACCAACTGTGGTTTTAGAGGCTTGTAACAGTTCTAAGAAAGCTGCTGTGAGGCAGTCCTAACTGACCTTGAAGGCTCTGATATAAAGAAGCAGCATCCTCAGGACATGGCCTTTTTAGTTTCATAAAGTCTCAGATCTCAGAAGTTCATTTCAAATTCAAGTTATTCATTATAGCCAGGTTGAATTCTGGAAAACAGATGATGCCCCCTGGCCCATTAAGTGTTCTTGGTAGTCAGGCTATGTGCCTGTTAGAGGCAAGGGGTACACTATGGAAATACCCAGACACATTTCATAGACTTTAGCCTAACCCAGGTAGTGGTCAGAATGCTTATCCTGAGAGCATAGCCTTTGTTACCTTTATTCTACGAATTTCAAACATACCTTATACATTTAAAAGTGGGAGGCCAGAGATGAGAGAGTAGGGTAGAACAAAAAGATATCAGTGGATTTAATCTGAGCAAGGATTTTTTTTCAAGAGAAGGAAAGATGATGATGATGATGATGATGATGATGATGATGATGATGATGATGATGATGAAGAAGAAGAAGCAAGTGATTTTATCTCTATAAATTTTGTACCGCAGCAGTTCATGTTAGAATTATTTCATTATGAGTTCTATCTGAGGAAGGAAGGGAAAGGGAGTAAGCATTTATTAAGTGCCTATTATGTCCTAGGTACTATGGTAAGTGGTTTACAAATATCCCATTTGATCTTCACAACAATCCTATAAGAGAGGTGCTATTATTATCCCCATTTTACAGTTGAAGAAATGGAGGCAGACAGAGGTTAAAGTGCCTTGTTCAGGTCTCACAATTTATCAAGTGTTTAAATTTGAGCTCATGTCTACTTGATGCCAGGCCTACAACTTTTATGTACAGGGCCAGATAGCTGCCTCTAAAGAAGCAGCAGACCCTGGGCCATGGTGGGATAGAACTCGAAGAGAGTGCCTTTAAACCATCACTATAATCATTAGTATTGTCAAATACTCAGTATTAAACATTTTCCGTTCCAGAAAAACAGAATAGGACAGGCCTATGGGCTACAGAGTTAATGCCAAGAGATTAGCACTACAAAAATAGAAAAGCAGAGAGAGGAGTGCTGCCCTATCTTAATGGTATAAATTTAATGGGAAATATATGCCCTATAAGAACAATTCTAATTAGTTGACATTTAATTTGTTCAGTTTGCATTTCTTGGTAGAGGTCCCATGTTCTTTCTAAATTTTTAAAAATCATTTGAATTACTATAATGCTATATACAGTACAAAAGTAGAAAGAATATTTTTATTTTCTAATTACTAAAGCAGTAAAGTGTATAATAGAGCATGTTTTCCATGGAATTCAGTGTAAGAGTGATGATTTCTCAGAATATGGGAATATACTATTTGACCATTCTGTAAAAATGTTTAACTAATCCTTCTTTGTCAATTTCAATATGATTCTGTTACATTCTTGAAACTGTACAAGGCTCTCACTTATGGTTAATGTTATACCTGTAAATGGAAGTCATTCTCAATTCCAGACTCTCAATGACCTTTTGGGCCTAATATTTCTTTTGGTTCTGACTGGATAAGCCTGGATCTAACTGAGGCTGTATCTTTTAATTTACCATATGAAAACTGACATACTATTCATGTACATAACCATTTAATGGGGTTAAATTGACTCATTATACTTTAAAAGTATGATTATAAAAATATCAGCCAGGAAAATGCCATTTAAATCAAAATTAATAAGGGCACTTAATGAAAGTTTCTACTTTGTCTCCTGGTTTCCATTCTGTGTTTAAATATATCATGGGATAAAAGTAGTTACCACTTCTTACCATTACCTACTCCTTCTAGGGATTAGAAACAACACATTTCAACATATCCTTATCTCTCAGAATCCAAAATCTTGTGTATAATCTATATAAGTAGATTTAGCAGTCAAGAAGCAAACAAATCTCAATACCAACCATCTTTGGAGGGAAATTAAATGTGATGCCATTACCCATCTTAATTTAAGTGATCGAATTATAATTGCCTAAATGAGAATATATCAGTGGCACAGGCCTGTGACTTCATGATAAATGATCAGTGCCTCAGTGATGTCCCAGAACAGCTTTTATTATGACTTAAAGAGTCATATTGATGGAAGATGAGTTTTAAGCAAAACAGATAATTAACTTACACACTTGCAAAAGCATGTTTGGCTTTAAAGAGCTAAAGGAAGTATGAGTTAATTCTGTGAAAATTCTGATAACCATTATTTGTGTTTCCTCAGAAATTAAAAAATAAATAAATGAAGGGTTATCAAACCAGGATGAATTAAGTGTGGGGGATAAGACAAGTTACTATAAATTACAGTTACTTAACAAAAATCTGTATTTCAATTCTAGTTTACATCTGTCCTATAGAAAATGATTTGTAGATATTTCAAATCTTCAGGTGGAGGCAGCTAGGTGGCTCAGTAGACAGAGTGATGAGGTTGGAAATCAGGGATACTCAAGTTCAAATATGACCTCACATACTTACTAGCTGTGGGACCCTGGGCAAGGCACTTAACCTGTTTGCATTAATCCACTGGAAAAGGAAATGACAAACTACTCCAGTATCTTTGCCAAGAAAACCCCATAGACACTATTGGTGTGCAAGGTCCAAAGGATCCAGAAGAGCTGGGCATAAGTGAACAACTGAATAACCATTTAATTGGTATAGATATTCCCTCAACTGACACAGATCAGAACTCTTTGAGTACTTGTTAGGTAATTTTTCAGAATTTCCGCAGCTGAAAAATTCACCAGTATTGGTCAGCCTGAAGATTAATAGTTCCCTACAACTTAGCCTGGCTACTCTTTAAGTGGCAGACATACAGGTTGGATTTGAAGTCTTTTTAGTTTGACAGGATCTGAAAGAATGTGTGTTTGGCTGGTATAGCCTTTGAGAACTCAAGGTCACCTCACAAAGAACCCTGACTTTTCAGGAAGAGGACTTGGATTTAAATCTGCCCCTGAGACTTACTGACCACAGGCAAGTCAGCTAACCTCTGGGCCTCAATCTTCTCTGCTGTAAAATGAGGGGGTTGGACAAGAGGGCCTCTGGGGAACCTTCCAGTTCCAGATCCATTATCTTGTGACCTCTAAATCACCCTACTGAATAGAGCACTGGAGTGGGACTTTTGTGAAAATATCGCCCTCACCCACCCCGCAAAAGAACCACCTCATACTTTTCTTGAGGGTTTGCTCTGAAAATCCTGACAAAACACAGAGTTCTTTAGTTTACAGTTTCAGGATAATCCTGTCTTAATATTGGCCTGATTTGCAAGTACATGGGATCCTTTTATATCGATAATTTTTCCCCATTCATTTTCCTCTTTGCCTTGCTTACGCTGAAAAGTTTGATGGCATTCAATTAGAAGATTTACTAGATTATAAACTATTCATTATTTGAGATTCAAATAGATGGCTTAGTTATATATTTATTTTCTAAATGGATTTGCTTACCAGATCAAATATTCACTGCCCTTTATTGTATGCATAATAAGCATATTAATGTTGCTACACTTTCTCTCAAAATGTGGTAATTGCCCCATAAACTGTTCTTAGCCTTGTCCTTGTGTGGAAGTTAACGTATGCTTCCCTTAACAAAATACTCTGCTTTATGCATTGTCAGCTAGTTTTTCCTTTTGCAGTAATACATTCTAACCAGCAGATGTCACCATTTTCTTTTCAAGAATGAAAAGCTGGTTCACTCATTTGAGATTATGTTTACAGATGTACTAAAAAGTAGAGTGAAAAATATACGAATTATTAGATCAAGGCTATCTATGTTTTCTTTTTATACACCTTAAAAATGTAATTTTTTTTCCATTTTCAAGAAGATAATATATCTATCATGCTAGATTGGCTGTACAGGTATTAAAAAGAACTGCCAACCATTTCATTACCTAAGTTACCTGACTTTAAACCGGTTCCTTGATTTCATATATTTTGACTAAAAATAATGTATTTGCTCTTGTTATGGTAGCTTTCCTCATTCATGCAGAACATAACTTTCTAATATCTTTTCCTTGACAATTAAAAGAGAAATGATGTGAGAGTCTGAGATTTTATCCCTTATTTCATCGCGCTTTATTTCTAACTTCTCTTTGTTAGAGGTACTATGGTGTGTAACTGAACAAAGAGGGCAGCTTTCAGCGTATCCATGGTACTTTGACTCCCACAAAGACTTGCAAGCTGCTTTTAGGGCAGAGCATAGGGTAGAAAGTTTGTTTATATCCATGCTAGATGACCCCTGCTTCATATATAGCATTTCATGTCAGTTATCTCACCTCCATCAGAAGCTTTTAACCCACTGATAGAAGGTGTTGAACTTTCTATGAGATCTTTAACCAGAGGAAGTTGTATTGCTTCTTGCACAAAACCTTCATGATCTCTAAGAGACCAATAGGTGAATACTATGCCTTGTGAGTTCTCATGAGAAGTTCTTTGGGGAAAGAGGAGAAGGAAAGGGCAGGGAGATTCAGATATACATATCTTAAAGCAAAGGCTAACACCACGCTCTGCAGACACTATTGACATTACTTGTGGACTTGGAGTTAGGAGGATTTGGCTTGAAACCTAACTTTTAAATAGCTGTAAAACTGTGGACATCCTACTTAACCTCTGTGTGGGAGATTACTCCCTACTCAAACTGACTACTCACAGGCCTCTCAAAGTATAAACAGAAAGTCCTTTATTCGGTTCTTGTAAGGATCAGACTTCACTCTCCTCTAAGCAGATTGGAGGAGGGGAAATATTTTACAGAAGTAGATGCAAGGTTACATAGCAGAAAACCACAAAACCCCCTCTTACCCTTTTGGTCAAGAGACTGAGTGAGCAGTCTTTATTTTCAGAGATAAGGAAATGGGACTCAGCAGCCTGAGCTAGCGGTCTCTATTTCAGAAATAGGGAAATGGGAGTCAGCAAAACTGGGGAGAGGAGTGACAGATGGTTTCACAACTTCAAGTTTCCCCATATCATATGATTTTGATAAATTGAAACTCAGGCCTTATGTCTGCTTTAGTTTAGACTTAGGTCCCTGAGAAGTCTTCACTGACTTATCACATTCACCTCTCTGAGGCCCAGTTTCTTCATCTTCAAAATGGAATTGATAACAGCATATATCTCACAAAATTAGTTTCTGTAGCAAACAAAATAATGCATGGAAAGAACTTTGAAAATGAAAATGTAAAAGCACTATGTTCACTATGACTTATCTAATCTGTCTTTTTCTTCCCTCCATCCCATGCTTTCAAAGTGGAACTCTCTATCTACCATGAAGATTATCAACTTTTTTTTCCATCACATATCTTGTTATCAAAAGTCTTCACATTATGACCTTGGGGGTAAAATCAATCAGTTAAGTCAAGAGCATCTATTGTTCTTCACTACTAGACTGTATTGCACTCTTTGGAAGATAAATACAGAGATAATACAGAATCCCTGACTTTCATGACCTTATGATTCATATGCACTAAAGAGAGTTACATTTTAAAAAAAATTTCTTGCATCTTAAAAACATTTCTTACAAATTGCAACTGAAAACTAGAAATCAGTATAACTATTTCCATACTTATAGGTCCCAATAACTTGATTTCATGTTTGGTAAAAGGAACCTTTACAGATCCTCCAACTGATAACTTAGTGAAGAATGATTTTCCCTTTATACTTTGTTTTTTTTCTTTGTAAGCTATTGTCTTCTCAATTGTCTAGAGGTACCCAAATTTTATTTCTTTTATTTCTAAGTAGACAACTCTATGAGTGTAGAATGAAATGGGAGAGAGCGAAACAGAGACCCACGAAGACACTGTAGACACATCTCTCATGAACTACCCAAAGCAATCTCTCTGGCTGGCAGAATGATTTCTCCAAAAGTTTGTTCATGGGTGGACAAAATACTGTTATAACCAAAATGGAAGGTCTTTGTGCTCGTGAATCCTAAATGACACCCTGATGAGGCCTTCCCCACATCCCCTTAGAGTATGTGCAGCTATTCTTTTCTTGCTCCCAGGTGGCCACACTGAAATTTAAAGCATTGACTTCTGGTTACATGTGACTCATTTCTGGGAGTCTCATAGTTGGCTGCTACACATGAAGAACTGCAGACTCAGGGATTCTTTTAAAAGAAGATATAGGGGTGAAGCCAAGATGGCAGAATAAAAGCAGAAACGTCTCTGAACTCTCCCCCAAAATCTTCTAAATCCTGTAAAATTGACTGTAAACAAATTCTAGATTTATAAAATTCACAAAATGACAGAGTAAAACAAATCACCAGCACAAGACAACCTGGAAAGTCAACAAGAAGAGTCTATCACACCAGGTAGGGAGCGGAGCACAGTCCAATGTGGACCACATCAGCACAGATAGGCCAGAGCAAGCCTCAGGGGACTGAGTCCGTGACAGTTGTTGCAGTTTCCAGACTTCTAAACCCCAGAAAGGTCAGTGGGAAATCTCTGTGGGACCTGAGTGAAAATGGAGTGAGCAGTCTGGCCAAGTTCAGCCTCAGCCCCAGGGCAGATTGGGAGAGGAGATAGTCAGAAGCAAACACTTTAGAAAAGGGCCAGGGTCAAAAGAAAAAATAGAATAATTAGGGGGAGGAATAGGATGGAGGCAAATATAGTTAGTTTTTCTAAACATGGAGGGATTTTGCATAATTACACATGTATAACCTATATTGAATTGCTTGCCTTCTCAATGGAGGTGGATGGGCGGGGAAGAAGGGCGAGATTTGGAACTCAAAGTTTTAAAAACAAATGTTAAAAAATTGTTTTTACATGAAACTGGGAAATAAGATATATAAGCAATGGGGTATAAAAATCTTTCTTGCCCTTCAAGAAAATAAAGGGGAATTGGATAACAGGGAGGGATAATAAAAAGGAGGGCAAACTATGGGAAGGGTAATCAGAATGCATGCCATCTTGGAATGGGAGCAGGGGAAAGATGGGGAGAAAATTTGGAACTCAAAACCTTGTGGAAATGAATGTTGAAAACTAAAAATAAGTAAAGAGGTAGTTTATGGTTGACAGTGTATGTGCTGCAGCTCTTGAGATTAAAGAAATGTGAGTTTAGTGAGGGTTGAGGAGAGACAGATACCTGTTTCTGCCCTTGCAGCTATAGTAATCCCAAACACAGGGCAGCTGCTGCTAGATGCTTCAATTAGGAGAGCTTGCTTTTGGGGCCCTGGCATCAACTTCTTTTATATTTTCTTTCTATGAGCAGTGACTTTATGCATTTCACAAGGTACGGAAATCTTTGATGGTGGTGGTGGCATCATCAAGTCAATGAAGGTGGCAGTAGCATCTGCCATCATAACAGCAGCAGTACTGTCCAGTAGAATAGCAGTGGCAGATGTGAAGGGAAGCACTTGTATCAGAAAGTGGCCACCCCAGAAATAACACTAACCAGCTTGTCTGTTTTTGCTGGAAAATTGGCCTCAGGAATTAATCAAATAAAGCCCAAAAAGATAAAATGTAAGATGGCAAATTGAGAGCCTTGGAACTACTCTATCTTTTGAAAAGGCATGAGCATCAACCTCTTTGAAGATTGTAATCACAGTTATACATTACATAATACTGTTCAAATCATGCTGATAATGCAATCTGAGATTCTCCTATGTTTAGCATTGCTTTCATATGGAAATAAATAATCTGTCCTATACCTGGTTCATACCAGGATTCGGAAAATCAGATCTCTCTCTCTCTCTCTCTCTCTCTCTCTCTCTCTCTCTCTCTCTCTCTCTCTCTCTCTCTCTCTCTCTCTCTGTCTCAATCTCTCTTTCTCTGTCCCCTCCCTCCTCATATATAGGGCTTAACTACGAATGTGATTACTAAGTTTCTTAAGAGTTCTAGAGTGTAGGGTTTGTCAATGTGTGAAAATGTTGTATTCATTTCCCTAAGGAGAGGTCAGGCCTTCCCAGAGGCAAACTACAAACTCCCCAGGGTAAACAAACTACAATGGCTAGGTAAAGGAGAGATAGCAGTACCAGTTGCCAGTTCCTCTAGCCTTAGCTAAGCGGCACCTTACGTGCTTTATACAAAAATATAATTACAGAGTTGTGTTTTGATCAGGTGGGAAAAACTACTCTACTATTTTGAAGTTTCCATGCAATATTAAGATTCTGCCCTTTTTGTACCTTCCTATCTTCAAAATAAATGCTACGTAACTTTGAAAACCATGCTTAAAGGAGAAGGTGGGATGAATGCAATATTAAACTATTTCCCCTCTGAAAAAAATGCAGTCTATTTTTTTCCATGTCCCTCAGATATATTTATTGTTATACAGATCTCTGTATGGTCCTACTTGCCAAATGTACTGGACAACGGCTCCAGACGATTCAAAATACTAGAAATGGGGAAAAGTGTGTTACATTAATTTGATGTTATAAAAAATGTACTTTGAAGTAACAGTCCAAGTACAGTTGGACGGATGTTGGTGAATTCATAGTCACAGAATTTTGGAGACAGGATGTATTGTACAGATGACTTAATTCATGTAATGTTAGCTAATAAAAGATTCTAAAGGAAATATAGCAGTGAGTTGATGAGAAAATTTTGGTATTCAAATACCTGATTTATTCCTTATTTTCAAAGAGACTTTTGTGCATTGGTGGTCTAACTTCTGGGAACCTAGTTGACCGAATGGATAGAGCATCAAACTTGGAGGCAGGAAGACCTAAGCTCAAATCCCGACCTCAGATCCTTACTAGCTGTGTGACCCTAAGCAAGTCACTTAACTCACTTTGACTGATTTTCCTCATCTGTACAATCAGCTGGAAAAGAAAATGGTAAAACACTCTAGTATCTTTTCCAAGAAAACTGAAAAAGGGGTCAAAAGGAATAAGACATGACTAAATGACAACAGTAGTGGCCTAGCTTCTATTAAGTGGATAGATAAGACATAATTTGAATAAACTGAAATTAAGATGTATAAAAGGAGAATGTAAATAACCAAAAAACTTGGTCAAGAAAATTATGTATATCTCAAACTTAAATACAAGATTAAAAAGAAACAACATTGTAGTGCCAGTTCCCACACTTTGGTATTATTTTCAGTAATGTTATAACCTAGTCATTATTAGATAGCATTAGAGATATTGCTGCCAAAGTATAAATAAAACATATGTTCAAGTAAACATGCCTCATCTTTAAAGCTGTTCCATGATCATCAAGTTAGGAGGCTAGAATCCATGAAGGCAAAATAATTCTGTTATCTACTATTGGAGGATTGTATTGTGGTAGAAAAAGGTTGCAATTTTTTTTTAAATCACAGTAAAGTGCTTTACTTATTATTATTTTTTTAGCAAATTGCAAACTCATAATGTGTCAACAGTGAGATAAGGCAGAAAGGAAAGCTGATGTGATCCTGGGCTATACCAAGACAGATATAACTTCAAGGAATAAGAAATAAAGATGAAGACCATGTATTCTAGGAATGAGGAAGTAAGTCTTACTATATTTTGAACCAGGTTAACACGTATGAACCAACATGTATTCTGGGTTATAGGTTTTAGGAATTATTTTGATAAAACTGGAAAGTATTCACCAGAGAATAACTAGAATAATGAAGAAATTAGAGTTGTTTAATTTGCAGAATAAAAGACTCTGGAAAGAAAGATAGTTTTCTTCAAGCATATGAAAGGCTGTCACATGAAAAAGGAATTAGAATTATTTGGTTTGCCATCAAGGGACTCTACTAAAGGCAATGAGTGGAAGCTTCAAAGAAGCCTTCATAGGCTTAATGTAAGGAAATCCTTTTTAATAAGAATTATCCAAAGGTAAGAGCACTTTAGGGGTTGCCCCTCATTGGACGTTTGTGTGCAAAAGCTAAATGACCACTTGCCAGAGGAATTATTTAATAAGTATGAACAAGATGGTCACAGAGGTTTGTTCCAACTCTGAAATTCTTTTAAACCATTGATGTCTTTAGAGATTGTATAGAGTTTTATAATTACATTGTATATATCTAATTCTCTCTTCACAATTATCCTTTGAAGTAGAAAAATGATGGGTATAATTCTTCCCATTTGACAGATTGGAACATTTTAATCAAAGTGCTTAAACAACACTCGAGGTCATATAGATACAAAAGAGCAGAAATCCATACCTTTTGACATCAATGTTCAGTGTTCTTTACAAACCACCATTTTTATTGTTGAATAAGATAGGTAAGGTTCAACATTTCAGTTACTACTCAGAGAAAGTCTTAAGACAGAATCTAGTGAATTAAAGAGACTTGCTCCAAGAGTTCTGAATGAATTGTAGGGTAAATATAAGAGGGATTCTGACATAACACATTATTTAATCTCTTTCCTTTAACTTTATAAATTATTAGCTGTCTTTTTGTCCTTTCTATTTCATCTATTCTCAAATGGCAGAAGCTAGAAAATCAGTAACAGAATCATTTATACCTTAATATCTTTTCTGGAAAGATCAACCTCTGCTGCCTTATCTATATTGTGTCCTATAACCTCCCTTACCCGGAACCACTCCTAAATAATCACAACAAAAACATATTGCAGCTAAATATATAACTTATTTAAGTGTTTTATGTTTTTGTAATCAGTGTTTAATTTTCTTTTCATCAAAGTCCTATTATAACATCTCATTATGTCATGGAGGTGATGTTGAGTTTCTCAAAGGTTACACCAGCAGAGGATATGTTCTGGTAGGTCCTCCTAAACCAGTAAGACTTTGATTATGGACCTGGAAATTCAACGCATGTCCACTGTCTGAGAATTCGACCAGGTTCCAAAGGGCTTATCCATATATTGGCAACAATGTGATGAATTGTTACCCATAGCAGATCACAAAGAAGGTTTAGAGGAGTAGTGATCTATATTGATGGAGGGATTACTGAACTGAATTAATGAACTAAAGCCATGTTTGTTGGTTTAATCTCATCTATATAGTTTAGTTATATTATAAATTTCAAGTGGAGAAGTACAGTACTTTTTCAAGCAGATTTTGTATAACATCTTGTACAGAATCACTCAAATACTGTCAAAATGTGCATGTGTATGTTTAGGGGGAGGAAACAATAATGAAGGGAAGAAGGAAAGAAAGAAATGGAAGGAGGGAAGAAGGGAGGAAGGAAGGGACATACATATTGATGATAGCTGACAATAAATCTAGCAAAAATCTATTCATCATAATTGAAGTACAACTTCCCACTCAGTGAATTCATTTTTTTCTACCATACCTTTAACAGATAGTTATCTATTTCAAAAATTCTAATGATAAGAAAAGGGGATCATTACATTTTGAGGGAATCTATTCCATTGTTGTATAGTTCATTATTAAATTTCTTACTAATACAGAAATAAAACATAGCTCTTTGTAACTTTCCATTCATTTATCCTTGGTCTATACTACCATTTTTGCTTTCATCCTGTAGGCTAAACATGCCCAGGTCCCTCAATCCTTCTTCATATGACATTTCTTTCCAGACTAATTATCAAGCTACCGGTCTTTGAATTCATCCTAACTTGTCAATGTTCACTTGAAAAACTCCTGATGTTATTTGACCAGCATAGAGTGTAGTGGGACTACTACCATGACTATTGATGAATTCATTAAACAGTCATCTGAGTGACTGAAATGTACAAGGAATGGGTCAAACACTGAAAAAGATAAAGAATAGTTACAACCTAATCCCTGTCCTCATTTAGCTTATTGTTAATACTTGATGAGGAGACAGTAGTGGAAATTAGGGACATAACACACATGAACCTTGTATGTTGAACAGAATAAATTACATACCAAAGAGAAGTACAAACTGCTACATGATGTAGAAGAAAAGAAATCATTTTTGGCTAAGAGTTTCACAAAATACAAAATTATAGAAAATCTTGAACCTTCAGTCCACCAAAGTCACTGCATTTCTTTTTTCAGATGAATATGTCTAGTTATACCTATATTCTCTTGTAGTTATGACAAGGATATCTTTGAGTGTAAGAATTTTATATTTGTCTTTATTACATTTCATCTTAATACATTTGGTTGATTATTCTAGAATTTCAAGAGCTTTTCAAATTCTGATTCTGTTATCCAATGTATTCAATACTTCTCTCAGCTGCATACTGTCTGCAATCTTGACTGGATGGGGTTTAAAGGACAAATAGGGTTTTAAAAGCAGAGCTGGGTGAGGGCAGCATTCCATATATGTTGAAGGGCATAGAAGCGAGAAATTCTGGGGGACAGTAAATAAATTACTTTGCTTAGAGCAAAGCATAAGTGGATGGCATCAGCATGAGATGAGGTTGAGAATATAAAGAGTGTTCCAAATGTAGTAAGTTTTAAATGTAAATTATTAAGGAAAGTGTCTTCTTTAGTGAACCTTGGGATTGCTCTGTGCATTGAGGTGAATTTCTCTGATTCTTGATGGTTTTGGAAACACTATGGAAACATTGTTAGGAAACAAATACTATTTGGAAGTACTTATATTCATACTTTCTTGAAATTTTCTTATGAAATGCAGAGAGTAAACTAGATAACAAGGAATCATATAGTAACATGTAAAACAAATCATGTTACAAAACATGTAATCATGAAACTTCTTGTGATTATAGAGTAGTAGAAGAGCTGAAAATGTGCAAATGTGGGCTCATCAGGCTCTGCAGACTAATACAAATTATATTAATTATTAGGGGCAGCTAGGTGGTGCAGTGGATACACCACAGGGTCTATAGTCAGGAAGATCTGAAGTCAAATCTGGTGCTAGACATTTATTACCTGTGTGACCCTAGTTATAGTACTCATACTCTGCTTGCCTCAGTTTCCTCATTTGTGAAATGGGGATAATAATAGCACCTATGCTTAGGGTTATTGTGAAAACCAAATGATATAATAATTGTAAAGCACTTCGCACAGTGCCAAGCACATAGTAAGTGATACATAAATGTAAGCCGCTGCTGTTATCATCATTGTCATCATTGTCATCTTAGGGTATTATGCTATAAAAGATCATTTCCATTGGCAGGCAGAATGAAATAGACTTTTCAGGTTCAGTGAGAATCATAATGGATCAAATGAGATTAAGGAAACACAAGCTAAAGGGACAGGTCATTTCTTTGATTCATTTGAATCTGAATATATCATATTCATACATTGTTACAGGTTTTTTTTAACCTTTTCCCTTGTAAATAAATCCTTAAACCAAAATGGAAAAAGGCAAAACACTTTTTATGAGCAGAAGGTCAAGACAGATATGGGAGGAAGGGAAAGGAGGAGTAGATGTTGAACTAGGCATATTTTTAGTGGCCATGGTAAAACAAAGGAAAACAACATAAGCAGAAATCAGATAAATGAAATGGCCAAACTTAATCTCATGGGACTGATCCCTTCTTTTGTGAATGAGGTGGTTAACTACAAGTGCAACCAAACATGCATTGGCAGACATGGTCAACATAATGTTTTGCTTTAAATACTTAGTTTGAAGGGAGGGTATTATTAAGGTGAGAGGTTGGCTTTCACTGGGAAATTGTAAAGAAAGTTTGAGAAAAATAAAGACAAAAAAGAATGGAGAAATAAGTCGGTGACTTTTAAAAGAACATTTTTCCATAGACTAGATTGGAGGGACAGAGACCAATGAAAGGAGTGGTGGGATGAATGAGTCATAAGGAATTGGAGGCATCAGATTTAGATTATTTTAAAAGATTAGGTTAAAAGGGTACAATGGGACTGAAGTGTCAATGAAAAGCTTTCTTGGGACTGGGGAGATACAAGCCAATTAAAATAAAAGGACTGAAAAGTAGTAGTGAGGATTGATTTTTTTTTTATTTTGCTTTGTGTGTTTTTTATTGTTATTGTTTTTAATGTGGCATAGGAAATTATCAGTGAAGAAATCTCAAGTACCAGTTATGGTTTCTGCTTGCTGTACAGCTTATACACAATTTATATAAAAATCACTGAGAAGCTGAGTGCCCAGGGTCATACAGCCAGAATATGTCAGATGCAGTATCAGTCGATAAACATTTATTAACTTCTTACTATATGCCAGGCTCTGTATTAAGTGCTGGGGATAAAAAGAAGTCAAAAGATAATCTCTCCCCTCAGATGAATATGGAAGACCAAATGGACAACTTCTCTTACATAAAACTGAATTTTTTCACAAATATTATCAATTCAGTTAGACTTGGAAGGGAAAGAGTTAACGTGATAAATATGTTTTAGCAGATTTATATAAAAAAAGGTCTTATATCTAATGTTTATAGTGAATTTATACAAATTAGAATAAGAGCCATTCTCTAATAACTAAATTGTCAAAGTATACAAAAAGGCAATTTCCAAATGAAGAAAGGCATGTTTTCAATAACCACATCAAAAAATTCTCCAAATCACTATGAATAAATTCAAATTGAAACTATTAGGAATCTGCCATGAGATTGGCAGAGATTACAAACATGAAAATCCCAACTGTTGGAAGAATAGGCATAATAAGGCCTTACTAGTAAAACTGCAGATGGTTCAACTAATCTGGAAAGTAATATACATCTATACCTAAAAAGTCACTTAACTATTCTTACCCTTTGAGCCAAAGGCATGTATCCTAAGGGGGTTATAGATACAAAAATATTTAGAGTAACACTCTTTATTACAGCAAAGGACTGGAAACAAATTGCCTATCAGTTGGGGAATACCTGAGCAAATGTGTGGTATGTGAATATAATGAAGTATCATTGTACCATTAAGACACGATGAGAATGACAGGTTAGAAGAAAACAGTAACAACAACAGCCTTCGAACACATATGAATGGATTCTGACTGAAATAAGCAGAACCAGGAGAATAGTTTCACATATCATACTCACCAATTGTAACTTCAAAAGATTGATTATGAGCTATTTGACCCATTTCTTGATAGAGATGTGATGGATTGTATATGCAGAATGAGACTCATGTTTTCAAAAGTGTCCAGTGGATTGTGGACTATCCTTATTTGTTACAAGAAAGGACTTCCATTAAGTGTGTGGTGTGGTGGTGACTTATAAGTGGGTAATGAAAACACTACAAAAACATAAAATATATGGAAGGAAGAAAAAGTTTAGAAGGGGATACACAAAGGATATTTTTGATACTACTATATTAAATTTAACATCCACTTTAATGTCAAGCAACATGTAATAACATTTATCAGATTTGTATACTATCTTCTTTTGTAACAAAATGTTTTTTAATGTCTTTCATTACTCATTTATAAGCCACCACCACACTATACAAAGAAAAGGGATGTGTGTGGAGAGAAATTTAGAAATTTTGAGAAGCAGAGATGGGACATTAAAGGACCTAACTATCACATCTCAATTTGGTTCATTAAATTGATGTAGTGCAATTGAAAGAATGGTCACCTTTGAGTCAAATCCTGCTTGTACTACGTTCTCTTTTGGACACATCAACTAGCCTCTCTGAGTCTCAGTTTTCTCATCTGCAAAATGATGGTGTTCATAGAATCATGAAGCTTGAAGTGGGGCAGTTGACTTCTGAGGAATCTTCCTGTTCTACGTCTAGAATGCTATGATCCTGTGATGACCTGTGAGAGCAAAATGGATTTTGCAGGACTGGGGACTATAGAAGACGAGAAAAGGTTTGAAAAGGTCATTGTAAGGAATTGGATAGGGATTCAATAAGAAGAAAATATGAGGATTAGAAAAAACCCAAAAGCGAACATGCAATGGTGCAGCTTAAACTTAGAATGAAAAAACTTATTTGTTTAAGAATATCAATGCACAGCTAGTTGGTAGTAAGACCGAATAGAAAAAAAAAATTGATTAGGACTAAGAAGAGTAGGGAAAGACCAGGGTGAGAATATTGGTATATTAAAATGATAAAGGATTCTATGTGATAGACGTTGAACCACAGAAGAAGCTGGCCAAGGGATCAAGATTGACTTGGGCATGTAAGATCAGAGTAAGGAGATAAATTAGAAGAATGGGATAGGATAAAGGGTTTACAATTATCCCTTCCACATCCCAATTTTCCCCATACTGGTTTCACTATATCGTGTGTCAGCATAAGAAATTAAATGGGAATTTGCTGAGAGTTTTGTGGAAGTCAGAGATGACAGAAGAAAGCCAGTAGATGACACAGAGCTATGTCCAAATATTTAACCCAAATTTTACAATAAGTTACTGCAAACAGCCCATAAAAGAAAAATAAATAATTCAAACCTTCTCTGGCACAGAGGTTGAGCCAAAAAATTTTATGATTTTCCAGATTGTGGATGGAGAAGCACCAGTCCCATAACCCCATGATGTGGAAGGTATAACTGCAGAAGTCAAGAGGAGGGCAAGAATAGCTTACTTTAAATGATAAAGTTGGAGAAACAGAAGGGTTAGAGATTATGAATAGAAGGTTGAATTTCAGAATCCTACATTTTGGAGCTGGTGCAATTCTATATAAAAGCAAGGGCTATACTGTAGCCTTGAAGGTGTGGGGCAGTGGTGTCTTACAGCTCAAAGCTGTAGGAATTCAGGAGGTTGAGAAAGTGTGAGGTCATGGTGTTAGACAGAGCATTATTTTAAATACTGATGCCCATAAATTGCTGGGTAGGGAAATAGAGAAAAGAAGAAATCAGAAGTTGAAATTATTCATAAAGATACCACATTGATGGAGGATAACAGATGCCAACAAGAATGTAGAAAGGATCGTAAACTGGATTTTGGTTTAAAAAAATCAGTGTAGGAAAGATTATTGAAGCAATAGGGTAGAGGCCATGCTGGTCACTTGGCAGTGGTATACAAAGAATATGGTCTGGAATTGCAAATTAGGGAAGTGAGAAAGAGTGACTTCCCTTGGAGAAGGTTAAGAAGGAGGTGAAATATTAAGTTTAAAGCTACATTTCTGCTTACTCAAGAAGATAAAGGAGTCAGAAATCAAAAATTAACACAAAAAGGAAATTCTCCCACTTGAGAGAAAAGATTAAATTAATGGGCTAATTAAAGATTTAAAAAATTAATGTACATTGACCTTGAGGAGTATTTTTTACATTTCAAACTTAATTCTTTATCTTTCCCATAACTATTCAGCCTACAACTTCCAAATTACAGTTTAATGGTGCTGTAAGACTCCTAGTCCTATGGGTTTAAACATTAATGTCACCTCTGATTTTTCCCTCTCCTTCACTCCTGACATTCAATTAATAGCCAAGACCTATCCTTTCAACATTAGTAATATCACTCACATTTATCCTCTCTTAAGTCACACTACATGATTATCTCACTGATTTTCTGTCTTCATTTTCTAATCCTTTCTCCCTCTTCCTTTCATTATTTCTTCAGAGAGTTACCAAAATAATCTTCCAATGCTTGAAAAGATCTAACCAACCTACTTCCTTCCGCTGAAAACTTCAGTACTTTGCTATTTGTTGCAGGATAAAATATGAACTTCTTACCTTGGAATTTAAGGCACTCTACCATCTGGATCCAAACTACCATTTCAGATTTATTTCATTCTTATATTTTAAGTGTAAGGATAATCAGTTTCTGCCAAGCTGAATTTTTCCTCTATCTCATTCTGCCCTCTCCACTGTGGAACAAATGACTGTAAAAATATCCACTTCTATAAAAATCTCTCTCTTAGTTAAAGAAAGGCCTGGATCACATATTGTCACTTCCATGCAGGAATCTATCATTCTTCCAGCTGAAAATAATCCTTCCCCCTTAAATGTCTTGTAACACTTCATCTATTCCTCTTTACACATTACTCCTTGGTATCCTACCTATTTGTTCTTGTCTGATTTTTCCTATTAGAATCTCAGAGATGGATAGAAGGCCATCTGCATACTGCTCTACAATAGTGCAAATAAGTGATCATTCAGATTTTGCTCAAACAACTACCATCAAGGGAAAAATAATCTCAACACAATCTATTCTATGGTGGAATCACTACAATTGTTAAAGAACTTATTCTGGCCAAAATAATAATTTTAGTTTTTGTATTTTCTTAGCTGTTATGACAGTGTATTACACAACAATTAAGTGCTTAACAAAGGTTTATTGAAGTAAATAGGAAAACGTGTACAATCTACTTGATCCCC
This sequence comes from Notamacropus eugenii, assembly GCF_028372415.1. Classification (NCBI taxonomy): domain Eukaryota; kingdom Metazoa; phylum Chordata; class Mammalia; order Diprotodontia; family Macropodidae; genus Notamacropus; species Notamacropus eugenii. The sequence goes on from NC_092875.1 coordinate 376,234,099, forward strand.
CATAATATCTTCTGAGTGAAAGTTAAAGTATTGAGATAGAATTTCTATTCTCTACAGATTTTAGAGAGAAATTCTTCTCAAAGCCTATTTTTTCAGTGAAATTGGCTGGAAGTAAAACTTCTAGACAAGTAAAAAAAATATGCAGACAGCAACTTCTCCAGCAACTCTACGAATCCCCTCTCCCCTCCCTCAAGCTTCTTTATCTACTGTTTTTCTCTGAATTTTTCCTATGCTTGAGGAAGGGTTATTTCTTTCCTTCCAGGCCCCAAAAAACCTTAAGAACTTCTAAAAGAGTTTTCCCTATGTAGATGTGAAACAATGTTAATATGATTAAAGCATACCCACACGGCACAGACACATCTCTGAAGGATTAGAGGATATGCAAATGTAGATTTTAAAAAGCACACAAAGCTTTGTCTTACCTATTTGACAATCATATGTAATATTTTGTCAAAACTGCCAAAAGTATCATTTTAAACAGAAATACCATATCTATAACTGTTTTGTTCCTCAGATTCCACATTTTTATTCATTTTTTTAAATATATAATTTATTTTTCAGTTCTGAACATTCACTTCCACAAGAATTTGAATTCAAAATTTTCTCCCCATTTCTCCCCACCCTGCACCCCAGGACAGCATGCACCCCATCTACTGCTTCCTCCAGTCTGTCCTCCCTTCTATTACCCACCTCTCTTCCTTTTCCCCTTCCCCTCTATTTTCCTATAGGGCAAAATATGTTCTTATACTCCATTGCCTCTATATCTTAATTTCCAGTTGCATGCTATAACAATTTTTAAAATTCATCATTAAAGCCTTGAGTTCCATATTCTCACCCTCCCTCCCCACCCACCCTCATTGAGAAAACAAGCACTTCAATATAGGTCATACATGTGTAACAATGTAAAGCACTTCCGTAATAGTTATGTTGTAAAAAACTAACCACATTTTCCTCTGTCCTATCCTGCCCTCCATTTATTCCATTCTTTCCCTTGACTGGTCCTCCCACAATGATGTTTGCTTCTGATTATCCCTTTCCCCAATTTGATGTCCCTTCTATTATCTTCCTTTTCCTATCCCCTTCCCCCTTGCCTTCCTGCTGGGCAAAATAGATTTCCATATCTACTTGAGTGTGTGTTATTCCCTTCTTAAACCAAATCCCATCAGAGTAAGGTTCACTTATTTCCTTTCATCTCCTCTCTCAACCTCCATTGTAAAAGCTCTTTTACGGGAGATGGTTTGCTACATTCTGCGTCTTCCTTTCTCTTCCTCCTAGTACATTCCATTCAACAGTAAATTTTATTTTTGTAGGTATTTGCCTTTCATATGCAACTCACCCTGTGTCCTCTATGAGTGTGTGTATGTATGTGTATATATTTATACACACAAACATATGTATATGTACATATATACACATATGTGTATACATATATTCCTACACACATACACCCATGCACATATACATACATACAGATATATAATATATATAAATACATACACATACACACCTACGTATACATTCCCCCTAACTACCCTACTAGTGAAAAAGATCTCATAAGTTACAAATAATATCTTTCCATGTAGGAATGTAAGCAGTTCAACTTTAATGAGCTCACAAGGTTTCCCTTTCCTTTTGATCTTTTCATATTTCTCTTGATTCTTGTATTTGAAAGTCAAATTTTATATTCAGCTCTGGTCTTTTTGACAGGAATGCTTGGAATTCCTCCATTTCATTGAAATTCCATTTATTTTCCATAAAGTATCATACTTAGTTTTGCTGGGTAGGTGGTTCTTGCTTGTAATTCTAGTTCCTTTGACCTCTGGAATATCATATTCCAAGCCCTGTGATCCCTTAGTATAGAAGCTGCTAGATCTTGTATTATCCTGATTGTATTTCTACAATACTTGAATTGGTTCTTTCTAGTTGCTTCATATTTTCTCCTTAACCTGGGAACTCTAGAATTTGGCTACAACATTTCTAGGAGTTTTCCTTTGGGGATCTCATTCAGGAGGTGATAGGTGAATTATTTCCCTTTCTATTTTATCCTCTGGTTCTAGAATATCAGGGCAGTTTTCCTTGATAATTTCTTGGAAGTTGATGTTTAGGCTCTTTTTTTGATCGTGGTTTTCAGGTATACCGATAATGTTTAAATTATCTCTCCTAGATCTATTTTCCAGGTCAGTTGTTTTTCCAATCAGATATTTCACATTGTGTTCTGTTTTTTCATTCTTTTGGTTTTGTTTTATAATTTTTTGGCTTCATTCTAATTTTTAAAGAACGATTTTCTTCATTGAGCTTTTGAACGTCCTTTTCCATTTTGTCCATTCTGCTTTTTAAATCATTCTTTTCCGCATTGGTTTTTTGGGTCTGTTTTGCCATTTGAGTTAGTCTATTTTTAAAGGTGCTATTTTCTTCAGCATTTTTGGGCCTCCTTTAGCTTGCTCTTGAGTAGCTTTTCAAGATTTCCTTGCATTGCTCTCATTTCTCTTCCCAATTTTTCCTCCACCTACACTTACTTGATTTTCAAAATCCTTTTTGAGCTTTTCCATTGCCTGAGACCACTGCATATTTTTTTTTTTTGAAGGTTTTGGATATGAAGCCTTCACTTTGATTTCTTCCCCTGATAGTATGCTTTGTTCTTCCTCATGTGAAAGGATGTAAGAAAATAACTTTTCACCAGGAAAGTAACCTTCTGAAGTCTTATTTTTGTCCCTTTTTTGGGTATTTTCCCAGCCAGTTACTTGACTTTTGAGTCCTTTGTCAAGTGAAGTGTATACTACCCTAGGCTTCAGAGGTTTCATGCAGCTGTTCTTGGAGATTTATCTAGAGACCTGTAAGTTCTCAGTTCCTCCAAGGTGGCACAATCAAGGGAGAGGAGTTTACTCCTCTACCGAGCTTCACTCTGATCTGTGAGCAAACACAAGCACTCTTTTCTGTCCTGGAACTACCAGTGTGATTCCCTCTCCACAGCCACCACCTGGTCACCAAGCCAGTGTTCTTCCTCACCCCAGGAGCGCCATTCAGGACTGAGACCCAGATCAGCTGCTCCATTCCCCAGGGTCTGTATGCAGAGAACTCCAGAAGTGGTCGCTGCTGTGCAGAGTCTGCCCCTGCCCTGGGGCTGGACCTGGGGATGCATCTCACTCCCCTCTCACCCAGATGAAAGAGTTTTCTTACTGACCTTTGAGGCTGTCTTTGGCATTTGTGGGTTGAGAAATCTGGGAACCACAACTGCTCCCCATGATTCTGTGCTTCGAAGCCTGCTCCAGTCCTGTCTGTGCCCCATGGCCGAGGTTGGACTGTGCTCCACTCTGAACTTGGTGTGATAGACCTTTGCTGTCAGCCTTCCAGGCTGTGTCAGACTGGAAATCTGTTTTACTCTGTCATTTTTTTGCTTCTGCTGCTCTAGAGCTTTTTTAGAGTCATATTTTACAGGTATTTTATGAGCTATGGGGGGAGAGCTAGAGCAGGTCTGTCCTATTCCGCCATCTTGGCTCCACCCCAACCTCTCATTTTAATTAATATTGTATTTGTACAAGTGATAGGTGATGTTGGAAATGGGAGTCATATCGCACTTTATATGTAGCAATTTTCCTACAAAATGTAAACCTAACATGGTATAATTGTGTGTATCTAAATTCTGGAAAATGTGAAGCCTGGGAAATTTGAAATAATTCATTTTTTTTTTCTAAATAACATCTAATAGTTGTTAAACACAGAATTATTAACAGAATTATCTCACCTCCTCACAGAATCATTTACAGATAAAGTCATCCTATATTATTACACATACATAGAAACACACAAATATATGTATTCTATATCAAGATATACATATATATGCCTTTATGAGTATAGATATAGAATATATATTTACCATGTGAAATTAGACTAAAAGCATCTATTAATGTTTTGCTTCTCAGATACCCATGTGTATTATTATGGTACATATGTAGAAGCCCTCTAAATTTGGAAAGAAGTATTCTTTAGTGTTTTATATAAGTATTCAGATGTTTAAATTATAAAATCACCACTGTTGGCACTGAAAGCTTTTTACAAAATTAACTGTACATGACTCACTGTAGCCTATAGACCAAATACGTGTAATTCTGGTCTTTTATACAAAGGTTGTATTCATAGCTGGGAGCATTGAGTAGTGGGTTGCCAAAGAAGAATTAGCTGACTGTTTCCTTCCTCTGGGCCTTGCCCTTCCTTTTTCCATTTAAGGTAATCAATGATTATATTATAATAGCTTTACTAATGCTATCTCTCTTTCAAAGATTCAAAAGAAAAAAAAAATATATCTACAAGGCCAAATGTCTCTTCCTGGTAGCAAATGAAAGAGATTAGAAGAGGCAGCAACCAGAGAATGCTAGAGGTGGACATGGCTTCTGAGGTCATTAAGTTCAATTCACAGTTTGAAAAATGAATCCTCTCCCCACTATCCACAACAGGTGACTGTCCAACAGACTTCACTTGAAGACCTTTGGTCACAGGACATATTCAGTCTCCCAAGGCAGTCCATTGTATTTGTAGACAAATCAAAGTTTTGGGAAATTTCTTCTGACACTGAGCTGAAATATCTACCTCTTTTTAACTTTCACTCATTATTATCAGCTCTTTCTTTTGAGGTAAAGATGAATGTTAATATCCCTCTTGTTGCTCAGTTCTTTTAGTCATGTCCAACTCTTTGTGTCCCCATTTGTGGTTTTCTTGGCAAAGATGCTAGAGTAGTTTCCCATTTCTTTCTCCAGCTCATTTTACATAGGAGGAAACTGAAGCAAACAGGGTTACACAGTTAATAAGTATCTCAGGTCAGATTTGAATGCAGGAAAATGAGTCTTCCTTGACACTAGGCCTGGCACTCTATTCACTGTGCCCCTTAGCTGCCCCAATACCCCTCTTATGCAAGAATAATTCATATACTTAAAAACAACTCTCATATCTCCACCTAGATCTTCTGTTTTCCAAACTAAATATTTCCAGTTTCCTTGAACTAATTGTATTTATTAAACACCCACTATGTTCCTTGCAAAGTGCTAAGCACTTGAGGTAAAAAAGAAAAAAAAATGTTCCTGATCTCAAACAACTCAAAGTCTGATAGCAGAGAAAACATGCAAACAACTATGTACAAACCAGTTACACAAGAATAAATTTCAGGTAATTTCAGGGGGAAGGCACTAGAATTAAGGCTGGATAATAACTGCTTCCTATAGAAGGTGAGTTTTTAACTGGGATTTGAAGGAAGCCAAAAAATCAGGAATTGGAGAGGGGAAAAAGAAATCCAAGCATGGGAGACAGCTAATGAAAACGTGTGATGTTAGAAGATGAAGAATCTTGTTCAAGGAACAAGGAGGCCAGTGTCACTGTTATGTTTTGTTTTGTTTTTTCAGAATATGTGGCTAAGTATAAAGTATAAGAGGACTATAAAGAGGGAGCATGTTATGAAGGAATTTAAAAAAAACTTAAAACATTTATTATTTGTTTTTAACATTCATCTTTAAAATGTGAGTTCCAAATTTTCTCCCTCTCTCTTGCTTATGATATCTATTATATTTGTGAAAATTTAATGTAAAACATATTTTCATAATTACCATGTGGCAAAAAGGAAAGCAAGAAAAATAAAGTGAAAAAATATACTTCAATTTTCACTCAGTTCATCACTTCTTTCCTGAGGTAGATACCATTTTTCATTAGGGATCCTTCACAATGGTATTGATTACAGTAGCTAAGGCTTTCATATTTGATCACTGTGACAAAATTGCTGTTATTGTGTACAATGTTCTTCTTATTCTACTCACTTCAATTTGTATCAGTTCATATGTCTTCACAGGTTTTTTTGAACCCATCCCCTCATCATTTCTTACAGCTCAATAGTATTTCAATTCTATTATATACCACAATTTGTTCAGCCATTCCCCAATTGATGTGCATACCTTCAATTTCCAATTCTTGACACCACCAAAAAGAACTGTTGTAAATATTTTTGTACATATACATAATTTTTCTTTTCTTTTTAAAAAAATATCTTTAGAATGCACACCTAGCAGTGTTATTTTTACATCAAGAGGTTTTAAAGCCTTTTGGACATAGATCTAAGTGGTTCTCTAGAACGGGGATCAGTCCACAACCCAATCCACCATGCTTTAGTGTCCAAATTTTTCCACATCCACTCCAACATTTGTCATTTTCCTTTTTTATCATATTGGCTAATCTGAGTAGGCATGAGGCAATATCTGGGAATTGTTTTAATTTACATTTCTTTAATCAATAATGACATAGCATTTTTCACATTATTATAGATAGCTTTGTTTCTTTCTTCTAAAACCTGCCTCTTCATATCCTTTTACCATTGGTCAACTGGGGAATGGTTCTTATTTTTATAAATTTGACTCAATCCCCTATATATTTGAAAAATGAGGCCTTTATCAGAGAAACTTACTGTATTCCTTCCCCTTTGTTTCTTTCCTTATAATCTTGGTTGCTGTGGGGGCTTTTTCTATGTGCACCAAATCTTCTTAATTTAATGAAATCAATATTATCCATCTTACTTCCCATGATTCCCTGTATCTGTTTGGTCATAAGTTCTTCCCTTATCTATTGATACGATATCTAAAATTTTTCATACTTCCCTAATTTGCTTATGAATTCATCTTTTGTATCTAAATCATGCATGCATTTGGACTTTATCATGGTATATGGTGTGAGAATTGAGATTATACCTTGTTTTTGCCAAACTGCTATCTATTTTCCCCAGCAATTCTTGTCAAATAGTGAATTCTTGCCCCCAAAGCTTGGGTTTATCAAACACTAGATCACCATGATCATTTACTATTATGTCTTGTAAACCTAATATATTACACTGATCTACAACTCTATTTCTTAACCAGTGCCAGATTATTTAAATGACTACTGTTTTATAATATAGTTTGAAATCTGTTAATGCTAGGCTGCCTTCTTTATGAAGGAATTTTGGTACTAAATATAGAATTTCATATTTGATCTTGAAGATTAGAGGGAACCACCTGATTTTATTGAGGGAGACCTACTTGGGGTAGGTAAGTAATAGTGACATAGTTCAACCAAATTTTAGCAAGATTATTTTGCCAGTTGAGTGGAGAATTGGCTACTATGAAAAGAGACTTTTGGTTGGCAGATCAACCAGAAAGTTACTGAAATTGTCCAGGCACGAGCTGATAAGGTCTTGCACCAGCATGGTGATAGTGTCTGAGGATCAAAGGGAACATATGTGAAAGATGATACAGAGGTAACATCAACAGGCCTTGGCTACAGATTGGGTACAGGGAGAGGGGAATAGAGAAATTAAAGAATCAAGGATGATAGCTAGGTTGTCAACTTGGATGACATGGGAGGACAATAGTACCCTCAACAATAATGGGGAGATTAAGAAGAGGGAAGGGGCTTAGGGAAATACATGAAGTTTGGTTTGGGATGTGGCGAGTTTATGATATCTACAGGGCACCTCATTCAAGATGTCCTATTGGCAGTTGTAGATGTAAGACTGGAAGTCAGCAAAGAGGTTAGATTTGCATAAGCAGGTCTGAGGATCATCAGTATAGATATGATAATTTAATGCATGAGAGTCAATGAGATTGCCAAGTGAAATAAGATAGAGAGAGAAGAGCAAAAGGCACATGACAGAACTGTGTGGGACAACCACAGGCACCACCTGAATGAAGAGGAGTCCAGGAACTAATGGTCAGATACTTAAGAGCAGAAGCAGGAAGAAGTAGTGTTATAGAAACCCAGATATCTTTGTAAGTATACTCACATAGCATAGTTTGAATCCCCTCACCATCCTGGCAGTTCTTCTCTTGGACTTGAACTTGACTCAACTTTTCAGTGGGTGGTTAAGGAGCTACCCAACACTGAACACAGTATTAAGATTTGGACTCATCTAGGTAGTAGGAGCATAACTAGACATATCCTTTTGTTAAAATATCTCCGGACCACATTAGATGATTTTGTTATCATGCCACATAATATATTCACACTGATCTTTAAATTTAAGTCTACTAAAATTTCCATGTCTTTATCCATAAATTTTCTTCCACCAAAATCTCTAACATCTAACACTTGTGAAATTGCTTGTTGGTTTTTTCAAATTTAATTAAAGTGCATAATTTCATGTTTATCTCTATTAAATTTAATCTGATGGTCCATTGTTCCAGATTGTTGAGATCTCCTTGTATATTGCTTTTATGCCCTAGTACATTAGTTATCCCTCATAGCTTTGTGTCACCTGAAAATTTACTAAGCTTGCCATGTTAGCTAGTGAAGCATGATGGAAAGGCAGACAATTTAGTTTTAAATCAGTATCAGCTCCGCTACTCACCGCCTACATGACCTTGGACAAGTAACATAGCTTCTCTGTGACTTTTTCCTCATCAACAAATGAGCATTTAAAATCACTTCCTACTCAATCTATTACGCTGTGATCAGTATGCCTATCAATTCATGAATCAGTTTACCATTCATTACATGCCTACTGTGTGTCAGGTACTGTATTAAGCATTTCAAATCATTGATAAAAATGTTGGATAAATTGTTGCCAAGGACAGAGTCTTGCCAAGGGTCAAGAGGAAAAGTGAGCTGCTGAGGAAGCATGTGCTTCTTCATTTGGTTTGCTCTTGTAATGGCCTCAAGGTAGAAAATCACTAGAAATAGCTGTTAATTGTCTACATCTCTTTCTTACCCCTGTTCTTTAAAGAAAAGCCTCATTCTTTTTGGTAATGTTTAGGTAATATATGGAAAGGGTCAGTCTTACTTTTGACAGCCTGTCATGCCTCTCCTTTTTAACTAAACACAGGGGAATATAGGAGGATCTGTAAAAGACTTCAGATAGAACTTCAGATATGACTTCCTCTTAGTTCAGATGTTTTGGGAAGGCAGAGATCATGAAATTCTGACTTTGAAGTATTTCTATCAGTCATCAAAACCCAGTTCTTTTTCACCTCAGGCCCACTAATGCACAACTGTTTTCTCCCCTCAATTCTACTTTCAGTTAATACTAGAAAAAAGAATTTTTCCTTATTCATATTGGAAACAGTGTAATTAGAAACTGCATTTTCCCCTGGTTGTTATACTATTAGTGCAATGAAATACAACAGAGTAGTCTAGCTTATACACATCCAGGAAATAGGAAGGACTTCATATGCACTTCTAAATGAGAAATCCTACATAGCAAGCCATGGAAAAACAGGAGGAAGAATTACAGATTAGAGAAGCAAATTCAGCAAGTTCATGGGGGTACACCAATTTGTATATGTTGATTCTTCTTGCAATTCACATTCTGTTTTGTAATTATCTCCCTTATGAGAAAAAGAAGCACCTTTTAATTTTTCGTTATCACTAGGCAATGCTGCTGCTTAGAGGAGACTGATACTCTGGCCTTGTGCACAGCATTGCTTCTCTTAAAATGTCAGGATAAATAGTACTATCAGATTAATGTTTCACTTTCCCTGAAAAAGTAGTTCAGAGAGAAAAAAAAACGTAATTACACTTGATTATAATATTCTAGTGCTATGTATTTTGTGCATATTCAACCACTCTGAATATGAGTGGTTAATTCATGAATTAAGTCTATGGGGACTGTTCAGGGGTGAAGGAACCTACATCATTTTTCTGACAACATGCCACATATGGTCAAAACTGAATGCAAGATGTTACAACTAAGGAGAAGCTGCTGCTGGTACCCTTTAAAGGGACAAACTCATGATGCAAAATATATTATCACAAAAATATAATTATTACAAACCTTTTTTAAAATGATTATAAAAATCAGTGTTAGCATGTTACATTTTAAAGTCTATCATGTTTAGATGTAGCATACTTTGTCGTCTACAATGCATTTTCACATTCACTGTATGTCACAAGTCTCAGAAAAACCTCTGTCATTACCAGGGAAGATACTCTTAACCCCATTTTATAGATGAGACTATTGAGGGTCAGACAGAATTAAAGCATCTTTCCCTGAAGTCACATAATGATAAAGTAGCATTAAAATCAAGGTCCTGTGATTCGAAGCCTAATGTCTTACCCCTTACACTCTGGTCTATGTCCTTTACCAATTAACCTGGAAGTTATTTACTAGTCATTTGGTGCAGTGAATAGGGTGTGGGACCTGGAAGAAGGAAGACTTATCTTTGTAGTTCAAATCTGGCCTCAGACACTTACTAGCTGTATCATCCAGAACAGTTCACTTAACCCTGCTAGCCTCAGTTTCCTCATCTGTAAAATGAGCTGGAGAAGGAAATGGCAAATCACTCCAGTATCTTTGTCAAGAAAACCCCAACTGGTGTCATGAAGAGTCAGACACAATTGAACAATAACAACGAAAACAAAAACACACACACTTCTGGTCTATATCATTTACTAGCTAATCTAGATGTACTTTCAATTACAATGAATGATATATCTTCCCAGACCACTTAAAATCAGGAGATTCTTTAATGGTGTAGCAGGAAAAAAAGCATGAAAACAAATTCTGAGAAAAAACAAAAAGTGGAATCTCATCCTATTTTTCCTTGGGTGGAAGGGGTAATCTATTATCTTGATAGTGTGACCTATGTCATTTAAATATATACTTTAGGATAAAAGGAAAACAGAGAGGCAGTGGAGCAGAGTGGAAAGAGAAAGTTCTGAAGTCAGAGGATTTGAAGACAAATCAACTTCTGATGCTTTCTGTGACCTTGGGCAACTCACTACCTTTTCTTGGCCCTCAATTTCCTCACCCATAAAATGAGAGGTATAGGCTAGATGACCTATGTGGTCTGTTATAGTTCTTGCTCTATAAGTATGGCCCTGATTTTCTGTGGGAGGAATACCAGAAGGGTTAAAAAAATGATTACCGTTTGACATTTATTCTTTCATCTTGGTGTGTGTGTGTGTGTGTGTGTGTGTGTGTGTGTGTGTGTGTGTGTGTGTATGCCAGCTTCCTTAGCCTCTTTTAAATTATTTAAATTGGTCAGTTTCCTTTGTTATCTGGTTCAGATAAACTGCCAGCCCTTTTTCCATGTTAATATTGGTTATTGTAATTTCAGAGCTGCTGTATTTTTGTCCACATCAATTAATCCATTAATCAATCATGAAGCATTTACTCTCTTTTGGTGTTCCATGCAGTGTGCTGGATCCTGGGGATGCAATTTGCAAAAAATATTAAAAATCCCAGCTCACAAGGAACTTACATGCTAATGTTGAAGACTACAAGGGCATCTATAAATATATACTAAATAATTATTCATTGAAAATTTTAAAGTAGTTACATATAAGACAGTTTGATACAGCAGCTAGCAATATCGGGAAAGGTTTCCTGTTGATCATGGTTCATGGGTTGTATCTTGAAGATAGAGAGGGACAATATGAGGTTGAGGTAAGGAGGGGATGCATTTTAGGCACATCAAGCAACCACTGTAAAATCATGGAGAGGCAGATGGAGTGTCCTCTGGGAGAAAAAAGAGAGCATGCCAGTTTGGCTCACTCCCAAAGTTCAAGAGGATGAGTAAAGTTGAATGAGGAGAGAACTTAAGCTGGGGCTGGGTTGTAAGGGCTTCAAAAGTAAAAAAGAGCCATTAATATATTATCCTGGGGTAATAGACCCACTGAAGTAGATTGAGGGTAAGAATTATATGTTTAGTTGTGTCCTTAAGAAAAATTAAGGTAAATTATTTTATCAGTAGTATATAGGACAGGTGGGAGTGATGAGTGACATGAGGTAGGGAGTCTAATATGGAGGATATTGCAATTATTTAGATAAAAGGTTATGAGGACATGGACTAAAGAACTAGCTGTATGAATACAGAGAAGGGTTCAGAGATGAGAAATGTTTGGAGGGAAAATGGCAAAAATTTGAATATGTGGGATGACAGTGAATAAGGATTTAAAGATAATGCCAAAGTTACAAGTCTGGGAGAATAAAAGGATGGTGGTAAAAATGGAGGAAATTGAAAAAGAAGATTTTTTGGGGAAAGATAGTTCAGTTTCCAATATATTGAGTTTGAGATGTCTCCAGGACATCAACTTTTAAATATCCAAAAGCAAATGTTGATGTGGTACTGAGGTTGAGGGAAAACACAGGGCTGAGTTTGTAAATATAGTAATCATCTCCATGGAGATGACAGTCAAACCCATAGTATCTGATGAGGTTATCAAGGGAGAGAGCACAGTAAGGGAAGTAATGAGGACAGGACAGAATTTGGGGAAAGATTCACAGTTCTGAGTTATGATTTGAATGATAAAGCAGCAAAGGAGCCAGCAGATGACAGTTCAGAAGAAGAAACAGGAGAAAGTAGTATCATGAAAACATAAGAGAGGGGAAAATAACCAGGAAAAGAGAGTTGTCATCAGTCTCAACAATTGAGAAGAATGAGGACTAAAGACAGACATCAGATTGGATAATTATATGATAAGCTGGTGACTTGAGAGACAGTGATTTCAAATGACTTGTATGTTTGGAAGCTAGACTGCAGAGGCTGAAGGAGACACTCAGAGAACAGGAACTGTAGGTAGCAAGTATAAATAACTTGTTCAAGGAGATTTGTGGAAAAGGCGAGACATGACCAGGGGGTCATAATTTGAAGGGATGACAGGGTCTAGGATTCAAGTTTGAGTTTGGATGAGGGTTAGACTTAATATCTAAGGAAGGGGAAAACATGGGCATGTGTGAAGGCATACACCTCAGAGACTTTCAGTGACACTTACCGATGTTATTCTCAACAACTGGAAATACCAAAGGCATAATTTTGCTCTCAGCTCAGAAACCATTTAACCTAACCCTCTCATTTTTCAGATGAGGACAACCAGGCCCAATGAAGGAGAATTCCAATCGAATTCAATGAACATTTATAAAGTATTTTCTATTTCTGAGGAATATAATAGGTTCTGGGGGTTAGACAAGAAACTGAGACTGTCCTTGCCTTTCATGAGTTTACATTCTATAGAATGGAGACAGGGAATACAATATACATAGAGTTAATAAATACATGATAATTTGAGGAGGACAAGGTAACTAAAAACTGAGTGTGGGGATTAAGAAAAGCTTGTAGAAGAGGTAACATCTGAGCTGAATCCTTAAGGAAATTAAGGAATCAAAGAGGCATAAGTGAGGAAAGAGTATATAGAACAGTTTTTCAGTAGAATTGATAGCTATTTAGCCTCCTCTTGTCTAATGTAATCAGATCACAAATAAGTTTATATTACAGGAATGGTGGTGAGCTACAATGGGCTATGCTGATTGCATGAGATACTAAGTTCAGCATTGAAGAGATGTGCCTTGCCTTTGTTTGGGGCTCACAATTAGGTTCATTTCAGAATAAACTTTCTGTTACATAAACTGATATTTTAAAAAGTCTGACTCTCCCCATTTTTCCATGGTTTGAAATGCAAGGACTACTTATAGGCCTAATTCAACTAGTTATCAGTATGAAAGGTTTGACCTACCCCATTTCTAACTTCAGATGGTTTTCTCTTTCCTTAGGCAAACCATGGAAGGATAGGGAGATTGAGGCTTTGAAAAATCAGTTTATATAACAGACTACCATCCTCTAAAAGGTCTGTTCTATAATTTTTTTACTGAAAGAAAACTCTACTTTGTTCCTCTGTTTTTGAAGAGATGTGGATCACACCTTTACATATGCTTTGCTCTACCTAGAAACATGCGGTGTTGGTTAAGGAAGAGAACGGAGAGCATTTCAGGTCTGACTACTTTTCCAAAGACCTACATTTCCAACTGCTCACAGGAAACGTGCACCTTTATCTCACCAATGCCCTAAAATTTGCTCATGGGATAACATCAGAAATTCAAATGTATAAAGTAACAGCAAATAAGCCAATTCAATTTAACAAGCAAATCATTTGTATGTTTATTATGCACAAAATACATTTTTGTCTTCAAGGTACTTATAGTCTACTGCAAGCAAACTATCCAGACAACAACACATAAGATAATTTGAGGTCAGAGAGAGCGAACTAAAACTTTAGAAGGCCCAAAAGGTTATCTATTGGATAAACTAAGCCTTTGAAGAAAGCTAAGAATTTGAAGAGGAAGAAGTAAAGTAGGAATGCATTTCATACATGGGGAATGGGCAATGCAAAAACATGGGAGCAGGAGATGGAATGTTGAATTTTGAGAGAAGTGATTAGCCCAATTTGGTTGGAATATAGAATTGATGGAAGAAGATGAAAGAAGGCAAAATGATATTCTGCAAAATGTAGGCTGGGGACATATTGAGAAGGACTTTAAATACCAAAGAGAGTATTTTGCATTTTATCTTAGAAACAATTTGAAAGAATGGGGTATAGTGAAAAGAGTGCTGAATTTGTAATCAGATACCTTGGGTTCATATACTGGATTTACCATTTACTACCAATGCCACTTTAGACATGACAACTTAACTTTTCTGGGCTTCAGTTTTCTCAGCCAAAACATAAGAGAATTGGACAAAATGAGCTCAAAGGTCTTCAGTAATGCTAAATATATGACACAATGGAGAACTTTTGAATATTATTTATCAAGAGAAAAAAATGGACTAATATGCTTTCTGTGTATTATTTTGACAGCAATGTGAAGGACGAATTAAGGAGAGGAAAGACTGAAAGCAGGGAAAGTCTATTCCAAGAGTCCCCTGTAGGGGTAAGGGAGAGAAGCAGGGAGGGTCCCACTGCTTAGGCTACAGGATATGGATGATACAGCAAATGGGATATAAAGGACAGCTGGTAAAAAAGCTGAGTAAGTTTAGAGTAATTAAGTTACCTGCCCAATGTTTCTGAATACCAGAGCTAATGATGATCTAAGGTTCTCTGATTTCGGATCAAGTACTCTTTCCAGTGGACTATGTTCTCTGCTTAGACAAAGGGGGAAAAGGGTGATATAATGAGGCTGAAGAGAGGAAATCTTATATTTCAAAGCTATACTACTTAGCCATAGAATATTTTTTGTGAGATTATATGCAGTCAAATTCAATATTGCTACAGTTGATTATTACTAAAAAAGATTTTTCAGAGGATCACAAAGAATTTCAGCATCTCAAAGGTCATCTTGGCGAACTTATGCCTGGATTCAATAACCAAATTAGAATTTCAAACAATTAGCTGAACAAAAACCATAATAAAACCTCTTGTGGGATTTACATTTCAAATGAGATGTACTCCACCAGAAGAATACTGATAAAGACATAATTAATTCAAAGAGGATGTGCAATACATAGGTGTATTTTTTCTCATCCTTACTTTCTTTGATCTCTGAATCTTTGAATTTAATCAGATTAATTTAACTCTGAATTGACTTTCTCCCAGCAGAATTTTTATCCACTTAAATTTTCTTCTTTTCTATTTTAATAAATAGGAGCACCTTTGAAAGCTTTTTTCATTATATTTAAATCCAAGAATGATTATTCTCCGTTATTCCTTTCATTCTCCAAGTGATTTCTGCATTATTCTCATTGCTACTTATTGTCTGTTTACATTGAAAGTAGAATTTGCTTTCTTGCTTTTAAATAGTCTTTATGTTTCACTATTCCTCTTTATTAAATGGCCACCTCTACTGATCTGCAAATATTAATATGGATCAACTTAGATAGGCCAGCGGTGGTTCTCCCAACAAATGATTTTAAGACAGGAAGGAGAAAGTGATGATTCTTGGGACAAATAAATCATTACTGGATAATGAAAGTAGTGATTGGAATATGCCTATTTTCGCAGCTGGTTCCTAATTAGGATATTTTCTATTTTTTTCTTCAGAGACAGATATCAAACATTGTGCAGTGAAAGAATTTAATTATAGATATGAGAAAAATGACTTCATTTTCACAGTGTTGCCAAACCGTAAAATGGAGGGTTAAGTTGGTGGAAATGGAACATTTTCTTGGTTTTCTCTGTCTGATCATTCCCTCCTCAGGAGAAATTTCAAAAAACTCTGGACTGTATTTGTTAATTAAGAAAGTGAAATATTGTTAAAAGTATATTTATTCTGCAATTACCTAAATAAAGAAATGAACAGGTGTCTGGTACTTAAAAATAATTAAATGCATTTTTTTAAACTTAACACACTAATACACCAGAGATAACCTTAACACTCCCTTTCCTTCTTTGATTCCCTCTGTTATCCAAATTATTTTCTTTTCAATTGTTCCACCTCTTTATTCACTCATTCACTCAATAAGCATTCATTATTATGTGCCAGGTTCTATTAATCATGTGTATTGAATATATGTTTTGTGTAGAGGATATGAAGATAAAGAAAATGTGACTACCCCACATAACTTATCAGGAGATAATACAGACACTTCTAACCCTAAGACCAAATAGTTGTGAAAGTATATGTAAGTCACAAGAAAAATGCTACAGTAGTTCAGGGGAGGGAATGTATTGCTGTTTTTCCCTCACTGGGAGGTCCGGAAGAGAAATGTCACCTAAGCTTGGTTTTACAGGATGGATAGGACTTGGACAGGAAGACTTGAGGACAGAAGTACAAATTATTTCAGTTAAAAGGAACTGCAAATAAAATCATTAAAATGCCCATATACTTCAAGTCAAATATTTTATTACTAGATTTATAGCTCAAGGAGGGCATTGACAAAAAGAAAGTCCTCATACACAACAAAATATTGATTATAGCATTTTGGGGGGATAACAAAGAATTGGAAAGTAAGTAGAGACAAATGAATCAGGGAATTTATATAACTGCAAGAAATAATGAATGTGATGAAAAAGAAAAGTGTGGAAAGATATAAATGAACTGATGCATAATGAAACAGATTTTAAGAATGCAATATATACAATGACATCAACAATGTAAAAGAAAAGAACCAAAAAAGAGTCAAGTGAATGTTAAAAAATCATAAAGAGCAAGTGTATCTCAAAAGAAGAAATGTGAAAAGACACCCACACTCTAACAACTTTGTAGAGATGGGAGGTCCACAAATATAAAAATTGTGCACATTTTTAGATTTTTTTCAATGCACTGATCAGTTATGCTGATTATTTCTTTTTTTCTTCAAAAATATTTTTTTGTTGATTCAAGATAATTATGAAGGATTCATGATAAAAAAAATACTATCAACCTACAAAGAAAGAATTGATGTACTCTGAGTGCAAATGAAGTACAATTTTTCCACTTTATTTTTCGTTTCATTATTTTTTTGCCACTTGGCTAATATGTTTATGTTTTATATGATTTCACATGTGTAATTAATATATTGCTTGCCTTATCAATGAATAAGGGTTCAGAGGGAGGGAATATGACATTTTTTAAAAAGAATATTAAAAATGAATAAACAATAATTTGGAAAAATAAAATGTTTTTGTTATATTGCGGGCAGAGAGAAATACTTGGAAAAGTTACAGTGATACTTAAGCAAACGTCAGAGCTGAAAATTCTTTGTTTAAAAAGGTGAATGGGACAAGAAATAGGACAGAGGCACGAATGCATAGGAAGTATTGAGCAAAATGAAAGACATGAAAGGAACATATGGGAGATATAATAAGCTTTAAAAGGTAGGTTAGAATCATTTAATTGGTGGATTTGAATAATCAATTAAAGAATATGAATTTATCTTTAGGCATGAAGATTCATTGGTTATTTTTAAGCTGTGAAGGACTGGAAAAAATAAAAACAATAAATAATTGCTTACAGTTACACAGGGCAGCTAGGTGGTACAGCGGATAGAGTGTCAGGTCTGAATTCAGGAAGACTCATCTTCCTGAGTTCAAATCTGGCCTCAGACTTCTTACTAGCTGTGTCAGCCTGGGCAAGCCACTTCACCCTGCTTGCCTCAGTTTCCTCATCTGATCTGGAGAAGGAAATGGCAAACCACTCTAGAATCTTTGCCAAGAAAATGCATGGTCACAAAGAGTTGGACATCACTGAAATTGACAGAAACATTTATATGGTAGTTTGCAAAGGGCTTTACAGATTTTATCTCACTTGATCTTCACAACCATCCTGTGAGGTAGATGTTATCATCACTCCCATTTTACAGATAAGGAAACTGAAGCAGAGGGAGGTCAAATGATTTACCCAGGGATATTTGGGAAGTCACCAGTTCACTTACCTTGGTAGTGTACTGTCTAGAGATGTATGCATTGACAACGAGGTTGACATATGCATTGTCAGAACTAGCTTAGTGTTTGGGAGTCTCCGAAGGAAAGTATGGGAGAGAAGAGGTATTACACTATCAAATTGAAGGTCTACAGAGCCATTGTTCAGACCTTTTTGTTGTATGCCTGTAAAACCTGGATAGTCTATCAGTGCCATGCCAGGAAACTGAATCACTTCCATTTGAATTGTCTCAGAAAGATTCTGAAGATCACCTACCAGACACTGAAGTCCTTATTTGAATTAAAATGCCAAGCATTCAAACTATGTTTCAGAGAGCACAACTCCAATGGGCTGGCCACATTGTTTGAATGCAAAATGTACACTTTCCAAAAAGAATATTTCATGGAGAACTCACACAAGGCAAGCAATCACACTGTGTTCAGAAGAAGTGATACAAGGACACTCTCAAGGTCTCTTTCAAGAACTCTGGAACTGACTGTGGGACATGGGAGACACTGGCACAGGACCACTCTACATGAGGTGTCCACATCAGAGAATGTCCTGTGTTCTATGAGCAAAGCAGAATTGAAACAGCACAAAGGAAACACAGGGATGCACAAATTTAGAGTAGCCATCCCAAAAGTTCACATGGGCTATTCATGCCTAATTTGTGGATCAAATGGATTGGATTAGGGAACAACCAGGGTAAGGGGACCAGTCAGAAGGGTATCATAAAAGTGTAAGAGAAGGCATGAACAAAGATTTTACAAGGACCAGACTGGCTCCTTGCTCCTACAGGAATGAATGAACAAAGGAGTTAAAAGCATTTTTAAAGTGCTTACCAAGTGCAATGAATAGTGATAAATTCTAGGGATAGAACTAGAGAAGAAAGATAGCCCCATCTCTCATGGAACTCTTATTCAAATAGAGGGAGATGCACATGTAGGGGAGTGCTATCCAATGAGACTTTTTAAAGTTTATGACATTATGTGGATGGTGAGTAGAGCCATAGCAGAATAGATTGACACACCCTTTCTAGTACAAAAGAAAGAATCCATTTTGTCAGAGTTCTAGAATTGGAAAACCAGTGGAAAATAGAAGCAATTTCTGAAGGTGTGGAGTGAAGGATTCCGGGGATCAGCTGAGATATAGTGGACCATATAAAGAGAACTCTCCAAACAGGGCAACGTGGGAAACAATATTCACATATGATCTAAGCCCAAACTGTGGCTGGGAACCAATAAAGGAATGAATTGAGTAAAACTTAAGAGCCCTGAGATCCATAGGTTAGTAGGCTCAGCATCAAATTACTGTTTTTGACTTACACTATCTTTGTATCATGGTTCACAGAACTAACACTCATTTTTTTATCTTGTGGTCAAACTCACACTTCTAATTACTAAGTCCCTGTCTTACTCTCTTGTGTATGAGTCTCTTTAAAGTATGGTGCTACTACCCCAGTTCCTAGGCATTGACTTCACTTCTCTTCCCATGTATGGGTCCTGCTCCTAAATCCCAGTTCCCTTAGGTGGGCTACCTGCTACCTCTTGCCAGGTGTCTCTGAAATGAATTAGTATGTTATTGCTAAAGATCTGTTATCAAATTTCTGTGAACAAGGAGCTTGTCCTGAGGCTTGCACACTGTCTGAAGTTCTTCTGTTCCAAACAGGAACATAGCACTGAGGTTTCATGGCTTAGTAAGATAGCTGGATTTGAAGACAGGAAAATGAGTTCAGACACTGCCTCCAAGCCTCACCAGGAGTGAGACCTGGGTTATTATCCCCCTCTGTCATTTAAACTTTCTGAACTTTAATTTCCTAATTTGTAAAATGGGAATAATAATAATTGAAATATCTATCTCACAAGACAGTTGTGAGGAGCAAAAGAAATAATGAATGTAAATTTATACAAAAAAAAGTTAGCTACAGTTAGCATAATCATGTGCTGGGATTCTCCATCTGCCATATGTCCCTGGTCACCAAGAGATATGAACAGAAAATATCAAGAATCAGTTTAGAGAATCTCAAGGAAAACTCCCTAAACCCAGCTGACTCCGGCCATCCCTGATCATAAGTTGGGAGGACATGCTGTGACTTCTTTTAATGCAGAATTTTCCTGTTACTTAGAGGAGGTAGGATCAAGCCTCAGTGATTAACATTGAGGGAGCTAAGAATCTTGGAGTTGTCCCAAAGCCTACAAAATTAATCCACCTCTAATAGGGGTTTGAGAACTGGGTGGCATCTTGAGATGTATAGTTTAGAGGGACAAATATTACCCTCTCATTCCTTAGAGCTATTTCGGATTATCAAGACCCAAAACCTTTAAGGCAGCATGGAGAAGAGAGAGTTTTGTCTCATCTCCAGATACTGGCTACCTATGTAGTCTGACTCATCCTAATGACACTTGATGTCTCCTACAGACAGGTGGTAAGAGAGGGGTGGAGAAGAAGAATTATTCAATTTTATTTAAACAATATGCTGTGTGCAGACCATATTTCTAGGAATGGGAAGACATAAAACATTTAGAAAAGTAATTATCTTCATTCTAATGGACCTTACAGTTTTGTAGAGAGCTATCCATACCCCAAAATGGCAAATGATGAAGTAAAGTACAAAGTGCCATGTAAATTCTAGGGTGGATGGAAGGCCATTAGTGATGTAGGGGGAGGCAGGATCACAGAAAGCTTCATGAATGAGGACAATGGCTTTAAGAGACAGGGGATAACTCAGTGGAGAAAAGGAAAAAGGCATCCAAGGGGAATGGGATAGCCAGTTGCATTGATGCATGAAAATGGCTCCAGAAAATAGCACTGGGCTTGGATGGAGCATAGAGAACATGCAGGAGTAGATGAGATAGGGTTAGACACAGGTAAAGATACAAGATAATGATGAGAAATGCTGTGAAGGTAGAGTTGACACCTGTGGGAACTGACTAAGGAATGTGAGAATACTGAAAGGACAGGAATAAAAAAATGACTCAAAACTGTCTACACTATTCACCAAACATTCTCTTTCTTCATTCTACTGACTTTTCCTGGTACATTCATTTGGAAGCCAATTTGAGAGGGAGTTATTTTTGAACATGGCCGATTTAGGAATTTATTTTGATTGCATCTTTGTAAGAAAAGTTCTATTCTCATCATTGTGTCTTCACATCCAGCCTTACATAGTTATTAGCTATGTGATCCTGGGAAGACACTTAGCCCTATTTGCTTCAGTTCCTCATCTGAGAAATATTCTGGAGAAGGAACTGCCAAACGACTCTAGCATCTTTGCTAAGAAAACCCTAAGTAAGGCCACAAAGAGTTTGAAATGATGGAAACAACTGAACAAAACAAAACTTCAATAAGCCAGTGCCTCAAGTACTGACCAAGAAGAGGGTGAACACATAGATTCACATAGAAGTTAAGATTGGCAGAGCACCAAACACATCTGGAATATGGTTCCATGATGGAACAGTTCAGTTAAGTTTCTATGCAGAGGCTAAGAGGGGCTCAGGTATAATAAAAGAAAAAGTTAGATAATTCTAGATTGTTTTCAGCAAAGACAAATTCTTAAGCAAACAAAGAGATTGGATAGATCACTTCTAACTTTCTGGGTTTCTTTCCTAACATCTAAAACAATACCGTTTGATTATATAATAATAGTATCTGACACTTATAGAACATTTTAATGATTATAAAGGATTTTCAAATAATATACCTGTGAGTGAAATTGTGAATTTATGATTTTTTCCCATTTTATAGATAAGGAAACTGAGACTCTGAGCAAGTAAATTATTTAGCCAAGATTATGACGCAAATTGGGATACAAACTGAGGTCTTTCCTGTCTCCGAGTTGAGTGCTCTTCTCACTACATTAAACTGCTGAGATGAAATCTATAGTCCTATCTAAATTCAGTTTTTTCCCCAGTGATGACTGGTTCTTACTAATATTGAAAAGGTAGATCTAATTTGAGAAGAAAGACATTTATGTACCATAATTAGGTAAGAACAGGTTGAGTATAATCATTAAGGGGTAAACAATCTACCATTAAGGTTTTATTCCTTTGGAAATAATAAGGAATTATTCTAAACTAACTTTGGTAATAGCAACTATCCTTTGAATAATGCTTTAAAATTTAGAAAAAAGTATTTTGTATACATCATCTTGTTTAATCCACAGTTCCACTGTGAAACATGCAGCTTTATTATTTCCAGCTTTTGGAGATTTAGAGTAAGTTAAATGACTTGTTTAAGTTTACAATGGCAGTTTATCTGATCCCTGAGGTTAAACCCTAAATTCAGTATTCTTTTTACTTTGCCATCTTGCCTGTATTGGAATTTTAAAAAAAATTTACCGTTCTGATTTTGCCACATAAATATAAAAGCACAGCCCAAAGAGTCGTGACTAAGAAATGCTGAGAGGAGTTACTAAGATTGGGCAAAGAAAGAGATGACTTTAAATGAATCAGTAACTGTTATGTTAGTTATAGTTTAAGAAAAATCTTGAAAGTTTTTTTTAATATTAAATTTGTGTCTTTTTCTTAGATTTCAAAGGCAAAATCAGTATGTGATAAAACTTGGGTGTATCTTCTTAAAAGATCAAGTAGTGGTATGCTCTATGATATTTCAAGTATGAATCTTGGGGAATGAATAAATAAGATAAATTTTTATTTTCAATAGATATTATTTACCTTTAAAGCGGGCATTAGTAATATACTACTTACTTTGTCTTCATATATAGCACTCAGTTTCTGCAACATAAAATTGTTCAGAATTCTGAGATAAGTTATTGTGAAGAGATTCTTACATTCACCTTGAGAACTTGTGTGTATGTGACAGAAGGAAGCAAAGAAGAAAAGACTAAAACTTTCCCTCCTTAGTCCATAGAACCTGTACTACATAAAAAGAAAACATATCACATCATCCCCTTCACTGCTAGGATGTAGTAAATTATTAGGGCCTCTGAGCACATGCATTTATGGCTGTATAAGAATTCCAAGCACCGTGAAATTGTGGGAATATTGAAAAAAACATAAGAGAGAAAAGTGAAGATAAACATTTCTTTACATTCACACCCAGCTGGGAGTGCAGCTGCTTTATTCCTGCCATCTGGGAGTGTCTAATTAGAAACTACCTAGAATAGGCTTTTAAAGAAGTGATTAGAAAATAAACTCCACATCAGATGTAGCTTCACATACCAGAGGGCTGGAAATTAAGATAGCATAAAATACTGGATTACTGAGCAATAGGAATATTCACCTTTTATAGTATTTTGAACAACAAGAATTCCCTTATAAAATTAAATTTTTTGCACTTTGAACTTGTAGTAATTCTAATTGGCAATGATGAATGTATAGCACAACAGAAACAAAATTAGAAAAATGATATAGTATAGCTTTAATACTCACACCCAAACTCACATTGGTATGACTATGGCACTGTGGCTTAGGTTGATATGATTTTTTCATTTTAAATCCCAATTTTCAAGGTTTGATATCTCATCCATTTCAAATCACATTTCTCTGCTGTCTGCCAAATAATTTGGTCATCTACTTTCAAATATTTTCTCTCCAAGTAGTTGGTTTCCAAGTTTTCCACCCTATTAGGCTAACCTGAAGGGAAAAGAAAATGGTCCCTTCCTTCTTTGCTCTAGTTAATAAAGACTACATTCAGCAAACATTGGTTTAGATGCTAATAGAACCTCATCATTGGGGAATATTCAAAATAAAAAAAATGATCCTTTGATAGACACAAACTACTAATATTTGAAATGTGGATATTGAACTTACTAAAAAAAGCCTCTGCTTTATAATTTGCATTTAACACATTATTGCTTTCTGTTATGTTCTCACAGTATCAATGAGCAATGTTTACTTTTGGAAAAAAAAATGCAATTGAAACAAAAATAAACCATAACAAAAGCTTTTGTAATATAATGGAGGCTAACATGGCTTCCAGATGTCTGTTCCAGGGAGCACGTACCCAGACATTCATGAGGACTTCAGGAACATGATGAAACACTGCTTAAATGCTTAGGCATTTTGGGTTGACAAACTTTCTGGTGCTAGTGGCCATGTAGTGGCCCAGTGATGTTTAGACTTGGCATTGGAGTATGATCTGGTTGGTTGTTGTCCTTCATGTTTCGGGAGGACCAAATTAACATCACTATATTAGGGTCAATGTGTGTCCAACTATAGCTAATCAGAACAATACCACCTTGGAAAGCTCTATCATAGGCACAAATAGTCCATATGTATATTTGACCTAACAGACACTGAATGGTCCTTTATCCTCCTTTGTCTCATGATAGCTGTGTCTATCAGTGGAAGAAAATACTATTGGCACAAATCTCTTGGCTATAACTCACTCTTCCATGTACTAAATATAATACTCTCTCTTTAGATTCCCATTAAGGGGATCTAGGATATAGAGAGCACTTATCCCCCATACTCCAATAGATGTAGAATCAATTAGCGAAAGTTGTGCCTGGATGACTGTCATTCTTTGTGTTTCCTTTCCTGAGAAGGCAATCAAACACATTTTTCAAGATGAATGGTCTAGATTTGGAGGTGACATGTGAGTTTCCAGTCTGAAGGACCTGGGTCCACTGAGAAGAAGGATTGGTTACAGCAACTTAAAAACTTTTTTTTGGTTATAGTCATTAAGTATGAACTTAAGAGGGGGTCTGGGTTTGAACTAGAGTAATAATGCAGTAAAATCTAAAATGCTTAATCCCCAATCCCACAAACTATTTTATGTTTTGATGTTTGATTATCAGTCTCCCAAAAAAGTTGTAACAGTAGTAATAAGTTGTTATTAAATCTTGTTTCTTAAGAAACTTTATTAATGTATACTGTGAATATTTTTTTAATGTCCCTTTAGCTTGCAGGGAAAGAAAAATACCTGTTGCATACCTGATTCATTTTGGGACACCATTGTGAACCATAAGGATAATTTTTTCTGTGGGACATAGGGATAGGATTGAACAAGCAAATGAAAATGAGTGCAGGGAGCCTGTCCCCCTTTCATTAGAGGTCAAGCACCCTAGGAACAAGCCTAGTCCAAACTGCATGCCTGAGAGAAAAGGGAGGGACAACTGTCCTAATTCTAGTGTACCCACTGGGAGTATTTTCTCTAGGTTAGACTGATACGTGCATTTTAAAGACATTTTCAAAAGCATTGTAGCATCTTCCATTGCCCCTTAGGTTGGCTATATTTCCTCTTAAATACATTTTTGTTTCTTCAAATAAGACAGATAAATTAAACCATTATAGCTTAGAGCCCTTCATACTTTGGCTTGGAATACCCTGCTTTTTATCCATTGCTTCACTTCACCTCATATATTCTTTCATCCAACTGAACTGCCCTATTTGCTTTACTTTGTACATGAAATCTGATCTCCGTGCCTTACCACAGGCTGTCCCCCATTTGTGGAACATTCTTCCTTCTCTACTTCAGCCTCTTCAAATTTGGCATCTTTTAAATTACAGGTAAAATGTTTGCTGCTCCTTATGGTCTTATCTCACCTTCACCTATCCAGCTTTTAGTTTCTCCTTTCCTGGTCATAAAATATCCCTGTATTTTCTGCATGTATATTTCTATCTATTCATATCTGTGTATGTTGTTTCCACCTATAGAATGTAAGTTCTCTTGAGAACAGAGACTGCTTCTTTTTTGTCTCTGTTTCTTGGGTACCTAATATAACTACTAGTAATTAACTGATAAGTGACCTAGTAGCAGAAGACCCAAGCTCTACTCCGAATTTTTCTGCTATCCTTTAACAACAAACAGTAGACATATACCTTTGGTTTCGGCTGTCTTATTTACTTAAAGACTAATAATTCCTGAACTACCTATCTTATAAATTATTGCTTGAATCAAAGGAGATTAAGTATTTGTTTAAAGTGTTTAGAGAAAGTGCAAAGTTTTTTTATACAAATAATATTATAATTCACAACTACTTATTAATATTTTAGAGGTGCAAGGAGAAAGGGTAAAACATTAGACAAAATTGCACTTAGTTTCCTTTCAAAGAAACTTTGGAATTAGCAGATTAAAAGAAATGGGTAAATGTAGAAAGAAATTGACATTCATTACTGTTTAGATGTTTCTATAAGAAAATGGTTAGTAGTTAATTAGCTGTTGAATATGTGTTATAAATGTTATTTTATTCAGATGAAGAAATTAAAGCTATCTATACTCATATAAAAAATGCTCAAATCACTATTGATTAGAGAAAAGCAAAGTAAAACAACTCTCAATTACTACCTCACACCTATTAGATTATGTCAGAAAATTAGAATGATAAATGTTGGAGAAGATGTGAGAAAATTGGAATGCTAATGCTTTGTTGGTGGAGTTGTAAATGGAAAGCAACTTGGAACTATGCCCAAAGGGCAATCAAACTGGGCATACCCTTTGATTCAGCAATGCCACTACTAGGTTTGTATCCCAAAGAGATCTTATAAAGGGGGAAAAGACCCACATGTACAAAAATATTTTTAACAGCTTTTTTTCTGGTGGAAAAGAATTAGAAATTGAGGGGCTGTCAATCGGTTGGGGAATAGCTGAATAAGTTGTGGTATATGAATGTGATGAAATACTATTTTGCAAGAGGAAATGATGAGCAGACAAACCAGGAATGGCTCACATGAACTGATGCTGAGTAAAAGGAGAAGAACCAGGAGAATATTATACACAATAATAGCAACATTGTGTGATGATCAACTATGATAGATTGAGCTCTTCTCAGCAATACAATGATCCAAGACAATTCCAAAAGACTCATGATGGAAAATGCTATCCACTTTCAGAGAAAGAACTATGGAGTCTGGATATCAAATCATATTATTTTCACTTTTCGTTTGTGTTTTTATTGCTGTTTCTTTCTGATGATTTTTTTCCCTTTTGTTCTGATTCTTCATTTACAACATGACTAATGTGGAAATATGATTAATAAGATTATACATGTATAACCTATATTGGATTATTTGCTGTCTTGAGGAAGGGGGAGAGGAGAGAGTGAGAAAAAAAAATATGGAACTCAGGATCTTATAAAAGCGAATGTTGAAGACTATCTTTACATATAACTGAAAAAAATACAATTTCGCAATGACAATAAAAATAAAAAAATATTTTGATCATAATAAAAACATTTTACTTCATAAATGTAGAAATGCATTGTCAGGAAAGGACTGATAAAGATTGGGGCTATATTAACTAAAATTATTCCCATAAACATATGTATGATTTTACTCTATTATTATTTTATCAATTGCTTTTAATCACAAATCACCTAGTTATGCTATTTATTTAAATATGTAGGAATAAGCCTTTTCTTTCTTTGAAATGTTTAGACATTGAGATAGCTACTTTCATTTTTAAAGGTAGAAGTGTATAATGTCAATCAGTATCGTATAAGTCTTTGCAGCATCTAATCAATATTCATTTGATGGATTTAGATATAGGAAAATAGTAGGAAATTTCTCTGAAAACAAAGTTGTTCTTAAGATTGCACTGATCAAGGGAAAAAGAGGAATTGATGCAAAAAGGCATTTACACCTACACATATAAACATGGCTTTTGTGTGTCACCCCTCTAAATTAATAATTTGTTTATAAATATTTAAATCACAAATCAATTTAAAATTATTTACAAATTTTATTTGTGTAAGGCTGTCTCAGATGCTACTCAAAGGGATTCAATTAGCAATGTACTCCAAAGGTCTCATTATGAACACCCATGGTGTGCATTCTGAGGATAATGTATGTTCTACTGTATGATCATTAGTATTTTTTTAAGTATTCATATCCTGGAGGATGCAAAAGCTTATTAAATATGGGAACTTTTAGAATAATTGGGTGAGATTAATTTGTACTTTGAAAGAATAAATTTCTAAATTAAGAGCAGTTTATGGAGTAGGATGACTCATTCATTCCAAATCTTATAATACTACTGGATAACTTTCAGGTGACTGAAGACAGCATCATTAAAGGAAACAAAGGTTGACCTTAACAACTGAGAGGAGAAATTTTCCAAATGATATATAGTTCTTTCAGGTATGTAGATAAAAAGGGAAAAGGTCCAGGAGTGAGGATGGAATAAAATACTATATCAGACAATGAGAACTTTTCTGTTGTTGTTTAAGAGAAACACAGTGGCAGTGGAGGGAGGATGGAGAGGTGATGGAAAAGAAGGAATAAGAGGCAAACAGGTGAAAAAAAGAAGTGAGGAGGAGATGGAAGCCGGGGAGAAATCATTACATATTTATCCCTTGAACTTGGACATAGAAGTGACACTTTCTATGCGAAGCTTTTACAATCAGATACAAAAGAAAACTAATCTTAAGCACAAAAGCTACATCAATTTTTTTGGTTTTGTTGCTGTCTATGGATACTAAATTCAGGCATGTGATTTATTTTGACAAAGAGTTTGCCAAAAGCAATAAATTATGCTGTTTTCTGCCTAACATACTGTAATGTCTTCAAGTCTTAAATTTTTATATTTTAACAAATTAACAAACTGGCAGTTCAACTGAGAGGCAAATATGGAAATATTTTATATTAGCCATTCCTAACCACTATCATAAAGAAGCAATGCAATATGGATAGAATTCAAGTCAAAGCATCTGATTTCAAATTCTAATATCTAGTCATCCTGACCTATGTTTTATCACTGGACTCAGATGACTCCAGAGGAGAAAGTGAGACTCCTAATGTCGCACAACTCTCCCTCACTTAAATTCAATTCACTTGCAAGTCATGGCATCACCTTCCTGATGTCATGGTCCTCTTGAAGAACATAGAACAAATAACAACAGCAATCCTAATCCTATCACATACTGCTTGTGAGACCTTAGACAAGTCATATGCCTTTTCTGAATCTCTGAATAGACTCACAACTAAGAATTCTGATACCTACTTCAAATTCAGGTGTTGCTGCTGAGAATAGTCAGCTCCCACTTGATGGAGTACAACCATACCTGGTAACCCATGGGAAGAGATAAGGAAAAAACTGAAGTTACATATACAAAGAGGAATGCATTTAGGTATGGGCAACCCTAAGAAAGGGAGGGAAAGCACAAAAGATAATCTAACTGGGGTAGAAGAAGGGGTAAGAGGCCTAACAGTAGACCCCAGGAAAGCGGTAGGACCTTCATGACACGGGTGTATCAAACAACCCTGGTGAAAAAAAAAAGCGAAGGAAGTAGACGAAGGATAGAATTTATAGAGGGTAGACCATGTAATGTTGAAGCAAAGTTGAACTAGTCATAATCTCACTCCTGAAATGCAGAGGGTCAGGAGACTCATGGTGGAAAGAGGGTTCTAGGATAGGTTGGGCCCCTTATGGCAACACCCTTTATGAGGACCTTAAGAGGACCTCAAAGTACTTGGTTAGTGAACTGTGAAGTATATGCCATGGATGCTTGTGCCTAAAGGAAAAGCTCAGGTATTTCTACTCTAGCACTTACAGCAATTTCTCTCCCTTCATCACCATAAAAAGAGTGAATTGAATGAGAGTTCTAAGTACATTCAAGCTCTAAATTCTATGACTGTGGGGGAAAAAATTCCACAGAATGACGACATATACGGTTATTTCTATTAAAAAAATAAATGTATGAACTTGAGAGTTCTCTGTATAATTTCACTACATTAACTTTTTTAATGACTGTCATCTAACACTGAAAACTGTCCACCCACTCTCAAATGAATCTAATACAATTAATTCCTAATAAATAACATATACAACTATAAGTAATAATCATTAGGGTTTAATGACATTTTCAAATATATTTCATTTAAAAAAAGTTAGATTCAAGATATGTTTATGGTCAAATTAGATAGGACATACATATACATTCTATCTAGCTTTATTTTAGCACATCTACTGATTCAGAAGATCTCCAATAATATCGACACATATTTCTATAGTAGGCCAATTTAGTCACGTTTATGTAGAGATTGTGATCATTTCAACTAAGGACAATCAAATTTCAATAGTTGAAAGTAGAGGAAATTAGAATTGATCAAAACAACATATTTTCAGTGACCTCTCTATTTTCTGCTGTTAGTTTATTTCCCATATTCATTCAATAATTCTGGCTTAATGGAGAAACAATAATGAATCAGCCATCCTCTCTTCCTTAATTCCATGTAATGATGATAAAATCTTAATTTGATTTTGTGAATAGACTCTGATATCAAGGCAAATCATACATTCTAGGTTTGCAGATCAAACATTTATAGAAAGACATATATAACTACACTTAATTTTGGAGTTTTGCCAAATATATTTAGTTCTAGATTTAGACTTTGGAACTTTTTATTAAACATAAAGCATATGGAAATATATATTAGGTCCTATAAATCCTTTCTCAGAAATAGATACAAAATATGATTAATTTCCAAGTTTGTTTTCAATCATGCCAAAGTTAATTTCATGCATACATATTCTAAATATTTTTAAATGGCCAATCTGTACCAATTCTACCTTATTTTTATCATAGACAAAAGGTACCTCTTTAATTTTCCTATTTCAGTCAATACTGCGCCTTTTCTGAGGATTCCCTCTTGGATAATGCAAATTGTAGCTTATCTAACAGTTATTCAGCTAGGACTTTGTATATTTGTTTGTCTTCCTCAAACTCATAAGATTATAGAAACTTTTGCACAGTACCCATGGGAAATTCACAGTGTTTCAGCATCTGGTAATATACCACAATCAGGCTTCCAACTATTTAGCGAGGAATTCTTTTTCAGGAACAACTCTTAAAATCCTAGGAAATAGTGACCTATCATAAAAACAAAACAAAATAAAACAAAAAAAAAAAAAAGCTACAAAGGCAAAAGGAATTAAAATGGTTTGGGGGAAAAAGTCTTGGCAAAATACCCTATATATGGTGGTTGAAATAGAAACCTATTTCTCCCCTTTCACTCTTACAAACCTCCCAAGCTTCCTTCAAAAATATGACCTCCTACAAGCAGCTTTTCTTGAACCTTCAGCTGCTGGTGTCCCTCCCACAATATAGAGTTAAGTTATACTTTTCACATATTTCACATTAACTTACATATGCAAATGTTATTTGCCTCTAGAGAATGTAAGTTCTTTAAAGGCAAAAACTGCTTCTCTTTTTGTCTTCATATTTCCAGTCTGTCATATACCATGTACTTAATAATTGCTACAATAATTACCCAAAGATAACCTGATGTTTTTATTCTTTATTATTAAAATCATGTTGGCGTATGTTTCTTTCCATTCTTTTAAAAATCAATGAAACATATTTTGAACACGAACTCAAAACAATGAGCTTTGCTTGAAAGGAAATGAAGTGTTATTTGGTCATCTTTCTAGTAATAATAAAAAAGTGAATGGTAATTAATCAAGCAATAAACATTTATTAAACACCTTCTAACCCCTAACAATTCATACACTAAAGAAAACACACATACAGAAGAAATGAAACAGATAAATAAAGAAATATAATTGAGCATTTAAATCAGGGGCATTTAAATATTCATAATTAACTAGCAAGAGAAATATAAAGCCCACATTCACTTCCCCTCAAGCCTCAAAACTCCAATATCTCTTATCTAAAGCCATCATTCACTTAATAATTATTAGGACTATCCATTTGTTAGGGATATTATGGACTAGTTTTTTAATTTTTTTTTAATCTAATTTACATTTTCTCCCTTCGTTTTTGGTGATCAAAATCACTCTTCTCTAGAGACAAGATGAAAGCTTTACTCCATTTTGCACCCATGGCAAAAATCCTCTGATTTGTGAAAATCAAGCCTCAAACTACACAAGCGAATGTTTGTTTTTAGACTTTGGAAGTCTTCCAGGCTAGAGAGCAATTACACCCTCCCCACTTTCATGATTTTATTCTCGTAATTTTTCTTTTCTAACAAAGTAATGAAACTCTTCCTTTTATATCATCACTGTTTATTGAGCTCACTTAATATTGTGAGATATTAATAAGACTAAGTCCTGACCAAACACATAGCCTAGGAGATTAAAACAGCACTTTTAATATACATTTAATAACTACCCTGTTGTATGCCCCACAAGCTACTACAATGAAACTCCAAGGAAGGAGTATTTTATCCTTTAGTCAAATGTTTCCTACGGAGGTAGATATGGGCATATAACCATTTATCTATGTAATTGCACAAACAAATGTATATGTTAATGAATACCATGTGCTACAAGTTGTACTCAGTATGGGAGAAAAAACGGATAAAAGACTGAGATATCACCAAAGACCGTGTTATCTTTAACTCTGTTGAAAATCTAAGTTTTTTTTCCTTCTCTCCCATAATATTTCTGTTTTGTTTTGTTTTGTTTAAATTAGGCTTAGTGAAAAGATGTTAAGAAGTGAAGTGACAGTGGTTTCACAGCAAGAGGTAAGAAAACAGTCATATCATACTTTTATAATACTCCACATAAGAACAGGACCTTCTGTTGCAAGTATAAGTAGTTTCACCAAATATTCTCATACAAATCAGCTTTCACTTAACATAAGTGGACCATTCCACAGACCTCTCCCTTCCTAGAATTTTTCCTCTCCTCCTGAGGCTCCATGTGACCCCATGTCCTCCTTAGCTCTGTACTCTCAGTATCTAGATCCTTCAGTACCTAGATCCCTGATTCTGGGCTGCTGCCTCTATGGCTGCCTGCTGGGATCCAGAACCTGAGTCCAGGCTGGGGTGGTTCTGCTACCTGCCTGCCAGGAATGAAAGTTTTATATGGAGCAAAAATTGTCTATACTCCCAGACCTGGTTACTCTCATTTGCCAGTTCCCGTTAGCTTTAAAAAAAAAACTTTAAGCATATACCTGACCTGACCCTTCAGTCTATCATGTTTCTAAGACAAATGCAGGGTGTCCAGGCATAACTCAGTTCTTTTTCTTCAAAAAGCATCCAAGTTTTGAAAATGAACTTTAGTAAGTCTATTCTAATAGTCACTCATGCCTGCAAGGTTCCTGCAGGTTAATTTTAGGTACCAGAAAGCTGTCCTAATTTGCAATATCTTTCTATGCCTATCTACAGGCTAAAACCTGGAGGCAGCTGACTGTAGCCACAGGCAAGCTTCAGGATAACAGCATAGTACCTAAGGGAAACACGTGAAATAACCTTTCTATTGAAACTGTCCTCCTCCCTCCTCCCCTCTGGGGGGAAAAAATGGAGCAGCGAGTTGGCAACTCTGAAGACAAGTCTTGGGATTTTTTTTAAAGCAATTATTAGAAATTGCATGTTTTAGTCAAGATAATGAAGCCCTTAAACTGCAAACTTTTATATCATCATTATTTATTCTTTGGATTCTCAAGAAGTTTTTTGGAAATATAATTTGAAGCCTAGCAGGATGGAAAATAAGCTACATTATGGAAAACAAAATAACTTACTCCCATGAGAAATAGTATATTTTAGATTCAACCCCAGCCTCATCTAGATTAGACAGGCACAAATTATTCTGAGAAGAGCTTGAAATGCAATTTTCTATTAAGATGCTCTGCCCTGCCTTAAAAAAATTAAAAATAAAAAAATAAAAGGGGCAAGCGAGCAGTGAGAATATTGGCCTAGGAGGCAGGATATTGGGCTTAAAGACCCCACAACACAGTCTGGCTAACAATTTGATTTATCTAGCCATGTTGTAGCCTTCTCCTGAAGCCTGATTTATAAATGTATTTTAATGCTAATTTATCAAAAATAGTGAAGACGGTTAACAAATTTAAAAGACGCTTACATGCACATACATATGCAATATAAGTGAAAACCCCAAATCAGCCAACAGACGCTTGGATTACACATGCATCTATAATAGCCAGCATCTAAATAACATTTTAAGGTTTGCAAAGAGCTTTACTTGTGTTACTTGATTTGATCCTCAACTATTCCATGACATAGGGGATATTATTAACCTCATTTTACAAATAAGGGAAATAAAGTTTTAAGAAGGAAAGTGAATTGCTCAGGCATACAGATATCAAATGTCCTAAGGCTGGATTTGAACCCAGCTCTTCCTGACTCCCAGTTCAGTACTCTACTTACTAGGCCACCTGGTTTGACATGCATACATATGTGTATAGATACACAAACGTGTATATATTTGCATGTATATGCATGTATAGGCATACATATCTATGCAATACTTCACTTTTTAAAATCTCTGTTTCCTTATCCCTAAGAAAAGGGTAATAATATCACCTATTCAGTAGGGTTGTTGAGGATAAAACAAATATGACAAATGAAAAGCCTGAGACAGATTTTTTGTGTAATTAGTGATCAATTTTTTAATTAGGCTAGCTAATAATCAATAAATTGGTGATTAGTTGTTTCCTTCAGTTGCCAAACACCAAGACATGAAGAGACTAGAAACCTTAATACAATTTTGGGAAAGGGGGTGACCCTGATAGGTGAAAATCAACACTGATTAGTTAACAAGCTACAAGTCTTGAGCTCCTCCTGCCCAGGACATGGCATGATCATGAGACTCTGCCACCTCCAACAATCTAGACAGAGGATGTCATCTCCACCAGACCACTTTCGTTGGTTTGCTCCTTCCTTAGCTAGGTCACCATAAACTTCAATGGAGGGGTGCAAGGACATGGGTTATTCCCTAAGGGAAAAAATTCATCCAGATTAGATTCTTTTTACCCTCTAAACAGAAGTTAACCTACTTGGTGGGATACTGCACAAGATCAAGGAACATGTATTCCAGGATTAAGGCAATCTCCTCTACCAGACATGTTTTTCAGAGACTGGCTGACTGACCTATAGAGGCTGGTCCCTTAATGAGGAAATAAAAATTTTATCCTAATTCAATAATTGCTTATTTGTATAATAGGAAAATAACAATTTCTCTCACAAGTAACACATGTAAAGCTCTTTGAAAACCACACACACATATACTCTATCTATATCTATACATACATATGTACATCCACACATACATATCTACATGCATATATGGCACATATGCACATGTGCATGCATACTCCCACTCATACATATATGCATGGCATATATGTATATATACATATATATGATTCATGTGTATATATAACACATACTTGCAAATTTATATATATGATACATACATCCCATAGACAGATACATGTAGATGGATGTGTGTGTATATATATACATATATAGAAAGAGTATGTGTTTATATACAATGTGCATCTTGCACATTTATATGTATATATCTATAGATGTATGTATATACACACATTCCTTATTAATGAACTAACATCACCACTTACTTCATTGTTCCTTCTTTTTTTAGTTTAATTTGTTGTTTAGAGAATTTGCCCATGTGAGTACATTTTTATAATCTATTAATCATGAATGATTGTTCAACAATGATAAAAACTAGTCTCTAGCTTATACAGCTATTATTAATAACTTGTTAGACATTAAATAACTGGAAAACTCCTTAACAAATAAAATAATCTTTTAAAATATTCCCAAATACTATCTAGTGAAAATTGTATATGTATATAAATACATACACATATATACAATCAGTGAAAATTCTATATACCTACACAATATATACATACAGATATGTATGTATGTATACACATAGTTCTTCTAATCATAAATATCAATAAAGGGATTTTCTATGGCTATGCATCAGATAAATAGCACAGTCCATACATAATTAAAATTGAGGATCACTCAAAGGACAATGAGAGAAAAAAATGGTATGAGGGGATAGACTACTCAGTTCTTTAACATGGTAACATACAGACCCTTGTAAGGAAGTGGTGGTGAGTTGGAAGTACTGCTTAGCTATTTTCCAGTTCCATAAGTGCTTTAAATAGACCTTTTTAAGGGGATCAACAACTGTTAGAGCCACTAGATTTTTATTTGAGTAATTCTCCATTTGGATTAGGGTAATTAAGATGTTTTTTGGTCAGAACCATGACATTTGGGCAACTTGTAAAGAGGGAAAAGCTGGAGAATATGCTAAATGTTAGTATATTCATTTGACAAAAGATTTATGTACCTTTGAAAAGAGCTGATAATAAATATTTGATGAATAATTAATATTTTGTATTTTTGTGATTGCAGTCAATGAATTTTATATATACATATATATATATATATATGCATTTCTAGAATTAGTCCAATCTGTTGTTTTATTAAATGTATAGAAGCTGAATACTAAGATAAGTTGTTTTCCTGCAGACTTCATAAAAGTCATAGCATAATTATAATATTGCAAAATAAGACTGTAAGGGGGTTGGTAATACAGATTGCTGTACTCAATGTTATGGAAAAATAATAAAAAGTCAATGAATCAATGAAGCTTAAAACTATTAATAAAAACTGCTATCTTTCCTTCCATAGAGACATAAAGGAGTTTTGATATTGACTTTTGACCCACATTCATGCTCATAGTAGCATATGACTCCAGTGCAAGGGGGAGACGAAATAAACATGATCACTTTATAGCTAGATAATAGTTTACTTTTTCAAATCAATGGACATGCATGAGCAGAGACATGTGTTTGCTTCCACAAAAACAAACACATGCACATGCACACGCACATACAATAAGGGAAATGATGTTTCTTTGCCACTGTAAATTAGCTCTGGCAATCTTTGTGGGCAACAAATCATGTATTTTACTAGAGAATATATTAAAACCTGATAATTTTTTGGCATTATTAGAAAACACTTGGGACAGATACTACAGCGTTTATAAAATCCTTAGAGAGTTGGTTAGTATTTTTCAAATGGGGAGGGGCAGAGCCAAGATGGTGGAGTAAAAGCAGGGACTTCCTTGAGCTCTCCCCCAAACCCCTATAAAAATGACTCTAAGCAAATTCTAGAGCTGCAAAACCTGCAAAATAATGCAGTGAAAGAAGTCTCCAGCCCAAGACAACCTGCATGGTCAACTGGAAGGGTGTATTGCACCTGGGTGGGAATGAAGTCCATGGGTGGGCTGTGATGGCATAGACAGAGCTGAAGTAGGCACCATGGGACTGAATCACTGGTAACTGTGGCAGTTTCCAAACTTTTCTGCCCACAGATCCCAAAGACAGCATAGAAGGTCAGTGGGAAAACTCTTTTGGACCTGGGTGACAGAGGAGAGCAGTCGGGACCCCAGCCCTTGGACAGTAGAGGTAGTGGTAGTGACAGTGGAAGAGAAAGCAACAGTGGTTGCTTCCAGAGCTCCCGGCCCACAGATGGTGTGGGGAATGATATCAGGGATCTTTTTGGTGGCACCAAGGCAGGATTCTGTTGTTTTCACCTGCTTGGATCTGGATCACAGTCCTGAGTAGTGGTCCTGGTGTGAAGAGTAGCACTGATGTGGTGGAGTTTGTGGTACAGTGGAGAGAGAATTCTCATAATTCTAAGGCAGAAAAGAGTGCTTGTGGTCACTCACAGACCAGAGCACAGTCCAGGAAAGGAGTAAACACCTCTCCTTTGATCATACCACCTTGGAAGAACTGAAAATTTACAGACTCCTAGAAATATCTCTGATAACAACTGCATAAAACTCCTGATGTTTGGGACAGCAAACTGGAAGCAGGCTCCTACTTTAACAAAGAGCTCAAAAGTCAAGTAAATGGCTGAGAAAATGAGCAAACAGCATAAAAACCTCAAACTGTAGAATCTTACTTTAATGAAAAAGATCACACCATAAAAGGAGAAGACATCAAAGTCAAAGCTCCTACATCAAAAACTTCCAAGAAAAGTATAAATTAGTCATGGACCATAGAAGAGCACAAAAAGGACTTTGAAGATCAAGTAAGAGAAGTAGAGGAAAAATTGGAAAGAAAAATGAGAGTGATGCAAGACAATCATGAAAAATGGGTCAACAGCTTGCTAAAGGAGACCCAACAAATACTGAAGAAAATTGCATCTTAAAAATAGAATAACTCAAATAGCAAAAGAGGTCCAAAAAGTCAATGAGGAGAAAAATGCCTTATATAGCAAAATTGGCCAAGTGGAAAAAGAAGTCCAAAAGCTCACTGAAGAAAATAATCCCTTGAAAATTAGAATGGAACAGGTACAAGCTAATGACTGTATGAAAAATCAATAAAGTATAAAAAAAGAATTAAAAGAATGCAAAAAATAGAAGACAATGTGAAATGCCTCATTGGAAAAACACTGACCTGGAAAATAGATCCAGGAGAGATAATTTAAAAATTTTTGGACTACCTGAAAGCCATGATCAAAAGAAGAGTCTAGACATCACCTTTCAAGAAATTATTAAGGAAAACTCTCCTGATATTCTAGAACAATGAGGGTGAAATAGAAATTGAGGGAAACCACTGATCACTTCTTGAAGGAAATCCCAAGGGGAAAAGTCCTAGGAATATTTAGCCAAATTCTACAGTTTCCAGGTCAAGGAGAATATTGCAAGCAGCCAGAAAAAAAATCTGAAAACACTGTGGAAACATAATCAGGAACTGTGGAAACATAATCAGGGTAACACAAGATCTAGCACCTTCTATATTAAGGGATAGGAGGGCTTGGAATATGATATTCATGAGATCAAAGGAGCCAGGATTAAAACCAAGAATCACCTACCCAGCAAAACTAAATATAATAATTCAAGGGGGAAAATGGATTTTCAATGAAATAGAGAACTTTCAAGCATTCTTGATGAAAAGATCAGAGCTGAATAGAAAATTTGACTGTCAAATACAAGAATCAGGAGAAGTATGAAAAAGTAAACAGGAAAGAGAAATCATAAGGGACTAATTAAAATTTCACTGTTTACATTCCTATGTGGAAAGATGATATTTGTAACGTATGAGACCTTTCTCAGTATTAGGGTAGTTGGAGAGAATATAGATAGACCCATAGATACACACACTCACACAAATACACATATATACACACATACCCACCCATATATACGTATATATAATATATATAAATACACATATATACACATATGCACACACATACATACATATATAACTCTACATACATACATATATATGTAGTATCTAAAAGTAAAATTAAGGGGAGAGAGGGACATATTGGGAGGAGAAAGAAAGAGATAAAATGGAGTAAATAATCTCACATAGAAGTGAGAAAAAGCTTTCACAATGGAAGGGAAGAGGGGGAGGTGAGAGGGAATGAGTGAACCTTACTCTCACTTCATTTTTCTTAAGGAGAGAACAACACAGACACTCAATTGAGCGTGAAAATCTATATTACCCTGCAGGAAAGTGGGGTTGGGGGGGAGGGAGTAAGGGGAAATGAATGATAGAAGGGAGGGCAAAAGGAATGAGGGAATAATCAGAAGCAAACACTTTTGAGGAGGCACAGGGGCGAAGGAGAAAATGAAATAAATGGAGGGGTAGGACAGGATGGAGGGATATAGTGTTAGTCTTTCACAACATGAGTATTATAGAAGTGTTTTGCGTAACTACACATATATAACATATTGAATTGCTTGCCTTCTCAATGAGCATGGGTGGGGAGGGAACAAGGGAGAGAATTTGGAACCAAAAGTTTTAAAAAGAAATGATAAAAATTGTTTCACATGTAAATGGGAAATGATTTATGGGCAAAGAGGTATAGAAATCTATCCTGCCCTACAGGAATATGATGGGAAAGGGGTTAGGAAGTGAGTGATAGAGGGAGGGCAGACTGGGAGAAGGGGTAATCAGAATGCATGTCAATTTTGGGGGGAGAAAGGGAGATGGGGAGAAAATTTGCAACTCAAAATCTTGTGGAAATGAATGTTGTAGACTAAAATATATTAATTAAAATTTTTAAAAAATCTATGTTTTAAATGGATAGCCTTCTCTGATCTTTTCTTTGGTTACATTAATAAACTACTATTACTTCTTTTATTGTTGCCACTTTTTTTCAGCTGAAATATGAGGCTTAGAGAACTTGTATGTATAGGAACATTTACTTATATCTACTAATCATGAGTCACTCTTTATCAATTATAAAAACTAGTCTCTAGGTTATACAGTAATACCAAAACACTAGAGACTAAACCTGAGTAATTGGTAGACATTAAATAACTAGTAAATTCATTAACAACATAAATAATCTTATAAAATATTCCCCAAAGCTAGTTATTTAATGAAAATTAAGTTTATGCTTCTCAGATCCCATGTTCGTTGTATTAAGTTTCTCTCTATCATTAGAGATGGGGAATGGGGTGAAATCTTTTTTATTAATGAAAAGTAGGAAAATGATTTTTTTTTATCACAGAGAAATATCTTGTTGTATTGGGCAGAAGGCTAATCTTGAAAAAGGAAGAATAATTTACCTTGCCTACACCATTCCATCTCAAACTCCAGGCACCCTTTGTGGCTGCCTACAGCTCCACAGGTCTTGCTTTGTCCCAACCAGGTATCCTCTAAGGCGCTTCCCTTTTCACCACACTGAGTTACACAACACCAAGGGAAAACGCCATCTAAAGTTATATTCCTGTGGACAAATGTAATCTACCTCAATAATTAACACACTTTGACCAGATTATATACACTTTAGCCTGGTGATTCTGAACCCCCAATTACCATTGTTCAAATCCACTCACAATCCACCAGCAATGCTTATTTCATTCCTATGTCTTGTAATCCAACTCCCCAAACAGCCACTCTAAAGTTTCTAGATTTTGTGTTGAAACTTTTCCCTCCCCCTTTCTCATTCCTTTTTTTTTCTTGAAATTCCTGAGACCTGGATTCTTCCTGATGGCACAAATTCCTTGGCTACTTTTATTTATTGATTTATTTGTTTGTTTGTTTGTTTATTTATTAAATTTTTAATTTTAGGTTACAAATTTTCTCCCCTTTTTTCCCCCTACCCCCCCAGACCCAAGTTTTCTAATTGCCCCTGTGACCTATCTGCTCTCTCTTCTATCCTCCCTCCCTGCCCTTGTCTCCGTCTTCTCTTTTGTCCTGTAAGGCCGGATAGCTTTCTTGACCCCTTAACCTGTGTTTCTTGTTACCCAGTGGTAAGAACATTACATTTGGTCCTAACACTTTGAGTTCCAACTTCTTTAGCTCCCTCCCTCTCTACCCCTTCCCCTTGGAAGACAGGCAGTTCAATATAGGCCATATCTGTTTAGTTTTGCACATGATTTCCATACTAGTTGTGTTGTGTAAGACTAACTATATTTCCCTCCATCCTGTCCTGTCCCCCATTACTTCTATTTTCTTATGGTCCTTTCCCTCCCCATGAGTGTCGACCTCGTATTGCATTCTCCTCCCCATGCCCTCCCCTCTATCCTCCCCCCCTTCCTGCTTGTGCCCCTGTCCCCCACTCTCCTGTATTATGAGATAGGTTTTCCTATCAGAATGAGTGTGCATTATATTCTTTCCTTTAGTGGAATGTAATGAGAGTAGATCTCATGTTTTTCTCTTGCCTCCCCTCTTTATCCCACCACTAATAAGTCTTTTCCTTGCCTCTTTTATGAGAGATAATTTGCCCCATATAACTTCTCCCTTTCTCCTCCCAATATTTCTCTCTCACTGCTTGATTTCATTTTTTTTTTTTAGTATATGATCCCATCCTCTTCAATTCACTCTGTGCACTCTGTCTCTATGTATGTGTACGTGTGTGCATGTGTGTGTGTGTGTACTCCCACCCAGTGCTCAGATACTGAAATGTTTCAAGAGTTATAAATATTGTCTTTCCATGTAGGAATGTAAACAGTTCAACTTTAGTAAATCCCTTATGATTTCTCTCCGCTGTTCGCCTTCCTATGGTTCTCTTCATTCTTGTGTTAGAAAGTCAAATTTTCTTTCCAGCTCTGGTCTTTTCATCAGGAAAATTTGAAAGTCTTCTATTTCGTTGAAGGACCATTTTTTCTCCTGAAGTATTATACTCAGTTTTGCTGGGTATGTGATTCTTGGCTTCAGTCCTAGTTCCTTTGACTTCTGGAATATCCTATTCCATTCCCTTCTATCCCTCAATGTAGAAGGTTCCAGATGCTGTACTATCCTGATTGTATTTCCACAATATTTGAATTGTTTCTTTCTAGCTGCTTGCAATATCTTCTCCTTCACCTGGGAACTCTGGAATTTGGCCACAATGCTCCTAGGAGTTTCTCTTTTTGGATCTCTTTCATGCGGTGTTCTGCGGATTGCTTGAATATTTATTTTGCCTTCTGGTTCTAGAATCTCAGGGCAGTTTTCCTTGATAATTTCGTGGAGGATGATGTCTAGGCTCTTCTTTTGATCATGGTTTTCAGGTAGACCCAGAATTTTTACATTGTCTCTCCTGATTCTATTTTCCAAGTCAGTTGCTTTTCCAATAAGATATTTCACATTATCTTCCATTTTTCGAATCTGCACGGTATGTTCTGAGATATCTGTCTTTCTCGAAAAGTCCAAAACTTCCATCTGTACCATTCCAGATTTGAGAGATCTATTTTCTTCAGTAAGCTTTTGAATCTCCTTTTCCATTTGGTTAATTCTGCTTTTGAAAGCATTCTTCTCCTCATTGGCCCCTTGCACCTCCCTTGCCAGCTGAGTTAGGCTAGTTCTCAAGGTGCCAATTTCTTCAAGATTTTTTTGGTTCTCCTTTAGCAGGAAGCTGATCTGTTTTTCATGCTTCTCCCTTATCCCTCTCATTTCCCTTCCCAGTCTTTCCTCCACCTCTCTAACTTGATTTTCAAAATTCCTCTTGAGCTCTTCCATGGCCCAAGCCCATTGGGTGGGCTGGGACACAGAGTCCTCGATTTCTGTGTCTTTGCCTGATGGCAAGCCTTGTTCCTCCCCATCAGAAAGGAAGGGAGGAAGTGATTTTTCTCCCATAAAGTATGCTTCAATAGTTTTATTTCTTTTCCCTTTTCTTGGCATTGTCTCCCCCTAGTGACCTGACCTCTGAATGTTCTCCTCACACCCACCTTGCCTCCTGGTCCTCCCAGCCAGCGTTTGGGGACTGAGATTCAAATGCTGCTTCCCGCCTTAGGATTTTTGGCGGGAGCAGGGCTGTTATTCAGTGTTAAATTAGGCTCAGGTGCTGAGGTCAGGGGCAGGGTCACCTCTCTGGCTCAATTCCCTCAGGAGGTTTATACACAGACCTTCCACAATGG
Organism: Notamacropus eugenii; assembly: GCF_028372415.1. Classification (NCBI taxonomy): domain Eukaryota; kingdom Metazoa; phylum Chordata; class Mammalia; order Diprotodontia; family Macropodidae; genus Notamacropus; species Notamacropus eugenii. The sequence continues at coordinate 376,277,168 of NC_092875.1, forward strand.
ATACAGGCTCCCGCTCGTTTGGGGAGCCCCCATCCGCAGCCGCCTCTCAGCCCCCACCTCCCGGGGGGGGGGCCGAGCTATGGGGGCACCACGCTCTCCTCTCAACCTGCCAAAGAGACTTTCTCACCTACCCCCGTCAGTCACCTGTTGGTGGGGGGCCCGTGCAGCTGCTGAAGATCCCACCTCCGGATCCCTCTCAGAACTTTGTCTCTTGGAGCCACGGCCACCGTCGCCGCTGCAGATCTGGGCTGGGCACCGTGTCTGCAGCGCAACGGACCTTTTGCGAGAGGTTTGCAGGTCCCTCTGTGGGTGGGGGGACCCACGTGGCCACTGGATCTCTTTCCCACGGTGTCGCTGCCGCGGCAGGGCTGCTCTCCTCTTCCCGCCCTGGCGCCCAGTCCCCAGTGCGAAGGTCCCCCCGCAAGAGGTTTGCAGGTCTCTCCGGAACAGATATCTCCCTCGCTCCAATATTCCGTGGTCTCTGGGTGCAGAATTCGCCCTGGGTTAGTCCCCTCTGCCGTTCTGTGGTTTGTGTGTTTGGAGCTATGTGTATGTGCATCTTTCTACTTCGCCATCTTGGCTCCACCTCTCCCTTGGCTACTTTTAAAGTGATGGTGCATTCATTCATACCCCACAATGGGTATTGCAGTTAGAGGCACTTAGATTACTTCTTACTTATTATTGCCACTTCCTGGATCTCCCTCCACCACCATCACTCAAGGATCCTCTTCTCCTTTGAAGCTCATTAACAATCCATATTTATTATACACTGAAGATTTTGGTAGCTTCTGTTTATAGACCTCTAGGACACTATTATTCCTTCCATAATGTGTTGAATGTCTGGCTCAGTCTATTTTTTTTCCTAATTCTTCCTTTATACTAACAGAGTTCGATATATGTACGGATATTTCCTCAAACACTCTAATTTCCAAATTCCTCATTTATTTCTCATTGCCTGTTCTCTTCTACCTTATCACAGCTATATACAGAATTGATCATAATGTTGATCTTTCCATCATCCATATAAGTCAGATATATTTTCATAAATTCTAAAAATCCTTTACAGGATTATAAGTTTCTGCCATTTTATTTTTTCCCCTGCCTTGAAGATTCAAACCCTTTTCTCCAACCTCATTATTATCTGCAATCCCTCCACCACTCAGTTCTTTCCCAGGACAATGATCCTGCACTGACTATGTTTTTTCTATTACCTATCTTGATTCCTTGTTGAACCATTTAAACTTTACACTGTTGTTTTTTTTTTTCTTTTGAGTTTTTTATCTATTTATCTTACTGTCCTTTCAAGTCCTAACCATACATAGCAATCCAAGAATTTCAGTATCCAATGCTTTCCTTTCTACTCATGTGCTGATGAACAAAGGTTGAGAAAAATCACAAAACCATTTTGACTACATCCACTACAGATTTATATTATATAATTCCAACAGGGCACTTACTGTTGCTAGGCAATCTTTCTATATCTCCCCTATCATCTCACTCTCCACCACAGGTTTTCCAGTTTTCCATCCTTTTGTATTACCAAGGCAATATTCATAGCACTGGTGGTGATTATGAATATTCCTTCATAGTTCTCAATCACAAAATATAAAAGACATATAGAAGGCAGAAGAAAAACATTTATTTAGTCACCAGAAAGCCAAATCCCAGAACCAGAAAGCAAAATTTGTCATGGTGACCTAGAAGTCACCTGATTTAGGGCTAGAGTTGGAGTGCATTTAGGGTTAGGGTTAGGGTTGGTAAATATGATCACCACGGGGAGCAAAGTCATTTCCAAGCCTCCTCCAACCCCGCTAGGGCCTCCTCACAAACACTCATGAGCCTGAGCCTTGCCACCTTTGCCTGCCTGCTTCCATCCTCTATCCTCTGCATTGACCACTCTCATTCACTTCCTCCAGGTTCTGCTCCATTCTTCTTGTTCAGAAGCTCCTCCTACCCCATGTGACTTAGGCTTCCAGGTGATTTAAGCAGATCATATGGGCCTATTAATGAATGAGAAAGATCTTTTCATTTAAATTACTATTGCATTCGGGCCTAAGATCTTTCATATTCATTACATAGGTCTGTGGGGCAACTGGTATTAACAGAAATTAACAAGGATAACAGAAAATACAGATACAAACAGTATCTTTGGTGATTGGTGTCAATAGAACTTTACAACAGTGTAATGGGATCCTATAAAATGAGCACATGAAACAATATTTTAGGGTAGTTCTTGAACAAATCACCCCATCATTCCCCCCTCAAAAAATGGGGCCCAAAATTTTGGGGTAAAGGGTGAAGTTCTCTTCTTTCATAAATACTTCATGCTGAGGTTGGACATAGAGCTGTCCCTGCTCAAGAGGTCCCATTTGAGAGATCAGTTCTTTAGCTAGTATCTGGAGTTTGGTCAACTTCAGGTCCAGAGATGACACATCACTATCATAGAAAGGGGGTGACATCCAGCTTAAGTGTTCAGGTATCTGCAGGTGGAGGGTACTAACCCTAAAGAAAATAAATCTAGCAGATAAATTTAACAGTCAAAAAGCCAAAAAGAAACAGGGAAACAATAACCAGAAGCAGGGTAGATATAGGGTCAGCTGTGGTTCTGGAGTTCATAAAACCACTATCACAGCCTCATTCATGGCAGAATATGCGAGTTAAGGGTACAATTTGGTAATCATCCTTTCCTGAATAAACAACAGTTACAGTATTATCTTTCCCATATGCTATAATTTCCAAAGTCATCTGGCTTCTGTTTTACTCATCCTTTAGCTCCCAATTTTATTCTATCAGTAGAACCTAATCTTTCAGTTCCTCTGCTAGTTATTTCAGAAGGAGGATCAGTTTTCCCAAACGGTCATATTCCACAAGGAATAGTAATTGCTTGAACTATTCTATCATTTTTACAAAACTGTATAGGTTCATCACCTAAATTTTGGATTGTCCCAGTAATTTCTCCTTGATCATTAGAATCTATCACTCCAACCAACACATGTTTTCCTCAAACTGCTAATCCTGATTTAGGTAATATTCATCCAAAATGATTCTCAGGGATTCTCATACATGTTCAAGCTGAGATTGGTATTTCTTTCCTATCCAACCAAAAGTCTTCTAAACAATGTAAATCATATCCTGCCAAACCAGTTTTCCCTTGATATGGTGCTACGACATCTGGATTCACAGTCTAATACTCAACATTTGGGATCTTATGTGTTTTTTGTTTTCTAATTTGCAGATTTGGGGTCATCATTCTAGCTAGAGGTGTACTTCTTCCCAATGGTCTATTATTCAAATTATGTAAAGCAATGAACAAATTATCTTTCCAATATTGATAAGAATTGATAAAACTTAACTTCTTAAACTCTTCCTTCAATAATCCATTCATTCTTTTAATTAATCCAGATGCTTGTGTATAATATGGAAAATGATATATCCATTCTATGTTTTTATTAATACACAATATCTCTTCATTTCATTACCTTTGAAATGTGACCCATTTTCACTTCGGATCAGCATTGGCATTCCATAATATAGACTAATGATATCTAAAGTTTGACGGGTCTTTCTGGGTTTCATTCTTATAGGGACAAACCATTCGTACACCTGAATAGGTGTCAACATAAGTACATATAAATTTACATCCTTTATCTTGGGGTAGGGGTCTGATATAATCTACGTGCCAGATTTTGGCTGGTACTTTTCCCTTTGCTATTCTCCAGTTACTATCCAAGGAACAGTTTGTTCCTTTTCCAACTGACATGTATAACATTCTTTGGTTACTTGTTTCAAAAAATGAATGAGAAATAATAATACCTCCATCTTATGCCCACTGGTGTGTGGCCTGGACCTCTAAATAGTTGGCCATTTGATGGAACCATTTTGCTAGTACCTGAGCATTAGCTGATGTTGGAGTAGGGATAATATGTTGAGTAGCAATCTTTGCTAGTTGATCAGCATGTGCATTGTACTCACGTTCTGGAGTGGTGAGGGCCACGTGAGCATATACATGAAAAACTGACAAACTAGTAACCAAAGATATGTCCCATATATCTTCCCATAATTCTCTGCCCCAGACTTGTTTGCCATGAATTTCTCAATTTGGATTTTTCCACATGGGCATCCATGTAGCTAACCCTTTAGCTACCACCTACAAAGAAGTGAATATATGACCCTATCCTCTTGGTCTTGTTTTGATAGCTTGGGGTACTGCCATGAATTCAACATACTGACTACTTCCACATATCCCAGTACTTTCCAAAGTCTGCCTAGTACATGGGTTATAGGATACCACTTTCCAATGTCTTTTGTAGCTCAAATATTGTGCTGTCCCAATAGTAAACCATGCATGTCTTTTTTGTTCTTCAGTTAATTAATCATATTCCTCATTCCATTTTAACAAGAACTAACATCTAACATCTAACTAACTAACATCTGTTGCTTTGGTTCAGAGTGTATATCGTTTCCTTCAGTATCTATGTTTGCCATAGATTCATGTAAAGCAGAAACTCCAGTTTTGCCTGTTTTAGATCTATTTTGAATATACCATTTTCTTTTAATTATACTAGCTTCCTGTGCATGTCCAATTGTATGGGAAGCTGGGGTACTCATTACCCAGGTCATAATTGAAATTCCAGGCCTAAAGTGAGCTGGTCATTCTCTACCAAAGCCCAATATGCAGCCAACAACTGTTTTTCAAAAAGGGTAAATTGAGCACCAGGTGAAAGGAGTTTTCTATACCAAAACCCGAAGGGTACATTTAGGCTTTGTTGTTTTTGCCATAAACTCCAGTTTGCTTATTTATCCACTACACTCACTTGTAATTCCATCAGAGCACTTTGCATAGGCCATAAATCTAGGGTCAATTATATAGCAGCCTTAGATCCTTCAAAAGCTTTACTCTGCTCAAGTCCCCAATCAAATTCACATTTTTTCCTAGTAATTTTTATAAGGTTTTCAAAATTTGTCCTAGATGTGGTATGTGATGTCACTAATATCCAAATAATCATATAAACTTTTGGGCCTATTTCTTATTGGTGGGGAAAGGAAAATCCTGAATATTTTTTCTGACTTGTGGGAGAATCTCTCACAGGTTCTGAGTCTATTGCACACCCCAAAACTTTATGGTTTGAGCTGGCCCTTGAATATTTGTAGGGTTACTCTCCCACCATTTGTCTTCCATATGCTCAATTAAAACTGTCAAACTCTTCTCCACTTCTTCTACAGTTTTCCCCTGTATCACAATATCATCTACATAGTGGATAAGCTATAAACCAGGTAGATCTAATTTATCCAAATGTTTAACCAAAATCCTATGACAAATAGTGGGGCTATGTAGATATCCTTGGCACAAGCATATAAAAGTATATTGTTGTCCCTGCCAAGTGAAAGCAAATTGGATCCACTGTTTTGAGTCTATTGGGATAGTAAAGAAAGCATTGGCTAAATCAATAACTGTGTACCAAGTCCCATCATATTTCTGAATCTTTTCTATTAAGTTGATGGTAACTGGAACAGCAGAATACAAAGGAAGAGTGACTTTATTCAATTGTCTATAATTCACTGTCATGCTCCATGTCTCATCTTACTTTCATACTGGTCAGACAAGATTATTCCCTCAAGTGGTTGTAGGGACTAACACTCCAGTCTCAACATATTCCTTTATAGTATTGTTCATCTCATCTTGTCTACCTGGCACACCATACTGCTTTAAAGTAATCACTTCAGAAGGTTCAGGTAAAGTAATTGGGTCAATTTTTATTTTACCCACTAAGATTGTATTAATTTCTATCTTCCTTACTGAAAACTGGTATCTCCCCTCAGGTAAATTTAAAGCCATACCTCTCAATGTATCTATTCCACTGACATATTCAGGAATGGGTAGAATTACCACAGTATATTCTTTCTTAGGTAATTGTCCAATTTTCATCATTAGGCTGACTTGTCTGGCTGATATTTCAGCCCCTCTCAGTCTTGTGATGGTGAGAGGAGTTTCATATTTAAATCTATCAGGGTTTCCATATATAAGGAACACAGTATCTATTAACACCCTAGTTACAGTGTTTGATCCATTTGTCCAATATACAGTGAAGCTATTATGGGGTCTATAATCCCATCTGTGTATTTCTTTAATCTGAGATGGGGCTTGGTCAACTTCTTATTCTCCTTGAAGGTGTGACAGACTTGGATACAAGGGTTCAGGAGGATTTATAGGGGCAGTTCATACTTCTCTATTTTGTCTAGTATCAACTCCCCTTTCTCAGTATATTCTGTATAGTTCATTAGTTGGAATACCATCTATGCTTCTACAACCAATCCCTCCTCTCAACAGAGCAGTAAACAATCCTCTCCTTGTCAATTTATTCTGATTTTGAATTCTCTGGCTATTCACTCTTCTCTCTCTAGGAATTTCATTTTTTCACCAGTCCCCCAAGTCATTTAACTGTGAAAACTTGTCCAGCACCTCTGAAAGAGGGTGCCCTATTTCCTGAATTATTAGAGTCAAAATTAAATGCTTGTAAGTAGCAGGAGCTGTCTTGACTATTATATTCTTATGGTAAATTGCAAAGGGAGCATCACAGTATGAATCTGTATTTCTGATTCTTATGGCTGTCTTCATTACCTCCTTCTTTAACTTTCTTATACAGTCCCTACATGAAAACCAGGATCTGTCTCTACTAGGCCACACAGAGTCAGTAGGATACTACCTACTGCAGCATTCTGCAGGCAAAGCTAACAGATGAGTTGTATTGTTACCTCCTTGCATATTGTAATCTCTAAACGCTTGCTGAACAAAAGGATTCTAGTACCTATAAATTTCAAACAGTCCACACTATCTATAGATGTTCCTGCAGCTCCTTCATCACTGATTCTCACCATCCAAGATATTAATGATCCTCCCATCCTTTTGGTGAGTGGACTCAAAATTTCAGCTACTTCCTGCTGAGTAAAATCCTCAATTATTTCCCTAAGCACTTTGTTACCTCCTTGGTTCTCCTGTTTCTGCCTCATTATTGACATCCTTCTGCCTAAGAAACTTTATTTTCTTCCTCTGACTTCCTTATGCTTTCCTCTTATACTGTCTTCTGGAAGTCCCCAATATGGCAATCAGTTTCTTCCTCTAAATCCTTTCTGTCTCCAAATAGAGATTTCATACCCTTCTATCCTGTTTATTATGCCAAATGTATCACCAAGGCAATGTTTACAACTCTGGTGGTGACTATGAATGTGTCAGTGTAGTTCTCAATCACAAAGTATAACACACTCTCTATATAGAAGGCAGAAGAAAAATAGTTATTTAGATACCAGGAAGCCAAATCCCAGAACCAGAAAGCCAACTCTGCCATGGTGACCAAGAAGTCAATAAATATGATCACTGCAGGGAGCAAAGTCATTCCCAAGCCTTCCCCCTTTGCCAAGGTCTCCTCAGAAGCAAACATTCATGAGCCCGAGCCTTGCTATGCCTGCATGCCTGCATCCTCTCTCCTCTGCCCTGACCATGCTCACTCACTTCCTCCTGGTTCTGCTTCACACTTCCTGTTCTGCCTGTTCAGCAAGCTCCTCCCACCACATGTGACTTAGGCTTTCAGGTGATTTAAGCAGATCATATGGGTTTATTAATGAAGGAGAAACATCTTTCCATTTAAATTATTATTATTTAAATTAATATTATTAAATTATTATTCTTCAAGCCTTTCCAAACTCTCCTACCTCCACTTTCTAAGCCAAGAAGCATGTTTAATATTTTACTGAAAAAATTGATCACTTTCTCAGAGTACTCTCCCTTCTTTCCTCATCTTACATTACTCAGTAGGTTTTAAATGCTTTCTTTTATTTCAACTGCTTACATGAAAAGCTATCCCTTTTTTATAAGGCAAATTGATACCTTTGAACAAGCAAATGATCCTATTCCATCCTCTTATCCAGCATTTTGCCCCTTCTGGCTTCCCCTCTATCTCACTAATCTTCAATTTCTCCCTCTCTACTGGTAGATTCTCTATTGCCTACAAATATTCTCATATTTCTCCCATCCTTAAAACCCTCCCACTCCATCCCTACAGTCTGCTACCCTATATCTTTCCTCCATTTTGCCACTAAACTAATTGAGATTACAATTGGTGCCTCAACTTCTTTACTCTCGTTCTCTTCTTAACTCTTTGCAGTTTACCTTCTGACCTCATCATTCACTTGTCATCACTTTCTCCAAAGTTAAAAATGATCTCCAAATTGACAATTGCAATAACGTTTTTCTCAATCCTCATTCTTCTTCACTTCTTTGCAGCCTTTTACAATGTTGATTATTCTCTTCTCTTTGATACTCCATTTTCTCTGACACCGTTCTCTCCTGGTTCTTCTCCCATTTGCCTGACCTCTCCTCTGTATTCTTTGCTGATTCTTCATCCATGTCATGCCTATTAACAGTAGACATTTCACAAGGCTCTATTATCATTCTTTCTTCTATCTTATTTCACTTGCTCATCTCTTTAGTTGCCATGGTGTCAATAATCATCTCTGTGCAGATGACTCTTAGATTTACTTGATCCTGGACCCATTTGTCCAATTTTATCCTCTTTTCTAAACTTCAGGCTCATATCTTTCATTGTCTATTGGGCATATTTAATGAAATGTCCTGTTGACATCTTTAATGCAACATAGTCAAAACTGAACTCGTTATCTTTTCTCTCAAACCATAACTTCTTCCTAACTTTCCTATTACTGTTGAGGGTACCACCATACTACCAGTCACTCAGACTCACAAACTAGATATTATTGTAGACTCCTTGGTCTCTCCTACCACTCCAATCAGTTGTCAAGTCTCTTTAAATCTACCTTAGTAACTTATGATATATACTTCCTCATCTCTCCTCTAGCAGGGTTCCCACTCTAGTTCAGGCTCATATCTTCTCACACTTGTCCTAGAGCTGTAGTCTGTTGGTTGGTATCCTTTCCTCATTTCTCACCACTCCAGTCCATTTCTCTCTCAGCTATCAAACTGATCTCTCTAAAGTATAAATCTGACCATGTCACTGCCCTATTTAATTAACTCCAATGGCTCATTATTACCTCCAAGAAAAAAAATATAACATCCTTTGTTTGACTTATAAATCTTATCATAATCTGGTCACATCCCACCTGTCTAGATTTCTTCTCTTTTATTCCTGTCTAACCAATGCAGTGATACTCCCATCTTTGCTGTTCTTCAAAAAAGACACTCCATCTCCTGACTCCTTAAAATTTTCACTCAGTATCCATTATGTCTTGAATGATCTCCCTCTTCATCTCTTTGTCTTTATCCTCTGGCTTCCTTTAAGTTTCATCTAAAGTTTTACCTTCTGCAAGAAGCTTTTCCCAGTTCTCCATAATGGAGTGTTCCATTCCTGACTCTCTGGAATTAATTATTTTTCAAAAATGCCCCTTATGTAGATACTCTCCTCTTCCTATGCTTTTTTAGCTTCCTATTATGTCTTGATCCTTCTTTTGGAAGGTAAGTTCCTTGAGGACAGGGACAGTCTTTTGGTTTGTACTTATATTACCAAGTATTAGCACAGTGACTGGCATGTAGTAAATGTTTAATAAATACTTATTGAGAGGTGGAGCCAAGATGGCGGAGTGAAAGCAACGACTCACCTAAGCTCCTGGAAAAACTCCTTTGGATATCTCTGGGGGGAGAGTCTGACCAGACTTTGGAGGTGTAGAATCCAGTGGGAGACGGACTTTGACAGATTCGGAGCCCAGGCTGGACTGGAAGGTCCACGGGAGGGATCTGTTCTGCGGGGGTAAGACCCCGGCGCACAGCGCAGCGCGGTCTGCGCGGCAGGGCGGAGGCGACCCGAGGGGCCCGAGAGTGGCGGGCGAGACCAGCGGAGCAGGAGATAAGCCAGGCCGAGCCAACGATATCAGCGCAACAGCCTTTGAAATCTTCAGCCTAAAGACGGGACTTCAGTGGGTCACTACTTGAACATCCAGGAGCTGGGATGCTGGAGTGATCAGTAAGTGCTCTCCCCTCCCCCCCCCCCGATGACCGTGAGGGAACCATAAAATTCTTCCCCAGATTAATCCTGGATCAGTGGGAACAGCAGAAGGGGACGGGTGGTCTCATAACACCAGAGGCTGGAAAAGTGGCAAAGGGGGATTCTTCCCACCGTGGTGGAGGCTATCTGGAGGGACAGACGACCCAGGGCAGAGAAAATTCGCACTGAGACCCAAGCAAGCCTCAGCCCGGGAGACGAGCCCCAGGAGGGGCGGGAACAGGCATTAGCCTCTAGGCGTGCCCCAGCCCTCCAGGGGAAAGGGAAGACAATAGGGAAGCTGGGATCACCATCCCCGGACCTTGCCTTTGCCTCAGGCCAGCTATCCTGAGGATAAAATGAGATAATAATGTATGTAAAGTGCTCTATTCCTGTCAGCTGTTATTGTAAGTACAAAAACACAATCTAGAGTCAAATATAAATGACTTTTTTATCCTCTTCCTTTCTGGATTATCCATGCCTCTGCTCCCAGTCAGGCAATCAGAAATTCAGCCAATCAAAACTAACCGGAGGTGCCTGGAGTCTAGACCAGACCACACCTCCCACACACCTATCAAGCTAACCCCAGGGTTGATCTGGGAAACAACAACAACAACAACAACAACAACAACAACAACAACAACAACAACAAAAAGCCTGCTTTTAGCCTAGACAAACATCAACTCAACTTAAAAGATCTGTATCTTCTGACTGAAAGAACCAAAAGCTACAACACTCAGCCAACATCATGAATCGGAAAAAGCAGACGAAAAGTGAAAAAACCATAGAATCTTTCTATGGGGATAAGGACCAAAACACAAACACCAAAGAGGTCAGAGCTGAGACTGTACTTCCATCTGAAACCTCAGATGGGACTATGAATTTCTCGCAAGCACAACTAGATTACCTGGAACGTCTGAAGAAGGATATAAAAGAAAAACTGGCCAATGATTTTAAAACTATAAAAAAAGAATTCACTGATGAGAACATCAATCTGAAAAAGAAAATTGAAGAAATGGAAAAGGAAGTTCAAAAATTAACTGGAGAGAATAATTCCCTAAAAGGAAGAGTTAATCAAACGGAAAAGGAAACTCAAAACCTAATAGGGAAAATTGATCAGATGGAAAAGGAAACCCAAAACCTAACTGGGAAAATTGGTCGAATGGAAAAAGAAGTACAAAAATTAAATGGAGAAAATAGCTCCTTAAAGGGAAAAATTGGCCAGATGGAAAAGGAGATGCGAAAGCTAACTGAAGAAAACAATACGATCAAGATTAGAATTGGGCAAGTAGAAACTAATGACTCAATGAGGCAACAAGAATCAGTCAAACAAAATCTAAAGAATGAAAAGATAGAAGAAAATCTAAAATATTTAATTGGAAAAACAACTGACCTGGAAAATAGATCCAGGAGAGAAAATCTAAGAATTATTGGCCTGCCAGAAACCCATGATGAAGAAAAGAGTCTGGACAATATCTTCCAGGAAATCATCAAGGAAAACTGCCCAGAAGTACTAGACTCAGAGGGCAAAATAGTCATCGAAAGAATCCACCGTTCCCCACCGGAAAGGGATCCCAAACTCAAAACCCCAAGAAATATAGTTGCCAAATTCCAGAGCTATCAAGTGAAGGAGAAAATACTACAAGCAGCCAGAAAGAAACAATTTAAATATCAAGGTCACACAGTCAGGATCACACAGGACCTTGCAGCTTCTACATTAAAAGATCGAAAGAATTGGAACCCAATATTCCGTAAGGCAAAGGAGTTGGGACTCCAACCGAGGATCAACTACCCAGCAAAGTTCAGCATAACATTTCAGGCAAGGAGAAAGTCATTCAACGAAATAAGGGATTTCCAGAGCTTCCTGACCAAAACACCAGAACTCAATAGACAATTTGATCTTCAAATGCAGGTCTCCAGAGAATCATAAAAAGGTAAACAGAGGGGAAAAACCAAAAACAAAAACTTGCAACTCAATTAGGGCAATCTGTTTACCTCCCTATAAGGGAAGATGATACCTGTTAATCTTGAGAACTGTGCAGCTATTATGATAAAAGGGATATATGTAGAGGGAACGGGCATAAAATAAATGATGTCATGTCAAAAATATGATTTAAGTATGAGAAGGGAATGTAATAGGAGGTGTGGAAAGGGGGAAGCAGAAAATGGCAAATTATATCACAGGAAGAAGTACAAAACTATAGTAGAGGGAAGGAGGGGAGGGAGATGAACATTGTTTGAGAGGTACTCTCATCTGATTTGTTCAAAGGAGGGAACAATAATCTTAAGCAGATAATCCTAACTAGCTCTATAGGTAGTAGGAGGGGAAGGGGGAAGAAAGGGGAGGGTGGCTAAAAGGGAGGAAAGAAGCAATAAGAGTAAAGGGGACTAAAAGGGAGGGGGGCTAAAAGAAGGAGGGGAAGGCTGCAGGAGGAGGGGGAGAAAAGTGAATACTATTGAGGAGGGGAAGGGAGACAGGAGAGTTAAAAGCACAAATGGTGGGAAAGAGGGTGGAGGGAAATACACAGATTGTAATCATAACTGTGAATGTGAATGGGATGAACTCTCCCATAAAACGGAGACGGATAGCAGAATGGATTAAAAGCCATAATCCAACAATATGCTGCTTACAAGAAACACATTTGAAATGGGGGGATACACATAGGATAAAGGTCAAAGGATGGAGCAGAATATATTGTGCCTCAGCTCATGTAAGAAAGGCAGGAGTAGCAATCCTAATCTCAGACAAAGCAAAAGCAGAAATAGATCTAATCAAAAGGGATAAGGATGGAAACTATATCCTACTAAAAGGCACCATAGACAATGAAGCAATATCATTACTAAACATGTATGCTCCAAGTGGTATAGCATCCAGATTCTTAGAGGAGAGGCTGGGGGAGCTGAAGGAAGAAATTGATAGCAAAACTATACTAGTGGGGGACCTCAACCTCCCCCTCTCTGAACTAGATAAATCCAACCTCAAAATAAACAAGAAAGAGGTTAAGGAGGTAAATAAAACTCTGGATAAGGTAGATATGATAGATCTTTGGAGAAAATTAAATGGGAATAGAAAGGAATATACCTTTTTCTCAGCGGTACATGGAACATTTACAAAAATTGACCATGTACTAGGACATAAAAATCTCACAATCCAGTGCAGAAAGGTAGAGATAATCAATGCATCCTTTTCAGATCATAATGCATTAAAAATTACATGTAATAAAAGGCCATGGAAAGAGAAACCAAAAATCAATTGGAAACTAAATAATCTAATTCTAAAGAAGGATTCGGTTAAAGAAGAAATCATAGAAACAATCAACAACTTCATTCAAGAGAATGACAATAGTGAGACAACATATCAAAACTTATGGGACACTGCAAAAGCAGTTATTAGGGGAAGTTTTATATCTCTGAATGCTTACATAAATAAAATAGAGAAAGAGGAGATCAATGACTTAGGCTTGCAGTTGAAAAAGCTAGAAAAAGAACAAATTGAAAATCCCCAAGTAAATACCAAATTAGAAATACTGAAAACCAAAGGAGAGATTAATAAAATTGAAATAAAGAAAACTATTGAATTAATAAATAAAACCAATAGTTGGTTTTATGAAAAAACTAATAAAATTGATAAACCTTGGGTTAATCTGATCAAAAAAAAGAAAGAAGAAAACCAAATTACTAACATTAAAAATGAAAGGGGTGAACTCACCTCCAATGAGGAGGAAATTAAAACAATAATTAGAAACTACTTTGCCCAACTTTATGCCCACAAATTCGACAATCTAAATGAGATGGATGAATATTTTAAAAAATACAAATTGCCCAGATTAACAGAAGAGGAAGTTGAATACTTAAACAACCCCATCTCAGAAAAAGAAATTGAACAAGCCATCAATGAACTCCCTAGGAAAAAATCTCCAGGGCCAGATGGATTCACAAGTGAATTCTATCAAACATTTAAAGAACAGTTAATTCCAATACTACATACACCATTCTTGAAAATTGGGGAAGAAGGAGTCCTCCCAAATTCTTTCTATGATACAAATATGGTTTTGATACCCAAACCAGGAAGAGACAAAACAGAGAAAGAAAATTATAGACCAATTTCCCTAATGAATATAGATGCAAAAATTTTAAATAAGATTTTAGCAAAACGAATACAGCATCTTATCCCGAGATTAATACATTATTATCAGGTAGGATTCATACCAGGACTACAGGGCTGGTTCAATATTAGGAAAACTATTAGCATTATCGATCACATCAACAACAAAGCTAACAAAAACCACATGATTATCTCAAGAGATGCAGAAAAAGCTTTTGACAAAATACAACATCCATTCCTACTAAAAACATTGGAGAACGTAGGAATAAAGGGAACTTTCCATAAAATAATAAGCAGTATCTATCTAAAACCTTCAGCAAGCATTATTTGCAATGGGGATAAGCTAGATGCATTCCCAATAAGATCAGGGGTGAAAAAAAGTTGTCCATTATCACCACTATTATTCAATATGGTACTAGAAATGTTAGCTGTAGCAATTAGACAAGATAAAGATATTCAAGGAATTAGAATAGCCAAAGAAGAAACTAAGTTATCACTCTTTGCAGATGATATGATGATTTACCTAGAGAATCCCAAAGATTCAAGTAAAAAATTACTTGAATTAATAAACAACTTTGGCAAAGTTGCAGGGTACAAAATAAACCCACACAAATCTTCTGCATTCCTATATATTAGCAACAAAGTTCAACAGCAAGAGATAGAAAGAGAAATCCCATTTAAAGTTAGGGTAGACAGTATAAAATACTTAGGAGTCTACCTGCCAAAACAAACCCAGGGACTATATGAACACAATTAGAAGACACTTTTTGCACAAATAAAGTCAGATTTAAGTAAGTGGAAAAACATTAGTTGCTCATGGGTAGGCCGTGCTAATATAATAAAAATGACAATTCTACCCAAATTAACATACTTATTTAGTGCCATACCAATTAAACTATCAGACAATTACTTTCTAGAGCTGGATAAAATAATATCAAAATTCATTTGGAAAAACAAAAGGTCCAGAATATCAAAGGAACTAATGAAAAGAAATGCCTGGGAAGGTGGCCTAGCGCTACCAGACCTTAAACTGTACTATAAAGCAGCAATTATCAAAACCACTTGCTATTGGCTAAGAAACAGAGAGGTAGACAAGTGGAATAGACTTGGCACTCAAGATGCAGTAGGCAAGGAATATAGCAACCTTCTGTTTGATAAACCCAAGGACCCCAGCTTCTGGGATAAGAACTCATTGTTTGATAAAAATTACTGGGAAAACTGGATAACAGTGTGGCGGAAATTAGGCATAGACCCATACCTGACACCGTACACAAGAATAAAGTCCAAATGGGTACATGATTTAGGTATAAAGATTGATACCATGAATAAACTGGAGAAGCAAGGAATAGTGTATTTATCAGATCTATGGAGAAGGGAAGAATTCTTTACTAAAGGAGAGATAGAATGCATTATGAAATGCAAAATGGATAACTTTGATTACATTAAACTGAGAAGTTTTTGCACAACCAAACCCAATGCAACCAAAATCCGGAGGGATGTAGTAAATTGGGAAAAAATTTTTACAGCTAAGCTCGGGGATAAAGGCCTCATTTCTAGAATATATAGAGAACTGACCCAAATGTATAATCATACAAGTCATTCCCCAATTGATAAATGGTCAAAGGATATGAACAGGCAATTTTTAGAGGAAGAAATTAAAGCTATCTATAATCATATGAAAAAATGTTCTAAATCACTATTGGTTAGAGAGATGCAAATCAAAACAACTCTGAGGTACCACATCACACCTATAAGATTGGCAAACATGACAGAACAAGAAAATGATAAATGCTGGAGAGGATGTGGGAGAGTTGGAACACTAATTCATTGTTGGTGGAGCTGTGAGCGCATCCAACCATTCTGGAGAGCAATTTGGAACTATGCCCAAAGGGCTACAAAAATGTGCATACCCTTTGACCCAGCAATATCTCTACTAGGACTATATCCCCAAGAGATCATAAAAATGGGAAAGGGTCCCACATGTACAAAAATATTTATAGCAGCACTCTATGTAGTTGCCAAAAACTGGAAGTCAGGGGGATGTCCATCAATTGGGGAATGGCTGAATAAATTATGGTATATGAATGTAATGGAGTACTATTGTGCCATAAGAAATGATGAACAAGAAGACTTCAGAGAGGCCTGGAAGGACTTATATGACCTGATGCTGAGTGAAAGGAGCAGAACCAGGAGAACTTTATGCACAGCAACAACCACAGTGTGTGAGAGTTTTTTCTGGTAGACTTAGATTTTTGTAATAACACAAGAACTTCTGAAAAAAAAAAAAATCCCAATGGTGGACCTCAAGGCAAAATGCCTTCCACACTCAGAGAGAGAAATATGGAAGTCACTCACATAATGTAGCAGATCATGTTTGTGTATGTGTATCTGTTTGTGTATCATGTTCTGATTTGTTATACGGATTCTTTCATTTATCTTAGTCTGACTACATAGCATGACTATAGTGAAAATATACTCAATAGGAAAGTATATGTAGAATCTATACAGAATTGTATGCGGTCGTGGGGAGGGAGGGAGGTAGTGGGGGGTGGGTGGGGAGGGATAAAATCGCAATTGTATGGCAGTGATTGTTAAACATTAAAAAAATAAAAAAAATAAAAAAAAAATAAAAAAAAATAAATACTTATTGATTGACTCAACTGATATGTCTTCAAGTGCTGCCTCTGACACATTTGATCTGTGTGACTTTGGGCAAAATCATTTCATTTTTCTGTCCTTGAGATAATTCTTTAAGGCTACAAAGTAGAGAAGAGATTCAGATTTGCATTGCTTAACGAAATTTTTACACTTGAATTTTTCCATATTAAAAAAAAAATGAAGGTCCAGACAATGAAAATTAAAAAGAGAAAAAATGAAAGGTCTCTAAACACATTAATTGAATCAAGAGGTTTTCTTTTCTTCCTCAAGATTATGTGCCTTAGGAGTGTTTGTTTACATATGTGAAAACTGGGTTTTGCCTTTGTTAAATGTGAAATCAGTTGGAGAGTAGCAGAAATTGTCAAGGGTCTATGGAAAGCTCTGTGACTGACAGGACTTGATTTGTGTTTGAGAAGAGCTGGCTACATAAAATCCATGGAGCCCAAAAGTCAAGATGGCGGAGTGATAGGTAAATGTTCTATCCCTCCCCTTGTTGACCTTGGAAAACTCAGAGAATATTTCCCCAGGAAAAATCCTGGAGCAGTGGGATCAGTCAAAGGGATAAAGAATCTCTTAGCCCTTGAGGCTAGGAATATCGCAAAGTGGGGGGGGGGGGTGGCGGCGGGGCAGGGTCAGTCTTATTGTGGCTGAGGGGGATTAGTTCAGGATCAGAGCTTTCCCAGATAACCCCACCTCAGTGAACCAGAAGGACATCTTGAGCCCCAGAGCAGTGGATCATGCAACTGTCAACACCATGACCCCAGGCATGCCTCAGCACAGCCAGGGGAATACGAAAGACACTAGTGCAAACAGGGTGCACCAACCATTGAGCTTGCCAGTGCTCAGGAGAGGAGACCTTCTGTAGCTGGACCACCCCTACCCCACACTTAATGCAGCTAGTTCCAAGGTAACTCTGAGGAAATTCACCGAGGCTTCACTGGACCTCTGCTTTGGCACATCAGTCAAATCAGCTCCAGGTAAGCTACTGCACGCTAGTTTCTAGCTGAAAGAACCAGAGGCCACAAAACACAAAGCCTCAAGTTCTAAGCACAAGAAAGATGGGACAGAGCCCCCTGTGTCCCAGAATCAGAGATCAACTTTAAAAAAGCAGGAAAAGGGTGATCATCATTAGCAAGAAGCAAACCAGAAAAGGAAAGACCATAGGATCTTTCTATGGGGACAAAGACCAAAACACAAATACCAAAGAGGTTAGTACTGAGACTCTATTCCCATGTGAAACTTCAGAAGGGAATATAAACTGGTCTCAAGCCCAAAGAAAATTCGTGGAAGAGCTCAAGAATGATTTTAAAAGTCAAATTAGGGAAGAAGAAGAAAAACTGGACAGTGATTTCAAAAATATGCAAAAAGAAATCACAGAAGAATTTAAAAGGAAAATTGGATTAATGGAAAAGGAAGCACAAAACCTAACTGGGAAAACTGGACAAATGGTAAAGGAAGTACAAAAACTAACTGGAGAAAATAACTCCTTAAAAGGAACAATTCGACAGATGGCAAAGGAGATGCAAAAGCTAACTGAAGAAAACAATTTGAAAAAAAATTAGAATTGGGCAAGTAAAAACCAATGACTCTATGAGACAGCAAGAATCAGTCAAAAGAATCTAAAGAATGAAAAGATAAAATAAAATGTAAAATGTCTAATTGGAAAAACAACTGACCTGAAAAAATAGATCCAGGAGAGAAAAATCTAAGAATTATTGGTCTACCAGAAAGCCATGATATAAAAAGAGCTAGACAACATCTTCCAAGAAATCATCAAGGGAAACTGTCCAGAAGTCCTAGATCCAGAGGGTAAAATAGTCCACCATTCACCTCTTGAAAGAAATCCCAAACTAAAAATACCAAGAAATATCGTTGCCAAATTCCAGAACTAGTAACTGAAGGAGAAAATACTGCAGGCAGAAGCAATTCAAATATTAAGGCATTACAGTTAGGATCACACAAGACATTGCAGCTTCTACATTAAAAGATCAGAGGGATTGGAAGATGATATTCCATAAGGCAAAGGAGCTGAGACCACAACCAAGAAAACTCATGGAGAAATTTTTGTGCTAATGGTTATAAGGAGTGTTTCATTAATGAGGTACATATCAAAGAAGTTCAAGGTCTGATGAAATCATTATATGAAAACAAGAAGCTACATAATTATAAATCAAGTGATGGTCCAAAACTGCAGGTCTGATCATGTAACAAACTCTTGCTCCAACTCACTAAAATCTAGTGCCTTCCTATTGCCTCTCAAAGCAAACAAAATGCTGTTTGACATTTAAATCCCTTCATAGCCTAACTCCCTCCTACCTTTCTGATTATTATTATTACTTGATGTGTTCTTTGAAACAGTGATAGTCACATCCTGGCTGTTCCAGAAAGAAGACATTCTGTCTTTAGGCTCTGAGCATTCTCTCTGGCTGTCTTCCATTCCCAGATCACTCTTCCTCCTCCACTCCATCTACTAAACTCTCTAGATTCCTTTAAATCCCTACCTTCTACAGGAAGCCTTCTCCCACTCCTCTTAATTCCTGTGCCTTCCCACTCTTGATTATTTCCTTTTTATCCTTTAAATATTTTGCTTTTTATATTATTTGTTTGTATGTTGTCTCTTGCCTTAGATTGCAAGCTCTTTGAAGACAGAGACAATCTTTTGCTTATTTTTTGTATCTCTGGCAATTAGCATAGTGCCTGGCACATAGCAGGCACCTAATAAATGTTTATTCATTGTTGGATTGGTGGGGATAAGGTTTCATTCTATTTTTCTTCCATACAAGTTTTGGTTTGCTTTTGTTTCTTTAGAAATTCCAATACTTAACACATGGCTATGAAACTTTAAGTTTGGATATTTGGTAATTTGGACTTAGTTCATACTTACAGATATGCTTTCTAGGCTTTGGGATCAATTCTAATGGCAAGAACAGTATCATGTCAAATGATTACCTTTTGAAGAGATCTGTTACCTAAAATGTACAATCCAGTGTGCTGAAACATGTATTTGCTAACTTTCATTTGTCTCCCTTTTTATTAATGTCATAATACTGTGATAAAAATCATAGGAAAACTGAGATAAATCATTTCTAACTATGAAATTGAATGGATGAGATGAAACTTGAGAGTCTATGCTTCTTAGCAAAAAACAGAGCCTTACCACTCATTTTTTAAAATTCGTTTTATTTTTTACATTAAATATTAACAGTTATTTTGTTTTAAGACTTTTTTTTATTCGTTGGCTTTTTTATTTTCAGTTGGAAACTATTCTTCTCTGGTCACTATCTCTACTGGTTATTTGAGAGTAAAGCTGGAGAGACTATAATTGGAACAATTATAAGCTACCTCTGAGGAGGGAGGTGGAGGGAACAACAATTTAGTAAATTTGTACTTTATATCAGAGAGTATTGTAGATAGGATGTGGGGCCTGGAGCCAAGAAGACTCATCTTAGCTGTCCTAGGCAAATCACTTAATTCTGTTTGCCTCAGTTACCTCATATGTAAAATGACCTGGAGAAGGAAAAGGCAAACCACTCCAGGAATCTTGCCAAGAAAATCCAAAAAGAGTCACAAAGAGTTGGACATGACTGAAAAATGACTGAATAGAAATGTGTGCTTTGCAAAAATAATAGCAATTGTTTTATTTTCAGTGTTCTACAATCACTACCATATAACTTACATTATTATTTTTTCCTCCCTCCCCCATACATCCTCCCTCCCTGCCTGAGACAGCATACAATTTTACATAGATTCCACACATATATTTCTATTAAATACATTTTCTCTAGAGTCATGCTGTGAGGAAGAATTAAAATGAATGGGAGAAATCATATAACAAACCAAAACATAATACACACACAAAAAAAATGATCTGCTACATTCTGTGATTGAGTTCCATAGTTCTTTATCAAGATGTGGAAGGAATTTTGCCTTACAAGGTCATTGGGAATATTTTTCAGTCCTTGCAAAGCTACGAAGTTCCAAGTCCACCAGAAAAACTCTCTCACACTGTAGTCATTGCTGTGCACAAAGTTCTCCAGGTTCTTCTCCTTTCTCTAAACATCAGATCTTACAAGTCTTTCCAGGCCTCTCTAAAGTCTTCCTGTCCATCATTTCTTATAGCAAAATAGTATTCCATTACATTCAGATACCATAATCTATTCAGCCACTCCCCAATTGATGGGCATCCTCTTGATTTCCAGTTTGTGGCCACCACAAAAAAGTGTTGCTATAAATATTTTTGTACATGTAGGACCTTTTCCCATTTTTATGATCTCTTGGGGATACAGACCTAGAAGCAATATTGCTGGGTCAAAGGGTGTGCATATTTTTGTAGCCCTTTGGGCATTCTTCCAAATTGCTCTCCAGAATGGTTGAATCAGCTCACAGCTCCACCAACAATGTATTAGTGTTCCAACTCTCCCAAATCCTCTCCAACATTTATGATCTTCCTGTTCTGTCATGTTTTGCAATCTGGTAGGTGTGATGTGGTACCTCAGAGTTGTTTTGATTTGCCTACTTCTAATCAAAAGTAATTTAGGGCATTTTTTCATATGACCACGGATATCTTTAATTTCTTCCTCTGAAAATTGCCTGTTAATATCCTTTGACCATTTATGAATTGGAGAATGACTTGTATTTTTGTACATTTGACTCAGTTCTCTATATATTCTAGAAATAAGTCCTTTATTACAGACAGTAGCTGTAAAAATTCTTTCCCAGTTTTCTACATCCCTCCAAATTTTGGTTGCATTGGGTGTGGTTGTGCAAAAATGTTTCATTTTCATGTAATGAAAATTATCCATTTTGCACCTCATAATGCTTTCTATCTTCTTTAGTCAAAATTTCTTCCCTTCTCCATAAATCTGATAAATACATTATTCCTTGCTCCACCAATTTGTCCATAGTATCAATCTTTATACTTAGATAGTGTACCCATTTGGATTTTATTCTTGTGTACAGTGTCAGGCATAGATCTATGCCTAGTTTCCACCACACTGTTATCCCATTCTCCGAGTAATTTTTGTTGACAGTGATTTCTTATCCCAGAATCTGGGGTTCTTGGGTTTATCAAACAGGAGATTGCTATATTCATTGTCTACTGTGTCTTGAGAACCTAGCGTATTCCGCTTGTCTACCCTTCTGTTTCTTAGCCAGTACAGTAGTACTAGGACACCTTCCCTAGTATTTCTTTTCATTAGTCCCCTTGATATTCCAGACCTTTTGTTCTTCCAGATGAACTTTGATAATATTTTTTCTAGCTCTAGAAAATAATTATTTGATAGTTTAATTGGTGTGACGTTAAATAAGTAAATTAAGTAAAATTGTCATTTTTATTATACTGACTTGGCCTACCCACGAGCAACTGATGCTTTTCCACTTACTTACATCTGACTTTATTTGTGCGAAAAACGTCTTGTAGTTATGTTCATATAGTCCCTGGGTTTGTTTTGGCAGGTAAACTCCCAAATATTTTATATTGTCTACCCTAGCTTTAAATGGGATTTCTCTTTCTATCTCTTGCTTTTAGGCTTTGTTACTAAAATATAGAAATGCAGAAGATTTGTGTGGGTTTATTTTGTAACCTGCAACTTTGCAAAAGTTGTTTATTATTTCAAGTAGTTTTTTACTTGAATCTCTGGGATTTTCTAAGTATATCATCATATCATCTGCAAAGTGTGATAACTTAGTTTCTTCTTTGCCTATTCTAATTCCTTCAATTTCTTTATCTTGTCTAATTGCTTTAGCTAATATTTCTAGTACCATATTGAATAACAATAGTGATAATGGACATCCTTGTTTCATCCCTGATCTTATCGGAAATGCATCTAGCTTATCTCCATTGCATATAATGCTTGCTGAAGGTGTTAGGTAGATACTGCTTATTATTTTGTTGAAAGTTCCATTTATTCCTTTGTTCTCCAGTGTTTTTTTAATAGGAATGAGTTGTATTTTGTCAAAAGCTTTTTCTGCATCTATTGAGACAATCAGGTGCTTTATGTTAGTTTTGTTGATGATATGATCTATAATGCTAATAGTTTTCCCAATATGTAACCAGCCCTGTATTGCTGGTATGAATCCTACCTGATCATAATGTATTATTCTCATGATAAGTTCCCGTATTCTTTGTGCTAAAATCTTATTTAAAACTTTTGCATCTATATTCATTAGAGAAATTGATCTATCCTTTTCTTTATCTCTTTTGTCTCTTCATGGTTTAGGTATCAAAACAATATTTGTATCATAGAAAGAATTTGAGAGTACTCATTCTTCCCCAGTTTTCCCAAATAGTCTGTATAATATTGGAATTAACTGCTATTTAAATGTTTGATAGAATTCACTTGTAAATCCATCTGGCCCTGGAGATTTTTTCCTGTGAAATTCATTGATGGCTTGTTCAATTTCTTTTTCTGAGATGGGATTGTTTAGGTATTTAACTTCCTCTTCTGTTATTCTGGGTAATTTATATATTTTTTTAAAATACTCATCCATCTCAATTAAGATTGCCAAATTTATGGGCATAAAGTTTGGCAAAGTAATTTCTAATTATTGTTTTAATTTCCTCCTCATTGGAGGTGAGTTCACCCCTTTCATTTTTAATATTGGTAATTTGGTGTTTTTCTTTATTTTTTTAAAATCAAATTCACCAAAGGTATAAAAATTTTATTAGTTTTTTCATAAAATCAACTATTAGTTTTAATTATTAATTCAATAGTTTTCTTATTTTCAATTTTATTGACTCTCCTTCAGTTTTCTGTATTTATAAATTGGAATTTACTTGGGGATTTTCAATTTGTTCTTTTTCTAGCTTTTTCAGCTGCATGCCCAAGTCATTAATCTCCTCTTTCTCTATTTTATTCATGTAGGCATTCAAAGATATAAAACTTCCTCTAAGAACTGCTTTTGCAGTATCCCATAAGATTTGGTAAGGTTGTCTCATTCTTGTCAATCTCTTGAATCAAGTTGTTGATTGCTTTTATGATTTGTCATTTTACTCACTCCTTTTCTGGATTAGATTTTTTACTTTCCAATTAATTTTTGGTTTCTCTTTCCATGCCCTTTTATTACATATAATTTTTATTGCATTATGATCTGAGAAGGATGCATTGACTATCTCTGTCTTTCTGCACTGGATTGTGGGATTTTTATGCCCTAGAACATGATCAATTTTTGTATATGTGCAATGTACCCCTGAGAAAAAGGTATATTCCTTTCTATCCCCATTCACTTTTCTCCAGAGATATATCAAACCTATCTTATCCGGAGTTTTATTCACCTCTTTAACTTCTTTCCTTATTTTAAGGTTAGATTTATCAAGTTCAGACAGAAGGAGTCTGAGGTTTCCTACTAGTATAGTTTTGCTTACTATTTCTTCCTGTAACTTCCCCAACCTCTCCTCTAAGAATTTGGATGCTATACCACATGGAGCATACATGTTTAGTAATGATATTGCTTCATTACCTATGGTACCTTTTAGCAAGATATAGTTTCCTTCCTTATTTCTTTTAATTAGACCTATTTTTGCTTTTTCTTTCTCTCAGATACGATTGCTACCCCCACATCAGCTGAAGCACAATATATTCTGCTTCAACCTTTTACCTTTACCCTGTGTGTATCCTTCCATTTCAAATGTGTTTCTTATAAACAACATGTTGTTGGATTGTGGCTTTTAATCCATTCTGCTATCCGTCTCTGTTTTATGGGAGAGTTCATTCCATTCACATTCACAGTTATGATTACAGTCTGTCTTTCCCTCCATCCTCTTTCCCACTGTTTGTGTTTTTATTTTTCCAGTCTCCCTTTCTCTCTTCAACACAGTTTTCACTTTTGACCACCAACTCCCTCAGGCTTCCCTTCCTTCTTTCAGTCCCCCTGCCCTTTTACTTCTCTTTACCCTAACTACATCTGTCCCCACTTTCAGCTTTTCCTCCTCTTTCTTCCCCCTTCCCCTCATATTGCCTATATGGGTAGTTAGATTTACATACTTAATTAAGTTTATTGTTCCCTCATTAAACAAAATCACTTGAGAGTATCTCTGTAACAATGCTCCTCTCCCTCCCCTCTTTCCCTCTACTGTAATATAATTTTGTACTTCTTCTTGTAATGTAATTTAACATTTTCTGCTCCCTCCTTTTTACATCACCTGTTACTATTCCTTCACATGCTTGAATCACATTTTTATCATCACATCATTTACTTTATACCCATTCCTTCTATCTATGTATATCCCTTTTATACTTCATAATAGATGTACAGTTCTCAAGATTAACACATATCATCTTCCCTTATGGGAATGTGAACAGTTTGCCCAAATTGGGTAAAAAGTTTTTCTTTTTCCCTTTTTCCCTTTATTATTCCTCTCTTGAAACCTGCGTTTGAAGATCGAATTTTGTATTGGGTTCTGAACTTTTTGTCAGGAAGGTCTGGAAATCCTTATTTCATTGACTGTCCATGTCCTTGACTGAAATGTTATGCTGAACTTTGCTGGGTAATTGATCTTTGGTTGTAGTCCCAGCTCCTTGGCCTTATGGAATATCAGATTCCAATTCCTTCAATCTTTTAATGTAGCAATTGCAAGGTCCTGTGTGATCCTGAGTGTAGCTCCTTGATATCTGAATGATGTTTTTCTGGCTGCCTGTAGAGTTTTCTTCTTCACTTGATAGTTGTGGAATTTGGCAACAAAATTTCTTGGTGTTTTTTGTTTGGAATCCCTTTCAAGAAGTGAACAGTGGATTATTTTGATGACTATTTTTCTGTCTGGATTGAGCACTTCTGGGCAGTTTTCCTTCATGATTTCTTGGAATATGTTGTCCAGACTCTTTTTTTCATCACGGATTTCTGGTAGGCTAATAATTCTTAAATTTTCTCTCCTGGATCTATTTTACAGTTCAGTTGTTTTTCCATTTAGATATTTTACATTTTCTTCTATCTTTTCATTCTTTAGATTTTGTTTGACTGATTCTTGATGTCTCATAGAGTCATTAGGTTCTACTTGTCCAATTCTAATTTTCATCAAATTGTTTTCTTCAGTTAACTTTTGCATCTCCTTTTCCATCTGTCCAATTATTGCTGTTAAGGAATTATTTTCTCCAGTAAGTTTACTTCCTTTTCTATGTTTACTTCCTTTTCCATTTGTCCAATTTTCCCAGTTAGGTTTTGTGCTTCCTTTTCCATTTATTCACTTTTCCTTTTTAAAGAGCTGTTCTCATAAGTGAATTCTTTTTTCATACTTTTAAAATCATTGGCCATTTCTTTCTTCTATTTCCTTCTTCAGCTGTTCCAGGAGTGCTTTTTGTGCATACAAGCAGTTCATAGTCCCTTCTGAAGTTTCAGATGGCAATACAGTCTCAATACCGACCTCTTTGGTAATCATATTTTGATCCTTGCCCCCATAGAAAGATTCTATGGTCTTTTCCCTCCTCCTTTGCTTCTTGCTCATGATGGTGAGGCTTTGTGTGTTGTGGCTGTTGGCTCTTTCAGTTAGAAGCTGGAGAATCTGTTGTTGAGCTGCTGGTGTGGGAAAACTAAGGCCAGGTGTCTTTGTTTTTCCTTTTGTTTTGTGTTTCCCCAGATTAGCCCTGGAGCTAGCTTGTTAAGTGTGGGGGAGGGGTGGTCTGGTCATGGGAGATCTCAGCTGAGCTAGAGCACAGGCAAGCTCAGCTAATACCTGGGTCCTAGTGTGAGTTTCTGACCCCTCTGAGGCTCCTCTTCTTCTAGTTAACCTCCACCACTGTGAGAGGAATCCCCCTTAGCTATTTTCCCAGCCTTGGGTTCTACTAGGCTCTTTGCCCCTTCAGCTGCTTCCACTGATCCAGGATTTTTTGGGGGAAATATTTTATGGTTCTTTTCAGGTCAACAAGGGGAGGGGAGAGAGCATTTACCAATCACTCTGCAATTTTGGCTCCCAGAAGATCAAGTAGGTGACTTACAGACATTTAATCTGAGGGCTGAAAGTCTTTGGAGCAGCTGCAGCTGATACCTAGGGTTCAGTAGTTCTCACTCACTCAACTCCACTGGTCTCCTTCCCTTGGCTGCCACTCTGCCTTTCTGCCATGATGCTGCTGCCTCAGGCCTCCCTGGGGATTTCCTGCTTGGCCACGCTGCTGCAGGACACTGTGTGCTGTGGGCTCACCCTCTCTGAACATATCTTTCCTGTTGACTTTCCAGTCTGTCCTGGTCTGTGAATCTGCCACAGTCTGTCTCCTATTGGATTCTGCACCTCCAAAATTTGGTCAGTTCTCTTTTTAGAGGTATCTGAAGGAGTTGTCTAAGAGCTTAAGTGAGTAGTTGCTCTCACTCTGCCAGCTTGGCTCCACCCCTAATAGGAATTATTCTTCATGATAATTCCTTGAGGTAGAAATATCAATATTTCATTAATATATCCATTTTTATAGTGGGGAAAATTGAGGAACAGAAGTTAAATGCCTTGCTCAGCTTCACATAGGTAATAAATGTCAGAAATCAGATTTGTTCTTGGATTTTGTAGATTGCAGGCCTAGCATTCTATCAAATGTACCACATATATACCTGTAGACTTTCTAGGCTTCCAGCCCCATTTGGAAAGTTGGTCAGGAATTATTTTCTTTTCCCACATAAGACTTCCCTGAAATTCAAATTAAGAACAACAACAAAAAAAGAGGCCTGATATAACTAACACTCTCAGACATGGATTATTAATTAAGTAGATTATTCTATCTCCTTTTGGGAGAGATTAGAAGCTTCCAATTAACAAAAACTTATGGAAGCAATCTATCTGGCAGCTCTTAGTATTTAAATGTCACTGAAGTTCTTTTCAACAATTTGGAAAACTGATGATGTCTTGGGTTTGTCTTCAAATTATTCCTGATGTCCAGGATCAGTTCTTCTAAGGCATAGATTAGTATTTCCAGCCTAAGAAAACTAAGTTATCTTCTGATGGGTTTGTCAGCTATTTATTTAGGGCAATGATAAAGGTCCCTCATTTCTTTCACCAGTTTCCAGATCCCTTAGCTTCTGGATAGTTTACTAGAATGATTTTCAGTGGTGTCCCTATGGAAACCAGAAGTGTGGGAATTTTTACTCAGTATAGTGGGAATTGAATGGAGCCTACACAAAAGCATGTGAGAGTCTACTGCCACTCCCATAGTGTTCTATGATTTTTCACTATAAAAATAATATTCAGCTATGAGCAAAATAACTAAATAAATGAATGTTTAAGAATCATAGTTGTAGTACTACTTCTGGTTAATGCCACAAGTATTAATAAAGATACAATTTTAATAATTAACTACTCAACATCTCTCATTCTCTCATGGCCTAGAAGAAGTTGGATGCAAGTTTTCTGATTCTGCTGGGAAGATATAAAAATGAATCAATAATTCTCTTCTGAGTTATAAGTCCTCAGCCTGTGGCATAGCAAAAATTAAAGTCCACCTCCAAATGCCAGTTTTCTAAATCTCTCCTGGAATCTCTCCATTTGCCTCTTTGTTGCATTTGGGCAATGGAAGGCAGATTACTTAATCAAGTGTTAGTCACATTTATTACAATTGTCAACTTAATAAGTTTTTTTTTTGTTAAGTTTAGGAAAATTAAAAAAAATATGTCATCCATAGAGCCCTAGGTTTGGAGTCTGACTGAGAATCTCATGGCATTCACTCTTGATCCAATTTCTAAATGTTAGAGGTTTTTCCAGATCAGCTACTGAATTTGTTGCTTCCTTTCCCCATAATCCCTAAAGACTGGAGGGTCTTAACTCGTCAAAGTCCTACCCCATCAGTCATACAGTCAGGGCAAATACCCAGGTGATCAAGGAGGGAAATGCTGATTTGAATTCTACCTAAAACTAACAAGCATCCATCTCTAGAATCTCTAACTTATTGGCAACACCAAGACAGCACAATACAAGCCTTCTTGTTTTTCTCTGACTACTTTATTTTCATTAATAACTTAAGAAATATATATATATTCCACAATTTGTTCAGGTTTTCCCTTAGTTGTGGAGTATCCAGTTTGAATCCAGTTTTTTGCTCATACAAAATAGACAGGATTTTCTATATTTCCTTCCTTTCCTCCTCCTCCTCCTCCTCCTCCTCTTCCTCCTCCTCCTCCTCCTCCTCCTCCTCCTCCTCCTCTTCTTCCTCCTCCTCTTCTCTCTCTGTCTCTGTCTGTCTCTGTCTCTGTCTGTCTCTGTCTCTCTGTTTCTGTCTCTGTCTCTCTCTCTGTCTCTCTCTGTCTCTCTGTCTCTGTCTCTCTGTCTCTGTCTGTCTGTCTGTCTGTCTGTCTCTCTCTCTCTCTTTCTCTCTCTCTCTCCCTCTCTCTCTCTCTCTCTCCAATTAAGAACCTTGTTCATGCATCTAGCTGATTCCCTGGCCTCCTTCTCTTGGTTCCCATTTGCTGTATTCTAATTACCACTTTGCTCAGGCTATGTACTCATAGTCCTCAAGGACATCCTCCCAAGTTGTTTTAGTGAAGAAGTCACTATATTCCTGCTGGAATCTTATCTTGTGTATCTACCATAGCAATAAATTCAAATTATTTACATACTTAGCTCTGTCCCTTTCCCATCCCAAAAAAGATGAATTACCTTTCCAGAACATCCCAAGTGTGTCATAGTTATAGCAAGGTGTGTCTGTCTGCCTCTCTCTTTACATATACATGTAGTATACACACAAATATATATAAATAAATGCATGCATACATATATAATTACAAAGCAATAATAACCCTGATAAATTTCCAGTACCTTTACTGAGCTGACAATATCCTTCTATTTCCCAAGGAGGCTTTTTCTTCTGAGAAGCAGTTGTCTTTTCTAAAAGCTAGTGTAGAACATTCTGCTAGAACAAATAACCCCTTAAAATATCATGAAAGTGGACATATGCAGGAGGATATATGGCTGTCCACTGGTCACTTTATAAAAAATTGCTACTACAATCTGACAACAAGCCTGAAAGAGTTAGGGTTTAAGTTCTAATTCACTTTAGGGGGGAACAAAGCTTGCATCCAGAAAAATACAGTGATAATTTAGGACTAAAAACCAAATGTGCTATACACTTTCTAATCACAGTTTGGGTTAACTTGGTAAGAAACGCAAGCATGAGAAGTAAGATATTTATGAGTTTGTGAGAAATAAATAATACTGATTTCTAGGGCAAACAATATAGAACTGGAAGTAATTTTTATGAAGGCAGTAACAAATATGCTAGAAGTGAGCTCCGAGAAGTAAGAGAAGAATAGAGATGGCTTGATTCAGACTTGGGTTATACCCAGTATCAATATGTGGTCAGAAGAATAAAGTTCAGAAAATAGGGCATAGTGAAATAGAGAAGAATGAGCGAGAATAGAAAATACCGGGACCATGATTGATGAAGTAGGACATAATGTAAAAAGTAGCAGAGGAGGGGCAAAGCCAAGATCAAGGAGTAAAGGGAGGACATCCCTTGAGCTCTCCCAAACTGCCCTCTAAAAAACTTTAAAATAACACCTTAAATAACAATCTAGAGAAAAACTGACTAAAGGTTTCAGTAAAACAGTTTTCCAGCCCAAAGCAACTCAGTAGGTCATCAGGAAAGCTCTCAGTGGCATCAGGCTTCAGGAGGCAGTGGCAGCAACAGCAGCGGTATCCATAGCTTTGGCAGGTCTCAGCTGCAGACAGTAAGGATATCAGATAAGTGGTCAGAAGATTATAGGGGACTCTTTTCTGGCACAGGGCACAGGGCTCATTTTGCATTGCCTATAAACAATTATCAGTCACAGTCCCAGGGCTAAGAAAAGCACTAGTAAACTAGCACTTGTGGTAAAAGGAGACTAGGGTCCCTGGTCACAATATCAGGGTTGAGAATCATATTCATGTTCACTCACAAGCAATCAGGGAGACAGAAAAGAGCACTGACACTTGTGATTGCAGGAAAGCAAGAGCCTGGGGGGAGGAGCCAAGATGGCAGAGTAGAAAGATACACATGCTAGCTCCAAACCCACAGCCCATAAAATACCTGTAAAGAAGAACTCCCAACAAAATCTGGAGCAGCAGAAACCACAGAACAATGGAGCAGAGGAGATTTCTGTTACAGAGAGCCCTGAAAAACCAACATGAAAGGTCCATCACACACCAGACCTGGAGCAGAGCCCAGCCCTGCCTTGGCCATGCAGCACCGAGAGGAACAGATCAGAGCAGGCTTCAGGGACAGAATCTCCAGCAGCCACACAGGTCCCTCCACCCACAGAAGCCAAAGGTCAGTGAGAGAGTCTTTTTGGCTCACTGAGAGGGGAGTGGGGTATCCCCATAACTCAGGCGCCTCGGGAGGCAGTAGGGGAGGCAGCAACAGACAAGGGTTCCTAAAGCAGGCAGGAGCTCAGATCCATTTGTGAAGGTCTCCACATAAACCCCCTGAGGGAAATGAGCCCCGTGAGGCAGCCCTGCCCCCACCTGAGCACCTAAACTTAATCTCACACTGAATAGCAGCCCTGCCCCTGCCCAAAGCCCTGAGGCTGGGAAGTAGCATTTGAATCTCAGACCCCAAGAGCTGGCTGGGTGGATCTGGAGGCGTGGTGGGTGTGAAAAGGAAACTCAGAAGTCAAGTAAGTGGCTGGGAAAATGCCCAGAAAAGGGGGAAAAATAAGACCATAGAAGGTTACTTTCTTGGTGAACAGTTATCTCCTCCCTTCCTTTCAGATGAGGAAGAACAAGGCTTACCATCAGGGAAAGACAAAGAAGTCAAGGCTGCTGTATCCCGAACATCCAGAATAAATATTCAATGGGCTGAGGCCACGGAAGAGTTCAAAAAGGATTTTGAAAATCAAGTTAGAGAGGTGGAGGAAAAACTGGGAAGAGAAATGAGAGACATGCAAGAAAAGCATGAAAAGCAGGTCAACACCTTGCTAAAGGAGACCCAAAAAAATGCTGAAGAAAATAACACCTTGAAAAATAGGCTAACTCAATTGGCAAAAGAGGTTCAAAAAGCCAGTGAGGAGAAGATGCTTTCAAAAGCAGAATTATCCAAATGGAAAAGGAGGTTCAAAAGCTCACTGAAGAAAATAGTTCTTTCAAAATTAGAATGGGACAAATGGAGGCTAATGACTTTATGAGAAACCAAGAAATCACAAAACAAAACCAAAAGAATGAAAAAAATGGAAGATAATGTGAAATATCTCATTGGAAAAACAAATGACCTGGAAAATAGATCCAGGAGAGACAATTTAAAAATTATGGGACTACCTGAAAGCCATGGTCAAAAAAAGAGCCTAGACATCATCTTTCATGAAATTTTCAAGGAAAACTGCCCTGAGATTCTAGAACCAGAGGGCAAAATAAGTATTCAAGGAATCCACAGATCACAGCTTGAAAGAGATCCAAAAAGAGAAACTCCTAGGAACATTGTGGCCAAATTCCAGAGTTCCCTGGTCAAGGAGAAAATATTGCAAGCAGCTAGAAAGAAACAATTCAAGTATTGTGGAAATACAATCAGGATAACACAAGATCTAGCAGCTTCTACATTAAGGGATCGAAGGGCATGGAATAGGATATTCCAGAAGTCAAAGGAACTAGGACTAAAGCCAAAAATCACCTACCCAGCAAAACTGAGTATAATACTTCAGGGGAAAAAATGGTCTTTCAATGAAATAGAGGACTTTCAAGCATTCTTGATGAAAAGACCAGAGCTGAAAAGAAAATTTGACTTTCAAACACAAGAATGAAGAGAAGCATGAAAATGCAAACAGCAAAGAGAAGTCATAAGGGACTTTACTAAAGTTGAACTGTTTACATTCCTACATGGAAAGACAATGTTTGTAACTCTTGAAACTGTTCAGTATCTGGGTACTGGGTGGGTTTACACACACACACATGCACACGCACACACACATAGAGACAGAGTGCACAGAGTGAATTGAAGAGGATGGGATCATATCTTAAAAAAATGAAATTAAACAGTGAGAGAGAAATATATTGGGAGGAGAAAGGGAGAAATAGAATGGGGCAAATTATCTCTCATAAAAGAGGCAAGCAAAAAACTTTTTAGTGGAGGGAAAAAGAGGGGAGGTGAGAGAAAAACATGAAGTTTACTTTCACCACATTCCACTAAAGGAAGGAATAAAATGCATACTCATTTTGGTATGAAAACCTATCTTACAATACAGGAAACTGGGGGAGAAGGGGATAAGCAGGGTTGGAGGGATGATGGAAGGGAGGTCATCAGGAGGAGGGAGCAATTTGAAGTCAACACTCTTGGGGAGGGACAAGATCAAAAGAGAGAATAGAAACAATGGGGGGCAGGATAGGATGGAGGGAAATATAGGTAGTCTTACACAACACAACTGTTATGGAAGCCATTTGCAAAACTACACAGATATGGCCTATGTTGAATTGCTTGCCTTCCCAAAAGAAATAGGTGGGGAAGGAGGGATGAAGAGAAGTTGGAACTCAAAGTTTTAGGAACAACTGTCGAGTACGGTTCTTGCTACTAAGAAATAAGAAATATAGGTAAAGAGGTATAGAAAGTTATCTGGCCCTATAGGACAAAAGAGAAGATGGGGACAAGGGCAAGGAGGGATGATAGAAGAGAGAGCAGGTTGATGATAGGGGCAACTAGAATGCTCGTTGTTTTGGGGCTAGAGGAGGGGACAAATGGGGAGAAAATTTGGAACCCAAAATTTTGTGAAAATGAATGTTAAAAGTTTAATTAATTAATTAATTAATTTTTTATGAAAGGAAAGGAAGAGATTGAGGCACAATTACAGGGTCATAAGGAATGAAAACACTTATTGCCACAAGGGAGCAGGCACCCTGGTCATAGTTCCAGGGTAGAGAAGAGTGCTTATACTAGCCTACAGATCAGAACACAGACCAGGAGAACAGTGACCATACCTTTCTTTAGATTGTACCACCTTGAAAGAACCAAAAACGTACTGAACCCTCCAGACTAGCTCTGAAAACAGCAGCCTCAAAATCCTGAAGCTTGGGACAGTATCCACTCCACGCTCGGGGTAGAACCTGAGTTGAACATAAAGTTGCAAAT
This sequence comes from Notamacropus eugenii, assembly GCF_028372415.1. NCBI lineage: Eukaryota > Metazoa > Chordata > Mammalia > Diprotodontia > Macropodidae > Notamacropus > Notamacropus eugenii. The sequence goes on from NC_092875.1 coordinate 376,310,923, forward strand.
CAAGAAATGGGCTGGAAAAAAGGAAGAACCAAAAAGAAAAAAATAATATGGCCATAGAAAGTTACTATTGTGCCAGGGAAGATCTACACACAAACCTAGAAAACAATGGAGTTCAAATAGCTACATGCAAAGCTTCAAAGAAAAAAGAACTGAGTTGCTGTAGATCCCCAAGAATTCTTAGAAGTGTCCAAGAAGGGTTTTCATAACTAAATAAGAAAGGTAGAAGAAAAAAATGAGAAAACAAATTGGAGTGATGCAGGAACATATGAAAAGACATTCAACATTTTGGTAAAGGAAGTAGGAAAAAAATACTGAAGATAATAACCCAGAATTGGAAAAATGATAAAAGGGGTACAAAACCCCACTGAAGAGAACTCCTTAACAAAGTAGAATTGGTCAAATGGAGGAGGTATAAAAGCCTACTGAAGAAATTAATTTCTTAAATTTCTTAGAATTAATCAAGTGGAAGAAAATGACTTCACTAGACATCAGGAAATAATAAAAAACAATTTTTTAAAAAAAGGAACAAAAATAGAAGAAAAATGGGAAATATCTTACTGGAAAAACTATCCTGGGCAATAGATTGAGGAGAGAAAATTAAAGAATGATTAGACTGCCTAAAAGTCATGATATTTTTAAATTAAGTTTTAATTTAATTTAATTTTTTAAAAAATTAAAAAACATATATCAAGCACAACTGTCCCCAATATCCTAAAACCAGAGGGTAAAATATGAATTGAAAGAATCCATACATCATCACCTAAAAAGATTCACACTCAAACTCCCAGGAATATTATATCTGAAATTCAGAGCAACCAAGTCAAGTAAAAAACACTACAAGCAACTAGCAAGAAATAATTCAAATATTGTGGAGACACAGTCAGAATAATACAAGATTTAAAAGTTTGCACATTAAAAGATCAGAGGGCTTGGAATACGAGGTTCTGGAAGGCAAAGGAGCTAGAATTATAACCAGGAATAACCTAACCAGAAAACCTAAGCATAATCCTTCAAGGGAAAAAATGGATATTTAATTAAGTAGAGGACTTTCCTGATTAAAAAACTAGAGCTAAATAGAAAATATGACTTTTAAACAGGTGACTCAAGAGAAATATAAAAAGGTTAACAGGAAAAAGTAATCACGAGGGATTTTAAAAAGTTAAACTGTTTATATTTCTACATGAAAAGATGATATTTGTAGCTCCTAAGAACTTTATCAGTATGAGGGTAGTTAAAAGGACTATACATAGAGGTAACTATGATGGAATGATTAAAAAAAATAAATGTAAGGAAAAATTAATTAAAAAAATAAAATTAAGAGAGAGATACATTGGGAGAAGGGGAAAAGGAGGGATAGAATGTGGAAATTATCTCATATAAAAGAGATGTGAAAGAAAGAACTTTTACAATAAAGGGGAAGATGGTAGGGGTGGCGATGTGCAATACTTGAAAATTACTCTCATTAGAATCGTCTCAAAGAGGGAAAAACATATAGACTTCTTTATGTATGTTACATGGAATTAGAAGTAAAAGAGGATTAGAGAAAATGAAAAGGCTGATCGAAGGGAGGGCAGAATGGGGGAGCAATGGTCAGAAAAAAGCAGGCTTTTGATGAGGGAAAAGCAAAAAGGAAAGAGAGAGAAAGAAAAACAGAGAGAAAATAGGATGAAGGAAAATACAATTAGTTCATAAATGTAAATATGAATAGAATGAACTCACCCATAAAACAGAAGTAGATAGACTAGGAGATTAAAAATCAGAATCTCACAATGTGTTGCTCACAAGAAACATTTTTGAAGCAGAGAGACAGAGTAAAATTAAGAGGCTGAATTACAATCTATTATGTTTCAGTTGAAATTATTTTTGAAAACAGGTCTAACATCATGATCTCAGACAAAGCAAAATCAGAAGAACATCTAATTAACAAAGACAAAGAAGGAAACTACATCTTGCTGAAATATGCCATAGGCAATAGGGTAAGAGAAATACTAAGCAAATGTGCACCAAGTAGAATAGCATCCTAATTCTTAAAAGAAAAAAAAAATCAAATGAGCAAAAGCAGGACATGTACAGTAAAACTGTCCATAGTGAGAGATATCAACTTTTCCCCCTTACAACTAGATAATTCTAACCAAAAAAATAAAGAAGGTTAGAAGATGAATAGATTTGAGGGAAAAAAAATACATGATTAACCTCTGGAAAAAATTGAATGGGAATAGAAAGGCATGGACCTTTCCTCCCACAGAGGTACATGGCACCTACGCAAAAATTAACCATGTAATAAAGCATAGCAACCTTACAACCAAATGCAGAAAAGCAGAAATATTAAATGCACTATTTTCAGGTCATAATGCAAAAAAATTCTATTTAACAAAGGGCCACAGAAACAGAGAATAAATCAATTGGAAACTGAATATTCTAATCCTAAAGAATGGGTAGGTCAAGAACAAACCATAATAAATAATTTCTAAATAAGAAATGCTTTACTGGGGAGTTGTAAAACATTAGCTGTGTAGATCAGCAGAGCATTGTACTGAAGATATATAAGAGGAAAATAATTTCTTTTTCACCATATAATCCTAAGGCAGCACAAAACAACATACAGCACTCAAATAAAGCTAATATGAAAGTTTCAATAAACTAGAAAAACAACAGTTGAAAGAAATTGTTAGTGGTATTTACTGTCACAGACAGAATGGCTTGTACCCCCAGAAATAAGTTATCTCTCAGGCTATAGGCTGGAGGTATATTAGCATGGATTACAAGACTGAATAATAGTCAAAATTACCTTATTTTAAGTGAGCCCCTTCTAGCTCTAGTTGCTTGAATCAATTGGTTAATTTTCTTTTTGAAAAATCATCATTATCATAATCATCTAATCATCATCATCATCATTTATGGCAATAATATATAATTATTATTTATCCGTATATATTACATAAAGTTTTACAAAAGTGCTTTAAAGGTATTATTTGATTTTATCCTTACATCAAATCCTGGGAGGTAGGTGTTATTATTATCTCGATTTTACAGATGAGGGAACTGACACAGCAATCAGTTCAATTATCTAGGAGTACATAGCTATTATTATTATATTATATATATATATAAATATATATATATATATATATAATATTTTTATATTTGAACTCAGGTTTTTCTGAAACCAAATTCAGATCTCTATTCATAGCATCAATTAATATTTCTGTACACTTCAGTTCTGCATTCCATGCACATTTTTATAGATATATATGACTCATATGGTTCCACCATTTCACTATTACATTTTAGAGATTGATGCATCATTTTCTAATTATTTTGTAACAGAATCACAGAATTTGAGAAGCCACAGAATTTCAGTAGTCATCTATTCCAACCTAAACATGAAGTGCTCCTTATTGTAATACCACAATAAATATGGCTGTCCAATATCTGTATGCATGTCTCCAAGTAAGAGGATTCCACTAACAAGCCATGCTACTCTGGGGCAGATCTTATCATCAGGACATTTATTTACTGAAATTAAGCCTGAATTGGCCTCTTGGCAACTTTCACCCATTTCTCCTGGTTCTGTCTTCTGGTGCTAAATATGACACTTCTTCACATGACAATCTTTTAGATACCTGATCGCAATTATCATACCGTCCATGAATATTCTTTTCTGGTCTTAAGTAAAAAAAAAAATTCACTTCCTCCAACACATCTGTTCTTACATGTCATCAACTCAAGATCTTTGACCAGTTGGTTCTTTTTTTTTAGATACTCTCTGCTTTTCAAAATTCTTTTTACAGAATGCTTAGAACTGAACACAGTTTTCCAGAAGAGGCCTGATGAGGGCAGAAAATGGTGGGATTATCATCTCTCTGTTATCAGAAGCTCTACCCTTCCTAATATAGACCAAAATTACATTATTTCTTCTGCCTGTTATATTACACTGCTGATTCATACTGAGCTTTCTGACCATTAGAACCCTGAGATTCTCTTCAGAATAACCACTCTCAATCATATATTTGTGGAGTTGGCTATTTCCCCAGATGCAGAACTTTGCATTTATCCCTACTGGATTTTGATTTGTTAGATTTCATCCAATATTCTAGCCTGTCAAAGTCCTTTTTAATACTGACTCTATTATCCAGTGTCCTAAAAAGCCTTCTCATTTTTTTGTGTCAACTGGAAGCTAGAGGAACATTCAATCTGTGTCTTATAGATTAAAAAGGGAAAAAAGGTAGCTCAGGGCCAATTATAGATCCCTGGAGAACCCAACTAGCGAGCTCCTATGCTTTTGAAACCGAGTCAATGGCAAATTGTCTTTGAGACTGGCCATTCAACCAATTCCAAAGCCATTGTAATGTTTTGTGTATCTTAAGCATAAACATGGTTCACATAAAAACCATGATTAAAAGTTTCTTGAATGACTTTACTTTATCAAAAGCTTGGTGAAAATCTAGGCATGCCCTGAATATGTTGTTACACAAGCAAGAATATTGAATAAAAGATGTTAGTAGTGGGTATCTGACTTAACTGAAGTCCAGAAAGAAAAATGTTATAAGAATCATTATTTCACTTTAAAGTATGATAAATATCAATCTTTTCCACAGTATATGCATATTTATAAGTAATAAGGTTAGAGTTATCTGTCTATCTATCTAGCTACCATCTAAATATTGGAAAAGTGATGATTTCATTAGTGGAAGGCATTCCTGGGGAGAATATTTTCTTTAACAATTCAGAACAGCACCTTCTTTATGCCTAATAGTCTTACAGACATCTGTATCACTAGTTTAGTAAGTGACTTTTCCAGGTTGGCACACTAGTCCATGTCTCAATGATAAGACAGGAACCCAGGTCTCTGGTCTCATGGCAGCTCTTTCCACTATATAAAACATAAATTTTATAAAAAGAAGAAAAAATCCATGTTAGATTATGACATAGAGCCAGGGAAATTGCTAGGGAATAAGTTGCAGTAAAGTGTACTTCATGTATCTAGTTGTGAAAAAAGATTACCACATAATAGCCATTAAAGGGTTAGCTGATAAAAAAATTTTGAATAAAATTGGTACTTTTACTTATATGTTTTAAATATACAGACAGCTCAAATGAAACAATTTCTGTGCTTTCAATACAAAATATTTGTACACTATGTTGATTCTTTGTGTCCTTCATATACATTCTTTCTGAAGAAAACTTCAGATATCAGATCCGTAACTTTGAAAAACATTTTTTGTAGAAGGGAGATTTAGAGCTACCCACCCTATATGTCAGGCTTCAGTTGAAAGAATAAGGACAGAAATAATTCTATGGCTTTTTCATCACCTTTCATCACCTTTTTCATCACTGTTCTCAGATATTGCATGATTCAAATCTCACTCTATGTATAGAGTAATGATTTCTTAATCATTTCCTATCTTTCTGAACTACTATCTCCTTCTTCCAGGTGAATACATTTTTCTGCTATTTTTTTTTTTTTTTTACTTTTCACTCCTAAATTAGAGATTTCTCCCAGGCCATTTCCATGAACAGAACATCCTTGCTTTTCTATCTGTTAAACTATGACTCTTTCATCCTTGAAATACTGGTCAAAATTATCTTCTTCCAAGTAATACATGTGCAGGAACATTTTTGTTGTTGTCTATTGTTGTTGATTATGTGCTTGCTTTTAGTTCTTAACTTTCATGACAATAATTTTATTACAAAATACTTTGACCAAATTCTATAGAAAGCATTAAATCTTTTCATTGATTAGAAGCATGTTTGTAATTGCGATACAAAAATTATTAATTTGTCCACTCTAGTGAGGACTATTTTACTTTCTCGGCATTGTCATTCTGAGAAACCCTGAGAGAATTATTGAGTTCCTGACAGAAAAGGTAGAATATGCTGAAATTACATATAGTGATGAAATTCACACATGGTTTCTTTTTTTCTGACATCAGTATTAATGACAAGAAACCAAAGGAAAAGTCTCTTTAAACAAAGAAGTGAATAGAGATAATAGATTAAATATAAACTTTATCCAATTCCTTCACTCTTCGATGACAATTCTATTTGACTAATCTGTATTTTCAGTCAAAACTCTCATACTCTGCAGGCTTTTTTATTTCCTCCAGAGTTGTTTTAATTTATATGTCTTTAATCAATAGTGATTTAGATAATTTTTTCGTCTGATTATATAGCTTTGATTTCTTCTTTTGCAAACTGCTTGCTCATATTCTTTGACAATTTATCCATTGGGGAATGGCTTTTATTTTTATAAAGTTGACTATGTTCCCTATATACTTGAGAAAAAAGGCCTTTATTAGAGAAATTTGCTGTAAAAAGTTTTAATATTACTTCATTGTCTTTTCTATCTTTTATCAGTAGGATTAAAAACAGGAGTTGATATTTGTTGCTAAATAGATCTGTTCTATGAAGATTAATCAGATGCTTTTTTAAAAAAATTGAAAATAGAGATATAAGCCCTTTCTACCTTGTTGCCTGTCAAGTTTCCCTATGATATCTTTTAAATATTATTAATACAGGTAATCCTAAGAACAGTTACAATCAAAAGTGAGCACAGGAATAATAAACTGAGAAGGTGAAAAAAATAAAAACTCAACACCACCTGCTGTTTACTGTATGTGTCTTTCAAAAGGGTATTTTATAATTAATCATATTTTAGCACTTCAAAAATTATTAAAGGTAAAGAAATTTGTTCCAGTATGATTTTCTTCTGAGGAACAGAGAAGAAAATCTTTGAATTATTGTAATTAAAAGTTATTCAGTGAATTATTTTTAGGCAAGAGACCATTTGACATTATTTTTGGGGTAGAAGAGAGTTTCTTTGCTTCATTATCCTTTTCTAAAGATGAAAAAAGGTCTTCTCTTTCCATAAGCTCTCTATGGTTGGATTCTTTCTCCTTTGTGTATGTTTTGGTGATAATTTAATTTTGATAATCATCTCTAATCCTGGGGTAGAGGAGATACTTCCTCTAGTCTCTGATCTTTTTCAGTTGTCCACTCTGACCTTGAACTCAAACCAAGACATTCAGCCTTCTAAAAGTATCTACAGCCAGTGGCATCCCACCCCACTGCTTCTGGGTCTGTTGTTCTTCATCAGCAGAAATTCCCTAAATCATTCCAAGGCCAGATGTCCAACTCCCCTCACTGTCCCAGGGGTAAAAGTTCCTGTGACTGGGATCTAGGTAGCTTCCCAAACACAAGGATGATTTTCTTAAAGCAGACTATAGCTTGGAGATGTTTACTCTTCACAGAGAGGAAATCTAGTCCTGGGATTTTTCTTCAGGTTTTCTCTGATTATCCCATGAAGACCCCTGTTTTGTTTCTATTCTTATTTGTATTCATAGCTCTATGTTCACCCAGAGGCTCTATTTTTTCTCTTTTATGGAGGAAAATCTTGAGAGCTTGAAATTTTCCCACCTACTCTGCCATCTCCGCAGAATACTCTTGAGAGGCTACCTCTCAATGAAGAATTTGGTTTAACTACTTGTTTTATCTTTCTTAGTATCCTCATTCCAGAACATTGTTTTCTCTTTTATTGAGGAAAAAATAGTTCTCAGACTTTTGGCTGACTCTTCAATGATAGATAAGTTTCTTGCTCCTTATTAATACTTTATTTAGTACTGTGTAGGCTAATAATACATATATTAGGATCCATTTGGGGAAAAGTCTTATAGTAGACCTTGGAAAAATCAGCATTTCTTACAACCAGAAGAAGAATGCTCCCTTACCTCTGTAGCGAATGGACAGTGACATGGTTGAATACATTTCAATATTCTTAATGACTGGTATAGATCACTGCATACTTGACTTAGCTTGCATGATTACTATTGATTTTAAAAACTTTGCATAAAGACATGGCTTTTATCTCTTTTGGCATTCGAAAATGTTGTCAAACAAAAAAAGATTTTGGACATAGACTGAAAGCCATACATTATGTTGAGGTAAAGATCCTCGTTCTCTTCATAATATTGCCATCCTGCTTTCTAGTCAGTGCTCTCCACAGGCTATTGTCAAATTGATAGATTTGTACAATCCATTAGCATTTGATTTCTTGGAATAGTTTACCCTATTACAAAAGATAGCTCAAGCTCAACTTTATTTCTTGCTGCATTTTTCACCCTATAAGGCAAGAAGATGACTTGTGGAAAATGTGGATGACATCCATGTTTACTAGCCAACATAATCAATCCATTCTCAGTGCTTATTATCAGCAGCATCTTAATGCGTGCAGAGTGCTATGCAATGATTACTTGTCATAAACCAAGAGACAACTGTGCCCCAACGAAGTCTCCTGCTTGCCTTTGTGTACAAAGTATAAATAGAATTGAGCAAATAGGGTGAAAAAAAGTCCCACTGCCGGAAGGCAGTGTTAAAGAAAAATGATGTTCATAGCCACTCTGCCAGTAGCTGGCAAAGCAGTTTTTATAAAACATATTTAATGTTTACAGCTACTTGGAGGCTGAGAAAAAAGTAATACTTTTAAAATATGTTTAATGTTTAGAAGAACTCTGTAGCCCGAGAAGCAACTCTTGCTAAAATATATTTAATGTTTAGAGTCATTCAGAGGCTAAGAAAAAGAAACTTCTTATTAATTTTTAACATTTACTGCTGATCAGTGGCCAATAAAGCAGCTATCAATACTGTCTCCTTTATGTTTAGAGACACTGAACCTGTTTGCACACAATCCTTACCTTGATCTTCTCACAGTTGTACAAAACCTATCAATTGTATCACCATGGAAAGCACACTACTAACAAAAGTAGAGTAATCCAGAGTGATACTGAAATATTCTCTTTATACATAACCCTTACCACTCTAGACTTCTGGGTTATTCTGTACACTGTGAATGCTTCAACCATTGACACCACAGGGATGAAGAGGCCTTGTTCAATTTTTACCAACCGTGCTGAACAAAGCTTTGTAACTTCAAAACAACAGCTCAATCTGATAATTTGTGGGAGAGTCAAAGATCCTCACCTTCTCTTCATACATATACGTAAAAGGAATTCTCCAAACCAAAAAAAGAAACTAAGAAACAAAAAAACAATAGATGACAAAAGAAAAGATGTTTTTGTTTTCTGTGATTTTTAAAGCCAATTACATTGGAAAATACATTAGGCTCAACTGCTCTAGGAGAGACATTCAGGAGCATGATACAAAGAAAGGAACATAGAATAGAAGAGTCAGTGAGGTATATGAATAGTACAAACATAAATGACTTTGGACTCAGATGACCTAAGTTCAAATCCTGCCTCTTATGCTTAAAAACTGTGTGAATTTCTTCAAATCCCTGGACCTTAGTTTCATCAAATATAAAATGAGGTGCTTAGACTAGAAAATTTGTGAGGTCTCTTTGCAGTTCCCAATCTATGGTCATGGATCCTAAGGCTATTGACTGGGGGTTGGGGAATATATATTGGTGATTAAATCAAAACAGATAGAAAGCTCACTAATGGGCACCCACTGAGAAGGAAAATGAATTGTAGCTGGGGCTCCTGATCTCCATCACCTAGGAATACATCAGCCAATTATTTGAAGAAGAATAATTGATACCCTTGAAGCTACATATAGCTTTCTGTGTTTCTTGTCAGTGCAGAAAGGATATCCCCAAGAAAAGCTGGCACTATTCTGTCAAGATGCAGACTCATTCCTTTGGTCTCATTGAGGTGTAATAGTTCCTCTCAAATTTATCCAGTTGTGTTACCAGGGAGGCTCTAAGGAGCTGTGAAATTTTTTGGTTTCCCATAATCCCAACTGGATTCTTCCCATTTGGAATTTCCTGAAGAACAAAGGAAACTCTGAGATCAAAAAAGGAGGAAGTTCAGATGGTAACAACAGTGGTGAGGCTCAGACTTAAAGAAGAGAGGTAGGTCTTGGTTCCAGCATCTACCAAGCCAAAAAAGTGATAACCAAGGGCAAAAATTTCAGACTAAAAGGGAGCCTACAATTCTGTTGGTCTGTACCAATAAAACTTTCCTCAAACTAAGGTGACAGAAATCAGATTTTGCCTTGGATTAGACTACTTTTGAAGTATTAAAAGATTGTAGATATCCAGTCTCTCCCTGTGACCCTGGATTAGTAGAACTCCAAATACCCCCAAGAGAACAGTAACAGGATCAGTCCAGAACTTCTCTCTAGAAGTTGGGTACACTTAACATCAAGTTCACAGTCAGGAAGTAGAATGGAAGGAAAAAAATACCATAAAGAACTATTATGATATCAGGGAAGCTCAAGACACAAGCTCAGAAGAACATGACTCCAAAATTTTTATAAGGAAAGTCTCAGAGAACAACAAAGCTTAAGACAATGAGAATCCTTGGAAGAGATGAAGCACTTTAAAAAGAGCTAAAAAGTTTTTTTTGTTTTGTTTTTTTTTTTTTTTTTTACATAAGTAAAATAAGAGCTTGAGGGAAAATAGTAGAAAAAGAATGAGAGCTTTTGGGGGAAAAAAATAATTGGAAAGAGAATTGACAGCTTGGCAAGGAAGTATAAAACCTTGTCCAAACAACAAACTCCCTCAAAACTGGAATGGATCAAATAGAATCCAGTGGTTATGTGAAGTAATAATAAATATTGAAATAAAGTCAAAAGACTGAAAATATAAAAGAAAATGTAACAAACGGAGCTCATAGCAAAAATGACAGACCTGGAACACAGATTGAGGAGAAAAAAAATTGAGAATCATTGACCTTTATAAATGTCATGACCAAAACTAAAGCATAGACACCTCATTTCAAGAACTTAAAAAATAAAAATAAAAAACAAACCTGCCTGGATCTCTTAGAACCAGAGATTAAAGTGGAAATAGAACAAAACTGTCAACTACTGAAAGTAACCTTTAAAGGAAAATTCTCAGGAACATCACAGTTCAAATTCTAGAGCTTCCAGGTAAAATTTTTAAAAAAGTACTACAAGGAGACAGGAAGAAAGAATTCAAGTACAGAGAAGTCAAAGTCAGCAACAAACATGAATTAATAGTCACTACTATAAAAGAAAAAAGAACTGTAAAACAGTATTTGAGAAGGCAACTATTATGGCCTTAGAAAGAACAGTAACTTACTCAGGAAAACTGAGATACAAGCTAAAAGGGGAAAAAAAAAGATCTTTAATGAAATAGAGGACTTTTAAGAATTACTGATAAAAAGACCAGAGCTGTGGAAAAACTTTGATGTTCAAACTCAACAACAAAGAGAAAAATAAAAAGTCAAATATGAATGAATAATGATAAAAGATTAAACAAAGATAGTCTGCTTGCATCCAAACATGGGGAGACGATATATGAGTCCCCTATGAACCCAATTGTCATCACAGAATATAAAGGATGTCCAACTAGACAAGGCCTGGGAGTGTTGATGATTTTAAGAAAAGAAGAGAAAGAGAGGGGAAGAGAAATATAGGATGTGGGGGAATGGACTAGAAGGTTAATGGAAACTATCTCAACTCAATGATGCACAATTAGACATCTATACAAATAAGGAGGAAGTAATGGGGGCAGAGCTGACACTTGAACCTCACTTGCTTCCAAAATGGTCAAAAGAAGGAAGAATATACACAGAGAGAGACTTGGGTACAGAAATACTCTTCACTCAACAAAGAACTAGGTGGGAAAGGGGAGAAGAGAGGAAGAGGAATTAGTGATATAGTAGATTAAATAAGGAATTAGTCCTCAGAAAAATGAACTCTAAGGAGGTACAAAAATATTTACAGCTCTTGATTTTGGCTGATTAAAAAATAAAATAAAAAATTAAGAAGAAAAAGGGAAAATCTACATACATATGTATGGGTGTATGTTTGCATATCTATGTGTGTATACACACACACATGCACACACACACACACACACACAAATTACAGCCACCGAACAGAATGCAAGTTCTTTAAAGACAGAGATTCCTTTGGTTTTATCTCTGTGTTACCCAGTACTTACCAGTGAGCCTTACATAATGGGAATGTAATAAATGCTTATTGAATTTGCTCCCTCTGTTGTGGCAGTAAAAGAGATCAATAAGAACTTTATAGTGAGCTAATAAGGAGTATAATTTATGCCTGAAAACTGACTACTACCAAAAAAAAATAATTGACTTTAAGTATGTGGATACATTCTAGATGCCTAGCCCAGGGAAACTGGGAACATATAATTACTTCCAAGTCAAAATTCAAAGACAGGAATTCAATTTCCAGTTGTCTTATCACATACACGTTTTGTGAAGAAAGAAATAATAAAGATGCATACACACGCGTGTGTGCACGCACACACACACACATATATATATGCAAATATATAACACAGTAATTGTAATAAACACAGTACCACACCAGAAAAAAGCACAATGCAACCAACATATATAAACATAGTAGATATGTGGAATATTTTTACATGTAAAATATTACTATTTCAAGTTATCTTAATAAATTTAAAGAAGTATTACCACTTCAAAATGGTGACTATAAGAAGTTATTTTGAGTTGAATTATGTTCATTGTCTTTTTTTTTTTTAAGAGAGAAATAAGATTATATCATGCCTGGAACTCTCTCCATCCTCTCTGCCTCCTAGCTTTCCTCACTCTCTTCAAGTCACTGCTAAAATTATACCTCCTAAAAGAAGCTTTTCCGAGTCCTCCTTTTAGAGCCTTCCCTTTGAGATTATCTCCAATTTATGAAATTTATCCCACATATATCCTATTTGTAAATAGCTTTTGCATGTTTTCTCCTCCAACAAACTGTGAACTTTTTGAGAACAGGAACAGTATTTTTTCCTTTCTTTGGACTCCTAGTACTTAGCACAATATAAAGCACATAGTAGGTACTTAAGAAATGTGTATTATCTGATTGAAATTCCTTCCAGTGTGACTTAACTCTGTCTACTGCACCATCACATTTCATTTTATATTGTTTGCCTTTTATTCACATTCATAACACCGTGATTATTCACTATAGAAAAGTCAATTCGAGGTTGCATTTACATGAGGAAATTTATTATGGGATGTCAGTGTTGGCTACCCAAACTGTAAGTAAAAATATTATATAGCTCTATGGGGTAGGGAAGGGAGGGATAACTATCTTAGTCAAGGAAACTTTTAAGTTAGAGGATATCCAAAGAGATAAGTTTTTGCCAATAGTGTAACACAGATCTGAGATTGGGATCAAAATCAAGAGTACCAAAGAGTCTCCACTTAAGCGCTGGATTCTTAGCAATTCAAAGTTAACGCACGTTTCACAACTGGTAGTAGTAAGCAATTTGTATCTTCTATTATATGTGATCATTAAAAGAAAAAAAATCATTTCCTGCATATGCCAAAATCTTAATATAATGACTGCTAATTCAGCAATGTCCTCCACGTATTTCCATTCTTATAGTATTCCTTTGAATCAAATATACTACAAAAGGCAGCTATAAAAAGAATCAGTCAGCCTGATTCTGTACTATCAGACATAACAAATCACATATATGTAGAAAAAATAATTATTCCTGTGATTTACAAGATTACTGAACCACTTTTAAATTTGTATAAGGAATATGACAACATTGAACATTTGCTTTCATGTTATACATGTTTTGGTGAAATGATGCTTTAGTAAATGACTTTGGATTTTTCTGTAACTTCACAAGGATGAAGTACAATACAAGATAGCTATATAGTGAGTTCTATACCACAACAGAGTATGTAATAACAAGATCTGAATGTAAAATATATAAACATTCTTTCCAGGTTTAAACGTACTTCAGAGCCAAACCAGATTAAGGTTATATGATGATAAAATTGATGATAATGTTTATAATATCAATTAATTATAGTTTAACTAAATCTTAAAATCTCTGTTTTGTTTTAAAAATGAAGAATTCATTCACATTTCATTGTGTTTTAATTAAAGAACCCCTTTAATGATGAAGCTTGGAGGGAAAGAGAAATAGTTTGATCAAGTTATTGTTTTTTTCTTTTGCTCATTAAAGGGGCCATTCCCTGACTACTTCTTAAAGAGGCCTATTCACTGAATGGGCATTACCTCCTTCTAAGTGAGTACCTGAAAAGGCCTTAGCCTAAAAAGCCAAGATCTCCCATTGCATCCTGGGCCATCTCCAGTCATCCTGATGAATATCTGGTCACTGGATCCAGATGGCTCAGGAGGAGAAAGTGAGGTTGGTGGCCTTGTACAGCCCTTCCTCACTCAAAATAAAGTCAAATGCAAGTCATGTCATCATTTCTCTGATATCATGGTCTTTCTCGAAAACGAAGGAGGAACACAACAACAACAACAATTAAAGAACCACAAAACGACCTTTTCCTATCTTTTATTAATACTATCATAGTGGTTATTTTTAGGTAATTATTTTTGTTTCACTTTGTCCATTTTAATTTGGCCTAATACAAGAGTAATTTGAGTGATCAGAGTGTACATTTTCTAATTAGCAAAGAAATTTTAGGTTAATAATTTTTACTGCAAATGAGTTTTGATAGTTCAATATATCCTGTTTTGCCTTTATATCTAATGACAATAATTTGACTTCCTAGAGATATGTATAGAACTGAATTAATTTATCTTTTAAAATGGGACTTCAGAAATTGTACTGCTAAATCAGATTTATTTTTGCTCTGAGAAATTATCCATGTCCCTTTCCCCAAAAATTTTATAAGACACAAATAATTCTTTTAAAAACACATTCTACAGATGGTCACAATGCCAGACAACTGTAGCTGCAGTCCATTAAAGAATAGAGCTGTCTATTGTAATAATATATGTGAGGGTTTAGGGAAGGATAAAAGGGAGAGTTAGACACAGAGACAGACAGACAGACAGAGAGATCCTGAAATATACACCAGGTTTGTAGGCCTATGTACATACTCTGCAGTTTTAAAAGTAAGGGAAAAGGAACACTTCTGAAACTCTTTCTAAGGTCATAAAGATGATATGATCTCTGAATACCTGATAAGGTCACATAACACAATTTCAAATACACTTGAGGTAAATCCATGTGACATCTCCCATAGCTAAGAAGCTGTCTATGCCCTGCGGATAGTGCGTGCAATCTTCATTAAATGTACTGTATAAGGGCAGCCAGAGTCATCTGAAGAATTTCAGAGTTAGGAAATTTTAGCAGTCGTTCACACTTACATTTGAAATGATAGCTTAGGAAGTGATAAATAAGTAGATCTGGCTGGTGAATGCACTGAACAAGGAGAGAAAGTTAGCTTTGAAATAAATAGAAGGATTCAGACTCAGATAATGATTTCCCCCTTTTTAAAGCAGGGTTACCTCACTCAGAGTAGAGGCTGAGACTTAAAAAAAAAAAAAAAAGCTCCAGGCAATTAAATTCTAGTTTTAAAATCAACATAATCATCAAGATTCTTACCTTACAAGAGGGTAATTTTTTCAGGTCTTTGAATTTGTCTGTTGAGCCATTTATGTGTTGTGAGGTTAATAACATTGAAAATGTCTGAAGGCAGATTACCATGTCTTTTTTTTTTTCACATATCCACTCCCACCAATCAATTATTTGATGGAATGACTCCTCAAATCTCCTTTCATATATTAAGCTTTCATTTTTGGTATTCTTTAAAAATTCCTTTTTAAAATGACAATTTGAGAAGTAGTGTACTTGAGTTCTCATTATTATAATAAATTTTCAGTTGCTCTCAAATATAAAACAATGACTTCAACAAAGAGGCTAGATAAGGGATTGTCTTAGATTGCTATATCATTTGGCAATATAAAGATGACTTTCTTTCCAAAAGAACCAGAGCAGAATATGTATTAAAAAGCTAAAATGTATATTTGCATTATTCTAACTTTTAGAAACATGCCATCTACATATAAATATACATATATAATATATATGCATATATGAGGGAGAGAGAAAGAGAGAGAGAGAGAGAGAGAGAGAGAGAGAGAGAGAGCACAAGTGCACATTCAAGAAAGAGAGAGAGATGGGGTAGTAGCAGTAGTAGTGGTAGTAGTAGGAAGAGGAGGTGTAGTAGGATGATGTCTAAAGAGCCAATGTCAGAGTGAGAAAACTTGTGTTTGTCTCGCCTCTGACATAGACACACACAATACACACATATACACATATATATGTATACATGCATGCATGTATGCATATGTTTATAGACTATGTGACCCTGAACAAATAATTTAAGATCTTAGAGCTTCATGTAAATACTTAAGTGTTTCAGCCTGTGTCCATTGGTAAATTATGTATATCTAAAGAAAGTTTAGGCTACTACTTTCTTCATGAACCAGCTGCCACAAGTTTTAGTAGTTATATTGTTGGGATCAGCAATTTACCCAAATCCAGAGGTCCCTAAAAACAACATGTCTTCTACTAGATATGCATAAGTGGACCCATTTTTAAAAAAAGCATGTGTTCCCAGCTATCTGAGATCAAAGATGTGGTAAATGACTATACCCAATTTAAGACCAGTACATTTTGATCCAGATATTTATATTTTTTGTGGATTGACTATAATGTCCCTGGAGTGGCCATTGTCTTACCACAAAAGATTTCTCTTTAGATGGCATTTGATGCTATGTAATAAGAGAAACTAGTAAGTCTCCAATGTCTTAAATTATCATTATTAACTCCAAAGCATACAATAATGTGTTTCTTATTATTAAAGAAAGGAAGATCTTTTCTTCTCCTGCTTCTCCTAGAATCTGCATATGAACTGACATGCTATTTTTTTCTAGTTTGAACAAAAAGCTACTGTCTTGTAGTTGTAGCCATCTCCAATATTTTCCATGTCTTCCTAAGTAAAAAACAAACAAACAAAAATTACCTAGAACCACAACTTTGTGGAGAGAAGAAATGTGAAAATTCTTGCAAAAAGTTCTACTTAGGACTGGCCCATCAAATAGAACTTTAAAAGACCTTTAACACTAGCATACACACACATATGGTGACATAGAACTTCATTCAGTTTAATATGAAGAGGGATATTATTCATTCCACTTCATAAAAAGAGGATTCCTTCTATGAATTTACACAAAAATGTTATGTAACCAATAGGTTGGCAAGAAGGGTTCATTATGGTATATCCCAATGGTATCTTGAAAATAGGATACCTGGGGTGGGGAGGAAGACCCCTAGTTCAACAACAACAAAAAATTAAACTGATAAATGAAAACATTTGTGCATTCAGCACAGGATTTTTCTGTCTTGCAAATTATACTTTAGCTATTAAATCAGAGATATAGGGAACTCAAATTGAAGAGAAATGAACAGTACCTAAGAGGATTTTACTTTTCTTACTCACCCACTGGAGACATTTCTGGAACACTAGCAACATAAGGTCCATCCAAGAATTTTGGCTCATTATCATTAATGTCCTGTACTTTGATGATGAATTCTGACTCAGGCTCCAGGGGCTTCCTGGTATGTATGTCCACAGCCTGAGCACGGAGAGTATAGAAAGGTTTTTCTTCCCGATCAAGGCTTCTTATGGCATGAATGTCCCCTGTAGTTTCATCAATGGTAAAAACCGTGCCAGCTCCATCTCCTGAGAGGGTGTATTTAACGCTTCCCACTCCTTTGTCTAAGTCGGAATGAAGCTTTACAGTAGAGAAACAAAAAAAGGGATAATAAAACCATTAAAGGAATATTCCTAAATAAAAGACATCATTTACAAAAAGTTTTGAAAAATTATTTTTTCACTGAAATAAAAGTTTAAAACCATTAATTCGTCAGTCCTATTTTATCCTTCTTTATATAGAATTCTGAATTTTAGAGTTGAAAAGGACCTTACAGATTTATATTTATTCATAATAATATCTCCCAACTTGGAGGAATATTTTTTATCTTTAAATCAAGGAAGATAAATTACATTTTCCACAATTTGAGAAATGTGCAAATGGTCACCATTTCAGAATAGTAGAGACAGTTTCACAACTGAATCTGCTTTTCTGGCTTGGGGGTGGAGGAAGGGGAGGAAAGTAATGGCAGCAAAAACAAAAGAAGATGAGAGCTGAAAGAATTTCTTTTCACATAAGAATGGTTTCTCCTAGCCATAAAATTCAATCCTATGCTTAATGTGAGCAGTAAAGTCCAATAAGTGCTAAGGGAGATACAAAATTTGAAACTACCTGCTTTCATGGAGCTTGCCATCTAACAGAAGTAATATGCATTTATCTAACAACTCAATCGTTTTGGTACAAAAGCTTTTTGTGGACACTTGTAAATGTCCTAATCTAGTGAATACGCCCAGGGATGTAGGACTAAGAGAAGCAGCTTGTTGGTGCTGAGAGTAAATAATTCAGCCATGAATATTTTGCTAGACCAGTAGATAGACTTACTTAACTGTGCTAAAAGTAAAGATAGGGATAAAGACTGAACCTGTGCTGTCTATTCACAGAAACTCCCAGATAAGAAAATTCCCTCTACCAATGATGGAAATCCCTTTCTCTACAATTTATAGCTCTAGAGAGTTTCTTAAAATACCAAGATGCTAAGTGACTTGCCCAAAGTCACACAGCCAGTGTCAGTGGCTGAATTTAAGCTCAGTTGTTTCTAGCTCCAACACTAACCACAATGCCAAAGATAAATAAACATGGAAAATATATGACATGAATAATTATTTAAATATGGAATCCTTATTTTACATAACGTGAAGGGAGATAAGCTGACACAGATTGTGGTTAAAAGTATGGTCTAAAATCACATAAACTAATTGGAACAAAACAAAATAGGACAAAATCCTTATAATCTCTAAATATGAAGCCATTATGCATTGCAAAATATCATGCCATTTGGGGGTGGAGCCAAGATGGCAGAGTAGAAAGACACACATACGCTAGCTCCAAAACCCACAGCCCATAAAATATCTGTAAAAAAGAGCTGCCAACAAATTCTGAAGCAGCAGTAGCCACAGAACAACGCAGCAGAGGAGATTTCTGTTCCAGAGACCCTGAAAACCTCTCCCAAAAGGTCCTTCGCGCTGTGGACCAGAAGCTGAGCACAGCCCTGACTTGGCCACGTGGCTCAGAGAGAAGCAGATCCCTGCGGGCTTCAGGGACTGAATCTCCAGTGGCCATGCAGGTCCCTCCACCCACAGGTGACAAGGGTCGGTGAGAGGGTCTCTTTGGCCGGTCAAGAGGGGAGTGGGGTGCCCCCATAACTCAGGCCCCCTCGGGACGCAGCATCAGAGACGGGAGCAGACCTGGGCTCCCCAAGCAGGCAGGAGCCCAGATCCATTGTTGAAGGTCTCTGCATAAATCCCCTGAGGGAACTGAGCCTGAGAGGCAGCCCTGCCCCTACCTGAGCACCTGAACTTGATCTCACACTGAATAGAAGCCCCGCCCCCACTGAAGCCCTGAGGCTGGGAAGCAGCATTTGAATCTCAGACCCCAAGTGCTGGCTGGGCAGATCTGGAGGCCAAGTGGGTGTGAAGAGAACATTCAGAAGGCAAGTCACTGGCTGGGAAAAATGCCCAGAAAAGGGAAAAAAAATAAGACTATAGAAGGTTACTTTCTTGGTGAACAGGTATTTCCTCCCTTTCTTTCTGATGAGAAAGAACAATGCTTACCATCAGGGAAAGACACAGAAGTCAAGGCTTCTGTATCCCAGCCCACTCAATGGGCTCAGGCCATGGAAGAGCTCAAAAAGGATTTTGAAAATCAAGTTAGAGAGGTGGAGGAAAAACTGGGAAGAGCAATGAGAGACATGCAAGCAAAGCATGAAAAACAAGTAAACACCTTGCTAAAGGAGACCCAAAAAAATGCTGAAGAAAAAATATCATGCTGTTTTCTAAATCAATCTCTTTTCTTTCAGTCACCCTCTGTCCAGATTTGGAGAACATACATGTTTTACTGAAAAAGAAAACAACAAAGACCTGGGGTTTACTGTAAGATCTATGTCTGACTTGTTTTGTTACCCTAAGTAAGTTATTAAAACTTGCTGAGCTTTGATTCTCTCATTTTTGAAGTGGGATTTAAAACATCTGTCCTCACATATACTTGTGAGGTTCAAATATGATTGTATGTAGATATGTATATGAGAGTGCTTTGTGAAATGAAAAAAGATAGTATAGAAATTTATGGTGGTGTTGTCATTGCTACCACCACTGTAAATTGCCATGTAGTTATTCCTAGAACATGTGAAAGGAATGAATAAAGAGAAGAATGGGAGAAATGTTTTCTCTGTATTGCCATAAATGATGTTCTGGATGTATTCCTGAGCAAATCTTAACTGTGAATAAAGGATGGGAATTCTTAAGCATAAAATCAAGAAAAAGATAAAAGTTCTTTGAACTCAGTAATTTGAAATTGCAATATTCTAGAGTAGTACTGAGTAAGAGTATTGCCAATCCAAACACTTAGCAGGATTTATTTAGCATGTGATTAATTTGAAGACATAGGATGGGCAAAAGCTCAATGCAGAACTGATGAGTTTTTACAAACTGGATTCAATTGGCTTTTGAGAAATAATAGAAGAGGAATTTAGTCAAAATCCTCACTAGGTTCTGAAGATGCCATACATAACCAAGACTTTTGTCTAAACCATTCTAGCCCAAACAGATCAAGAAATAGCAAAATAAGTGTGCTCCATGGTTTGCCCCAGATTCAAATGAAATTTGTTTTTGACATGGCTGTGGTTGTTGCTGTTTCCAGCACTCAGTATTTTAAAATTTGTTCAAAGCAAAGATTCATGTGAATTGCAGTCTCAGAAGAGTATGTTTAATAGTATGTTAAAAATTAACAAATGAAATGAGAATCATTCATGCAAAACACATGAGAGGATTTTATCATCTCATAACAGCTTAAAACAGTAGGTTGGTTCAATAGAGAGATATATAGTACCCAGGGTAGAGATGTAACAATATAGCTAGACAGCATAGCAATGACTAGCTAATCCAGTCACTTAGAATATGTGTACTTGACCAGAAGGCTAACTCTTCTCTTATGCACACTCTAAAATGAATTCCAATATGCCAGAAAGTCATGCTGGTTAATATTTTGATCAGGTTGTTTAGATATAAATAGCAAGGTATTGTATTGTGATAGTGAGTGACTTAATTAGGAAAAATCAAGGGAAATATTTTGCAGATTAAAAGTTTTGAATTTGCATTAGTTAACACTGATTTTAGGCAAATCAACTGACCTTTCCAGACCTCAGTTTCCCCATTTGTAAAATGACAGGGTTGGCCTATATGATCCTCAATGTCTTTTCTAAGTTGTAAAATTCTATGCTTCCATGAATGACCTTTGAAAAGCACCTTTACCTTTAGTAAAGTAATATCCTTGAGTTATGATTGTATATTTTGTGTTTCCCTACTTGATACATATATAAAAGTCATTTTCTTAGTGTGCTGAACAGTTGAAAATGAATACGTTTTCTATCTGGACCTTGAATCTTACTGAATATTCAATTAAAATATTTCATAAATAACTCAGAAAATCCGTGATTTACTAGCTCTGTCAAAACACATTCTTTAATAGAAGGCTTTCTGAGTTACTGGGGGTGGGCAGGGAGAAGGAACCCAGCATACATACTTTTGGTGACAAAATGCTCTGAAATTAACTAAATTGATCTGCAGATGACAGCCCAAAGTTTGACTTTATTTGAAGATTTTAGTCTGTTTAGCCATGAAAGAATATGAATTATGCTGCTGTAGACTCCAATAATCTAAGATGATCTGAACATTATTTCATCATCTTCAGTGAAGACAAATTAGCATTATTCCTGACTTATGCCTGAAAGTCAATAGTTTCATTCTGAGAAACCGTGTATACATAATGTGGCCTGGGTGATTACATTCATTCTCTTCTGGAGTAGAATTGGGTCATGTTATTTCATTCCTTAATATCACTTGGCTCCATTGCCGTGAGCAAAAGCCCTGTGATACAAGTAAGAAGCATCTCAAATATCTTTCAGGCTATTCTTGGAAAACTGAAAAACGTTGCCAAGAATCACCCTTAACTTTAAATTTTGTCAATAGTTACAAAACTATGTAATTCAATAGTTCCTTTACATTAGACAAAGAGTAAGCTAGTCATTTAATAGAAACACAAACTGTTCTTCTGAATGGCAAATTAAAAATCACAAGAAATATGTTATTAGCAAAAAATCTCTTGGTAAAAATGTGCTCTGTGGGAGTACCTGTTGTATGTATTATCAGAGTACAGCTGGCAGCTTCAATAACACCATCTGACTGTACTGAGATTTGACATCTTTCCCTTTCTTCCCCTACCTCTCCAAAAAATATTGTACAGATGATAGATGTTGAGATATGTGGTGTCCAGACAATTTTGTTAGAAGTGGTGATGTTTTGTTGATTTCCAAGTCAGCTCAGATGGTTCATGGAAAAAAATAGATGCCAATAGAGGCTCTGAAAAGAGACTAAAGATTTGCTTTAGAGTACAAACTGAACTTGAATTTCATTACATAAAACTTTTTAAAGAAAGTAGTTTTGTCTAGAGAGTTAAATACTAACTAGTTTGATTCTGATTTATATTTTAGAAATGGTACTGTACAAGACAAAATCACATCCATTCATATCTTCTCTGAGTTGAAAAGTACATATAAAAATCAAGAGAGTATTATATACCTATACATATATATCTTGGTGTTAAACAGCAATCCTTGGACTTTTAAATATATGTTTTTATTCTTTTTGTGCAAATCTAAGGTATTAGCCTACACACCTAAAATTTTATGTGATCATACATTTCTCAGTGATTACTGTTTAGAATACTGAGCCAATAAGAGTCCTCAACTCTTTTGTTTCTTTTTACTATTGTTAATAACATTGTTTTTGTAAATTCCAGAATTTGGAAAGCCCAAGTTGAGTCAAAAGGCATTTATTAAGTGGCTACTATATGCTAAGAGAAGATTAAAAAAAAATCTCTTCCATTAAGCTCAAAATTCAGTGAGAATGACCATATACAAATAACAAGAAGTAAGTATAAACAAGATACTTATAGGAAAAAAAAATCATAGGTAGAAGGCATCAACCTTAAGAGAAAGGACAAGCCTTCTTGCACAGAGCTGAGATCTGAAGGAAGCCAGGGAAGTCAGTAGACAGAGGTAAGGAAAGAGAAAATTCTATGCATGGGGGATAGGTAGTAAAAAAGCATGAAGTCAAAAGATAGAGCATCTTAGGAAAGCAGTAGTAAGGACTAGGTTGTAGAGTGTGTGGAGGAGAGTAAAGTATAAAAATCTAGGAATGACCAGGTTACAAAGGGCTTTAAAAGCTAAACAGAATTTTATATTTGACCTTGGAGGAAATAAGAAGTGACTAGAGTTTTTTGAATAGAGAAGTGGCATGATCGTAAATGTGCTTTACGAAGATTACTTTGTTAGCAATGGATAGATAGTCCTGAGTGGGATTAGACTTGAGGCAAGGAGGCCAACCAGAAGGTTGCTGCAATAGTTCAGGCATGAGCTTATGAAACCAGTATGAATTTATTTTTAGTTACTTCAATTAGGTCTTTAAAAGGCCTGATTTCAGCATTGTATCTTAATTTATATGAATGTCTTTCAAATGTGCAAAAGAGTCATTAAAATAATGTACTAGTTCGCTACATCATACAAGATTGTGACCATGATTAGCAAAGAGACTACAAAAAAAAGTTTATAAATTTGGTTTGCTTTCAAGTTCAGTATATAGCTTATCATTACTGAATCACCTTGTGGGAACAGTATTCAGGATGTTATATGAATACAGGTTATAAAACACATACTGAATAGGGACACTAAATATAAGCTTCCAACTTGAAAAGACTAGCTTTATTGAGCCTTTGATGTCATGAATTCTGAAGTGGGAAGAAATTATCAGGTAATATGTTTTATCTGTTTAAAAATATTACCAGCTTGAAAGTTGGGAATTAGTAGAACATTCCCTTCATTTGGTTTAAGATGAAGATGAGCTACATGTCTTTTTACTGCCTCTCGTGTTCATTTAATGACAGGATTGACCCATGAGAGTCCAATTCTGGAAGTATATGCAGATGTCACTGCTTGCTGCCAACTCACATGGAGTCTTGCAAAGCCTACTTTTAGGAATATATGATGATTTTCAAGGACAAAATTATATTCTCTCTAGGGGAAATTCTTTTGAAAAATCAAACAGAAATAATGATGGGTGAAGAGGTGAAAATAATGGAAGTTTTATGAAGACGGTGATACCTGAGATGAATCTTGAAGGATATCAGGGATTCTAAGAGATTAAGGGAAAGGTGTAGGACATTCCATGTATCTTGGTCAGTTGGTACAAAAATACAGAGATCAGAAATGGATTGTGGATGTGAGGAAGAGTAAAAAGTATAGTTTTATTGGACTGCAGAGTGCATGTAGAAGCATAAAGTTTAATAAGGCTGGAAAAATAAGATGGGGTCACCTTATGAAAAGGTTTAGTGCCATATATTGCAGTTTTAATTTTCTCCTAGAGGTAAAATTTATTAGTGGTTATTGAGCAATGGATTAAAGAATGGCATTTCATAGTACTTTGGGAAAATAATTTTGATGGTTATGTGGTGTATGGGGAGGGGAAAGTGAAGGGAATAAGCATTAATAAAGCACCTACTTTGTGTCAGACACTATGACAAATACTTCAAAAAGTCTCATTTGTTCTTCATAACAAGCTTGTCAGGTAGGTACTGTTATTATTCACATTTGATGAATACTTGATGAAACCAAGGTAAACAAATGTTAAGCAACTTGCCGAGGGTATAAGACTAGATTTAAAGTCTAGTATAAGACTAGATTTAAATTGTTACAGTTAAACAATTAAGCCAAATGTCATCCAGATAAGTGATTTATTTAGCAGTACATGAGGTTAAAAACAAATCAGATTCAGGCCTCTCAGTGGCCAAGAACCCAGTTGGTTTTTTTTTACCCAGTTAAAGTACAATTTGGAGAGAATGAAACATAGTATGAAAGGGTTAAGATATCTGATTCTTAATCGAAGGAAGAGATCTTGAGAAAATGAAGTGATGGTAAGGGTAGGTTGGAGGGGATTGTGAGACAACAAGACATTAGGGACAGAAGGAAAATGGATAGTTTTGTGATGTTTTTTAATTTGAGTGACGTATGTGTGTGTGTGTGTGTGTGAGAGAGAGAGAGAGAGAGAGAGAGAGAGAGAGAGAGAGAGAGAGAGAGAGAGAGAGAGAGAGAGAGATCTTGTGAATTCTCCAAACTCGGATGACTTCAAGATTTAACTTCAAAATGGTAAGGAACAAATAGAGTCAGTAAGGATATTTCAATTTTACAGACCTTAGGTCTTCCTGACTCCAGGACCAGTAATCTATCCATTTTGCCACCTATGGATATATTGAAATGGGGAGACACTTAAGGCAGTTAGGTATAATATCGCTCTATTGCTAAATTATCCCCGCTCCAACTGACTCCTAGTCTAAACTTCACTATTTCTGTCAAGATACCACCAACCTTTGACTCTCTCAGGTTTGTAATTTTGGCATTATCCTTAACTTCACTGTTAATCACTCCCTATATTCAATCTGTTGGTAGATTTTGTAGTTTATACCTTCACCACATTTCTGGCATTTCACTTCTTCTCTTCACTTGCAGATGCACCATCTCAGTTCAGGTACTCATGCCCTCTCACCTAGATTATTGCAATGATCTCCTAACTCTTCTCCCTACCTTAAGCATCTCAGCACTCCAGGACATCCTATACCTACTTCCAAAGCTATTTTTGCTGAGAGCAGATCTGACCACATAATCTATTCAGTCAACACCAGTGGTTTCCTATTGCCTGAGAAAAAATGTAAACTTTTAAAGCCCTTCATAATCTGAACCTTAATAAAACATAATCTTTCTTATCTCATCTAAACCTACTTCCTATCCCACACTCTGAATGAGCTATACTGGCCTTGTCTGTTTCTCATACCTGACACTCCATCTGACAGTCAGAGGAAGGAAAGAAGTTGGTGTCCTTTTTTTTTTAAACTAAGGTTACTTTCTTATCCCACAGATGAATTTCCTACCTTGATAAAGATGATAATACATATTACTGAGAGAAAAAAAGAGAAATCACATGGGATTAAATTTTCAAGTTGTCAAGAAGGACTTTCATGATATATTGTGAAAATTAATTTAGAATTCATTTTGTTTTTGAAATAATATTCAGACTTGTCACTTTTGTTTTGGTGTAGTGGAAAGTATATTACATTTGGAGTCTAGGGGCTTGGGTTCAAATTGGAGCTCTCTTATTGCTTAATATAACAGTGGGAAAATGGCTTTACTTCTCAGCCTCAGTTGGCTCAGCTATCAAATAAAGTAGTTGAAAGTCATTATCTCTGAATTTTCTTTCAGTGCAATTCACCATGCATTTAATAATGGCCTATCATGGGCAAAGCATGGTGCTGGGTGCTAGAGATACAAAGGCAAAATTACAGAAGTTTCTGGCCTCTAGGAATCTACATTCTATTTCCAAGTTTAACTCATATAAGCCTGTGAAATTAGAATTTCTAAAAGTTCAGATTAAGAAATTCAGCAAATAACTATCTACATCCAGAAAAAGAATTACAGGGTCTGAATGCAGATTGAAGCATACTATTTTCACATTTGCTTTTTTTTGTTTTGTTTTTCTTCCTCTTGGTTTTTCCCTTTTGTTCTGATTCTTCTTTCACATGACTAAAGTGGAGATGTGTTTAATGTGACTGTACATGTATAGCCTATATTAGATTTCTTGCCATCTTGGGGAAGGGGGGGGAAGAAAGAGAGGGAGGAAATCAAAATCTTATAAAAGTGAATGTTGAAAACTTTCTTTACATGTAATTAGAAAAAAGTAAAATCCTATTAAGAACATTAAAAAAAAGAAATTCAACAAATAGTTCTTATGTTTACTGTTTTGAGAGCTCTGTGGTAGACAATGAAGAAGAGATTAGACATAAAAAAATTATATAAGGCGTAACTTTTGATGCCTTGGGGCAGGGAGAAAGGAGCAGGTGTTTATGAAAGGCCTCCTATATGCTAGGCACTTTGTTAACAGCTTTATAAATTTTGTCTCACTTCATCTTCACAACAACCCTGTAAGGTTCTTACAACTCAGGATCACATAGCTAGTAAGCATCTAAAATGATATTTCAGCTCAGGTCTTCCTGACTCTGGGTCCACTGCTTCATCTCTTACACTACCTACGTGTCTTAATGCAACTGATTGACTAAGAATAATAATATAAAAAGATATGAAAACTGCATAATAGAGGCACAAACAAAAAGCACATGAGGTTTAGAGACAGAGGGAAAGGTTATTTACTAATTGGGAAAATTCAGAAAAGTTTCATGGAGAAGGTAATATTTAATTTGGTCTTGAAAGAATAGGCAGGAATTTAATAACAAAAGAGGAGAGGGAAATTCTATGCATGAAGTAGAATATACAATATGATCAAAGACACAGGAAATACCAAATATTTTATGATCCATTCTTGGTTCACCACCCATGAACCTTTTTTTTCTTCAGGTATCTCAGTATACACTCACATAAATTATCCAAGAAATAAATGTTTGTGTGTTGTTGTGACTGTTGTTTGTTTTCCATGGTGTACATTGATCCTCTTTTACTGTCAATACAGAAAACATTGTAGCTCTGGCCATCCAATCATAAAAAAGATTAGCATTTTAGGTAAAAGGAAAATGTACAAGATAAACCACAGTGCTTTGAATTCCTGAACTGTTGCACTACATTCTGAGGGATAGCAGCATACTGTCAACACAGAGGAGGGCACTGAGGTTCTGGGTTCAAGTCCTGCCTCTGATTGAGACTGACTGGATGACCCTGGCAAATTGCTTAAAGTCACAGTGCCTTATCCAACTCTCTGTCTTTGATGCATAGATGAGGTGCCTATTTGCATTATTGGAGGGTGTTTCTTCACTAGGAGTTTAACAACTTGTCATAATTCTGACAAGGAAGTAAATTACTGATGCTACTTGGGCCTTGGAAATACATCATTTGACAGTGATGTCATGCTGTTATCCAAGTATAACTGGTTAAATGCTGATAAAATACTTGATGTGAGAGGCAGAGGGGAATGTCTTTTAGCATTTAGAAGTGGAACTTAGAATAAGAAATTGTGGCCTTGTCTGCAGGACTCTGATGGTAATTAAGTTGAGTCTGCAAGCAATGGCACATATAGATAAATAACCACCATAGGAAAAAAAAAATGAGCTCAGATCTATGGGTTGAAGCTATTTTTATTATCTGCAGACAGGAAATCATATGTAGCTTTTTTCCCTCTAAGTAACTTTGGGCAAATAATTTACAATTCCAGTCTCTCCTTTTCTTTCTCTCTATTCTGCTTTCATGGATGCCACAGCGGTCACTATGCTAGTTTAAATTTCCCTAGAATATATGGGAGATATTTCTGATAAGCAAAAGAGCTCCTCTTTTCCCAAAAGATAAAGCACACAGATTGCCCATAACTCTGCCTGAACAATATTGTAATGCAAATTTTGTTCCCTCTAAAGCCATTGACTGCCATAGTACATTTGGCATTCTCAGTCACCTTCCTCTCAAGGGAGGATTCATTTGTTCCTTCTAGCTTGATTGTTACCAATTGAGCAAGAGGAATTCCACTTTACAAGGTTAGGAATTCCCCTTAACAGCCTAATGTGAGTTGAGAACTCCCCTGGCTGGCTGACAGACCCAGAGCTATTTATCATCTGGAAGTATTTCACCTTCTATTCAAGAAAGTAGAAATACATTTGAATGAGGCATAAAACCTCCCTTGAGGTCTGTCAAGGAAGATCTCAAAAGAACAAAGAGAACTGGCAATCCTTGGGAGCAACTGTAAAATGATCTGCTAGGATATATTATGTGCCCGATAGCAAAGGGAATATGCTAATCTCCCAATTTTCCCTTTCATATTTTTCTTTCCCCATGAATAGCCCTGCCATGATAACATGTGAAGAATGTTGTAAAACTGGCCTTTAAGTGGTGTATAAATGTAGATAATCCAAATTACTGACAGAACTGAATTACTCTTTAATTTCAGAGAATACAAAGGTACATTTCTCTAACAGCTCAGACACTCTGGCATACAGCCTTGGTGTACAGACTGCAAGAACATGTATGTTAGAAGAGGATACTAAAGTCTTATCACTTCCACCTACAATTTAGCTATCCTTTGTTTTGTTCCCCCAAAAGCTCAATCCTTAAGTAGCAAGATACTGTCATTTATAAATTGTGTGTATTTTCATGGAATGCTGTCACCTTTTCCCCCTTACAGTAGCCTTAGGAGGTAAGGAGTATGTCATATCATATTCATTTTAGTGATGAAGAAACTGAGGCTAAGAAATTGTTTTCTCAAAGCCTCAAGCATATAGGGGCTTTAGAAATGAAACTCAGGTCTCCTGACTCCTACCTAAGCATTCTTTCTAGAAGATTTACTTCTTTTTCAAATATAATCTTCATTTCTGGAGTATGATTTGGGCTTCATTCTTGTGAATGCAAAGAATTGCTTATAATTTTAAAGAAGATGAATGTCATTCTTCTGACTAGTAGTTGTATTATTAGAATTAATCCCTCAATTTGATAAACTGTGAATTTAAAAAATCAACAGAAAATTACCTAATCTGAAAGGTCTAATATAGGTTTTGGAATCATAAAAACCTGAGATAAATTATAGTTTCCAATATATACTATCTATGTTTGACTTGAAAATTATATCAATGGAGGGAATTTTTATACTCAAAATGTGCTGTACTGATGACCTCACAGTTTTCAAGTAAATTAATTTACGGAATTGTATGTGAATACATCGAACTTGACTCTTAGATGGTTAGTTGGTCATTGTCCATTCTTGAAGAGGAACAAAATGACATCATTATGTTAGAGTCAAGTTACAGTGTGTCTTACTTTGGCTGATCAGACCAACATGGGCTTGGAATGCTCTACCACAGGTTGGGCATGAACAGTCCAGGTGAACAATTGTGGTGAATTCTCTAAATCTGCAAATCTCTCATTTCTTTTGAGCTACTTCAATTCTGCTTTGCTCATAGAACATAGTACCTTCTTTGATGAGGGCATGCCAATGCTAGGCAGTGCTGTATCAGTATCTCCAATGTGTCACAATTAATTTCAAAGTTCTTAAGGGAGACATTAAGAGTATCTTTGTATCACTTTTTTCTGACTACCATATGTGTGCTTGTCCTGTGTGAATTCTCCATAAAATAGTCTTTCTGGCCAATATATGCTTGGTATTTAAACAATGGGGCCAGCACAATGTAGTTGCACTCTCTGCAGCAGAGTTTGAATGCTTGGCAGTTTAGTTCAAGAAAGGATCTCATTGTCTGGTATCTTATCCTGCCAGGCGATCTCCAGAATTTTCCTAAGATAATTCAAATGGAAGTGATTCAGTTTACTGGTGTGGTGCTGATAGATTGTCCAGGTTTCAAAGGCATACAACAATGAGGTCAGCACAATAGCTCTACTGACCTTCACTTTGGTAAGCAGTTGAATACTTCTTATCTCTGACACTTTCCTTTGAAGCTATTACTGAGTTAGCTCTGGCAATCTGAGTCAGCTTCAATATCTATGAGTACATTCCCGGAAAGTATACTGTGAAGGTAAGTGAACTTAACCACAGCATTCAAAACTTCTCCATTTTCTATAACCAAAGGTTTCATGCATGGACAGTGAGGTACTGCCTGATGGAGCACCTGTGTTTTCTTAGTGTTAATTGTTAGGCCAAAATTAGAACAAGCAGCAGAGAACTAATCCATACTTTGTTGCATCTCAGCTTCAGAGGCTGCATGGAGTGCACAATCATCTGCAAACGGAAAATCATGCACCAACACTCACTTCACTTTGGTCTTGGCTTTTAGCCTTTTCAAGTTGAGGATTTTACCTTTAGTGCAGTAGATGACCTTGAAGCTGTGTTCATTCTCACTGAAAGCATTTTACAACATGGCTGAAAATATCATGCTAAAAGCCATGGGCGTAAGCACACAGGTCTTGTTTCACTCCATTGGTGACCGCGAAAGTGTGAGAGGAACAACTGTTATCCAGACCTCAGCAATGAATATGACTTTCAGATATATGCCATAGGTATGTCTAGCTTAAGTATGTATGCTAATCATTTATTTTTCCAGGTAAGTCATAAATTTTCTTTACCCCTTATAATTCTTTCTATGTTGGTTTCATTTCTCCCTTCTATTATTTATCCCACAGGAAGCAGAAATCATGTGAATAGCAAATTATATTGCTTAATTTCCCCAAACTAGTTTATACTCTGATCCTCAGCAATACAAATGGAATAAAAATGAGAATTAAGAAGAGAGCTATAATCCTTAAAGTGCTAACTCTGAATCACTTCACAACAGTCTTCACATGCTTGGGGGAGGAGTGATAGTAAGCTAACATAAATTGGTAGGTTTGTGTGGGATAGGATTCCCTCTTAAAATCTACTTCAGAGACCCCAATCTAAAATAAGTGGTAGTCACTGAGTTTGTTTAGTGACATGAAAATGATTCTGAAGGGTGGAAGTAGCACTGGAAATATGCTGCTTTTTCACTAAGCCACTGACCATAGCCAAAATGGCAGAAATTGGGTCCAGAAAGCCTTTGGCTCCTATTTCTCTTTTCCAAGATAATTGAAGCAGACAGACAAACATGTAAAGGAACAGAAAAGAGGGGGAAATCACAGTAGAATGACAGAGTTAGTGATGACTCTGGACCAAAGGAAGAGGGGACTTAATCCCGGCTGAGGCAAATCTTCTCTTTCGTGAGGGTACTTATAGAAAAAACCCAAATTAATGAACTCTATATACTTTATTGGAAGTAAAGCAAGGTATTGCTACAGACTACTTATGAGAGCGGACTACAAAAGGGGGGGAGGGATCATATAGTGAAGTTACAGGAGAATTATTTTTAAAGCAGATTTCAAGATAAAAAGCCTCAATAAAAAAACACAGTGTTAAAGCAGATGAATAATCAGAAAGGATCCTTATACCCAAAGACAATACAAAACCTTCCTAACAAATACTACAATAGAAAGGAAAAGCAGTGAATGATAAAATACCTAATTCTATGAATATTTATGGTAATTTAAAATGACAAGAAAATTCAGAATGACTCAAAATAGAAACGGAATATGAAAAAAATAGCAATAAATATAGGTTAGAACCTCAATTAGATATGAAAAAGAAAAGATTTACGATAGGAAATCTCTCCAAAGCATGGTCAGCAAATTCAGTCTGAGCATAAAATCTGAGTATATTTTTGTACGGCTGAGAAGTTAAGTTAATGGTTTAAAAGACAATAAATCTGTGTTCTTAAATGTAAAAACAAGAGCAAAAAATAGTCTTATCTTGAGAGTCATGAAAAAGAAATCTGGTTAAATTTGGTCCCTGGGCTTTAGTTTGCTGACCCTTGCCCTAAAGAAACGAAAGGGGCACAAAGAGATCTGAAACACATAAAATGTTGAAGGAGGAGAAAATTCTATTGAAGAGAAGCAGAAGGCAAAAA
Organism: Notamacropus eugenii; assembly: GCF_028372415.1. NCBI lineage: Eukaryota > Metazoa > Chordata > Mammalia > Diprotodontia > Macropodidae > Notamacropus > Notamacropus eugenii. The sequence continues at coordinate 376,343,338 of NC_092875.1, forward strand.
ATTTAAAAGAACATGTACATTGAGTCCAAATCAAAGTGCACTTGAAGACAGGCTATAATGAGATAACTTAAGGATCACAGCTCCTTGAAGAAACATGATTAAAAAAACCTGAATACCATTATGCAGGAAATAATACAAGAAGCTTCCTTAGAAATTTTGACTATACAATCAATGTATCAATCAAGAAAATCCACAGATTGCAAGGACAGTAAGGGGTTGGGGGATGATAGAGTAAATATTGTGAATCAAACTCCAAGGAACACAGTCATTAGTGGTTATGCTTAATAATTTCAATGAAAAAAAGAAAACAGCTTTCAAGGAGCCAGGAGAAAGACCTTCAAATGTAAAAGAAAATAAATTAAAATACAGCAAGTCTATTCTAAAACCAAGGGAAATCACAGAAAGTAATTGAATTGAATAATCCATTCGTTATCCTATGTATTCTTTTCCTCTATTCATTTTGTGTCTCTATAGATTTTTCTCTATCTATTCTCCAACTTTCATCAATTTTACATTATCTAATTTGGGTGAAAATTTTTAGTTATCATCAACGAGTATAAATAGTGAAAAAGTACTTGCATTATCATGTAAGTTTTTCTTCTTTTACAAAGAACATGACAATTGTATTTAGTAGGTTATACTCAGAAATGGTTTGTAAGAAATATATCATTGATAAGTTTTGAGTTTATTTATTGGTTCTATTTTTCAGTTATATATACATTGACATATATGCAGACAGACAGCAAATATTGCCATTCTTCGATTAAAATTCTACAAACAAATGTTCTTTTTTTGTCTTTTTGCATTTAAGTTCAAAATTAATAAAAAGAAAATTCAAATCCTACTCTGAGGTCCCATTGTAGAATAGTAATTACCCATGGGCCTTGAAGGACTTTCTGGAAGAATATAAATCCTGTTATAAAATATAAAGACTTCAAGTGACAGACTTTATCTTCTGAGGACCAACCTATCCACCCTGGAGAGGCATATCACCAGATTGATATCAGGGTAATGAAATTTTAAGCCATAGCAACTCATGAAGACCTAAGAGAGGCAGCCATCTAGATACGTAAAAAGAGTGCTCTTTATCAAAACCACAGATACTTTAATTACTCCACTAAACATATTTTAATTATTGTCAGATGTTATTATGGTAATTATTATTATGACAATTTCACTGATTACAACACTTAATTTTTTTCTTTTAGAGAAGAGTTTTCTCAAATACAAGAAAAACATTCAATTTAGTGTATACTTCCCTAAGTCACCCTTTAGAATGTTATTATGCAAAGAGGAAGAATCCTTAGGACTCATGTTGTCAAATTCAAATGGAAATAGCAGACTGTGAGTTTCACATTGACTTAGAAAAATGCTTGAAGCCCAGCCATGGCACCTCCAGATACAACCATCACATAGTTCTGTTGCTTTTCAGCTTAAAACTCTTCTGTAGCTCCCCAATATATGTTATTTTAAGTACAATCTCTACTGGTAAGTGCCAACAACATGATTCCAGGTGGGCCTTCACACAGCCAGGGAATTGGCCAGACATCAGTATAGATAGGGGTCCACCAGCCACTGAAGCTGCCTATACTCTAGCAGTCCTGGGGATGGGGGTAGACCTCCAGCTGCCAGACCCCCCCCTCCACCACTCCTCATCCTGTGAGCTTCAGTGTAACCCTGGGAAACTCAGAAAAACTTCACCTGGCCTCAGCCTTGTCAGACACCAGTCAGCTCAGCACCTAAAAGAACTAGAGGCCACAGAACACAAAGCCAGAAGCCACACCTGAAATTCCCAACCTAAGAAACATGGGACAGAGCCCCCTGTAACCCAGAAGCAGAGATTCACTTTAAAATCCAGGGAAATGGCAACCACCATGAGCAAGAAGCAAATCAAAAATTCAAATACAATAGAATATTATTATAGGGACAGGAAAAATAAAAATACGAATTCAGAAGTGGACAGCATTGACCCTACACCCAGTTTGTATGTTTGAAACAAACTGGTTTCAAGCCTAAAAAGTATTCTTGAAGGAGTTTTAAAAGACAAATTAGAGAGGTAAAAGAAAAAAAATGACTAATGATTTTAAAAATACAACTGACAAAATGAAACAAAGAACTCACTGAAGAGAAGAGCTTCTTACAAAATAAAATTGGCTAAATAGATAAGGAGATACAATACCTAACTGGAGAAAATAACTCTTTGAAAGGAAAAAAAATGGACAAAAGGAAAAGGATGTACAAAACCTAACTGAAGAAAACAATTCATTGAAAATTAGAATTCAGTAAGTAGAAGTTCATGACTCTTTGAGGAATCAAGAGTCAGTCAAACAAGAATGAAATAAAGAATGAAAAAGAGGAAGGAAACAAAAAATATGTCATTTGAAAAGCAACTGAATTGGAAAATAGAGGGAAAATCTAAGAATTACTGGTCTAAAGGAAAGCCATGGTGAAAAAAAGAGCCTGAATAGTACCTTCCAAGAAATCATCAAGGAAAACTGCCCTGAGGTCTTAGAACCAGAAGGCAAAATAGTCATTGAAATAATCCACCAATCACCTCCTGAAAGAGATCCCAAACTGAAAATGCCAAGGAATATTGCAGCCAATTTCCAGAATTATCAGGTCAAGGAGAAATATTGCAGGCAATCAGAAAGAAACAATTCAAATATCAAGAAATTATGGTTAGGATCACATATGACCTTGCAGCTTCTACATTAAAAGATCAGAAGTTGGAATATTATATTCTATAAGGCAAATGGAGCTTAGACTACAAGCAAGGATAAACTACCCAGCAAAATTGAGCATAATCTTTCAGGAAAGGAGATGGGCATTCAATGAAATAAGGGACTTTCAGACCTTACTGATGAAAAGGCCAGAGCTCCATGGAAAATTTGATGTAGTAATACAAGGCTCAAGAGAGACACAGAAAAGTAAACAGAAAAGTCAAGAAACAGGAAATCATTATTCAATAAGGGAAAACTGCTTACATCCCTATATGGGAGGATGATATTTGTTAATCTTGATAATTGTATATTTATGATGACATATAAAAGGGATAGATAGATAGATAGATAGATAGATAGATAGATAGATAGATAGATAGATAGATAGAGGGTGTAAGTATAAGTTAACTAATGTGATAATAAGATAATATGTTAACTAATGTGATAATAAGAACCTAATTAAGAGGTGCAAAGGCATTGTAATGGGAGAAGAGGAAAGGAGGAGGAAGAAAAGGGTAAATAACATCACATGAAGAGGCACCAAAACATATTACAGTAAGAGGAAAGAGGGGAGGGAGATGAGCATTGTTTCAGCTTTATTCTCATCTGATTTGGTTCAATGAGGGGATAACATAGTTAAGAATAGAAATTTAACTTGCCCTATAGCCGGTAGGAGGAGAAAGGGAAAAGTAAAGGGAGAGAGTAGTTAGAAGGGAAGACATAGTAAGGGAAAAGAGAAAGAAAAGGGGGGGGGAGAGTGTTGATAGAAGGGAAGGAAGCCTGAGGGAGTTGGTGGCAAAAAGAAAAACTCTTTTGAAGAGGGGAAGAGAAAAGGAGAAATAAAAGCATAAACAGGTCAGGGAGAATAGGATGGAGAAAAAGACACAGACAGTAATCTTAACAGTGTCTTAGGATGAACTCTCCTATAAAATTGAAGGTGGATAGCAGAATAGACAAAAAAACCCCATAATTCTACAATATGTTGTTTACAAGAAACACATTTGAAATGGTGGATACACAAAGGGTAAAGGTCAAAAGAGTAGAATATATTATGCTTCAACAGAAATTTTTTTAAAAAGCAGAGATAGCAATTCTAATCTCAGACAAAGCAAAAGCAAAAATAGATCTAGTCAAAAGAGTTACGTATGGTCCTAAAAGGCACCATAGATAATGATGTAATATCATTACTAAACATATATGTACCAAGTGGTACAGCATCCAAATTATTAAAGTAGAGGGCAATGGAGTTACAGGAAAAAATAGACAACAAAACTGTACTAGTGGGGGACTTCAACCTTCCCCTATCTGAATTTGATGAATCTAACCTCAAAACAAACAAGAAAGAAGTTAAGGAGGTGAAGAGAATTCTGGAAAAGTTAGATATGATAGACCTCTGGAGATAAATGAATTGGGATAAAAAAGAATATACCATTTTCTTGGCAGTACATGGCACATACACAAAAACTGACCGTTTACTAGGGCATAAAAACCTCCCAGTCCAGTACAGAAAGGTAGAAATTGTAAATGCATCCTTTTTGCAGATCATGATGCAATAAAAATTATATGTAAAATATAGTCATGAAAAGATAGACTAAAAATTAATTGGAAACTAAATAATCTAACCTTAAAGAATGAGTGGGTCAAACAACAAATCATATGAACAATCAATAATTTAATTCAAGGGAATGACAATAATAAAACAACCTACCAAAATTTATAGGATGCCTCAAAAGCAGTTCTTCGAGGAAATTTTATATCTCTGAATATTTACATGAATAAAATAGAGAAAGAGGAGTTTAATGAACTGGGTATGCAATTGAAAAAGTTAGAAAAAGAACAAATGGAAAATCCACCAATTAAATACCACCTTAGAAAAGTGGAAAACTAAAGGAGAGATTAATAAGATTTAATTACGAAAAATATTGAAATAATAAATAAAACTGAGCTGGTTTTATGAAAAAAACAATAAAATTGATAAGCCTTTGGCCAACTTGATATAAAGAAAGAAAGAAGAAAAACAGATTATCAATGAATTCACCTCCAATGAAGTGGAAATTAAAACAATAATTAGAAATTATTTTGATCAATTTTGAATGCCCATAAATTTGACAATCTTAGTGAAATTGATAAATATTTTATATATAAATATACATGTATTTATATATTTGTGTGTGTGTTTATATAGGTATAGATATATCTATCTATCTGTCTATCTATCTATCTGTCTATCTATCTATCTATCTATCTGTCTATCTATCTATCTATCTATCTATCTATCTATCTATCTATCTATCTAATCTATCTATCTATCTATCCCAGATTACAGAATAGGAAGCAAAGTACTTAAATAACCCCTCAGAAAATGAAACTGAACAAGCCATTAATGTGCTCTCTAGGAAAAATTTCTCCAAGACCACATGAATTTACAAGCGAATTCTATCAAACATTAAAAGAACAGTTAATGCCAATACTGCATAGATTATTTGGGAAGATAGGAGAAAAAGGAGTTCTATCAAATTCTTTTTGTTATACAAATATGGTGTTGATACCTAAACTGGGAAGAGGTAAACCAGAGAAAGAAAATTATAGACCAATTTCTCTAATGAATATAGATGCAAACATTTTTAACACGATATTAGCCAAAAAGATAACAGCAACCTATCATGAGAATAATACACTTTGATCAGGTAGAATTTATACCAGGAATACAGGGTTGGTTCAATATTAGGAAAACTCTCACAGTTATTGATAATATCAATAACAAAACCAACAGAATCTACATGATTATCTCAACAAATGAAGAAAGAACTTTTCACAAAATAAAACACCCATTCTTATGGAAAACACTGGACAGCATAGGAATAAATGGAGCCTTCCTTAAAATGATAAGTAGTGTCTCTAAAAAACCATCAGTAAGAATTATATGTAATGGGAATCAGCTAGATGTATTACCAATAAGATCGGGTGAAACAAGGATGTCCATTACCACCACTGTTATTCAATATGGTGCTAGAAATGTTAGCTTAGCAATAAGAGAAGAAAAAGAAATAAAAGGAATTAGAATAGGTAAAGAAGAAACTAAGTCAGCACTCTTTGCTGACAATATGATCATATACTTAGAGAAAGCAGAGAATTAAGTAAAGGACTACTTGAAATAATAGACAATTTTGGCAAAGTTGCAGGTTAGCAAATAAACCTACATAAATCATCTGCATTTCTATATATTACTAACAAAGCCTAACAGCAAGAGATAGAAAGAGAAATCCCACTTAAAGTTACTGTAGACACTATAAAATATTTAGAAGTCTATTTGCCAAAACAAACCCAAGGATTATAGGAACACAATTACAAAACATTTTTCAACCAAATAAAGTCAGATCTAAATAACTGGAAAAACATTACTTGATAGTGGTTAGGCCAAGCTAATATAATAAAAATGACAATTTTACCTAAATTTATTTATTTATTCACTGTAATACCAATCAAACTACTAAAATTATTTTCTAGAGTTAGGAAAAAAATATCAAAATTTATCTAGAAGAACAAAATGTCCAGAACATCAAGGGAATTAAAGAAAAGAAATGCTAGGAAGGTAGTCTAGCTATACCAGATCTTAAATTGTATTATAAAGCAGCATTCATCAAAACTACTTGGTAGTGGCTAAGAAACAGAGGGATAGATCAGTGGAATGGGTTAGGAACACAACACACAATAGTCAATAATTACAGCAGTATACTGTTTGATAAACCCAATGACCTCAGCTTCTGTGATAAGAACTCACTGTTTGACAAAATCTGCTGGGAAAACTGGAAAAGAGTATGGCAGATACTGGGTATGGACCAATGCCTGACATCATATACCAGGGCAATGTCCAACTGGGTATAGGATCTGGGTATAAAGGTTGATACTACAAACAAAATAGGGGAGCAAGGAATCATTTATTTATCATACTTATGGAGAATGGGGGAATTTGTGATGAAACAGGACATAGAGAACATTATGAAATGAAAAATGGATAATTTTGACTACATGAAAATGAAAAGGTTTTGCACAAATGAAGCCAATGCAACCAAGATTAGGAGGGAAGCAGAAAACTGGGAAAGAATTTTTACAAGCAGTGTATGTGATAAAGGCTTCATTTCTAAAATATATAGAGAACTGAGTCAAATTTACAAGAATACAAGTCATTCCCCAATTGACCCAATTTATGTTACCATAAATATGTGCCCATTCTTTACTCTAGCTATTGAGTGCATTAGTAAGAGTGTGATTTGGAATTACATATATATTGTGATTTTTAAAAAAAAAATTATTTATGCCATTGCTTTAAAGTTAGTATGAATATTGACATGAAATGTCAATTGCCTTATTAAGTAAATGATAATGTTTAATATCTAAAAGTGTCATTATTGTGAAGATCAATTTTATATAGATAGAAAATGCATTGAATACCATCTTGAGGGTTAGAATGGTGAGAAGGTGTGTGTGTTCATCCTTCATTGCCAAAGAAGACCATGCCATCAGAAAAATAATGACATGACTTGCACTTGACTTTGTTTTGAGTGAGGGAGGGCTGTGTGCAGGTCACCAGCCTTACTTCTCCTCCAGAATCATCTGAATCCAGTGACCAGATATTCATCAGGATGACTGGAGATGACCCAGGATGAGGCAATTGGGATTAAGTGACTTGCCCAAGGTCACACAGCTAGTGAATGTCAAGTATCTGAGGTGAGATTTGAACTCAAGTCCTCCTGATTCCTGCATTGGTGATCTATCTACTGCACCATCTAGCTGCCCAGTGAGCATTCTCCTCAATATGATTAGCTCTAGGATCCTGAGAGAGAGTTCTATTGTAATTCTGTGATAATAGTCCATCTCTGGGAACTTAGACTTACTACTGTGAGAGTGTGTTGGAGTGAGAAATTTAAACCCAGAGAAATGTTTTTTTGTGTGCATGGGGGTGGAGGGTGGAGTAGAGGGTGATGGTGGTAGAAGCATTTATATCCTACATAGCATGTAGAATCAACCAGTAGCACATATATGGCATTACCTTGTAGGGGCATGGGAAAAAAACACATTCACATATCACTGTCATGTTACATAAGGAAATAGAACATCTGACCCAGCCGGTGTCCAAGTCAAATATCTCTCATTGTCTCTTTACTTGTCTTAGATATTGACTCCTTATTAATTTTCTTCTCCACCCTTTTTAGTCCAAAGTTTATTCTCCTTGGTAGAGAAAACAGAAGTAAAAAAAAATAATAATAATAATCAGCAGATTTTACTTATCTCTGTTGTCAATTAACATTACCCTGCCCACTTCAAGCAGTGACTTATCACTTTTTAACCTCTTTTTCCCTAATATAGCTTGTAAACATTTTTGCCCCTTCCTGAAGTTTCTTTGTTCAACTCAGCTCTTTCTGAGGTATAGCATTTTTGACACCATTCTTAAAATACTTGACCATAAATGCATTCACTCTTTATTGCCTTCATGTGCCTTCATCTTCTGTGTGTATCTAATTCTTTGTACTCTAATTAGTACAAGAGTCTTGATCTGTTTATAATCTGGGCCAATTTACCCATCTTCAGGAAATCCGATGACCACCCTACTCATGGAGGATCACTGTATTAATGCCAGACTTTGTGTGAAAATCTTATTGTCTTAGTATACTGTAGTTCAAAACTCTCAAGCTAAAGAACGGTCAGTCTCAACATCTGCAGCTTCAGAGATTACAGGCAAGGCCACCACACCTGACTGCTGCCTAGAGTCTTAAAACGTTTCATTGAGCATTGAAAAGTAATTTGTCCACAGTCACAAAAGCACTGTATGTATCAGATAAGGAACTTGAATCCAGGATTGTTTCTCCTTTAAACTTTTGGGTGTCATCACAACTATCATTTTTTGTGGTTGTTCATTTGTTTCATTTGTTTGTTTTTAATGAATTATATCTTCTTTCTATGGTTTGATAGATTTGTGGGAATATTTAGAAATTTTATCCCCCTCCTTTCTTTTCAGTTGAGTTAATATCACTGATATGTGTCTATTAATCAAGACTAGTTTTCAAAAACAGATGTACCGTGTTACTTTAGATGACAGTGAGTGGCCTAGTGTGGCAATTATCGTACCTAATTGTTTCTTTAAAAATAACTAAGAGGCCATACCAATGTCTAAAATGTATGTTTAATTCATTCTCCAATGGGCTTTTTAATATAATTGAAAGTATAAATAGGATGGGGCTAGGAAGGATTATGTATTAGCCATATATGTTATGTAAAGCCAAAAAAAAAAAAAACATTTCTAAGACTTACTTATTCATTTCCTTCTGAAAATCTAAGAATAATTTTAAAAAGCATATATTTTCTATATGATCATGAGTCTATCACTTAAAATAATTCAAGTTTACTTGTGTTTATTTGGTTATTTTTCTCTTTTAGACAGATCTTACATGGAATCTCTTATCATGATTCCCAGAAGGGTAACAAATTGGTTATAACTAGCATTTTTTTTTTTTGCTTACTGACAGTCTTGGCACGCCACACTAGGTAAAGAAAGTAAAACCCCTGAGAGCTTTTTGCTTGTTATGTGGACTAACAGATTCATTACTATGCTACATTCACAGACTTGGGCTAAGGTGTAGAAGTGAATTATTTGGGTCACAACATTATGGTCATAGCAATTATTTCATTAATTTCCACATGAATCTACATTTTCTAAATACAGCATCTTTACCAAAATTATTTTGCCTCCCCAAGTTGTGTATGATACAAAACTTATATGACTCTTTATCATTATGATATAGATTACAACCTCATTTGCAAATTATTTTTATCAATATAATAATAAAATTCTCCCCATTATTTCCTTGGTAAATTTAACACAACTCAAAGAAGATCTGAAGAGATTAAGTGTTGATACTGGTAAGATTTCTTTTAAAGTCTTTACATATTACTTTACAAACATATAAAAAAATATCAATCTAGATGAAAGCATGGCATCATTCAGGAAACAATATCAGATTTACCTTCCACCACAACATAGATTCATGAATTACATAAAATCTATGATACTCTAATACAGAGTAGAAGAAATTGATTTTAATTGTAAAGATGATCTTATTAAAATAAGTAGAGCTTTTTTTCCCGAAAAAATGCACCAAAAATCAGTCAAGTGGACCTCAGCATAAAGTAATAGAGGCATTTTTTTTTCTTTTGCTACAAAATTGAATAACTGGTCAAGCAGATATTCACAGTGTAAAATGATGCCTTTATGAACATGAACAGAAATTACAGCGTCTGGTTATTTTCAAGGATGGCTGAAGGTGACCCATTTTCTGCAGCATGGTATTTCTGTGGGAATTGCTTTATTTTAGAAAGCATACAAAGTCAACCTCAGTTAAGTCTTTTATTTCCCTTCTTCATTCCATAGAAACTACATTAAATGAAATTTTCAAAGCAAATGTCACTAATACAGAGAGGACAAATTCAAGAATTTAAGAAGCAGAATTTTCACATTATAAGATTTTTCCACAACCCTCCTGACAGGTCACGATACTTTATGGCAATACTTCTGCTTGAATCCATGTTTCCAAGTTGACCACATTAAGATATTACAAACAGGTTGTCTATTTTACAAAATAATTGAAAATGAAAATTGAAAAAAAAGGACCAATTCAATGTTAACAACAAAGTTATAACTATTATCTTTAATGTATCAAGTTGAAGTTCATCACTTGTAAATTAACTATGAAGCTCTTCGGTGCCAAAAAAAAATTTTGTGCAAAATGTAAATAATAAAAAAAATGCACACTATTTCTGGTTATAGACAACAAAGAGAGCAAAGGGGAGGGGCATCAGTAAGGGGGAAGAAGGGTTATTTCTTAGAAACGTATCAAGGAAAGAATAGAGCTCTCTGTTCAGTAATCTCCCATTAGGACAAATATGGGTTTTAAGAAACTGCCAAAGGGATAATATTTGCTTTGACTTTAACGTGAAAAGGAAAAAAACAGCTTGCACATATATTCTAACTTTAGTTCTTTTTACTATTTCTCTGTACGTGCATACTAGTAACAGCTTGTTCTAAAAGAGAACTGATTTAAATATATTGCATTTTTAAAGGTCAAAGATTTTTTTAAAGGATTTGGAATTATAAAAGCACATGCTTAATCTGAGATTGACTGAGACCTTAAATGGTCATTATTTTAGTTTCATTAGTTAAAAAACCCCATAATTCTTTCAAAATTGGCTAATAATTCATTCAATTGTAATGATAATTTTTAAAGATGTTTCAAGAGCATAATGTTTCTCTGAACTTGACAGATGGATAAGGTGAATTTAAAGTTGCATTCTGTCTACTATTTTAAAATCAGTTGATTACATTAAACAATGAATTGCTGAATGATTTCCCATTGTTAATCACTAGTAACTGATTCAGATGAAATTCAATCAGAATTCCTTAAAGTACTATGACCCAGACAAACTTTATTACCTTCCTTCAATTTCCACACTTAAATGTATAGTCATACACAACAGAAAAAATAGTCTAGGTTTACTTAGTGTGATTCTCTAAAATAAAATGACTCTGTTAATGATGATGATAAAAAGGACATATTTCTTTAATGTTTGTAAAGAGTCTTAAAATATCACCTCAATTTATTCTCACAATAACCCTGGGAGGTATATGCTCTTTTTTATCCTCTTTTGATAAATAAGAAAACTGAGGCTGAAAAAGGTTAACTGACTTGTCCAGGTTAACACAGCTAGCATCACACTTAGATTTTAACTCAGGACTTCCTGATTCCAGGTCTCACCCTCAATTTACTGTATCACTTATGTAACTAAAGCCTACGCTGGAACTGCAGACTTAAAAATAAATACGAAGTTTGCAGCAATCTGTTCCTTAAAATATTTTCTTTTTTTGTTTGTTTGTACTAATTAGGCTTACAAGTTAAATATACATGACTAATTAGATGTTACCAAAGGGACAACTTTATTATTATGATAACCATAGTGGTGAAACTTTTACTTACATCCATGGGTAGTCAGTGTTAAAAAGAAAATTTTATCTAATTAATCATATTCTGTGAAAGAGGAAGAAGTTAGAAGAATATAAGATAAATAAGATAGAAAAAAGGTAGCAGAACAGAATGTGTTGGATTTTGAGTCAGGGGAATCAGCCTCCAATACCTACTCTACCACTCACTTTCTGAGAAACCATAGGCAAATCACTTGTTAAAAATGAGCTGCCATTTATAAAACATGAACTATATGCCAGGCACTGTGCTAAGATCTTTACAAATCTTATTTCATTTGATTATCACAGCAACCTTATTATCAAAGGTGCTATTATCATAATTTTACACTTGAAGAAACTGAGGCAAGAAGAAACTTTCCCTCTACTAGGAAATGCCTGAAGTTGGATTTGAACTCAATTCTTTCTGACTCCAGGCCCAGCGATCTATCTCTTGAGCTATCTAGCTGCTCTCTTTACCACTCCAGGTTTCAGTTTCTTCATCTACACATTGAGGGAGTGGGATCAGATGACCTCTGAGGTTCCTTCTACTTCCAAATGTCTAATTCTATGATGTCAATAACACATGTATCTGTATAAGAAAGAAGAGCAAGCATGTTTTAAGTTTTAACCTGATTCTTGAATAGATACAAATTGAAGTATCTTTGTATGCCTTGTATAATGCCAGAAATAATTGTTAATCTATCTGAGCAAACCAGTGAACTTGTTGAATCTTCTAGCATGTGTATGCACAACTCAAGAGTGACCGCTGGGGTTTATTTTTCAAAGAGTGGAGGAAGGTGCTTTTACAACATGCTTTGATTTGCAAAGTCAGCTGAACTGTTCTGCCTCATTTTGCATAATGTCTCACATTCTGGGCATGAAGATAATTATGATTAATTAAACTTTAATCAACTGCATGGGGTCATCATTTTATCGATCACCATAAAAGAACACTCTTTGAAGCTACTAGAACCACCATATCCATATCTGCTATCCAAGCAATCTTTACAGTGCTTAGAAGATCCAGAAAAGAAAGAACTGAAAGATAAATAGTAAGAATTTATCTTTGGGTGGCAGGCTGGAGGAGATACCTTTGGAAAACTAATGCTACAAGTCCTATTGGGTTAAATACTGCTTTGGGAGGGGGGGGCTTCCCTCTCCCCTACAGTTTAATTCTTTCTAATGAAAACACAGAGGAGATTCAGTATTTCGAAGATATATGTTAAATTTCTACAATGTTAATGCTCTGCACATTGACACCATACAAACAAAACCAGTGGTTACGCAACACACGGTTGATATTTACTCTTGTGGAACCACCAATCACTAGTCTGCCTAGAGAGTAACGGGCCATTTATATGGTCATAACCATTAGAAACAAATCCCTACTGAGGTATCATAGTATTTTTGTTTTTTCTATCATCAGACCACAGTAGAAAGGTTCCTAATCACTAATCCAGGGCAAGTGTTAGAATAATTAGCCCATTTGAACAATCCATTGCTATTCGTCACTTCTGGGTCTATGGACACTGGTCATACCTAACCAATATAATGACACCATGGAGAGTGTATTGTATAATGCTAAGAATGCTGGCTCTGTCATAAAAGGACATGGATTCAAATCTAATCCCTAACACCTAGGTTACTTTGAATAAATCACTTGATTTCAATAAGCATCATTTTCCTCATTAGCAAAAGGAAGATAATAGGGATTGGATTGGGCAGCCTCTGAAGTTCATTTTACTTATAGAGATACCCTCACTAGCTGGCAAAACTAAAAAATCTAAAGGACTTTACACTGACAGTTATGGAAAGTTGGCCCTTCTTTGTGTTCCTAAGGTCAGAGGAATCAGTTGCTGGCTAAGTATAGAAGACATATATGTGTGTTCTACTGGAATGCTGGACTACGTGAAATTCTGCTGGTGTATGTGCTATGAGTGGTAGGTTGTCTTTTTTACAGGCACCATGAGGCTTTTCCTTCCTGGAGTCACAGGCAGAGCAATGAGAATTGATGAGTACTTATTTATAGACTATTTTCAGGAAGAAATCTGAGACCCTGTTTTGATGAATAATAGGATGAAATAGACAGGGGGAAGCAAGTGACCATGGCATACTAGTATTTTACACAATGGCTTGTAATATTGCAATTATTGCTCCTTGCACAAAAACTTATAAACAAACACATGCATATCCATACATATACACACATATATACATATTTCTGTGTACGTGAGTGTATGTATTATAAAGGTCTTATAGTGAGGCTGGCATAAAACCTGTTGATTTTTTTTATTTTTATTTTTTTGGTTTGCTGTTAATAGTGCTTGAAATTAGCATAACCTGTTAATAGAGAAGAGAACTGAAAAGTCTTGCACAGTTGACTTTAATTGTCTCAGTCTAGATAAGCATTTCAAAATCTAGATGCCTCATTGAAGTTCAGGCTATGTGAATCTGAATCAATCTAACATGCATTTGTATTCAGGTCAGTGAGCCAATTCTGATATATGGCACTTGGATGAGAGGGAATATTTCTAGATTCCTAATGATCATACCACTCTCTATGTTTACTTTATAGAGATAGATCTTGGGCATGAAACTAGATTTAAGACGATCCCTGAAATGACTTCATCTATAAAAGCTTGCATTGGATCACTCCATATTGATTTAAGAAAGAGACTTAAATTGGTAGGGGAAAGAGTCTATTCTATTGTTTTTGTTTTCTAATCTTTGCAGCACTAGCACTTGGCATGGTGCCTTATACAGAGTAAGTATTTAATAAAAGTTTGGTAAAGAATTGCATTTTTTTCTTTGAGATTTATGATGGAACACAATATCTTCCTATTTATGTTGGTCCAGATGATCTGAGGTCCCTTCAAAATCTGAAGTTCTCTGTTTTGTGGTTTTTGTGTGCTTAAGTAAGTTAGCAACTAAAATGTTGTTTGAAGTTATCTGTTCCAAATCACTCATTTTACACGGGAGGAAATTGAAGTAGAGAGAAGTATGTAGGATCAACAAATTTAGAGATGTAAGTAAGCTATATTATAATAATGCCTACTTTTTTAACAGATGAAGAAACTGATTCCAAGAGAGGTGAAGGTTCTCATTCAAACATGTATGTGATATGTAGCAGAGCTGGAATTTGAAACCAGGTATTCCATATCCAAATCCTGTTCTCTTTCCATTCCATCATTTTGCACGTCTTACCATCCCATTTTTTGAGGCAATTAAAGTTAAGGGACTCACCCAGAGTCACATAGCAAGTAAGTGTCTGAGGCCAGATTTGAACTCAGGTCTTCCTGATTCCAATGCCAATGCTCTATCCACTATGCTATCTAGCTTTTGCTACCCCATTCATTTTATTTAAATCTATTTATTTTCAGCTTTCAACATTTTCAATTTCAAATTTTCTCCCCATCTCTCCCCTCCTCCCAACCCAGGATAACATGTATTCTGATTACCCTTTCCTCCATTCTGCCCTCCCTCCTATCATCACCCCCCTTATTCCCTTCCCTTCTATTTTCCTGTAAGGTAAGGTAGATTTCTATATGCCATTATCCATGTATCTTATTTCCTAGTTCCATGTAAAAACAATTTTTAATATTCAGTTTTAAAGCTTTGAGTTCCATATTCTCTCCCAACCCCGTTCCCCAGCCATCCTCATTGAGAAGGCAAGCAATTCAATATTGGTTATACATGTGTAGTCATGTAAAACACTTCCATAACAGTCATGTTGTGAAAAACTATATTTTCCTCTATTATATCCTGCCCTCCATTTATTCTGTTCTCTCCTTTGACCTATCCCTCTATCAAAGTGTTTACTTCACATTACTCTTTCCCTCAATCTGCCATCCCTTCTATTGTCGCCCTCTCCTCCCCTTCCCCCTGCTTTTCTGCAGGGTAAGATAAACCTCCATACCCAATTGAGTGTATATATTGTTCCCTCTCAAAGTCAAGTCCGATATAAAGAAGGCTCACTTATTCCCTCTCACTTTCCCTTCTTCCCCTCCATTGGAAAAGCCTCTTTAATGTGAGATGATTTACTACATTCTACCTCTCCCTTTCTTTTTCTCCTAATACATTCCTATCAACACTTAATTGTCTTTTTTAGATATCAGCTTCATATTCAGCTCACCCTGTGGCTTTTCCCTCCACCTCCCCCACCCTCTCTCTCTCCACACACATACACCACACACATATGTATATATGTTCCCTTCAACTATCCTAATACTAAGAAGTGTCTCATGAGTTACAAATGTCATATTTCCATGTAGGAATATAAGCCATTCAAATTTAATAAGTTCTGTAGGCTTTCTCTTTGCTGTTTACCTTTTCATGCTTCTCTTGATTCTTATATTTGAAAGTCAAATTTTCTATTCAACTCTGGTCTTTTCAACAAAAATGCTTGGAAGTCCTCTAGATTTCATTGAAGTTCCATTTTTTTCCCTGAAGTGTCATACCCAGTTGTGCTGGGTAGGTGATTCTTGGTTTTATCCTATCTCATTTCACCTCTGGAATATCAGATTCCAAGCCTCTGATCCCTTAAAGTAGAAGCTGCTAAATCTTGTGTTATCCTGATTGTGTTTCCACACAATTGAATTGTTTCTTTCTGGCTGCTTGTGAAATTTTTCTCCTTGATCTGGGAACTCTGGAATTTGGTTATAATATTCCTAGGAGTTTTTCTTTTGGGGTCTCTTTCAGGGGGTAATTGGTAGATTCATTCCATTTCTCTTTTACTCTCAGATTCTAGAATATCAGGGCACTTTTCCTTGATAATTTCTTGAAAGATGATGTCTAGGTTCTTTTTTTGTCATGGTTTTCAGGTAGTCCAATAACTTTAAAATGATCTCACCCAGATCAATTTTCCAGGTCAGTTTTTTTTTCCAATGAGATACATCACATTGTCTTCTATGTTTTCATTCTTTTGGCTTTGTTTTGTAATTTCTTGATTTCTCATAAAGTCATTACCTTCCATTTCCTTCATGCTAATTTTTTAAGGAATTATTTTCTTCAGTGAACTTTTGGACTTCTTTTTCCCTTTGGCCCATTCTGCTTTTCAAGGCATTCTTCTACTCATTGACTTTTTGGACCTCTTCTGCCACTTGGGTTCGTCTAATTTTAAAGCTGTTATTTTCTTCAGCATTTTTTTTTGCGGGGGGGAGGGGTTCTTTTAGCAAACTGATGATTCATTTTTCATGACTTTCTTACATCACTCTCATTTCACTTCTGAATTTTTCATCTACTTCTCTTATTGATTTTCAAAATTCTTTTTGAGTTCTTCAGTGACTTAAGACCAATTCATATTTTTCTTGGAGGCTTTGGATGTAGGGGCTTTGGCTTTGTTGCCTTCTTTCATTTGCATGTTTTAATCTTCCTCTTTACCAATGATGTAACAAAATACCTCTTCACCAAGAAAGTAAGAATCTATAGTCTGTTTCTTTACCCTCACCCCTTTTGCTTATTTTCTCAGCCAATTCCTTGACTTTTGAGCTCTTTGTTAAATGGAGCACTCCAGAAGCAGCCTCTGCTTCAGCAGAGTCTGTGACCACCTTGGGGCTTGGGCAGAGCCAAGGCAGGGGTGGGGCTGGGGCAGGGTCTGGGGTCAGATCATGTGTGCTCCTCTCTCAGCCAGGTAAGAGACTCTTTCCACTGACCTTAGAAGCTTTCTTTGGTGTTTGTGGGCTGAGAAGTCTGAAAACTGAAGCAACCACCAGTGATTCAGTCCCTTAAGGCCTGCTGTACCTCCATCTGTAGTGGCAAACTGTACTCCACTCCCAGCCCAGTGTGATAGACATTTCTCCTCAAAATTCCAGATTGTTTTGAGCTGGAAATTTGCTTCAGTCCATCATTTTGTTGTTTCTACTGTTCTACAATTTGTTTAGAGTCATTTACATAAAGCTCTAGCAGGTCCCTGATTTTACTCACCATCTTGGCTCCACCCACTATCCCATTCATTTTTAACTCATCTGTGGTATCTTTATGAGTTGGCTTAAAAAATTACTCTGAAATGACTGCATGATTAAGTGAATGGATTTAGATCAACTAATCAAAAAAAAAAACATTTATAAAGCATATACTATGTGCCAAGAATTGTGCTAAGCAATGACGATACAAAAGAAGGAAAAAAGACAGTCCCTGCTCTACAGAGGCTTACAGTTAAATAGAGGAGACAACCCAAAAACAGATACATTCAAAATCATGGCATTTAGAGCTGGAAGGAACTTTGAAAATAATCATGCCAAGGATCTTCATTTTACACATGAAGAAATTGAAAGCTAAAGAGATTAAATAACTTTCCCAAAATCACATAGCCAATTAGTGGGAAAACCAGTGCTCAAAATGGGGATCTTTGGCTCTAAAATCATTGCTTTTTCTACCATACCATGATATTTCTACCCTATTGAATCCCTTCTCCAAGGTTTCCTTTTAATATCTTTTTCTCAGTTACCTTTCCTCACACTTGCAGAAATATTTGCTGCTAATGAGCACCTAAACTTTCCTGATACTTTTATCTACTTTGTCTTCCATGACACTTTCTTCTTAGCGCTCCTCTTAGCAACCTATTTCTGCTCTCCTTGTCTCAAGCAGTTCATCTTTCTTTTGCTCCCTAAATATAGGGGTTTTCCAAGGTTCTGTCCATACATATCTTTTCCTGAAAGTCTCATCCAGTTTCATGACTTCAGTTATAACCTCTACTCAAATGACAAACATATACATGCACATATATACATACATATATATTATATATATGTATATATATAAATTTCTTCACATATGTATGTATGTGTCTATCAATCTATCAGACTCATTCTCCTCCCCAAAATACTTGCCTCCTGTTCATGGCCTCAGCATCTTTCTAATAACTCAGTCTTGAAATCTTAAGTTAATCTTTGTCTTTTCTTCCTCTTCCATCATTCATCTTAGCAGACAAATATTGCCAGTTCTTATCCAAACATCCATCTCTTCTTTTATTTTTACACTACTAAACACTAAATAGTTCTCAATTACATTTAGCTAAACTATTTTAATGGCCTCTTAGCTATTTCCCCAGCTAAAATAAGTTATCTTTCTCTTTAATTTGTCTTATGTTCTCTATATTCTCAATTTGCCCTTATTGCATTCAACTTTATATTATGCTTAATCACATATATGTTGCATTCCTTCCCTCCACCATACATGTATTTTATTAGTAAAATCTTTGAGATCAGGGATTTTGTCATTTTTCAGCATTGTATCCTAGCTTCAGGTGGCTAGGAGGTGCAATGGATAGAATACTGAGCCCAAAAAGATATAAATTCAAATATTTGTTGGTGTGAAACTGAGCAAGTAACTTAACCTCTGCCTGCCTCAGTTTCCTCAACTGTAAAATTGAAATAATAAAAGCACCTACCTTCCAGAGTTGTTGTAATGAACAAATGAGATAATATTTGTAAAACGATTAGCACACGGTCAGGAACATAACACATGCTTAATAAATATTTATCCCCTTCCTCTCTCCCTATCCCTTCTGCTTAAAATGAAACAAAATAATAGTAACAACAAAAAGCTGTTGTAAAAGAAGTGCTTAACATATGTAGGTTGGAATATAATTAAATGTCTCCATACTTCCAGTATCTCCCTGTGTAAAATTCAACCTTCAAACAATTGCCAAAGAAATTTTCCCAATTTTCTGGTGTGATCATATCACCACCACCTCCCCCCACTCAAAATCCTTCTGTGGCTCCTGTTATCTGTATGATAAAACATAAATTCTCCCTTACATATAAAGTCCATCACAATCTGAATTCGCTCCACCTTTCTATGTATAATTCACATATTCTTTATTTCATTCAAATGTGCTTGACTATTAACTTTTCACAATGTCAGCCTGCCTTCTCTTTATTCCATCTATTGGTAAAGGCTATCCTTGCTGTCTGCCACCCTCTACTTAAAGTACCCTCCATTCATGCTTCTACTGAAAGTCTTTGCTTCCTTTAATGTTCAGATCAGACATGAAACATGAAATTTTCCTTAATCTTCCTAGCTCAAAATAATTTCCTTTTTCTTAAATTTCTTATGGAACATTTTCTAAACCAGACCTTTGTCCTTTCATATCTACCCTTTATTTTAATTATTTTATTACATGCTCCAAGCCCTATAATTGACTACAAATTTATCAAGGGCAAGGACAGTGAGATTTTCATCTTTGCATCACTGCAGTGTCCTACATATTGTAGGCCTTCATTAATACTAGTTGAATTGCAATCAGTAATGTTCCCAGTCTTATACAGCTGTTCACTGATATGACTAGGGTCATAGAACCCAGGTCTCCTGAGTTGCAGACTTAAGTTGATACATCATAAAGTTTCCCTGTACTTTTTCATTTTGGGTTAACCTCAACATAAAGCCAAACAATATCATTACTTTTAGTTGGTATTAGATGTAATCATAAAAATAATGGTAATATTTAAGTGGCCTAAAACATCTACATTTCAAAATAAGGACGTTTCATGTTTTATGAGGGTCTTAGACAAAATTAATTATGGTCTTCATCCCTACATTATTTTGTAAGGGCATGACTTTCTATCATTTTATGAAGAGGAATATAATACTATTAGGAGGCATTGGGGAGTTGAACATAGATCAATGGTAAGATGAGAAAGTACTATATTAATTTCAAGCTCCATTACCAACATAGAAAAAGTACCATGGATTAAAATTAATAGGAATATTCTTTAATTTCATGCTTTAGGAAAATGATAAAAAACAATAACAACTGAAAAAATAATAGATATTTTACACATAACCTCACTTAAACCTTACTAAAAGTGTAAATAAACCAAAGCTCTCCTTTCTAAATTTTGTTTTGTTTTCTTTCCACTTATAAACACACTAGAAAAGCAAAGAACTTGTGGAAATAAAATGGCAACAAATATTGAATATTTTGCTCACATACCATTCTATATAATGTGTTGTATATTTTGATGCATATAATTTTATGAAATTGTAGTAAGATGCTTGAAATATATTTTAAATCTGTAAGTTACAAATGTCACAGAGTTATAAAAATGAAAAAAATGTCCAAATTTTAATGTATGTCATCTATAAACATTCTACCCTATGTTACATTTAGAGCTTTAGAGTAAACAATGATAGATAAATGTAAGACACTTTTTCTTTCTATATTGGAAATGAGGTGACAAAAGTACAGTATTACAATGAATACTAATATTGGGAACATGGTTACTTGCTAGTGCATTAAAAAGAAGGGGGTAAAAAGTCTGCCAAATAAAAATAATTTTCTTTGTAAATGCATTTTACTAATATCTTTTGCTTCTACATAACTTACATGTCCCATTTTATCCTCCTCACTCCACATATCTCAGAAAGTTATCTCTCATTAAAAAAGAAAGGAAAAGACCCACAAAACTAATGAATATATCAAACAAACCTGACAATATATGCAGAGTTGCAGAACTTTAGCTGCTCATCTCTACAGAAAAGGAGTTCAGGAGGGGAGTATCTTCACATCTTTTGAGGGGAATATTCAATTTCTTTGTTGTGGTGGTGGTGGTGGTGGTGGTGATGGTGGTGTTCTATCCATTTACACTGGGCAGTCACTGTGCACGGTGTTTACCTGGTCCTACTTATTTTATTTTAAAGAAGTATTCATTTTGAATAAGTTAATATGGTTTTCCATGCAGTTCTATATTCATCATATTTACCAATTCTTATAGCAAAGTAGTATATCATTATATTTATGTGCAACTCTTTGGCCATTTCCCCATTGATAGCAATCTACTTTGTTTCCTGTTCTATGCTACCAAAAATATTTTTATTAGTATTTTGGTATAGATAATAGCTTTCTGTTTTCACTGACCTCCTTGGAGTATATGCCTAGAAACAGAATCCCTTGGTCAAAGGGATGTTATAGTTACTCGATAAGAGTTTCATTCCTAAAATAGTATGGAGAATGTCCTCTCTTCTCACCTTTTCCCTTCTTCATATGCACAGTATAAATAACACAACATAGTGGGGTTTTTTTTGAGATATAAAGGCAATCAGATGAAGCAAATCAATATTGTATCATGATAGATTGATTATAGATAATAATTGATAGATGTATAGACAGAAAAACAACTTCAAAAAGCCCTATTTCAATGCTTTAACAAGAGGCTGCCCAGAATTTTTGCTCTACAGATACTATCCTGATTCTATCCCTGAAATATTTCAAATATGGTATCAGCAAAAGATTGTGTCTCCTTCTGACATATAGTTGCATAATGGATAGAGCTTTGGGTCTGGATGGGGAAGACCTGAGTTGATATCCAGCCCCAGAAGTTTACTAGTTCTGTGATCCTGGGAAAATCACTTAATCTCCATTTGCCTCAGTTTCCTCATGTGTAAAATGAGGACAATAATAGAATCTATCTTGTGGGATTATTGCTGAGGATCAAATTAGAAAATATTTGCTAAATGCTTATTCATTTCCTTTACCTCTGTCTAAATACCTACCTATCTAAATTCAGGGAGTCTCATACCTAAACCAATTGAGAATTTCTTCTGCAATCTCAGAACTGATGAAGGTCATTGACTAGGAAAGTAGTTTTGATCTGCCCTGGTAGAAGAAATATCAATACTACATGTGTTAAACTGGCAGCTTGCCAAGATCATTCACTTCCAACACTTCTGAGTGCTCTGGGAACCAGAATAAAGGTAACTGGCAAATATTTAACAAAATAAATAAAAATACAATAAAATAGATACTGCTAATTTGTGGGTTTATAAGTCGATAGGCATACAAGGGGCAACAGGGTTCTGTTTCTTTTTGAATTTTACAATGCTGATCTGCACTGATGACAACATGGTTTCTTCAATTAATGAATTGTGATACAAATGAAAATACCTTTCATCATACTATTGAATGAAAGGTGTGCAATGGTGTCTAACACAAATAGAAATAGGGGATACTAAATTGCACATAATGATCCCCAAGACCTGCATATAGACTAAGAAAACCTGACTTTAACATTTTCTATATTTTAATGCATTTCTATTTCTTTTTAAAACGTTTTCCAATTATATGTTAATGTTTCACTGTCCTTGATACCTCTTGTGCTTTCTGTTGGCTACAAAAACAAACAAACAAAACATCTGGTTAAGTAGCAGAACACACCACCTTAAAGGCACTCTTTAGCAAATTTGTCTTCCAGGCATAAGTCAAAATCATTTAAGATTCCTTAAAATGTATAACAGACAATTTTGTTCAATAAGACTAATTAACAGTATCAAGTAAAGCATAATATCATGAAAGTAGCTTTTGCAAAAGTAGCTTGTTACTGTTCCAGAGATTTTCTAGTACAGTCTAAATGGAAAAGTGAAAATCTATAGATAGTAAAGGCCTCCAGAAGCATATTTTGAAGACAAATTATGTTTATTGCCTCAAACCCAGGAAACACTGTCAAGCTTCTTAAATGGAGTCTGGAATTACTCAAAAGATTTTGTTCTAAAAAAAAATTTTAAATAATGTACAAAGAAGGTCTATAGTCTAGACTACAACATATAATTAGATGTACAGATCATAGAGGATATGTGTATATGTATCCATATATACACAATATCACATATATGCATATACATACCTCTATACACATATATTTACAGGTGTGTATATATGCATATATATTGTCTACAGATAACACACTGCATGAATAAGAGCAGGATGGGGTGGAATACCTCTTGGAAAATGCATCATGTTTTTGTTTTGTTTTGTTTTAATAATTCAAAGTTTTTCTGATAAACAAAGGTTCGTGTTTTATAAACAGCAGGTTTATTCTGATGATGCAACAAGGTTGGAAATTATAGAAAACCATACTCTTTGAAGAATTAAGGTTGAGAGACAACTCTAAAAGCACATGGTAGGCATTGGTGTAACAAAATATTGCATAGAGGAAGTAGGAGAAAGAAAATCTTCAGAGAAATACTGGACCTGAAAACAAGGTAGGTTGGCAATGTGATGAGCATAAGGGATAAGTGGTGGAAAGCCCATGAACTCTAACAGGAACAACATGTAGTTAGCTGATAGAGATTTCACATGTTAGGTAGATGCCTCCAGTGGAGAACATGGACAAGAGCTTTAGTAAAAACCAAAATTTGGAGGGATTGTGATTTTTATAATTAGAAAGCAAATCCACATTAATGAAATCACTATTCCACAAAGATGTTGAAATATCTCGTTTTCACTATATCAATTAATAATGAGAAAGACTACAAATCCTGTCTTAAGTTACACCCATTCTTTTAAGTGAAGTCTCTTAAAGTGCATCACAGGAATTTTAAAACGCTTTGAGCTTAAGGACTATTTCATTTTAGTTTCTGTTATTTCAGTGCTTAGTATAGTTCTTTGCACAAAGCAGGTGCTTAATTTTTTCCATACATCAGTCTTTTAATAGAATATTAAGCTAATTATTTGGAGATATTTGTTGCTATTATTAAAAGATTTTTAATAGAAAATAACCCATTCATTTCCACTCTTTTTTATAATATACGGTTGCACCTGTTGGGGGAAAGATCACATAGAAATCTGAATGTAAACCTTTAGAATTTTCCATTCATATGTGATGCTCCATCAATCAATCCTACAGATTAAAAAAAGAATACCATTTGATCTGTGAATAATTACAAAGCCAAGAACAAATTTTCTATAGTACTTACCTGGGCTTTTTTCACACACATACATGTATATATACACATATGCATTTATGCATGTACATGTGTATGTGTATAGATGCATATGTGCATATATGTGTATACATATATGCAGATATATGCATGTATACATATATGTGTATGTGCCATATATATAGTGACAGTTTAATTATTAATAAAGACTATGACTTAAAATTATTTCTTTTGTACAAATACTCTGTTCTTCAGGCCCACAGTTAGTATTAAACTTTCCATTTTCCATCAAGGACTCTGCTTGATTTTGCCCCCACAAGGTATCCTGCCCTCCCGCTGTGCACACATAGGATACCAATAATACTCCACCCTTTGCCACCTTTCTTTTGTGTATTGTCTTCCTCCATTCACTTTTACATTCCTGGAGGGAAGGAACCCTCTTTCCTCTTTGTATCTTCAGTGCTTAACATGGTGCTTGCACATAGTAGGCTCTTAACAAATATTTATTGAACTGAACTGAACTCTTCTGATAATAATTGCATTTAGATAGATTGAATGAGATTCTTGTTGATAATAATGCTACTATAGGATCATGGACTTAAAGTTTGAAGGTTATTTAGCACAAACTTCCCATTTTATAAATGAGAAAACCTAGATCCATAGAGGTGAAATCATTTGTCTCTAGTGGAATTAAGTCCTTTATTTCCAAATATAATTTGTTTTTCATTATTTGGCACTCAAAGGTTTTCATAATTTGGGATTACTCTACTTTTATGGGGTTTGGGAGACTACCAAACCTAAATCATACTACTCCCCTCCAAGAATGCCATACTTCAGCCTATAGATTGTGACTCCTTTTCTCAGTACAAACAAATCTTAGACTTATTTTTTTTAACTTAGATGCCTTTGCAAACTCTCTTTCCTAGAGTGTTCTTTTCTCTTCTCCCACACAGCCAGTTGTAATTCTGCTCATCTTTAAAAGACTAGCTCAAAGATCACTTCTTTCCTGAAACTTTCTCTTACTCTCCTAGTCATGATCTTTCCTCCCTTCAATCTCACATAATATTTTATACCTCTGTGATGCACTAATATTGCTATTTCACAATAGAAATGTTTGTGCATATGTCATATTACTAAATAGAGTGTAACATCTATGAAGGCAGAGTATTTTCTTTAAACTGTACATTTCCCTCATGCCTAAAGCATCAATGTGCTTAAAGTTCCTTGAATAAAATGCAAATGTAATCTTTGAATTTATTTTAGCTGCTGTTCTCCTATTTATGCTTTGCATTTCTATGTTTTTTCAACTTTTATGGACAGAGAAAGGAAAATATAAACTTTTCTTCAATAGACATTTGTACAAGGCAAACAGGTTAGTGGTAGAAACTATTTTTGGAGAAGTCAATGATTGCAATATTTGCATTTCAGAATGTGTGTTTTAATGGAAACAGACAGTCTTACATGTGTATGTGCCCAGGTGATATTGCTCAGATAAATATTCAATATAATTATAGCTAGACATGAATCTGGGGTGTGTGCTCATAACATCTGAACAAATAGCATCTTATGGTTCTGGAGTTGTTTAAGGTGTGGTGGTATGGTTAATTAGTGTTTTCAATATGACATGAGCAAATAGTTGTGTCAAACCAGGTGGACCTTTTAAAACACTTTTAGATTACAGGACTGTATACTTTCCCAAATGCACTGGAAGAAATAAACAATAGGTGCAGTAGAATGTAAACTTTTTGAAGATATGAACTGTATTTTATTATTATGATTATGATTAAATGTACCACTAGTTTTTAGCACAGGGTCTGACACATAGTAGGTGCTTAGTAAATGCATGTTGATTATTAGATTGGATGGGTTTATTTCATTTTTTATCTCTTATCTCCAGCGATTGACATAATGCCTTATCTATTGTAGGCTCTTAACAAATGCTTATGAGTTGAGACAACATTTGGTATCCTGTTTCTGGAAGTACTTCTCTAGAAACAGAGTATCCAAATTGAAAATAATTGCAATTTATATTAAACCAAAAGTTTCCCGAAAATTTGGAGACATTGTGAGTACAGGCATGAACACAGGTAGCTCCTTTAGTTGTCAAGTTGGTTGCATATTTTTCTTGGACTGGAAGAAAATAAACCAATACCTCTATTGTACACCATTTTTTTTGAGGGGTAGAGGGGGCCAAATAAGGGCACTGACTTGCATTTGCCTGCTAAGGAAGGTGAAGGCCTTGGGACCTAGCAGTCATCAAAAATCATGTCAGTCTCTGAAAAGGCAAATATTCTGTGGTACAGAAATGGAGTTGCCAGCAACAACTCATACAAGTTGTTGTTGGGTTTTGTTTTTGTTTTTGTTTTTGTTTTTTTTTTACTGCTGTCAGTGCATTTGGAGGAATATATAATCCAGCAACCTGAAACAATATAATAAGAGATAATTGAGGATTTTAACTCAGCAGGAGGTCACAGATATTTTGAGCCGGCTCATCCAAAGTATGGGAGAATCATTAATATATTGGATAGAGAGAATTAGTGAAGAAAGAACCAGAGGAACATCTATAGGTGGTGTGAATTGTTTGAAATTTATAGGTGTTAATGAGAATCCTTTTGAACAGCAAGCCTTTAGAGATTACAATTTGCAAGGAGGTAACAATATGACTAATCTGTTAGCTTTGGCTGCAGAAGGGTGTAGTAAGCAGTATCCTACTGATTCCATGTGGCATAGTGGAGATAGACCCCAGAATTCACTTAAGGACTGTGTAAGAAAGGTAAAGGAGGACATAATGAAGACTGCCATAATGATGAGAAATGCAGAGGCACACTATGATATTCCCTTAGCAGTTTGCCATAGGAATATAATACTGAAGGCAACTCCTCCTGCTTACAATCACCTAGTTTTGACTAATAATTAGGGAAATAGTGCACCCTCTTTTGGAGGTGCTGGACAAGACTGCACAGTTAAATGACTGAGGGGACTGGAAAAAAGATAAATTTCCTCAAGAGAGAAGAGTAAATAGCCAGCAGATTCAAAATCACAACAGACTGAGAAGGAAAGAATTGTTTGCTGCTCTATTGAGAGAAGGGGGAGATTTTAGAAGCATAGACAGTATTCCAACTAATGAACTGTACAGAATGAACCAAGAAAAGGGGCTTGATACTCGATGGATACTAGTCCTTACAGATCTTCCTGAACCCTTGTGTACAAGTTTGTCACACCTTCAGAGAGAACAGTAAATTGGCTGATCCCCATCTCAGATTAAAGAAATACACAAATGGAATTATAGACCCCATATCAATTGGACCACATATTGGAAAAATGGATCAAAAACTGTAACTAGGGCATTAATAGATACTGAGGCAGAGGCCTCCTTTCTATATGGAAACCCGGATGAGTTTAAACATGGAACTGCCATCACCATCACAGAACTGGGAGGGGCTGAAATATCAGCCAGGCAAGTCAAACTAATGATGAAAATTGGACAATCGCCTAAGAAAGAATATACTGTGATAATTGTACCCATTCCAGAATAAAAAATTGGAATGGATATATTGAGAAGTATGACTTTAAATTTACCTGAGGGGAGATACCAGCTTGCAGTAAGGAAGACAGAAATTGATACAGATTTAGTGGGTAGAATAAAAATGGACCCAATTACTTTACCTGAACCTTCTGAAGTGATTACTTTAAAGCAGTACTATGTGCCAGGTGGACAAGACGAGATTACCAATATGATAAAGGAATATGTTGAGGTAGGAGTGTTAGTCCCTACAACCTACAATAACAAGAAATAATCCTGTCTGGCCAGTATGAAAGTCAGATGGGACATGGAGGAAGACAGTGGATTATAGACAATTGAATTATGTGATTCCTCCCTTGTATGCTGCTATTCCAGATACCACTTTGTTAATAGAAAAGATCCAGAAATATGATGGGACTTGATATGCAGTTATTGATTTAGTCAACCCTTTCTTTACTATCCCGATGGATTCTAAACAATGAGACTAATTTGCTTTCACTTGGCAGGGCCAACAATATACTTTTACATGCTTGTCACAAGAATATTTGCATAAACCCACTATTTGTCATAGGATTGTAGCTGAATATTTGGATGAATTAGAGCTACCTGGTGTACAGCTTACCAACTGCATAGATGTTATGATACAGGCAAAAAAATGTAAAAGAAGTGGAGAAGAGTTGGACAATTTTATTGAGCATATGGAAAGCAAAGGGTGAGAAATTAACCCTGCAAAGATTCAAGGGACAGCTTAAACCAAAAAATTTTGGGGTATACAGTGGAATAAGGGGCTGCAAGAGATTCTTCCATAAGCCAGACAAATGATTCAGGATTTTCCTATCCCCCTAATAAGAAAAAGTCTCAAAAACGTTATAGGATTATTTGGATATTGGTAACATCACATACTTCATCTAGGACAAATTTTGATACTTTTATATAAAATTACTAGGAAAAATATGAATTTGACCAAACTGGATGAATATGGAAACTAGAATTTATGGCAAAAATAACAAAACTGAAATGTACCCTTAAGATTTTGGTCTAGGAAACTCCTTTCATCTGGAGCTCAATATACCCTTTTTGAAAAGTAGTTGTTAGGTGCATATTGGGCTTTGGCAGAGACTGAACAACTGACTTTGGACCATGAGGTAATATTAAGCCCGCGAATTCCAATTATGACCTGGGTAATGAGTACCCTAGCTTCTCACAGAATTGGACATGTGCAAGAGGCTAACAAAATTAAATGGAATTCATATATTCAAAATAGATCTAAAGCAGGAAAAAGTGGAGTTCCTCCTTCACATGAATCTAGAGCAAACATAGATACTGAAGGAAATGATACACCCCCTAATTCAAAGCAACAGCTGGTACAGTTCTTGGTAAAATGGCATGAGGGATATGATGGATTAACTGAAGAAATAAAGAGACATTCATGGTTTACTAATAAGACAGCAAAATATTTGGGTCACAAAAGACATTGGAAAATGGTAGCCTATAACCTAAGTACTAGGCAGACTTTAGAAAGTACTGGGATAGGTGGAAATAGTCAATATGCTGAACTTATGGCAGCACTCCAAGCTATCAAAACAGAACAAGAAGGACAATGTCATATATTCACTTATTCACAGGCAACAGATAATGGATTAGCTACATGGACGCACATGTGGAAAAATCCAAATTGGGAAATTCATGGCAAACAAGTTCAGGGCAAAGCATTATGGGAAGATATATGGGACATGTCTGGTTACTAATTTGTCAGTTTTTTTATGCAGTTGCTCATGTGACTCTTACCACACCATAACGTGAGTACAATACACATGCTGATTGACTAGCAAAGATTTCTATTCAACATATTAACCCTACTCTTATACCAAATAATGATCTAATACTAGCAAAATGGGTCCATCAAATGGCCAGCCAAAGAATTGATCCCCTCAAATGAGACCTCTTGAGTCAGGGACAACTGTACATCCTATCTCAGCAGTAAGTAGCTATGGATGAAGAGATCTTCGCCCCTTACCCTAAGATTTTGGACCCCATTCATTCAAGGGTGAATGATAGCATGCTCATACTCAAGTCCCACCCTAAGATATTGGTTGATGTGCTTATTTTGTGTGATCCCTGTCATGTTTTTGTAACATTCTGTTGACTCTATTGCCTAAAATATTGTTTTATATGCTTACTTTCTGTTATCCCTGTTACAATTCTCTTGGTACTAGTTGCCCCACCAATCTATGTAATAAATATGAAAGATCTTGAGCTGAATTTAATGGTAATTTAAATGGGAAGATCTTTCTCATTCATTACTAGATCCATGTGACCTGCGTAAATGACATGGCAGCCAAAGTCACATGTGGTGGGAAGAGCTTACTGAACAGGTGGAACAGAGCTGAGAGGAAGTTGGTCAAGCTAGTCAGAGCTGGGAAGGACACATGCAAGCAGGCACTGCTAGGCTCTTGAATGTTTGTTTGTTTGTGGGAAGGCTCCAGTGGAGGGGTGGAGGGAAGGCTTGGAATGGCCTTTGTCACCTTCGGGGCTAATGTGTATTGACTTTGTGGTTACTATGACAGATTTGGCTTTCTAGTATAGAGATTTAGCTTTCTGGTGTCTGAAATTGGACTTTGGTGACATCACATACCTCATCTAGGACAAATTTTGATACTCATATAAAATTACTAGGAAAAAATATTTTTCTTCTGTCTTCTATATGGAGAGTCTGTTATATTTTGAGATTCAGAATTACACTGGCATTTTCATACTTGCCCTCAGTGTTATGAATATTGCCTGGGTAATACACACACATACATATGTGTGTGTATGTATACACATACATACATATACACATAAATGCCAGAAATGCCTTTTTTAAATGTTTACTATAATGTAACTTTTGAAAAAAATATTTCTCCTACATCAAAGATTCATGCAAACATATGTATAATATTTATGTATGTATGGCACAGAAGTATCATGTAATTCGTTAAATAGTTAATTCTTCCTTAGAAATTCTAATTCAATGTAATATTTATATTTGTGTGTTTTTTTTTTTTAAACAAACAGCCAATTGTGAAAGGGATTTTACTGAAGTAAGATTTCTGCTTGTTGAGTAGCTATAATGGCTTTGGGGGAAATCACATTTTTAGGAAATTATAAATGTGGTGATATGAGGGATATGGTTTAGCCCTTTAAAGTATTGAATATTATGTAGAATTTGTCTACAAGATGTCATATGTCTCCATTAGCTGGGGAAATACAGTATTTCATTAGTTTGTAGAGAAAAGATTCATTGTGAATAGCAATACAAAAAGCAAATTCAATGTAATGAACTTCTCACAGACTCACAAAGAATGATCCTCTAAGGACTTTTCTGTAAATGGGTAAAATATTTTGCTTAACAAATATATTTGTTAAGTTTTTTTATATAATCATATATTATAGCAATCCAATTGACTTTGTTTTGAACATTACAAAATACGTTTGCAAAAATGTATAATATAGTTGAAGGAAATATTTCTGGAAAAAGAGTTTTTGATTTACTGTATATGTGCTTTAAAAGTACATATTTTTCATCCTAATGATACATGTAGAAGCATATAAGGGTGTTATGGGAACAAAGTGGTTGTCACAGAATGAAATTTGGTATTATAAAATTATGAAAAATCTATGCCCTTCTGCAATATACAACCTTAGAATCTGATTCATATGTAATGCATCTATATGAAAATCATTAAAATCTCCATATTTACAGGAACGAGGGGACACAATAAAATGGGTAGAAGGTATTAATTTTTTTAGTGCTCAGTGCTGATTAAATTACACTTGCATTGTTACACAGTTATAGAAGAGTATCATGCAATTTCTGTGAAGAAACTTCATTGTTATTACCAATGAGTAAACTAAATACCACATTTGGGCATAATCATTTCAAGAAGCCAACAGCCATCATTCTGACAGGGACATAACAAAAATGGGAAAAGTAGGTTCAGAAAAGTGATAGCACACAAATTAAAAGGATGAAAATAAAAGTATTCTACTTTGAAATCAGTTTTGCTTAGAAAAAAGACTACTGCACATAATATGCAGAAAATCCATTTGAAAATAATTTCAATTACACCAAAAATGGGCAGCTCAAGTTCGGTGTTTGATTGCATTCTTCTTCTCTAGAAGACCTATGTGTTTCAGCCATCACTTTATCTTATAGTAAATTTGCAGATTATTTCCCTACTAAATATCAGTAGTTCCTGAGTTACGTTGACAGGACCAATAAAGATAGATGGAATGACAGATGGATAGATGACAGACAGATAGATAGATAGATGGATAGAATCCCCTTAAAAAAGAAGGGGAAAACAAATTGATGCATGATGGAAAATAACTGAAGCTGAATGGATGAATGTATGGATGCAAGAATTAGCAAGTATATAAGGTAAAGGCATAGTAAGGACTCAATTCTCAGAATTCCAGGGACACCATGCTAACCCAGGTCAAAGCAAAATATAATATGACAAGATAACAGCCACTTTAGTCTCATTTTCACTCCTTTGCCATCCCTAAAATAATAGAGCTTTCCTATATGGCACCAAACCAATGCTCAGGGACTTTAAGATTAGAGCAGAACATATGATTACTATAGAACAGGTGAATAGCAAGTTATATGTTGAAATTTACTTTGTATTAATTCTCCAGGAAGACTCCAAGGATTCTTAACTTGGGTCCTATAAACTTTACAAAAATGTATTTTCATAACATTATTCCAATATAATTGGCTCCTTTTGTGATCCTATGTATTTTATACATTTAAATATATTATTCTGAGAAGGGGGTCCATAAGCTTCACAAAAATGTCAAAAGGGCCCATGATACACACAAAAGGTTAGGGATCTCTGCATAAGATAAAAATGTGTCTTTTTACCTATGACATTGCTAAATCTTCCACTTCATCCTTGAATAATTTTAAAAGAATTATAGGTGATAAACTAAACTAAAACACACCAGTCATTATATGTCCTGGATTCCTCCCCACTCCTTGTCCTTCCTTATCTTCCTATTCCTTTAACTCTTTTCTTTCTTCTTCATCAACAATAATTTATCCTTTCCCCTCAAACTGTATTGTTCCATTAAACAAAAGAGAGACAGAGGTAGAGAGAAAAAGAGAGGGAGAGAGAGACAGAGACAGAGAGAGAAAAAGAGGGAGAGAGAGAGAGAGAGAGAGAGAGAGAGAGAGAGAGAGAGAGAGAGAAAAGAAGAAGAAGAAGAAGAAGAAGAAGAAGAAGAAGAAGAAGAAGAAGAAGAAGAAGAAGAAAACCTTGCAAAACAAGAATGAATGTTCAGGTAATGGGAATTCCTTCATTGGTCATATCCAAAAATATACTGAATATTCTACATTTGAATCCATGCAAACTACCCTTCTAAAGCTACAATGCACGTCTCCCTTTCATATCCTCTGTGACCCTGGCAAACTGGCTGCTTGCTGGTCTTCACACACAAGCTTTCATTTTCCATCTTTTTTGCTTTTTTTAGGGGTTGGCTTCCACACTTAGGATGTCCTTCCATTTCACTTGTATCTCTTAGAATCTTTAGTTTACTTCAAAGTTCACCTCAAACAATATCTTTCCTCTTTCCCCGATTGCTACTGAGCCCTCCCTCCTCAGGAAAAACAAATTTTATGGGTTTATTTTTATATACTTTACTTAATTCTATCTATGTACAGATTATACACATTCCCTCAATAAAATATATGCTCCTTGAATGCAGGGACTATTATTTCATTTCTGTCAAGGAGCAATGAATAAAGAATATTGGACTTGGAGTTGAGGAAAAACATCTAAGTTAAAATTCTGACTCAGACACTGCCTTTGTAACTTTGAGCAGTTCACTCAGTCCCTCCCAGTCTCAATTTCCTTATCTGTAAAATGAGAGGGTTGGACCCTTCTGGCTCTAAATCTATGATTTTTTTTTTTTTTTTGCTACTATGAAATGGTGAAAGGAGAGAAAAATATTCAGAAAAAGAAGGGAAAGATACTGTGATTTGTCTAAATTTATCTTTTTCCCCTGGACTGGACATTCCAAGACTATTCAGAAATGCTTAGGGAGATGTTTCAAAACCATCCACCCATAAGGAATTTATGATAACTGGAAAACACCTTGACAAAGTAAATAGAACATTAAAATTTTAGTAACTAAAAATTTGGTAATCAAATACAAATCTAAAATTAGCTAACTTTTAAGGTACATTTAACTTCGCAGGAGGACAATTAAGAGGTGGTTTGTTACTTTTGAATTAATATTCTTTTTAATTTGATACATTTAAAAATGTTGCTAGCCATACATTTGGACTTCTGAAGAAATTTTGAACTCTTTGAAAGTTTCATTAGTATGACATTATGCCCCCAAGGGTGCATTTTATTTTTTGTTCCTTTTTCTTATTGAGGAAAACTGATTGCTTATATTTGCATATTCTCCAAAAATTTAAAAATACATATTATAGAGA
This sequence comes from Notamacropus eugenii, assembly GCF_028372415.1. NCBI lineage: Eukaryota > Metazoa > Chordata > Mammalia > Diprotodontia > Macropodidae > Notamacropus > Notamacropus eugenii. The sequence goes on from NC_092875.1 coordinate 376,377,735, forward strand.
GTGAACAAATATCATTCAGAAAGAGCTCAGAATTACACAAGGATAGTTCCTAAAATCATAATTTCATTAATGTAGGATAATCCTGGCAGAGGAAGCTCCCTCTAGGAGCACAGGCAGGCACAATCTCTGCAACTTAATGCATTAGAAAGTTTTCTAGATAACCAAGATGGTATGTGATTTGCCTAGGATGATAATTGATCTGTCCAAAGTAGGACTTGAACCATGGTCTTCCTGACTAAAGCCAGTTCTCTATTACTACACCAAAATTTCCTCTTTATTTGGACTTAAAAAATTAAGTAAAATAAAAAATGAAATTTATTTATTTGTAGTATACGTGTGCTGGTGTGTGCAAATTTGTGTGACTTTGAGCAATTGTAAAGATGCTACTTGCCACTTCCTAATTATATGACTTGAATCATCTTGTTGAATAATGCATGTCCTTCATGGATTTTCTTTTTTTCTAATTCATTTAAAGACTGATTTTTTTACTTGATATAAAATTATAAAAATTAATCCAATCAACACTTTTTGAAAATGTTACTCTTGACCTTTATGGATGTTATTTTAAAAATACAATATAAATTCTTTAAGCATTAAAACCTCATGATGTGTATACTTTTTTGCTAACAAAATTACAACACACATCTTAAGGAGCTTTCCATTTTCCCCCTATATTCTTCTTGTTATTCAGAAACTACTTGCCTCAAAACGAGATATCTATTAATTTCAATTTTACTTTAACAAGCGTTCATCAATTTCTTCTCTTCTAAATTAATTCATTAACTTAGTGAAGTTCACTTCTGCTTGCCCAAGCAAAAACTTTTTGTATTGATTTCACAAACATCCCTTTCTCTAATTGTTTCCTGCACTACAATATTGCTTTTACATTGTTGCTTTCATGTGGCAAACCCCATCCTCTGGATCATGTCCTTTCTTACTCCCCCAGGAGATTTCAAATAGGCTTTCTGGCTAGGACTCTTTGACCTATCAATAAGAAGTTTGTCTGCTTGGTTCTCTTTTTATTTTTGAAGTTATAGTACTGGTGGTTACTTTAATACTACAAGGATCTGATTTTCTTGGTTTCTATAGTTCCCACCCTCACTAATACATATACCCCTTTCTACCACCTCATGTTGAATCTCTACTGCTTATTACCATTATTATTAGATGCTAAAATGAATTAAGAAGGCCACTAAGTCTGCGATAAAATTTATACTAGAGAAAAGTAGACTCAGGCTTGGAGAATATGTTTAACAAAGGGGTAAATCATAGCCTGGGATTTCTTTGGCTGGAACCTCCCAGATTCTCTTTTTCAGTATGGTATGCCTTTTCTGCTGGGTTCTTTGTAGAGCCTGGAATCTTTGTCCAGTCTTCTTATGGCTCCTCATGTAAATACAATTGTCAAATACTACCAGGATGAGGGTAAAGAGAAGGATAATGTCCTATTGACCCTTCAGTGGTCACAAAGTCCTCCTCAAACCAAGGGCTGGAGAGGGTAACTAGTTTAAGGCACTCTTTTCTCCCCCAAGTGACTTCTTCTCATGCAAAGCTCTTTCTACTCTGCATTATCAGGAATTCAGATTTCCCAGGTCCAAAATGGCTTGATATTTTATAGATGACCCAGAAGGAGTGACCAAATTTCCTTAGTCAAACCGAATACACTTTATGTTATACCTTAGGGAAATATCTGGGATTTGTTCACACTTAGCAAATAACCAAGGTACGTTCTCACTTGATAATTGTATCAAGTCACTTAGAACTTTAAATGGAGTGGCATAATTGTCTGAACTGATTTCTAGGCTTAAACACTCATGATCCAATCCAAGTGACAGAAAGTGAGAGATAGAAAAACAAATGTAAAGAGTGGGGTTGGTTCTCTAACACCCCCTACCCCACCGCCCCCCAAAGACTCAATCTATGAGTTAAATATTTTAAAATTCTTGTGCCTGACTGAAAGTCATGCTATATGTATCAGAACCAATCTGATCACATTATTTTTTTCTCAAACCAATCAGGTGGGTTATGTGGCACTTTGATGATAAAGTACATTTATACTCAATGATCATATACTTAATGAAACTTGGTTTGTGACAAGCACAGTCCTCAATGTTAGCAATAAAAAGAAAAGGAAAGAACAGTTCCCCTTCCTTTTTTTAAATTAATTAATTTATTTTTAGTTTTCAACATTCATTTCCACAAGATTTTGAGTTCCAAATTTTCTCCCCATCTTTCACCTCCCCCACCCAAAACCACTATGCATTCTACCCTCAATCTGCCCTTCCTTCTATCACATCCCTCCCTTCCCTTATCCCTACCTTCTTTCTTGTAGGGTAAGACAGATTTCTATACCACATTACCTGTATTTCTTATTTCCCAGTTGCATGCAAAAGCAACTCTCATCATTCATTCCTTAAACTTTTGAGTACCAACTTCTTTCCCTTCCTCCCTTTCCACCTATCACTACTGAGAAGGCAAGCAATTAAATAGAAGTTATATATGTGTAGTTTTGCTAAAGACCTCCATAACAGTCGTGTTGTGAAAGACTAACTATATTTCCCTCCATCCTATTCTGCCCTCTATTTATTCTATTCTCTCTTTAGACCTTGTCCCTCCTCTAAAGTGTTTACTTCTAATTACTCCCTCCTCCAATTAGCCCTCCCTTCCATCATTCTCCTCCTCCCACTTATCCCCTTCTCCCCTACTTTCCTCTAATGTAAGATAGATTTTCATACTAAATTGAGTGAGCATGTTATTCCCTCCTTAAGCCAAATGTGATGAGAGTAAGCTTTACTTTCTCCCTCTCACCTCCCTCCTTTTCCCCTCCATTGAAAATGTTTTTTCTTGCCTGTTCTATGAGTGATAATTTGCCCCATTTCATTTCTCCCTTTCTCCTCCCAATGCATTACTCTCTCACCCCTAATTTCATTTTTTTAGATGTCATCCCTGTTGAGTCACTTTTCATGATTTTCTTGCATAGCTCTTATTTCTTTTCCAAATTTTTCCTCCACCTCTGTTACTTGATTTTCAAAATCCATTTTGAGCTCTCCCATGGCCTGAGACCACTGCATATTTATTTTGGAGGTTATGGATGCAGAAGCCTTGACTTTTAGGTCTTCCTCTGATGGTATGCATTGTTCCTCCTCATACGAAAGGATGGAAGAAAATATCTGTTCACCAAGAAAGTAACCTTCTATAATCTTATTTTTTTCCTGTTTGGGCATTTTCCCAGCCAGTTACTTGACTTTTGAGTCCTTTGTCAAGAGGAGGGTATACTCTGGGGACCTATAAGTTCTCAGTTCCTCCAAAGTGGCACAATCAAGGGAGAGGAGTTTAGTCCTTTTCTGGCCTGGCCTCTGGTCTGAGAGCTACTACAAGCTTTTCTGCCCAGGGTCTGCAAGAAGAATTCCCTCTCCAGAGTCTCCACCAGATCCACCAGGTCAGTGCTCCTCTTCACCCTAGGGATGCCACCCAGGGCTGAGACCCAAAGCAGCAGCTTGATTCCCCCAGGGGCTTTAGGCCAAGGGCTCCAAAACTAGATGCTGCTGCCTCCTTGGGCTGCCTGAGGCTAAGGCTAGGGCAGGAAGACCCTGTTCCTTTCTCACCTAGGTAAAAAAGTTTTCTCATTGACCTTTTAAGCTGTCTCTGGTGTTTGCAGGTTGAGGGATCTGGGAGCCACAGCTGTTGCTGCTGGTGCCCTGAAGTCTTCTCCAGTCCTTTCCCTGCCGTGCTCTGTGGTCAAGGCTGGGTTGCGCTCAGCGATAGACCTTTCCTGTTTGCCTTCCAGGCTGCCTTGGGCTGAAAATCTTTCACTCTGTTGTTTTGTGGTTTCTGCTGCTCTAGAATTTGTTTTCAGTCATTTTTATAGGTATATTATGGGTTGTAGAGAGGAGAGCTCTTACAAGTCATCCTTCTACTCCACCATCTTGGCTCGGTCCCCCACCAGTTTCCATTCTTAATCAAGTAACACTGTAAGTTATTAGCACTATCAGGAGTCAGAAAGTTCAAATTATTTAAAGAAGACATGGCTAAACAGTATAGCCTATACCTGAATTGTTCCATCTTTGATCATACCAAAAAGATATTCTCACATAGTTACCTCAAGTGAAAAGTATTCTGTCTGTGAGACGTGATATAACTCAGCTAAGAGTAACTCTCAGCCTCAAAAGTGTGAAAGAGCTGTAACACTCGAAGTAGAGGCTCTAATGTAATGCAAGATGCTCACCCTTGGGGGATGCCAGATAATAATATTCCAGGATTCTACTTGGGTGAGGATAATCAGAGAAAAGTGAGAAATCTCCAGGGTGTTCTTGGGCCTTTCAAGTAAAGAGAAAACATTTGGCAGCAGGTTACATGCATGAATACCTTGGGATCTGCTCTACAGGTAAGGGAATCTAAACAAAGGAGGTCATGGATCTATCAAAGTAGAGAAGTATCAGAATATGACACTTTTTGAATAATAATAAAAGAAACTTTGTACTAAAATTCTCTAGTGTGTTCATCACATACTTTTTATACAAAACTACAAAGTACTTTAAAAATATCAGTTGTTAGAATAAACTATATTATTCTCTGTCAGGTTATCAAATCTCAGACTTATTTGTGGATTTATTCAAAGACATAAAGACATAACAATAGACTTATAACTGCATTTTTTTCTTGAATTAACATTCCATTTTGCTCAGGCTATTTGAGTACATTGGTTTCCATCACCAATAATAACCTCAGAATGGATGAATTAATGGTGAAGCCTTTATTAAGGGGGCAGCTAAGTGGTGAAGGAGATAGAGCACTGGGCTTGGAATCAGGAAAACTCATCTTCGTGAGTTCGAATCTGGCCTCAGATGCTTACTAGCTTGCCCTGGGCAAGTCACTTTATCTTATTTGCCTCAGTTTCCTCATCTACAAAATGACCTGGAGAAGTAAATGGCAAACCACTCTAGGACCTTTGCCAGGAAAACCCAAAATGAGAATATAAAGAGTTGGACATCACTGGAAATTACTGAAAACAAGTTTTACTAAGGATTCCATTAAAGAGGATTCAAATGGGGAAGGAAAACACATAAAGGGAAGATGGAGGGAAAGCTGGTTATATTCACATGGAAACATAGATTAAAAATGGACAGTAAAGTGATATGGAGACTTGGTCTCAAGAGGATAAACTGAAAACTCCCCTAGCAGAGTCCAAGGTAGGTTCCAGAGACTGAGTCCAACACTATGTTGGGAAAGGGTGAAGTGATGAGGAAAATGAGGATTATGGCCCATGTGTTTTCACCTTACCTTTATCTTCAATTTAAATTTCCTCTCTTCCAACTGTTTATCTGGCAAATACCCAACCAAAACACACAGATCACTGTATCTGTTTCTGGACGGTGATAGAAAATCATGTGGACTTGAAAAATTACAAATATGTGCTGGTTTTTCTCCTTACAATAAAGGGGACAAGGGTTGATAAACTATCTTATTTTATCTGCATAACAATTCTGGGAAGCTGCTACTATTATCTCCATTTTACAAGTGAGAAACTGAGGAAGACAGAAGTTTAAGTGTCTTGCCCACGGACCCACAGCTAGTAAATATCCGAGGCCATATTTGAACTCAGGATCTTTCTCACTCCAGGCCCAATACTCTGTCTCAGTACTCATGTAACCTATTGCCTTAAAGAAGTCTCTATTTCTTGTATTTTTCAAAATGAGAGCTTCCCATTTTTGATTTCTAAAGGCATACCCATTTAGGTTTTATGAAAAATGGTTTAATCCTATATTTTTCATTTCAAGATCTGTTGTTTTGCTTATGTCACTTTATAGAAAATCTTATTAGTTCTTAAATAGCGTAAAAATACAAGGAAATATCTCTCGTTTTTATGATTCAAAATGCTACATTAGCATATACACATATATGTTTAGGTTATATAGTGATGCAATTTTTTGTATCAAGCCTATTTCCAAATCATTTCTTTACTAAATGACATAGAGCTGATAGGTGCTTATCCAATTTCAGCTGTGAAGTTGAAAAGGTCCCTCTACCCCCATTAAATGGTTTTATCACTTGAGATTCTCCTAATGCAAAAATGGAATCTGATAATAATGTGCTCTCTGAATTTATACCACTGAATCATATTATAGCTGAGGCTATGCTGTAACGAGGTTATGGAGAGGATGTTTCTGATCATGCTTTGTAGGCTCTTAATCAGGTTTCATGGATCACACTACTAACTTGAAATTTTTTTTTTTAATATAACGATTGGGTTGGGAGAAATTCTAACATGGACATTATTTTAAGTACAGTTTTTTCATGAGGTAGCTATAAACTCATGTTAGAAATTGAAATTTTATATCAGGTAAAACTGATTATGATTTATTGACATGCTAAAATATGTTATTATATTTTTAATGATTTTAAATATTGGTCTTGAATAGAAACCTAGTTATTCTTGTAATACTGAAAAGACACTTGATCCCTATGAGTTTCACTTACCTTCCCTATAAAATGGGGGATTGGATGAGTTGATCTAAGTTCCCTTCTATCTGCAAATCCTATGATAATCAGAACTGAGTTTTCAGTTCAGTAAAATCCAGTTTGTTTGGGGGCTTTTTAGACAATTATCTTACTGTGCTTCTGCTATATTACCTTTCCTCAAAAGTGATAAATACATTTTTCGCTAATGAAGAAAATATTTTTTCTTCTCATTAAGCACTTCCTTCCTGTACCCTGTCATCCAGCCAAACTGGTCTTCTCTCTGATCCTCACAAATGAGACTCTACCTGTGGTCATTGGGAAATTTTGCCTATTCATACCCCTAGAATGCAATCCTCTTTAGCTCCATGTCACAAAGTCACTCTTTTCAAGACAAAGTTCTCTAATCTACTTTTAGCGTGAAGTCTTTACTCTCTCCCTGTAGCTTGTCCTCCCCCCCAAACTGCTTTGTTTGTTTGTTTATTTGTACTTATTCATTGTATATTGTCTGTATTATATAAATATTTACTATGTTCACCCTTGGGTCTTAAATTTCATGTGAACAGGGATTGTTTCGTTAGCTATCCTGCTGAGCATGAGGACAGGAACACAGTCAACATTTAATAAATGAGTGTTGACTGAGTTTTTACAAAGCTGGGTTCAGAAAACTAATTGCACAACTACAAGATGACAAAGGTACAGATCTAACTGCAGATAATACATTTTGTGAAAAAGTTTTGGCATTTTTAGTGGACCAAAAGCTCAATACAGATCATTGCAGGTATGGAAATGAAAGGGAACTTAGATCATCTAGCCCAACTTCCTATTTTATAGATAAAGAAAATAATGTTCAGAATTTAAGTGACTTTCTCAGCATAAAACAGGCAGTAAATAACAGAAGCAGATCCCATATTTTCTGATTTCTAGTCTATTATTTTCCCCCAACTTTGCTATAATGATTTGACATGGCAGCCAAAAAGATGATAAATTCAGGGGAAAAGTTATAAGATCAAGGCATGGGGCTGATGTAAGTGTCCTGTTGTATTCCAGTTTGGTTAGGCTACATGTGACGAAATTCATTCTATGTTCCCCATTTTAGGAAGAATATTGAGAAACTGGAATGTGTCTCAAGAGGAAGGATATCAGGAAAATGAGGGAACTGAATATCAGGTCTCATAAAGATCATTTGAGGGAAAGAAGATGTGAAAAGGTCTAAGGTAGACATGATGGCTGTTCACAAGTATTTGAAGGACTATGACAGAAAATAATAAATTCCATTCATTTCAATAATCATTTATTAAGAAGCTACTTTGTATAGAAGACTTCATTCAGTGCTAAGCATATGAAAATGAGATAGACTTTTCCTTTGAGGAGCTAATATTCTAATAGGAAGAGAGAAGAAAGAGTTTGGGAGCTGGGTGGAGACATACGTCTATTATAGAAGATATAACAAGATTGTTTTTTACCATTACATAGACAGTGTCTCATTACATGAAGAAATGAAAAGCAGGAGAGAAGAAAACTAATAGGTGATAACCAAGATAAATGAGGAGATAATAAGAGACAACCTGGTTGCCCTCATGAATTCAAGTCAACGGGCCAAGATGAAGTCTATATACTCAGATTTAAAAAAAAAAATGTGTACATAAATGTGTTTTCTGAGTCACTGTCCCTAGTATTTGAAATATCTTGAATACAAAATATTATGTTATTATAATATAATAATTATATTATTACAAAAGTATTATGAGGTTAGAGAAGAGAAATTGTCCAAATATTATAAGAAAAAAATGTCTGCTTGACCTTGTGATCTTAACCTTGATTTCTGGAAAAATTCTAGAATGAATTAAAGAGATGGCTGGTGGAGTTCAACTTTTTAGGTTAATCCTAATTCCTTTTTTTGACCAGGTTAAAAATATTAGCAAATGATAGAAATATCAAAGGGAGAGTCAACCTATATTTTAACAAAGCACTTGATCAAGTATCATATCTTTTTTTACAGCAGATGGAGAAATATGAACTAGGATAATAAGATTAGTGGATTCATAAATGATTGAATGACCACAGTTCAATGGCAACTTGATAAGAGATCTCCAATGTAATGATTCATGTGCTTGATATGTGCTTCCAATTCACTAAAAAACATATATCTCAAAAGATTAAAGGATTAGATAAAAGATAAAAAGATGGCATACTCATCAAATTTTAAATGTGACCCCAAGCAGGGCAGTTCATTTAATATACTAAATGACAGTAAGGTTCCAAAAAAGTTCTTGAAAGACTAAAGTGTTCAACTGAATCTAAATAAAATAAAATTCAGTGGAATAAATGTAAATTCTTACACTGTGATTCAAAAAATGGATTTTACAAGTAGAGAGTAGGGGGAATCTGGTAATAGAGAAATTTGTTGGGGGAAAAACTGGAGGTTTCAGTGTACTGCAAGTTCAACATTTCTAGCATATGACATTCAAAAAGCCTAATTCTATTTTGTGCTGTCCATTGAGAAGTCTTTTCCATGAATAATGTGATAATAATCCCTTTGTACTCTTCCACAGTAAGACCAAATCTTGAGTGCCTGCGTTCAATTTTAGGTTCCCTATTTTTAGGAATATAAATAACAAGCTGAAGAACATCCAGAGAAAGGAAATCAGGATGGTGATATGGAGTGAGACTATGTCATATGAAGGTTAGTTGAAAGAACTAGGAATTTTGAACCTGGTGAAGAGAAGCCTGGGAGTGGAAAGGTGGAGAATGATATAATGGCTTCCTTTAAGTACCAAATGGGATAGTTCTTGTAAGAGTGACTAGACTTATCCCACTTGACTCTAAAGGACACAGCCAGGAGAAATGATTCAAAGTTGTAATGAAGCAAATTTAGGCGTTAAGTCCTAAAAATTAGAGACATACCAAAGTGTAAAAGACATTACCATCACAAATGTTGTGAGTTCTCTCTTATTGTGGTTTTCAAGTAAAGGCTGGACAAACATTATCAGGTATGTTATAGTGAGGGTTCTTTTAAGGGGTGGAATGAACTAGATGGTCACTGATGTCTCTTTCAGCTTCCAGATTCTGTGTTACTGTGTGTTTCCAGGAACGGAGAGAAAAAAGGAGAGAGACAGGGAGAGGGAGAATGCTCAACTCTAAAATTTGCTATGGGTGACAAGAAGTGTTGTTAGATATTTAGAGATCAGGGACGTGTCTACAATTTGTGGCATTGATTTGTTATAGATTCCTCAGGAAAGACTGGCTCATCCCTCATTTCCCTATTCTTGAAAAGGTCTGTAGTGCAAATAAAATCCAGTCAAACTTATTTTGAAAGAACTAAGAGAACTTCACCCAAATAGATTTTTAAAATAGAAGATTCTGATAGTCAAATAAACAATATTGTATGATATGAGGAAAAGAAAAAAAATCAGTTTAAGCAAAATACAGTCGGTTGATAAATAGATAATATAGTTATTTACTCCAACAACCAAGAAATTCTCCTATAAATGCAAACTCTCTCCCCTCAAAAGATCACATTTAATATTCTTTAAAAATGTAGAATTTTAAAACTGCTTCTAAATGTCTTTTTTTTAAATGTGGACTCAGCACATTTATTTCTTTTGTGCTTTTGCCATATTAGGATTTTAATGAGGCTTACCTTTCTTTTGAAAGATAAAGATGAATTTGATTTATTTTGCTTGCCCCCAGAGTGCAGAAACAGGGCAAAAAGGTCACAAGGTAAAAAAGAAAGAGGTAGTGTCTTCCCTATCACCACAGATTTTCAGACAGGTATGGTATGACAACTTCTCAAAGATGTGGGAAAGGCAATTATTATTTAACTTCACATTCAAAACTAAATGATATCTGAGGTTCGGCACAACTCAAAGATTCAGTGATTCTGTAAGATATCAGTTATGAATTTCATCTTTCAGAATTACTTATTTTGAATACACTTCAGGGCCCACAGACATCTTGGCAGGGGAGGGGGAGATTCCCTTGCTTTCTTGAAGATTTTTTTCATCTTGCAAAATAGTTATTGAGGAAGCATTTGAAGAAGTCATAATGTGAATTCATCAAAATAAACAAAAGGTCAAACTCCTTAAAGAAGGTACCTAGTTTAATACTTAAAAAAAAACAACAATACTTTCACAGTATTACTTTAACTGTTCTACAGAACTGGTAATAATTAAACAGTAATTAATTAACTAAATTTAGGACGGTTCATTTAGTGCAATGGATGAAGTGCTATAGAGGAAGACCCTGTGAGTCTCAGCCTTTCTGAATCTCTGTTTATTCCTCTGTAAAATGGGACTAATAATGGTACCTACCATAAATTATTGCTGTAATGGTCAGATGAGGTAGAGCCCATAAAGGGCTTTGCAAACAATTAAAGCTCTATTTTAATATGAATTATTTTTTAATAAATCTGAGGAAAGTTTGAACTCTGGAACAGGCTTTTAAAATTATTCTGAAGTTGACTTTAGAACTAGAGGAAAATAGAAGGTTAAATCTAGGAAGCAGAAATGCAAGAGACTTCAGAGATCACCTAGAAAGAGGGGAAAGGGGGATGGGAACAAGCATTTGTTAAATGACTACTATGTGCCAAGCACTGTACTAATTGATTTAAAATATTATCTCATTTGGACAACTCTTTCCTTTTACACCTAAAAGTACTGAACTTAGAAGACTTGAACAAGGTTGTACTGGCAAAAAGTAGCCGTCACAGATCCTATAACTCTCGATCTAAAGCTCTTTCCCCTCCTAAACCATGTTGCCTTAATATGAACTGTTTGATGAGGTAAAAGGCAATTAGAAATTCTGGTGGAAGCACTTCATGAGAAAAGCATAAGAAAAAAAACTGATTTGTGCCCAACTTAAACACACACACACACACACACACACACACACACACACACACACACACACACACACACACATGCATCTATGTACCAAGACTGAGAAGATTGAGTCAATAAGACCAAACTCCTTTAGTGCTACATTTCTGGCCCTTTAGTGGGTTACAGGTGCTGATAAATCCCTCTAGGGACTGCCACTGAAGGATAGAAACAGTAATTTTGGAGGATAGAGAAAGAGTTATAAAGCACAGGGTGAACTTAGCTTCCTCTCTGATTCTTCCTATATTCCTATCTCTTCTGGTAATCAGTCTCTGCACCTGAACAAACTGAGTCATATAATACAACAATCTCATCAAAACTAAATCCAAATTTTGTGAAAACTGAATCTTCTTTCTCTTTAGCTAAAGAGAGATTTATTAGATAAAAAAATACACCCTATGTATTCCCTATACCATAAAATCTTAAAAATGTTGTTACATGAGGAGTATTTTAACATTCATGTGTATAAATCAGTTATTAATTTGACTCCTGAACTGTGATCTATATACAGAATGTCATCAATATCTTTGCTACAAAAATAACAGAAAAGAGACAAAAAAACTGTTCTAATTCAAAAAGAAAAATCAAAACCTGTTAAATCTGGACATGACTGTTTGCTCAACCTTAATTGTGAATCAATCTGTCAGATCCCTACCATTGATCTTTCTTAATTAGTGGATTATACTGGCTCTCTCCCCACCACAGCAAAATAAACTGAGGGATTCAATGGCATATTGTTTCTTTCCTATTAAAGAAACATTTCTTCAGTCAGTACTGTGGATACATTTCTATGATTATCATTTTTTTTTGTTTCTGAATAAATATTTTTTAACTTATGGAGTGGAATAGCTTATCACAAAATAGAGAAATCTATCTTTCTACAGTTCCTGATAAAATTAGTGCTAACATAGCATGAAGTGAAATGTAATTCAACAAGGGAAGTGAGAATTTACGTTTTTATCTCTGAAACTGAACACTGATTCTCTAAAAGGCATTTACATTAATACAATCTGTCAAAATGCGTGCAATATTGGCAGCATTTAGACAAATGTCACCATTATCTCCTGCCCAGGCATGATTTTAAGCCCATCTTCATCATGTCCTTTGGTATATATCATCCAAGCATATTAAGACTACAAATGACTTTCAGCTATTTAAATACATAATCATGATATAATGTCAATGACTTTGCAAGTCCCTGCATAATTTCACATATCTTTATCTTTTCATCTCACTTTGTTCCTATAGTGTGAACTGTTCTGTTAGACAGTTACAGCCTGAGAGTATGGAAGTAAATACCTGGTGCATATTCATCTAGCTCGCATTAACATTCTGAATATTCTTTGATAAGTTAAAAAAATGAAAGTGACAAATAGAGTTGGTATGGGCTTTGTGGATTTGGTGTCTCTTATTGGTAAATTTTTTATACAAGGACATATTTTAGGATAATCATATCAAATACCCTTACTTAGTACACATCTATTATGGTTCTTTTATATGAAGCAATAAAAAAAAGGATCTAGGATCTAATCAGTGTAGAGAAAGTTTCTACAATTAAAATGACAAGCAGTGAATTTACCAGATAAGGAGATGTCCTGAGGCAAATAGAGATTAAGTAACTTGCACAAAACTGCTAAGTATCTCAAGCAGTATTTGAACCCAGCTTATCTAGACTCCAACCCCATAAATCTACCCACTATTTCACATTTATACTTCTAAAGAAATATCAAGAATAAATTGCTCTTTAACACTGTATAACCACCACTTGAATAGAAATATAGAAATATGGTTACAGATTTTTAAAAAAAAAATTAGCATGACTTAATTAACTGATTAGGTATGCCACTGCTTGGGGAAATTGTTGTTTACTGACACATTTGAATCATTGTACAAGTTTAGCAATGGAAGAATTGCCATAGATTCTGTAGAATTATTTGTTTCGCAAATTTAGAGGGGTTTTTTTTTTTTTTGCCTTCTGGAAGGGTCTTGAGAAGTTGTTTAATCCAAATTTATTATTCTACACATGATACAGAGGCATTTAGGGGCATAGCTTGCCTGAGCTAGGAAGGATCAGAGTGTGGATTCATATCCAATTCTTTTGACTCCAGAAAGAATTCTCTTTTTCATTGTACCACAATGCCTATTTTATAAGGTCTTTTCTTGGGTCAGCAACATTACAATCACAATTGCTTGAGAAAGGGAGAAATAAGTTGTGTCAATGCCTGACCAAAAAAAAACCAAAACATTTTATAACACAAAGCCTTTTTTTTTATCTTGACCGAGCACTGACACACAGACTATCCTCATCTACAATTCCGATTACTTTCCAGCTTGAATTTCCCCTTCCTTGTGTCTCAGAGCTGGAGAGGAATATAGAATTCATCCTAGTCTAAATATACCCTGGAGACACAATACCCCTGTAAAACATGCCTGAGAGACTGTTATCCTGCTTCTGCTTCTACAACTAAAGCAGTGGCTAGTATGTTGCTTTCTGAAAGTAATCCTTCCTAACATGGGAAAGTCCCATTCATCATGCTTTTGTAAATTCTTGATTTAATAGCCCCTATAATTGGTACTCATACCTTACCTAGAAAATCTTTATTTTCCTTTTTTTTGTTTTTGTGAATACTCTTGTTTCTTTTCATAATTCAATCTTAAGAAAGAGATCGGAGAAAACTGTGATAGATATCATACACTCCTTACCTACTCTGATAGGATGTGAACCTTGTTTGGGGCTGAAGAGAGCTCTTCACAAGGAGAGTGTGGGCAGACTTATTGGCAACTTGTTGAGAGGCCAAGGCTTAGCTTTTACCACAGTTTTGGGACTAGGATCGTTTCCAATAATTTTGGGTGGCTGAGATTCAGGAAGAAGTCTTCTTGTCTCAGTTGCCACGACATTGTTTTAGCCTGCAAAAAATAGTGATCCTCCGCATCCTTCTTTCCTAAACTGGTAACTGCTGCTTTGGGGCAAAAGCACATGAAGTAACTAACTCAATGAATATTCTTTCATCAATAAATAATACTAATATCTACTGCTAAAAATCTTCTGATACTGCTGCCTTGTTCAATGGAAGATAATAAATTTTGAGGCAAATGAGAAGTCCTGAATCTATATCCTAGTAATAATGAATGTCTACTAATGGGAACTCCAGGCATGTGAAAACTCATTAATAGCTGGGGTAGATACAGAAGAAATAAGAAGTGAGGTGAATCAACTGGTCAGAAAGGTGTTACCCTTTTTCCTCCAAATAATATTTAATTATATAGTATCCTAAATCCCATGTGTCCAGCTATCATATTTACATTTATCCTTTCAAATTGGTCTCCAATTCCATCTTTTAAGGCATGATTTTACATTAGATTCTAACTCCAATTTTATGATGGAAATAAAATGGACAATGTAAATCACTTCACCCTAAACTTACCTCTTCTTCTCTCTTCCATGTTTCACTAGATCTGTCAAAGGCTCTGCATTTCTCTCAGTCACTCAGTGTTACAACCCCAGAGTCATCCTCTCTCCCCAGCACCCCCATATTCAGTCAGTTGGCCAGGTCTTGTCAATTCCACTCTACCATCTCATAACAATCCCCTTTTGTCCACTAACATGGCTAACATTCTAGTTTCTGTTCTGCGTTAATGTACTAAACTTTTAATTGGAGTCCTTTCTTCCAGATAGTTCCTATTTAAATATATCCCCTAAACAGCCTTCAAAACAAAATTCTGAAGGCCTCAACTCAAAACTCCGCACTGGTACCTGCCAACTATAAAAATAATCTAAGCCCTTGTCTCCCAACTACCTTGGTTTGAGGGTTCATTCTACTAAGGGATGTGCTGAAGTTAACCGTAACCAGCCTGAAAGCCTTTCAGCATAAACATTTACAACTCAGAAATCAGTATCACTTCAAATTAGAGCTCGATTAATTGTTTTGTTGATTGTCTAAACTTAAGAAACTATTAATAACAAATAAGAAACTTAAAAATGTGTATGCATTCTTTTCAGAGACTTGTTCTTAAATTACATTTACCAGCTTACCTCTCTATTGCTCTATAAAAATTGTTTGAGCTTATCAAGAGTGCAGATGTTCAGTCATCATCAACTAGAGGCCTAGTGAGTGCAGGCTAATGAGAAAACAAAAATGATAATAAAATACCTGGCATTTACATGGTGCTTTAAAGTTTCCAAATTTTTTACATCCATTTTCTTTATCCAAATTTCATCTAGTTTTACATCCATTATCTCATTTGATCCTCACAATACCCCTGAGCCTAACTTTTCTCCTTTTTATATGATTTCCTTTATCACACGATTTTCTAAGCAAGTGAACTACCGAACTCAACATTCCATCTTTGGCTCACATGCATTCTCACAAACCAACGTCCATACTTGAAATCTGCTTCATCCATCCTTAACACAGATTTCAGAATCTATACCTTCATTCAAATCTCATAAGAGATGCCATTTCCCATTATTTGTTCATCCTTAAATTATGCTGTATTTCCTATATGTGTATATATATATGTTGCATTTCCTCAGTAGAATGAAAACCCCTTGAAGACATTTATTTTTTAACTTTTATCCCTAATCCCTAGCACACAACAGATGATTAATTAATACTTCCAGATATGAACTGGGTTGATTACTTTTGAGAACTAGGAAAAAATAACAGTTTATTAGAAAGAACAAAAGACTAGAGGAAGGAAGAGGGGCTAGCAGTATGTGATCTAAATTAGCACTGCAAAAAATAATAAAACTATTTGATACTGATTAAAATATATAAAAGTTGATGAGCGTAACAAATTTAGTACAAATATACAGAAGTAGATGAAAAAAATGACCTGGAATACAAAACAATAATCATAACAAGCACTTTAAAAATCTTTCTTTTTAGATTTTACTGTAGATAAAACTAGAACTAAGAAAGTTTGAAGGAGAATTTAGTCATTGTTTCAAGTCTGCACTATTTTTTTTATGACAGCTATTAAGCTACACAAATGCCAGGTGCCAGAATTCATTAGGATTATATGAGAATCTCCTTTAGAATCTACAGAAATACATTGATTGATTCTGGGTACTTACCATTGTCATCAATTAGGGCTAAGCCAGAAACACAAACCTGCTATTGGATGGATGCAGTTGGTGTTGACAAGAGAGAACCATTAACCGGTTTTTATTATATACACCTCTGAAAAACAGTACCTTAGGTTTTATGATTGGTACCCTGAACTAATAATGGAAATGCTTTCCTCCCTGCCTTACAGTTTATCAATTGATGCATGTGTTTTCACAAGAGCAAAAATCTATTGTTAGAGCATTTGGCTCCCTCCTCACACTGCACGAATTGCTTATGTTGATTGAATGCTAAGGAAAATGTAACATCCTGAAGATGAAAGCACACTTTAATGTGTCTAGTGACTATAGACAGAGTTACTGGACAATAAAAGAAGTCATTTCCAATATACTATGATAATGGCAGCATGATGAGCTGAACCAAGGAAGAACATTGCCAAAACTTAGGAAATAAAGACAGTTTCAGAGAGCCATAAACAGGGAAGCAACATTGCCCCTAATGGACCATCATTCACAAAGATACAAAGAAACAGAGGCTTGCTGTCAGGCTTAGTTTGGGGATCACTTTCTCTCATTGTTGTGTGTGCATGATGACTACATATATACCTCTGGAGCAGTGATGTCCCAAAATGTGACTTATGAATTGGTTGAACCTCTTTTCCACTAAAGGAAACTGGGGGTGTTTCGGGTTTGGGGGCTGTGAAATATAATTGTTTTAATTCTTCCTTTGACATCACACTGATGCTCTTTATATGAGATGAAGATTTTTCTCTTTGAATAAAATAGCAATATCATATTAAACAAACTACAAAAAAGAAAACCATTAAAATAAACATAAAAATTGAAGTTTTGCAGATTTTTACTCACACAGAGTCAAGAAAAGCTTATTAATATTCATAATAATGTACTTTTATTTTAGTCCACTTTACAACATGTACACTCTCTTTGGAGAGAGGGAGTAGCGAGTAGAGTGAATTGTACCAGGGATCTGTAGTTTTTATCTTAAAAGGACATAAAAAGATACAAAAACTGTGGCATCGTTGAGAGTTGAGCATATTGAGAGTTGTATTGAACCTTAACACATCCTCCCCCATTTTACAGTTGAAAAAAATTGAGGAAAAAGGAAGATAAAAGATTTGTTGAAGATCACACAGGTAGTAAGCCACAGGTCTTGAATTCAGGTCTTCTCACTCCATAATAATTTAAGGACAAATAAATTCTAGGATGTATTAATACAGTGAGAAAAAATAAGAAAATGATAAGGAGCCATAATCTCCTTGTTTTCATATAAACTGGACGTGTAAAAGATTCATTTCTCATGAAAACTCAGTAGTCAATAAAATGGAAAGGCTATTAAGAAGATAAAGGCTTACATATTTCAGTTGTTCTGACTGAATGCACTTGTCAAACTAGCAAAGCAGGGAGCTGAGTTTTTATTTACCACCAAACAAACAACAACAGACATAATTGAACTAACTAGTCCATTCAAAGGGTTTGCTAAATGGACCAATGGCACTACCCAATATACTCCCATCTTCAGACAGCTCTTCACATTCAAGACTCAAAAGAATTATAAGGGCAACTAAACCCGCAGAGATTTCACAGTTTTTCTTGGTTTTGAATTCTAATGCATAGCACTCCTTACAGAATGAGGGCTGTCCTGGAAACCAGAAAGAATGGGAAAACCTGGTCATTTTAGTCCAGGTTCTATCACTTAGCACTTATGCAAACATGGGGAATCGTTTAACCTTCTCTGAGCCTCACTTTACTCACTGACAAGCTGGAAATAAGACATGATTTATCTCACATAACTAGAAGAAAATGGATGGAAAATTGCATAGTTGTGCACAGCTACAAAAGAGTTATTGTCATTAATATTAATAAGGACAGGGAAGAGAAATTTACTCACATTAAGCATCTATGCTATAATTTCAAAGCATAGACTTTTTCTTTTCTTTTGTTTTTGCATTTTGAAGACATAGAAAGTGTGTGTTCAACATCATCTGTCTAAAAGATTTTCACATACTTAAAAGGTTCTTGTAAAATGTCCTTTGGTCTTCATCCATTCAAGACTTTTTACTTTCTTTCCAGGAACTGCTAGTAATTATCTCAGGAACAGACAGGAGAAAAGCTCCCTTATAAAAACCACACGTGTTTGCTACTTACAATCTTGAGACGACTGGCTACCTCACCGGGAGACATAGAATCAAAGGCAAAAATATTCTAGGAATAAAATTAATTAAATATTTTCTTTCTCTAAAATTGTACCTTTTGAACAAGTCCTTCCACACTGCCAAGTCATGTTCACCTTAACGCCTGAACTCTGCTGTACTAACATCTTGACTATTAGACCTTCAGCTTGCTCTAAAGTAGTTCAAGATTATCTGCTGACTTCCCTGCCTTGCACTCCCTCTTCCCAGACTGCTTATATATACCAAATACCAGATCCGTATATGGTTCTCTTTACTACGAGGCCTTTGTTTTGTATCAAAGTTGACATTTGTTTGTCAAGACTGATCATCATTATACACAATTCCTACTTCCCAGCTTGACCAACAAAATTGTACTGCCATTCACTCACTAGATTGACTTTTCTTTTGTCACTCCCTGCTGAATCTAAATTTAAGATGATTCTTTACATGTTGTAAATAATATTTTGAATCTTTAAATATATCACATGCTACTAAGAAAAACATGCCAAAAGAGAAAATATAGGTGGCTAGTAAAAAAAATATACTATTAACTGAGAAAAATGTTGAGTTTTACTTCATGTTACTGCATAACTTAGTACCTACTAAGCTATCACTACACTCATTGTGTGCTTCTAATTTCTGTCCAGCTATTATCTAATTAGCACTTTTTTTAGACTGTTCACACTTGAAGTATCTTTATTCTTAGACCACAGCGTCAGTTTTTAGCTGTACTGAAATTGTATGGCAAATAAAGCAGTTTTTAATAAAGGGAAAATTCCAATGATTTAGAAAAAAAGATACATAAGCTTATCATGTCAAAGCTACATTAGTAAGAACATATAAATTCAGTCAAATCTGGGAAAGGAATGAAGATGAACTGAGGTGAAAAGAACTGGTCTTTTCCTTTTACTGTTGGGCAACTGAGAAACACAGTGCAACAGCAACCAAAATCTTTTCCAATTCAATCATCTCTAAGGAAAATCAGGAACCAAATACAGGAACAGTTCTTTGGGATACAATGTAATGTTTTCTAAAAGTAATTGATAGGAATGAAAAACTAATAATAAAAATAAACCCAAAAGAATAATAGGAGCATATCTATATTCTTTCTGTTGGAAAAATTATGAATCAGATTCAGCCTATGCACAATGCTTAAATGTAACTGACATTTTTGTGCATCTAATACTAAGATTTTTTTGTTGCTATGCCTTTTTGGTATTTAATGAGACCAGAAAATGGTGTACTTTTCAATATTTTGATTTGATGAGTAAGATTTTGTAAATAAAAAGTAAATAAAAGACAGTCAGAATTTCTTTTGGCAAATGTTATCTGAATTTGTTACTTCCCACATAAACTTTTCTGTTAAGCACTATGAAAGTTATTCTATTAGATTTAAAAGATTATTACATTTATTCAATGTAACTTAGTTATCACATCACAGAAATTTAGATACTTAAAAAAACTCTGCACCATAGGTCATAAAAAGGTACAATTTACAACAGTCAAAATTCTCTTAGGTTTCTTTATTTGTCTCAATTGTGGCATTAGAAAAGATTGTATTTTGTTGCTTCATTTAAATTTCTCAAACATGTTTTTTCACATATTTTGCCTCCCAAAAATAGCTATTCGTGGAAATGTCTCTCATCTGTATATTTGCTCACTTAATAATTAGATCTTGAAAACAACTGACCAATGTAATCTAAAGGTGTGTTTATCAAACTAGACCATAATCTCAGCTGAGTGATGGAAAGTACTTGAAGTGTCAGTATGAATTTCTGATTAGTCTGAAAACATTTGAACTAGTCATTACAACAACTCCTCTTCTGAAGCTCCTCATTTAACCTGAAATATAAATTTATTGAAATATTCTCTACCCAACAACTGAATAATTGTGAAGCTCTTCTCTGGGAAACATATGTCATAAATAAAAGCCCATGCAAAATTATCCTCTTGAAAATTAAGCCAGATCAATATGTGAATGCCACACCCAAGTCTTTTAATAGGAGCCTAATCTCATTTAACAGTTTGCTTTATTACTTTAATACATAATATGTGATAGCAAGCATATTAAACACTTGTTTTATTCCATAAATTAAAAATAAAATTAATTTTAATAAATAAATGAAAGTTACTACCTTTAAGGTATAACAATATTTTTTAATGTATATAACTATCTGTTTATCAATAAGTAACCAAGCCATTTTTTTCCCCAGGTAAATAAGAAATAAGTTTTATAAACTATTGTTCCTCACATTTTATTTTATTAAACTGGAATTTCAACTTTTAAATTGCCATATGAATAATACTCATGTCAACTATGACTCTACCTGTTCAACCAACTCACATTTATTAACCTCTTACTATGCTAAGCCCTAGAAATAAAAAGAAATTTATATCTTTTTTAAATATGTCCTTGTTCTCAAGGAGTTCACAATCCAATGAGGGAGAACACATATAAACAACTATGTGCAAGCAAGATATAAATTGTTTGATAAACAAGGATAAATCAGGATAGTCTTAGAAAGTGGGCACTAAGATTAAGGATGACTGAGTGAGGTTTGTTTGTTTTTTGTTTTTTGTTTTTTTTGGTAGAAGGTGAGATGTTAGCTGAGACTTGAAGAAAGTCAGAAAAGTTCGTACTGTCACTTTTCTTTCACTCTTCATAGTTTTTGAATCTGACCCCCCCTCCCCAGTTTTACAAAAAAAACTTCTTTTTTGGTATGTTTTATTCTGAGTAGCTTTCTACACCAGAATATTTTAAACAGCATCCTGAACCATCCCTAATTTTCCTTTCACCTGCAAATGATTACTTCTTAACTAAAGGTAATTTACAATTACATGCAGAATCAAATCAGTTTTCCTGATCAGTCACTGATCCTAAGTAACTTTATTTAACCACTCAAGGTTGTGCCTTCTCTTGTAGTCAAGTAAACCATTTGGTTTTCCACTGCACATTGACCTAAAGCCATCACAAGTTAATTCAATTAATTGAAAAACCCACCTCTTTTGTGAAGCATTTCCAAATATTTCCCACCCAGGCCATCATCACTCAGCCTTTCTTACCTTCCTACTATTTTACATATGCAACAAAACCAAGTTAATACATGAAACTGGGGAAATTAGAATATTGGAAAAAACATTCTTCCTTATGAGAGAGGGAGTGTAGTATAATGTACAAAAGGTCAGCTGCAGTCAGAAAAACATGAGTGGAAGTCTTGCCTGTAAAGTGTACTGAAGAAACCACTAACCTCTCAGAGCCCAAAGAACCCTCTTAGACTCTAAGTCGCAGAACAATTACTGAAGTATATTAATAGAGGGACTTTTCTCAGTAATAGCTCTAAATGCCACTGAAATCACAGGTGTAGATTGTTTTTTCTTAAAATCTTCCCAAGTTGCCCATACAAACTTATTTAAAAAAAAAAAAAACATTGTTTTGCAATATTAACTTATCTCATTAAGCTGATGTATTCACCTAATAAATTGTGCTCATAACTACCTTTGGCTGCAATGGTCTCCTTGAATTCCTTTCCTACTCTCCAACTATCTATACCTTACCCATTCCTCAGAGGATGTAAGGTTCAAGTCTCACTTTTTCTGTCAATTATTTAGTTCATATTCATTTCACCCAATTTGGATTTTATAGCGCTAAATTTGGGCCACAGTTATGTAATGCACAGACATATGTATTCACTTTAAATATTATTAAGGATCAAACAAGGAATAATAAAGTATATAATATGATGGAATTTTACATAAACCATCTTCATTTGATATCACCAAAACAAAAGCATTAAAAAATGCATTTTCCTTCTCCCTTTCCACATCCCTTTAAGGTTCAACTTCATCTTACTACTTATTTTATTGTTTTACATGTGTACGTCCTCCGTAACTAATGAGATTTTAAGATCCCTCAGTACAGGAAATATGAGTTATAATTACTGATCTAGAGGTGGAGGGGACCTCGGGGCAATCTAGTTCAACATTCACACTTTACAAATGAAGAAATTGATATTGAGGGAGATTGTGACCTGCCCAGTCACACAAGTTGGGGTGATCTACAAGTTTTCAAAAAAAATGTTTGCTGAATAAAATTTTTCACTTGAATCATTTTGCCCTTGTACTGAGAAACTAATTGTTGACCTCACAGTAGCTGTTAGACATGGAATAGAGGTGTTTCCTTTTAATATCCAATTCAATTTACCACCTAGTATTAAGTGCAAGCTTGTGAATTTAAAATAATTTAATTTAACAATAATATTAAATATTCTATAATCCAAGATATAGCGTTTGCATGGAAAAAACTGACCCATTAATTTCAAAGTTTAATGAATTAAAAACTGAGAAATAATCATGGTTGTTTTAATTATTCTTTACTGCCATAAATATTAATATGCCCTGATCCTTGTGTATTACCACATAAAGATTAAACAGTGTCAGAAAGGCGGGGATGACAATTAGCAAATCTCTTTTTAGGCTCTTGCTCTTTTTGTGAGATTAATCTCCTCCAGACTAGACCAGACTATGTCTTTAATGCAGTTATCAGTATAACAAAATTTTGAAATCCTTGCCATGAAAATGTTGAAATTGTCACTATAAAACTGAAGAATACAAATTGAACTATAATGATTAATTTCAAAGAAAAAAAATATTTACTGATGATACATACTATACCTGGAATGGCATCTATTTTACTTAACTTGGTATTATTTCCCTTTCAGGAGGGAAAGATTCATGGGATTCAGTTAGTCCAAGGTATGAAGGCTTAATCATTAGCATAAAAAGCCCAGTCCATGGGGAAGTTTAATGGAATTTGCACTGCCCTGGTGGCCACTTTTCATACCCAGTGTTGCTGCCATGGTAAATGCTGAGGTAGAGAGAAGTAGCATCCGTTTTTAATTAGCAAATGTATCCTTTTAATCTCTTATTAAAGTAAATAAATTTATTTTATTGGATTTTATGGTCCACACGTGTTTCATTACATTTCAATCCCACTGACTGAATAACTAAACTGGGACTTCATATGGATATGATCTAGAATACATTCTAAACAGTATAGCATAGGTTGAAAAATATATTTAAGAACTGGAAAGAACATATCAAAAAGGTGTCTCACTTTCTGTGTTTCCATAGTTTATTTGGAATTTATACTAAATATAGCATGAATGCTGTTTATAGGAATGTTCTTTATGTGTCTGGAAGGCCTGGTATATCATAATCTTTTTATGGGCTTAACTCCTTTACAATGTCAATAGTTACAATCTCCTATATTCTGTATGAAATAGGAGTTCAAAAAATAATAGTGATCATCTCTCTACTTAAACAAAAGAATTCACTGTGTCCTTATTTTTAAGGAAAGACAAAGACAGTCCATTGCCACAAATTGGTATCTTCCTTGTCATACAACACAGAAAAAAAAAATCTAGAAATAAGGAAAGAGAGAGTGGGAAAAAAAAATTATTAAAATGCCCTACACCAAAAGCATCTAACATATGACCTGGCTAGATGACTCTTGAATACAAGTAGAACCAGATTATAAATAAACAAAACAAACAAATAAATAAATAAATGGATGAATAAGCACATAAATAAAGCATAGATAACATCATATTTTCTTTTTTTTTTTTATTAAACTTTTAACATTTATTTTCACACAATTTTGGGTTACACATTTTCTACCCTTTTTTCCCCTCCCCCCCCAGACCCAAGTTTTCTAATTGCCCCTGTGACCTATCTGCTCTCTCCTCTATCCTCCCTCCCTGCCCTTGTCTCCGTCTTCTCTTTTGTCCTGTAGGGCCAGATAGCTTTCTTGACCCCTTAACCTGTATTTCTTGTTACCCAGTGGTAAGAACATTACATTTGGTCCTAACACTTTGAGTTCCAACTTCTTTAGCTCCCTCCCTCTCTACCCCTTCCCCTTGGAAGACAGGCAGTTCAATATAGGCCATATCTGTTTAGTTTTGCAAATGATTTCCATACTAGTTGTGTT
The DNA here is from genome assembly GCF_028372415.1 of Notamacropus eugenii. Taxonomy (NCBI): domain Eukaryota; kingdom Metazoa; phylum Chordata; class Mammalia; order Diprotodontia; family Macropodidae; genus Notamacropus; species Notamacropus eugenii. The sequence goes on from NC_092875.1 coordinate 376,402,314, forward strand.
GTATAGGACTAACTATATTTCCCTCCATCCTGTCCTGTCCCCCATTACTTCTATTTTCTTATGGTCCTTTCCCTCCCCATGAGTGTCGACCTCGGATTGCATTCTCCTCCCCATGGCCTCCCCTCTATCCTCCCCCCCATCCTGCTTGTGCCCCTGTCCCCCACTCTCCTGTATTATGAGATAGGTTTTCCTATCAAAATGAGTGTGCATTATATTCTTTCCTTTAGTGGAATGTAATGAGAGTAGACCTCGTGTTTTTCTCTTGCCTCCCCTCTTTATCCCACCACTAATAAGTCTTTTGCTTGCCTCTTTTATGAGAGATAATTTGCCCCATATAACTTCTCCCTTTCTCCTCCCAATATTTCTCTCTCACTGCTTGATTTCATTTTTTTTTTTTTTTAGTATATGATCCCATCCTCTTCAATTCACTCTGTGCACTCTGTCTCTATGTATGTGTGCGTGTGTGCATGTGTGTGTGTGTGTACTCCCACCCAGTGCCCAGATACTGAAATGTTTCAAGAGTTGCAAATATTGTCTTTCCATGTAGGAATGTAAACAGTTCAACTTTAGTAAGTCCCTTATGATTTCTCTTTGCTGTTCGCCTTTTCATGGTTCTCTTCATTCTTGTGTTAGAAAGTCAAATTTTCTTTCCAGCTCTGGTCTTTTCATCAGGAAAATTTGAAAGTCTTCTATTTCATTGAAAGACCATTTTTTCTCCTGAAGTATTATACTCAGTTTTGCTGGGTAGGTGATTCTTGGCTTCAGTCCTAGTTCCTTTGACTTCTGGAATATCCTATTCCATTCCCTTCTATCCCTGAATGTAGAGGGTGCCAGATCTTGTGCTATCCTGATTGTATTTCCACAATACTTGAATTGTTTCTTTCTAGCTGCTTGCAATATTTTCTCTTTCACCTGGGAATTCTGGAATTTGGCCACAATGCTCCTAGGAGTTTCTCTTTTTGGATCTCTTTCATGCGGTGTTCTGCAGATTCCTTGAATATTTATTTTGCCTTCTGGTTCTAGAATCTCAGGGCAGTTTTCCTTGATAATTTCATGGAAGATGATGTCTAGGCTCTTCTTTTCATCATGGTTTTCAGGTAGTCCCAGAATTTTTACATTGTCTCTCCTGATTCTATTTTCCAGGTCAGTTGTTTTTCCAATAAGATATTTCACATTATCTTCCATTTTTTGAATCTGCGCGGTATGTTCTGAGATATCTGTCTTTCTCAAAAAGTCCTTAGCGTCCATCCGTACCATTCCAGTTTTGAAAGATCTATTTTCTTCAGTGAGCTTTTGAATCTCCTTTTCCATTTGGTTAATTCTGCTTTTGAAAGCATTCTTCTCCTCATTGACCCCTTGCACCTCCCTTGCCAACTGAGTTAGGCTAGTTCTCAGGGTGCCAATTTCTTCAAGATTTTTTTGGTTCTCCTTTAGCAGGGAGCTGATCTGCTTTTCATGCTTCTCCCTCATCCCTCTCATTTCTCTTCCCAGTCTTTCCTCCACCTCTCTAACTTGATTTTCAAAATTCCTCTTGAGCTCTTCCATGGCCCGAGCCCATTGGGTGGGCTGGGACACAGAGTCCTCGATTTCTGTGTCTTTGCCTGATGGCAAGCCTTGTTTCTCCCCATCAGAAAGGAAGGGAGGAAGTGTTTTTTCCCCGATAAAGTACCCTTCAATAGTTTTATTTCTTTTCCCTTTTCTTGGCATTTTCTCCACCTAGTGGCCTGACCTCTGAATGTTCTCCTCACACCCACCTAGCCTCCTGGTCCTCCCAGCCAGCGTTTGGGGACTGAGATTCAAATGCTGCTTCCTGCCTTAGGATTTTTGGCGGGGGCAGGACTGTTATTCAGTGTTAAATTAAGCTCAGGTGCTGAGGTCAGGGGCAGGGCCGCCTCTCTGGCTCAATTCCCTCAGAGGGTTTATGCACAGACCTTCCACAATGGATCCAGGCTTCCGCTCGCTTGGGGAGCCCCCGTCCGCAGCCGCCTCTCAGCCCCCACCTCCCGGGGGAGCCCGAGCCATGGGGGCACCTCACTCCCCTCTCAACCCGCCAAAGAGACTCTCTCACCTACCCCCGTCAGTCACCTGTTGGTGGGGAGGCCCGTGCCACTGCTGAAGATCCCGCCTCCGGAGCCCTCTCAGAACTGTGTCTCTCGGAGCCGGGGCCGCCGCCACTGCTGCAGGTCCGGGCTGGACACCGCGTCTGCAGCGCGACGGACCTTTTGCGAGAGGTTTGCTGGTCCCTCTGTGGGTGGGGGGACCCGCGTGGCCACTGGAGATCCTGTCCCGTAGCCCTCTCGAATCTTTTTCTCACGGTGTCGCCACCGCGGTATGGTTGCTCTCTGCTACCCACCCTGGCGCCCCGTCCACAGCGCGAAGGACTCCCCGTGAGAGGTTTGCAGGTCTCTCCAGAACAGAAATATCCCTCGCTCCAATATTCCGTGGTCTCTGGGTGCAGAATTCGCCCTGGGTTAGTCCCCTCTGCCGTTCTGTGGTTTGTGGGTTCGGAGCTATGTGTATGTGCGTCTTTCTACTTTGCCTTCTTGGCTCCGCCCCCGATAACATCATATTTTCAAACTGAACCAAAACGTGGCCTCAGGAATCCTTACTTATAGATTATTGTCAGATATCAGGCATTGTCAGAAGACAACACCCTGATGTATGGATGTCTGATGTGGACATTGAAGCTAAAGAAATTCACAGTTGGAAGGGTGCTTATGTAGCCTTTGCTTGAAAATATTCAATGTGAAAAAGGTGGGGGTTGGGGGGCAAGTAGCTCTTGACCCAGCTCATTTCACTTTGAGATAATTATGCTCATTAAGAAGTTGTGTATGAAGTCTAAATCTGTCTTTTTGCCATTTCCACTTATTGCTTCAAGTTTAGAAACAAACAAATCTAATTAGTATCTCTACCAAGTGACAGCCATTCAAATATACAAATGTCTTCCCTCATGTCTTCCCTAACTTTTCTCCAAAGCGAAACAAAAACAAAACAAAGCAAACAAACAAAAAAAAACCCTGCTCTTTTCAAATGACATTCATAGAAATGAAATCCTTAACCATCCTAGATTTGCTTTTCTGGATAATCACCAGTTTATGAAAATCATTAATAAAATCTGGTTCTCAGAACCAAAAACAATTTTCCAAATATAGTAGGATCACATATGATCAACACAGACTGGTGTATTTAGTTATTATTTTCTCATCCAGTAGTTATGCCTCACTTAAATCCAATTCATCCACAAGTCAAGATATCACCCTTGTGATGCCATTGGTCTGATTCAAAATGAAGGACAAACAACTGCTTTGCTATTAGGAATGCCCTGGAAAGACCCTGTCATGAGAGACCACAACGAATGTTTAGTGAAAATCTATGTCTCTTTACACATTTATTAAACGATGAGCAGAAATGCTTATTTCAGTCAATAGCAGATAGGAATGAAACCTATGATTTCACAGGGACTTCCCTTTTGGGGAAACACTATTCCCAAGCTAGTAAACAAGTCAGAAAGCTTCAAGTCCCAAGTCTGATGCATTCTAGTTGTGTAACCCTGGACAAGTCATTTATCCTCTTATTTCTCTAGACTGCTCTGTCACAGTATAAGTTGTAGGTGAGGCACCAATTTGAATTTGTAGAGAGAGTTTACTCACCTGGGAGTCCCCTATACTAGTGATATCATGGGTACAGTTTCTAGTCATCTGTTAAGAGTTTTTTCATCTTTTCTATTAATTCCCCCAGCAAATGGTATTGCTTGTTTGAAGTATATGCACAGTGTAATAACTTTTGTGGCATAGTTCCAAATTGCTTTCCAGAATGACTTAACAAGTTCAGAGTTACATCAACTATAATGTACCTGTTTTCCTACAGCTCTTCTAGCATTTTATATTTTTTAAAACTTTGTCAATCTGATGGTTATCAAGTAGAACCACCTCACAGTTACTTTAATTTACATATTTCCAATTATTAGTTTTGTAGAGCATTTTTCATATCCTTATCTTGGATTTCTCCCTTTGAAAAATTATTTTCATATCTTTTGACCATGTATCAATTGGGGAATTGGGGCAATTAGTTGGTACAGTGGGTGAAGCCCAGGACTGGAGTCTGGAAGACTTGAGCTCAAATTTAGCCCCAGGCATGTAGCCGCCATGGGACCCTGGCCAAGTCACTTAATCTGTTTGCCTCAGTTTCCCCATCTGCAAAATAAACTGGAGAAGGAAATGGCAAACCATTACAGTACATTTGTCAAGAAAATACCAAATAGGGTTACAAAAAATCCCAAGTGAAATGACTGAGCTATAACAACAGTTGGGGAATGGCTCTTATTCCTATTGGTTTGAATCAGTAATATACACATCTTAGAGTCATTAGAGTCAATGAGTCAAGAAATATTTATTAAGCATCTGCTACATGCCAGACATTGTGTTAAGCATTATTGATACAGAGAAAGATAAAAGAGAGTCCTGTCTTCCAAGACCTCAAAATCTGATGGAGCAGGACAATACCTTTAAAAGAAACTAAAAATGCAGTGGGAAATAAGCATCAGCCATGGAGGGTCGGGAGGCCTTTATTATGATGAAGTCAGTTATTCAAGTGGGAAATAATGAGATGTCTTCCCTGGGTTCCTTCCTTAAGTAGAGGTGCTCTTTGATGTTCACCCTCAACTGTCTTCAACTGGAGATAGGAAGGGGCCTAAGTGGTTTCTCCGAGAGAAATGTACTTCAAATATTTTTTTTTCCTTTTTTTACCTCTTATTTTCTGATTTTAAATACTTTGTTTTTATCTAAAACCTTTTCTGATTTCACACAATCAAAATTGTTCATTTTACATTCTGTGATCCTAAATTGTACTTGGTCATGAACATTTCCCCCATCCATAGATTTCACATGGAATTTTTTCATTGCTTTAACTTGGTTATGAGGTTATCCATTTAGAGTTCACCTTGGTAAATAGCATGAGATATTAGTTTCTATTTGGTTTCTACTCAGTTGTTTTAGTTTTACTAGCAGCTTTTGTCTAGTATTGAGCTCTTGTTCTCAATAGCTAGGACCTTTTGATTTCGGAAACAACAGACTACAGTGTTCTTTTGTTTCTGTAAATCTAAACCAGGGGTGGGGAGCCCCAGAATCTCAAGGCCATATGTGGCCCTCAAGGTCATTAAGTGCAGCCCTCTGAATCCAAACTTCAAAGAACAAATGCCTCTAGGCCACAGGTTCCCCACCCCTGATCTAATATATTCCACTGATCACCTTCTGTTTATTAACCAGTAACAACTTGTTTTGATGATTATTGCTCTGTAATAACTTGAGATGCGATACTTGCTAGTACTCCTTCCTTCTCACTCCTCTCCCCCATTATTTCCCTTGAGATTCTTGACTTTTTATTCTTTCAATTGAATTTTGTAATTTTTATCTAGGTCTATAAATTATTCCTTTGGTAATTTTATTAGTAAGGCACCAAATAAACAAATTAACTTAGGGTGCCTTTTTATTATATTGGCTCACCATACTCCTGCATATTTGCTACTTTTTCATTTTTTTAGATCTCTCTTTATTTGTGCATGGTTTTGCAGTTGTGTCATGTAGTTCCTGTAGATATGTGTATATGTGTGTGTTGGCAAATAGACTCCTGAATAATTCATATTTTCTTTAGTTATTTCAAAAGAAATTTCTTACTTTTCTTTTTGCATTTTCTTGGCAATACCAAACATAAAAAATTCTAATGATTTATATGTTTATTTTATGTCCTATAACTTTGTTGAAGTTGTTAACTGTTTCAATTAGTTTTTTCACTTAGTTCTTTAGTTGAATCTCTAGGGTTTTCTAACTAAAGCATTATATGATCTGTAAAAAGATTATAATTTTGTTTCTTCTTTTTTCTATTTTTATTCCTTATTTTATTCTTATCTTACTGCTTTAACATTTTCAGCACCATATTAAATAGTAATGGCTATTTGTGTGTTGTTATATTTGCATTAAGGATGAGACCTTCCCTCAGTCACATGTAAGTTAATAGATTCCCTATTACAACTGAGAAGAGAAGAAAAGAGTGATATTCAGCCTGAGAAATTCCCAACGTGGGACATAAGGATTTCACAAGACTTGGATTTCATCAGTTCTTGATCCTGACAAAGGAGATGACAAAGTCAGTTAGGTTGACTACCATCAAGAGTGAATGGGATAATAGAGGTACTTGCTCTTGCTAATGGGAGCTGACCATGGGGGTTAGACTGAGGAGGTGCTAAGGGAAGTATGTCAATGTTCACTTTGTCTTATTTGTTACCATGGTACCATCTTTTGTTAAAGGAAGGCTATGGGTTCTTCATGAATTGCTTTTTTGTTGTATATTTATCACTTGGAAGGACAATCAGGTAAGAAGTATGTGGCCCTACCAAGATATAATTTATTATTTTACTATGCTTGAGGCCCACGAAGCAGCAGTGAGTCAGGCCTACCGCCCCTCAAACAACAAGGACAAGTCAAATGCTCAGTGATTATTGGCTGACAACCATGAAGAAATGGACAAGGTGTGGAACAGTTCAAAGCAGGACTGGCAGCAAAATTTTATAAGAGCACAATGCTTGCTGTTTTGCTTCTAATAGGATAAAGGCATCTTTTTAGTCTTGGTGGGTGCTGAAGACCATGACAGTTGAACGATTCAACAAGTGTATTTCCAAATGGAAATGGAGGTGTTGCATTCAGAGAAGCTAAGTTCCACTATATGATTGTTATATGTCCTTGCTGTGGTAGGACAAAGTAAGCCTTATTTTTTAAAAGTTCAGTGTCTTGCCAGAGTTTTATTTCATCCCAATATTGATCCTGAAATAAGAGGTTGCTGGCTCTAGAGCTGTGCTTACCACTGCTTCAATTCCATCCCAATATTGAACCTGAACTAAAAGAAAATGCTGGGCTTTAGAGTCATGACTACTATAACAGGCAAAGAAGTTTAAACTTTATTCAATAGTTATGTAGAGCCAATGAAAGTTTGTTGGAGGACCAGGTCAATTTTTTTGGAAGAGGAAGATACTAGAGCAAGGAAGTTAGTATAATATTTCAGGTGAATAAAGATGAAGAGATCTTTACCTGAAGTGCTAGCAATGGAAATGAGGAGGGGGAAGAGACAAGATATATTACAAAGATAAATGAAACCTAACTTTGTTGACTAAGCAGATATGATATAAAATGTAGAGAGAAGCAAAAATCTTCTATGTTGGGCAGTTGGGGAAAAGTAATATTTCCATGAGCATAGTTTTCAGCTTTGCATGACCTGGTTTCCTGAGGGTGAAACAAAACTAATACATCAAAGTTCTAATTCTGAGGCCAATATAATTTTAATTCAAACAATGAATGTAGCCTCATGATACATTAAATTTTCCAGATTGTTAGTTTAACTTTTTGGAAAAAAAAAGTGAAGAAAGCCATGACAAAGTTAACTTACAGGTAGAAATATTAGGTTTCAAAGCTAAGAGTATCACTCAGATAACGGCTTAGGATGTCTCCATATATGCTTCAGTTCCATCTTCTACTGTCATTTTTATTTACTCTTTACTGCAGCAAGTTTAGAGAGAAAAGGCACAGATCCATGCATATTATACTATGTTAATGATGAGACACCTTTCGCTATTCTCCTGAAAATAGCTAATAGGTAGAAGAAAGTTTTTAAATTGTTTCTTATTTTACTAAGTCATTTATCTGAAAGTGGGTAGGGAGGGGATGGATCAACACCACCACTCTGTAACTAGTAAGCAGTCAGGCTCCTTTCATAGTAGTTTCTTATACATAAATTTTATAAGAAAACTCCTTCACAAGTGGGCTAAGGTTATGGCTGTTCAAGAAATTGCAGGTAGGAAAAAATATGCCTCCATCTTGGACATTACTAATAGCAGGTTTGCATCTGAACATTGGATCATGGACACAAAGACAAATAGATAAGTCCTTGCCCATTGCTGCTGTTGTTCTCTTCAGGGTATAGAAACAGATAGATGTTTTTCACATTTGTATTAATAAGGGATTTGCTATATCTTATTATGAGTTGTAACAGCGGTGTCCCTTCATATTTCAATTTTATTATCTAGATTGAAGTGATATACTGGGGACATAGATTCCTAAATCATAAGCTCAGCATATAGATTCTTTTTGTCTTACATGAACTTTAATATACATTGCTTGCAAACTCATTCATCCAGCTTCTTTTATCTAGATAGTTTTGTTATGAAGTACAGATTATGCTAAGGGTCCTCTCCATGGCCTCAATTAAAGCTAAGTGGTTATCACCTAGGAATAATGTGCATCAAAGACGTACACTGGGATGCTTCTGAAACCACTCATACTTTTTATGGGAAGAGTTTTAAGGCATTTCTTCACATTATCCAGATTGCAGTGAATATAGCTAAATCATGCCTAATCCCACTTTATATAACCAGATCATAGTAATCATAGCTAATTTTTTTATGGCACTGCAGAGTTTACAACATGACTCCCTACTCCCACCCCACTGTAAGCCTGTGAGGTAGAAGGAATGAGGCAGGGAGGGAACAAGCATATTAAATGATTACTTCAGGTAAAAGCACTGTACTAAGCACTTTTATCTCAACTTGTTATCTCAATTTGTCTTCAGGACAACCTTGTAAGCTAGGTGCTCTTATTTGCCTCATTTTATAATAAATGAAACTCAGGCAAACAAAAATTAAGTGACTTCCCCAGCAACATAAAACTTGTGTCAGAGGTTGATTTTTATCTCAGGTCTATCTGATTTCAGTCCCAGTGTTATTCACTGGCCCAACTAGCTACCTCTAAAAATAGAAGGTTGTCTACATACACCTATAATGGCTTCTTGAAGGCATGCTTAATATAGGCTTAAAGTATTTCATATATAGGAAACTAAGTGATAAACATTTACTATCTATAGCAAGTTAGATCTATGTCCTGCCCCCCAAAACATGCATGAAGACTAAAGACCTTATTGTTGTTATTTGGCATTACTTTTTGAAGAGGACCAATGACCTCATGGGTGATCTCTTGACTTATGTCTGAATCGGATTTAAGCGAGGTAGAGTTGTGAGTTATCAACTTCACTCTCTCTTCCTGAATCATCAAAGTCTAGAGACTGGACCAAAGTCAAGATGACTGGCTATAGCCCAGGATACAGTGGATGCATTTGTCCTTTGTTCTTGAAGAGGACCATGACATCAGGGAGATGAGGACATGACTTGCAATTGACTTTGATTTGAGTGAGGGAGGGCTGTGTAAGGTCACAAACCTCATTTTCTCCTCTAGGGCCATCTGCGTTCATTGGCCAGATATTCATCAGGGTGGTTGGAGATAGTCCAGGATGCAACAGGAGAGCCTGGCGCTTTTAGGCTGAGGTCTTTTCAGGTTCTCACTTTGAGTGAGATAAGGCCTATTCAGTGAATAGGTCTCTTTTAATAGTTACTCAAGGGATGACCCATTAAAAAAAAACAAAACAAACTGGACAGGAAAACCCTCAGGAATTCCTGGTCAAAATACAGAGAATGACTACCATCTTTGATGCTTAAGCTCTAAGTGCTGCCTTCCTAATCATTGGAACAAACTGTTCTCATCCATCCATTTCCTGAAGGAAAACCTTCGCGTGCTTGTGGTAGATATCTTCCTAACTTAATAACAGTTTTGAGACCTGTCAGTCACTCTCAACCTGGTTTAGCTGTCTGCTGAGACAGTTTTACTAGAGTATGGCTTCTGCACATATTACAGTTTCTTGGAAGTTGAGTGAAAGGCAAACACCAGAGGTGGATAATCAGTCCTGAAAAGGGCTTGGCAAGCCCACACACCAGGGTACTAGCCTTCCCTGAACACCCCACATACTCCTTTGTTATCTAAACTATGCATCTAGCACTGTGTTCTCAACATCGCAGGTGTTTAGTAAATTTTGTCAATTGAAAAATCTTTAGGTTTCAATGTTGGGAAAGGAATATTACAATGGGATTTGTGTGGGTAATATTCCAAGGGTGCTTTACCTGACAGTCCTTTTGCTCATAGGCATTTAAAAACCTTATTAACCACTATAGGAATAGGTTTTAGAATCTATTGAATTGTGGAATCATACAGCTAAGAGGGATCTAAGTTCAAAGGTTTCCAACTATCAGTAATCTATGGCAAATTTTTACCAACACTTATGTTGATGCCAGTTAAGTTTTTAATAATAAGCTCTCTGAAATTTAAAAAAAAAAGTAATGTATAACAAACTTTTAAATTTATTCCTCATTTACATTTTCTCTATCAGTCTCTTAAGGGTAGACAATCCACAAAACAATAATTCAAGCCCTTATTTGTAGAACTTGCTCCCCAAATTTTAAATGCTAATACTAAAAATTAAAAATTAACTCTGTCTCCCAAACTGGTACAAGCTGGCTCCAGTACACTCCTGCAAATGTTCCAAATTTTTCTGCCAAAGAGTTTCAAATCATAACATTTTAAAGTCCATAAAACAGTTTTGTTTTGTTCCCAATTTCCATGCACTGTTTCTTACCTCAGGTTTTCTCATTTTCAGCTCCCAGTCCCTTTCCCAAAATGTATAAATTTGCTTGTACCCATTTTATGTTTCCCTCACATTCCTCATCCCTTTCTATATCAGATTCAGGACTGTAGCATTTGTTTTCTGAAAACTCTTCTAGCTCAACACTCCTTTCTTTTTTTTTAATAAATAAGAAGTAATGACCTGCCCAAGGCCATAGTACTAAAAAATGACAGCTCCAGGATTAGAAGCTATGTTTCCTTATTTTAGATGATTATTTTTCTCTATAAATATTTTCAATAACAAAAAGAAATGAAGCAAAAAATAGCAATTATAGTCGGAGAGGTTACTCGAGAAAAATTTGCTCAGCAAAGAAGAATTTATGGGCAGCAGAGAGAGCACAATTATTAAGAGGGATATAATCATGAAGAAAGAGTTTAAAGAAATACATGGAAAGAAAGGTTAGTGAAAAAGAATAAAAGAAAGCTACAAAGAAATGGGGTTGGGGAAAAATAACAAAGCCAAAAAAAGGGAGGAGAGGGGGATATATGAGAAAGAAAGGTTCCGAAATAATGCAGATTGACAATTCTAAAAACAACAACAATAAATTTGTATACAAACAAGGAAAATATTGTAATATCCTATCTTTTGTTTTTAATACTTTGAGGGAAATATATAATCTTGTTGTTCTGAAAATACACAAATCCAGATGACACTTTTAAATAATTTGTTTCTAAAATCTGTAATCAGAAATGTTTTGCCTACCCAAAATTAATCTCAAGATATATTCAACAGTGGACTCTTTAGAAAGGTAACAAAATGTCTTCTATGAGATTTTATAGCTCAGGGCTCCATTTAAGAGTCTAGGTTTGCACTTAAATGTCAAACCAGCCAAATGACAATTAATAAAATAACTTGTTGTGACTCATTCTGATGCTTTGCCCAGCTCAGATGGCAAGTAAGGGGAGATGTGTGTTCATCCTTTGTTGCTGAAGAAGACCATGCCATCAGAAATGATGACATGACTTGCACTTGACTTTGTTTTGAGTGAGGAAAGGCTGTGCTGGTCACCAGCCTCTCTTCCCCTCCAGAGCCATCTGAATCCAGTGACCAGATATTCATCAAGATGACTGGAGATGGCCCAGGATGAGGCAACTGCAGTGAAGTGACTTGCCCAAGGTCACACAGCTAGTGAGTGTCAAGTGTCTGAGGTGAGATTTGAACTCAGGTCCTCCTGACTCTCGCACTGGTGCTCTATCCACTACACCACCTAGCTGTCCAAGTAAAGGAAGATATTTTGATGAACAAGAAGGTCACTCTATTTGGCAGCAGAGCTGTTGAGAAATAAGGCCTTGATCTGGGATATCTGCCTACAGTTATGTATGTAACAGAAGAGAGAGCTAAGAGTATGCATGATTAAAAAACAAAAGAGCAAAAAGGTAAAATCAGGGCTTTATTTACTTTTTTAAGCAAGGTGTGAGTTTTCTCATTTGGATAAACTCAGAGGGAGATGACCATGTCTGAATGAATGAACTGTAACCTACCAGCAGTCTTCTATAAAGATTAAGTAAGTATAACAAGTGAATATAACAAGAATCAACCTGATATTGAAAACTCACAATAGTGGAGTAAGTGACCAAATAAAAAAATTACATTTTGATTCTCTTCAAAACTACATGCAATGAGAATAATATAAGATGAAATTTCTAGGCTAAAAAAACTGAATTTTACAGTATTTTAATACAGAGGGATGATATGAAGTATATTTTTTTGGTTAGAAACTGGCACAAGGGGTCAGGAAATTTGCAATTTTTTATACATTTTTATTCATTTTTAAGTTGACTTTCCTCCTTCCTTCCTAGGTCAGTTGTTATTCAGTTGTTTTTTTTTTTTTCTGTTTTGTCTCTTCTTCCTGACCCCATTTAGGGTTTTATTCATGGAGATGCTCAAGTGGTTTGCCATTTCCTTTGCTAGGTCATTTTACAGAGGAGGGGAATATCTGGCCAATGGACCGAGATGGCTCTAGAGGACAAAGTGAGGCTGGTGACCTTGCACAGCCCTCCCTCACACAAATCAAAGTCAACTGCAAGTCATGTCATCATTTTGATGTCATGGTCCTCTTCGAGAAAGAAGGACAAACACAATACAGAGGACAGAACTGAGCCAAACAGACTTAAGTGACTTGTCCAATGTCACACAGTTAATATCTGAGGCCAGAGTTGAATTCAGGAAGAGAAGTCTTTCTGACTCGAGACCCAGTATACTATGGGCTGAGTCACCTCACTGCCTGCCTCTCTGCCTCTTAGGTCAATATTATTCTAAATTCAAAATACGTTAGAGATGAAACATTGAAGTGCTGTTGATGTTGATCTAAAACTCAGCCTGTACAGATAAAATCCTACAGTCTAAACCATAGTTTTGGTTTTATATATTCTTTAGAAAGTCTGTATTACTATTTATAACTTTCATATATTTCATCTAGATTTTATTTCACAGATCTTTCTAGTAGTAGGAGAAGCAGCATGGTTGAGACAAGAGAAAGCTGATCTCAAAGCTAGGAAGATCTGAGTTCACAAGTTTCACTTCTGATAAATATGGCTATGTGATGATGGGCAAGTCACTAATTTGTCAGTGTTACAGACAATTCTCTAATATGATATATTTGAGAGAAGGTGCCACCCTTCATTGGTTTGGAAGAGTCTTCTCACCCCTGAAATCTATATACCCTTTAAGTCACAGGAGCAATCAGTGCCTTTAATTAATATACCAATGTCTACTAAGGTCTTTTTTCCTCTTAATCTCTATAATGCATGCATGCTTACATACACACCGAGACACAGAGACATACTCATATACCATCTGATGATATCTCAGAGCATTTGAAATATTTTAAAAATCTAGTTTTTATTGTGACTTCAATTAATCTCCAAGATGACCCAATTTACATTCTAGCAGGCCTTAAGACAACTGTATGTATAAAGAGGCAGCTAGGTGGCTTAGTGGATAGATCTCTGGGCCTGGAATCAGAAAAACTCATGTTTTTTAGTTCAAATTTGACCTTATTAAATATGTGTTCCATAGCAAGTCACTTAATCCTATTTGCCTCAGTTACCTCATCTTTAAAATGAGCTGGAGAAGGAAATGCCATACCATTCCAGTATCCCTGCCAAGAAAACCCCAAATGTAGTCATGAAGAGTCAGACATTTATTCTCATTAACAAATATGATATCTCAGAGAGGCAGAGCCAAGATAGTAAAGCCAAAGACTTGCCTGATCTCTCCCCTAAATCCTTCCAAATACTTTAAAAAATGACTCTAAACAAATTCTAGAGTGGTAGAATCCACAAGAAGATGGAATGAAACGTATTTCCAACCCAAGACAACTTGGAAGGCCTTTATGAAAGATCTGTTGCTCCAGGGTGCTAAAGGTGCACAGAAGAACTCAAGCTGCACCAAGCCCCAGCAAAGTAAAAGAAGGCCTTGAGGTGACAAGAATTGCTGTTAGTGGTGGTGGTTTCCAGAACTTTCAGTCCACAGATACCAAAGACAACTTCGAAGGTCAGCAGGAAAGGTCTGTCCCACCTGGGTGAGAGTGGCACACAGGGCAGCCAAAGCCAGACCAGCACAGCCATGGATCCAACAAACCAGGATCAGGCCTTGAGAGACACTGAATGAGCAGCAAGAGTAACTGCTTCCAGAGGTTTCAGTCAACAAAGAATAAGGGGGTCAAACAATTGGTCAGAAGGAGGTTACGTGGTCATTTTACTAGCACTGAGGCAGGAATTTGTTGCTTTGCCCATGCTCAGATCTGGGTTGTAGTCCTGAATAGCAGTTCCAGTATGAGGAGGAATGCTAGCATACCAGAGCTTGTTGCCACAGGGGAAAGGGGACCCTCCTCACAGTTCCAGGGCAGAAAAGAGTGCTTTTGGTTACTGACAGACCAAATAATGGGCCAGGAGAGTTATAAGCACCTTTTTAGAGCATAACAACTTGGAAGAACTGAAAATTTACAGGTGTCCAGAAGTGTTTCTGAAAACAGCTGCACAGAACTCCTGAAGCTTAGGACAGTGCACTCTCTACCCTAGAAGTAGAGCACTATTTTAACAAAGAGTTACAAATCAAGTAATAGGCTGGGAAAATGATCAAACAATTGAGGAAAAAAATCTGATTGATAGAAAGCTACTATGGTGACAAGGTAGATCAAAACATACACTCAGAAGAAGACAATAAAGTCAAAGCTCCTACATCCAAAGCCTCAAAGAAAAAATATAAATTGGTCTCAGGCCATGAAAAAGTCCTAAAAAAATAAAATTAAGAGGTGAGAGAGGAATATATTGGGAGAAAGAGAAAGGAAGAGATAGAATGGGGTAAATTATCTCACCTAAAAGAGGCATGAAAAATCTTTTACACTAGAGGGGAAGAGCAGGGAGGTGAGAGAGAATGAGTAAATCTTACTCTCATCAGAACTGGCTCAAAGAATGAAACTTACATACTCAGTTGGGTATAGAAATCTATCTTACCCTTTAGGAAAGTAGGAGGGGAAGAGGATAAGTGAAGATGGGTTTGATAAAAGCGAAGGCAGACTGGGGGAAGGGGTAGTCAGAAGCAAAACACTTTTGGGGAGGGACAGGGTTAAAGGAGAGAGATAATAGAATAAATAGGTAAATACAGGGAGAATCAGATGGAGGGAAATATAGTTAGCAATAGTAACTGTGAAAAAAAAATTGAAGCGTTTCTCTGATAAAAATTTCATTTCTCATACACATAGAGAAATAAGTCAGATTTACAAAAATAAGAGCCCTTCCCCAATTGGTGAATGATTTAAAGATATATTCACTTTTCAGATGAAGTAATTAAAGCCATCTATAGCCATATTAAAAAATACTCTAAATCACTATTGACTGGATGAATGCAAATTAAAACAGTTCTGAGGTACTGCTCCATACCTGTTAAATGTGCTAATAGGACAGAAAAAATAATTGACAAATGTTGGAGAGTATGTAAGAAAAATGAGACATTAATGTACTGTTGGTGGAACTATGAACTGATTCAACAATTCTGTAAGGCAATTCAGAACTGTACCCAAAGGGTTAACTAAGCCAAACATGGTTAAGTGACTTGCCCAGGGTCACACAGCTAGTAAATATTTGAGGTCAAATTTGAACTCAAGAGAAGTGTTTCTTCTTCTAGGCTTAGGAGGATATTTACTGTGTTAATGATGACTAAATATAGTTTCATCTGGACCTCACTATCACATCCATCCACCTATCTAAATAATTAATATTTAACAACTGATTGTTATATTTTCTTTCATATCAGTATATAATATGCCGATGTAAGGATAGAATGCGTTGTATTTGGACCACAATACACATGAAGGAAGAACTGCAAATAACGTTAATAGGCCTTATGCTGAATAAGTGAAAAAAGAGCAACTGTAAATCTCTTGGATTTTAAACCCAGAATTGTAGGAGTTAGCCCATTCAGATTCTATACTAAGCACTTACATGCAATTTTCCACTATTATCAAGTAGTTGGTAAAAGAAATATGTCATTACCTTTCCCACATACTGAGGTTCCGAGCCCATGTACTCTTCCAGGACAAAAAATTGATTCCAAACCCATCCACGTTTAACACGCTGGGCAGGTGATTGCCTTCCTGGTATGATGAAAACATTTTCTCTTGACTCTGTGGCTAAAGTCTGTTGTGGCTGTGACTGCAGTGGTGTTAGGAGACCTCCATCAAACAGGACCCAGAGAAGCAGGGATAAGCAGTTCCTTGTAAGCATTGGCAAAAGCTTCCCTCCAGCAAAGTAATAAAAACTCCAGTACTTAATGTAGAATTGTAGAATCCAGGTTTGAGGTGTCTGTGGCCTCCACCACTTAGCTTCTGATTTTATTGAGGAAATGGTAATGCAGGCATTAATCCTTCTGATGATACGGTTTTTACTGTGTTAAATTCCATCTAAAGGGACCTATAAAAGAGATTTACATGGCAACATCAAATTATGCAAAATTACATTAAAAGGCTCATCAAAACTCTTATCATATTTACATACTTATACAGAAATCCAAAGGAAAGATGTAGCACGCTACTTAAAATCTGTCTTTGCTTCAGAGACTTGGTAAAGACCATTGTAATGAAAGCTGTCAAAATGAATGAGTTTGACCAAGATGTTTTTAAATTCAGTAATTATAAATCCTGTGAAAAGTACAAGTTATCAAGTACTTTTTCTAGGAGCAGAAAAGGCCTTTTATTTAAAGCATGGAATAGTAAATTCTGGTAGATATGTTAGTCTCTCTGTGTGATAATTCCCAGTTTGCATGTGTGCCAGATTTTCCTCCATATAGGAACATCAATTCTATAAATAGATTTTGTCTTCTGATGTGTTTTATAATGAAGAAATAATCAAACTTTACTCAGGAAATATGAAAAATAAAAGGATAACACAGAGTGACATAGTTCAAGAATATCTACATCTTTATGTCTATCTCTCTATCATCTATCCTCCAGTTTTCTTTCATCTATCTCTTTATTTTGCTCAATTTATCTTATCTCTTTCAACTATTTCTATCTCTCATTCTATTGTCAATCTACTTTCTATCTACTTATCTATTTATTTTAGATTACATCAGTATAGGGAGCTCATGGTAATAAAACTGCAAGTAATGCTGACTGGCAAGTGTTCTGCAATTTTTATTTTAGAGCAGGTATTTTAATTTCATTAAAATTTTGATAACTATTTCAATTCAATTTTTTCTTTTTAACTCTATGTATTTTATTTTTTTCATTTAAAAGAATTACTATACCCCAATTTCTGTGCTACTTGAAAACAGCTTCTGAGAAGTTGGCATTTTGCTTCTTCAGAAAGGGGCTCACTGTGCTTATTAAAAAAGCAGAATTTTAGATAGTCTTCTTTACCCTACAACTAACATGCAGCTAAAACCAGATCCTTCTGAATTTATATTCAAAGCAGTCAATAATAAAGGTTTGCAAATATATTATGGTTCAAAGAAAAGAATTACTGCCAAAGAAGTCTGTGGCATAAAATTTAAAAAAAAAAGATTAAGGGTCCATGGTTAACCATATTGTCTTGGGACCAGAGAAGTGAAGTGACAGGACCAGGGTGACACAGCCAGTATGTGTTAAAGACAGGAATTGAACCCAAGTCATCCTAAGCAGGAAGGCTATTTAAATACTGTCACACTGATTTTCAGCTAAATATATATTTTTTTTAAATAATAAAATGATCAAGGTCTGTCCTCATGTGTGCCATTCTTTGTTTAAGTGAGGCTTAAGACTACTTTGATATGGTAAACCAGGGAGAATAATCCATTTAATTATGTGTATAGCTACCTCTTAATTGGAAGAATGTTATTATTCCTTTTTCCTCTGCAGTCCCAGATACTTCAGGATTTTGCATGGAAAACAGTCATACTTTGACTGAGAAGATAATCATCAGGAAGTACTGTTAATGCTTGAAATAATTTAGTGGTTTTTAAAACATTTAAGGAAGGCAGAGAACAAGCAAATGATACTCTCAATTCTTAACATTTCCTACTTCCTAATACACAGAATCTTACATATTCTCTGCTTTCTTTTCTATCTCCCAGATCCAAACTTGCTACAGAAAAAAGGATGATAATCTCTGTGTATTATGCAGGAGATGACTGAGGAGACTGAAAGAGAGGCTCATCTCTGATGTAACAGAGAATTCACATGACACAGCTGGCCTTCTGCATTGTTTACTTATAATGACACTTACCATTCTTTAGCTGTTAGAAACATATTTCAAGAAGGAGAAAAGAGAAGTGATGTTTTTAAAGATTAAAATGCAATGAAAATACAGCTCAGAAATACACATTGGCACTTTTTTGCGTCAAAGAACACTTGATACTGAAACAAAACAGGATAACAGACATAAATATGTTAAGAAAGTATTAATTTTGCCCTCAGAGTTGCTATTACTAAGATATCAAAATATAAGTGACAATATAGTTTATTTTATATTGAAAATCCATTTCCTGAAGCAAAAATTTTCACATAATTGACACAGAAAAACTCAGATAACGTTCAGTATTTTCAATTATTGGATTGTAGCTAAGAAGAAGACATTTCTACCTGGTCATAGGGGAACATGCCTGAGCATCAGGTAAAATACAAATATATCAGATGCTTTGCAGGGCCACACCAGTGTTTTCATATACTTAATGAATGTTATATTATATTTTTCCTTTCATCAGTTTACAGGTTAAAATGAAATTGACATTGACACCCTACAGATGGCCTTTTACTGAATTCTCTAATTCCTATTCCTCCTCACCCTCAGACTTCCCTACCCACAACTCTAATCTTTTCATACAGACACACATGGTAGGAGATAACCACATTGACAAGTAAGGCTGAGGGAAGAAGATAAGATTCCCTAGAGACTCTTGATGGGATATTGTGTACTTAGTTAGTTATAAAACTAGTTTTATTGGAAGAGGATGAGTGGGAGAGAAAGACAGGAGAGAAAACAGACAGACACACATATGTACATACATACTTTAGAAAGCAGGGAGTTCCCCATCACTGGGGGGGTCTTCAAGCAGAAACTAGGTGACAACTTGTAAGAATAATATGAGGAACATTCCTGCTTCAGAATAGGTTGAACTAGATGGACTCTGAGGTCCCTTTTTGTCTTTATATGCCAATTATATGACACAATGGATAGAGCATAGGGCCTGGAGTCTGGAAGATCTGAGTTCAAATCCAACCTCAGACATATACACACACACACATCTATCTATCTATCTATCATCTATTTCCTTCCTTTTACATACTAGCACCTACAACATATTTGGTAGTTAATAAATGTCTCTGGAATGGGATTGGAGTGGATTGAACTATGGGTATGGTGAAAGAGACCAGCCTAAAATCAACTGAGTCAACGTTGCATTCATCTAGTTAGCATTCCCTGAATTAGATAACTGACTCGTTCATTCAGTTAAAAACCTAAGTCTCCCCATCTTCTCCAGGTCAGAAGTAAAGGGGCAACTCAGAGGCTCTGTCTCAATATTGATTGGCGTAGAAGGTCACTCTTTCTTCATTTCTGACCTGAACTAGTTCATCCCTCCTTATGTCACCTGGTGATATTATGCTCTTAGGGGGTTACTACTGCAAAGGCAAACTTAATGAAGACATGTATGTAAGGTGGATTTTAGTGTAAGTAAGGTGGATTTTAGTGTGTGTAAATTTCTTTTGAATTTTCTTATTTCTCAGAGTCCAGTTTTCCGAGATCCCTAGCCGTAACAACTTCCTGTTCCCAGGTACTGCATATGAACTCCCACAGTTATGGTTCAAAACATCTCCACCACACTTGCACATAGTTACATAATAGCAAATAATATAAACATCCACTGTGGTAATATAGTGAGATATAGGGATGAGGTGATGTAAACTTGTGAGGCTATGGCTGGCAATATACCTTCTTTGGTTGTTGGCCTATAGGACAGGTGGTCACTAGATGGTGAACAGGGAACCCATAGGGTTGAATGCACAAATGCTAGATGTGCCTCAACTGGCCCCCATTGAGGCTTGGGGGCATTGAGTGCACAAGGTGGAATGCAGTGTGTGCCTTGATCCACCCCCATCAAGGCTTGGGGGGCATCTGTGTTTGCCTCAAATGGTCCCCACTGAGGCTTGAGGGGATTTAGGGGAAGCACAAGTTGTGCCTGTCTTGATTGGCCCCTTCGAGACTTAGGAGTAATTGCCCCCCCCCCCATCTCTCCAGTCTTGGTGAGAAGGGTGATTAGGGAATGCTATAGGAGTCTGGGCTCCTGTTATCAGAAATCCTCTTCTGGGAAAACTAGACTATAATAAATATCATTAACACCTTCTTAGGGTCTTTCCTGTCTGACCAAATAAAGAGTGAACCTGTTCTAGCAACCCTCAAGTGTGCTGTGTTTATCTGTCTTACACCTGGTGTAGTCAAGCAGGATTTGCTCAGAATAAAGGAAAGTATGGGGCTTAATGGGACTGGAATAGTTGTCAGTTGTTTCCCAGTTATTGTATTATTTTTGTAACTATGGCTCTATGGAACCCTCCCAAGGGATGGGAGGATAGAGTTTGGACCCCTTCCCATTAGAAACTTTTTTTCCCCTTAAAGTACATTCTTTTTTTCTTTCATTTTTCTTTATTTATTTTTAGTTTTCAACATTCATTTCCACAAAATTTTGAGTTCCAAATTGTCTTCCCTTCTCTCCCCTCCCCCCACCCAAAAAGCTGTGCATTCTGATTACCCCTTCTCCCAATTGGCCCTCCCTTCTAACACCCCTCCCTTCCCTTCCCTGTTCTCTCTCTTGTGTTGTAGGGCAAGATAAATTGCTACACCCCATTACCTGTATTTCTTATTTCCCAGTTGCATGTAAAAACAATTCTCAACATTTGTTCCTAAAACTTTGAGTTCCAACTTCTCTTCCTTTCTCCCTCCCCACCCATCCCCAATGAGAAGGCAAGCAATTCAATATGGACTATATATGTGTGGATGTATGGTTTTGCAAATGACTTTCATAATAGTCATGTTGTGTAAGACTAACAATATTTCCCTCCATAGTATCTTGACTCCCATTTATTCTATTCTCTCTTTTGACCTTATCCCTCCCTAAGAGTATTTACTTCTAATTGCTCCCTCCTCCCACTGCCCTCCTTTCCATCATCCCCTCACCCTGCTTAACCCCTTCTCCCTTACTCTCCTGCAGTGTAAAATAGTTTTCACACCAAATTGAGTGTGTATGTTATTCCTTCCTTAAGTCAAATATAATGAGAATAAACTTCACTTTTTCCCTCTCACTTCCTCCCTTCTCCCCTCCAATGAAAAAGGTTTTCCTTGTCTCTTTTATGAGAAATGATTTGTCTCATTCCATTTCTCCCTCTCCTCCCAATATATTCCTCTTTCACCCCTTAATTTTATTTTTTTTACATATGATCCCTTCCTATTCAACTCACTCTGTGGTCTCTGCCTAAATATGTGTGTGTGTGTGCATGTGTGTATGCATGTGTGCATGCATGTCTGCGTGTGTGTGTGTGTGTATAATCCCTCCAGCTACCCAAATACTGAGAAAAGTTTCAAGAGTTACAGATATTATCTTTCCACGTAGGAATGTAAACAGTTCAACTTTAGTAAGGCCCTTATGATTTCTTTTTCCTGTTTATCTTCTCATGCTTCTCTTGATTCTTGTGTTTGAAAGTCAAATTTTCTATTCAGGTCGGGTTTTTTCATGAAGAGTGCTTGAAAGTCCTCTTTTTCATTGAATGACCACTTTTCCCCCTGAAGTATTATACTCACTTTTCCTGGGTAGGTGATTCTTGATTTTAATCCTAGTTCCTTTGACTTCTGGAATATCATATTCCAAGACCTTCAATCCCTTAATGTAGAAGTTTCTAGATCTTATGTTATCCTGACTGAATTTCCACAATACTTGAACTGTTTCTTCCCAGCTGCTTGCAATATTTTCTTCTTGACCAGGGAACTCTATTCCTACAATATTCCTAGGAGTTTTTCTTTTTGAATATCTTTCAGGAGGTGATCAGTTATTTCTTTCAATATTTATTTTACCCTCTGATTCTAGAATATCAGGGCTGTTTACCTTGATAATTTCATGGAAAATGATGTCTAGGCTCTTTTTTTAATCATGGTTTTCAGGTAGTCCCATAATTTTGAAATTGTCTTTCCTGGATCTATTTTCCAGGTCAGTTGTTTTTCCAATGAGATATTTCACATTTCCTTCCATTTTTTCGTTCTCTTGGTTTTGTTTTGTAATTTCTTGATTTCTTATGCAGTCATTAACTTCCATCTGCTCCATTCCAATTTTTAAAGAACTATTTTTTAAAATGAACTTTTGAACCTCCTTTTCCATGTGGCTAATTCTGCTTTTTAAAGCATTCTTCTCCTCATTGACTTTTTGAACCTCTTTTGCCAATTGAGATAGCCTATTTTTAAAGGTGTTATCTTCTTCAGCATTTTTTTGGTCTCCTTTAGCAAGCTGCTGACTCACTTTTCATGATTTTCTTGCATCGCTCTCATTTCTCTTCCCAATTTTTCCTCCACCTCTCTTACTTGATTTTCAAAATCCTTTTTGAGCTCTTACATGACCTGAGACCATTACATATTTATTTTGGAGGCCTCTGATGGTAAGCATTACTCTTCCTCATTTGAAAGAATGGAAGAAAATACCTGTTCACCAAGAAAGTAACCTTCTATAGTCTTATTTCTTACCCTTTTGGGAGGCATTTTCCCAGTGAGTTACTTGATTTTTGATTCCTTTGTCAAGAGGAGGGTATACTCTGGAAACCTGTAAGTTCTCAGTTCCTCCAAGGTGGCACAATCAAGACAGAGGAATTACTCTTCTCCTGGCCTACACTCTGTGTTGGGAGCTACCAAAGCTTTTCTGCCCAGGATCTGCAAGTAGAATTCCCATTCCAGAGCCTTCACCAGCTCCACCACACCAGCCACCATTCTTCCTCATCCCCAGACAGCCAGCCATTCAGGGCTGAGACTGAGATCAGCAGTTCAATTCCCCCAGGGACTTTAGGCCAAGGGTTCCAAGAATGGATGCTGGTGCTGATGCTGCTACTGTTGCTGCTACTACTGCTGCTGCCTGGGGTTGACTGGGGCCAGAGCTAGGAGAGGACCCTGCCCCCTTCTCACAAAGGTGAAAAACATTTCTCACTGACCTTTGAAGCTGTCTTTGGCATTTGTGGGTTGAGGGATCTGAGAACCTCTGCTGCTACAGGGGATCCTGCCCCTGTGTCCTGTTCTGGTCATGTTCCTGCCAGTGCAACATGGCTAAGGGTGGGCTGGGCTCCATGGGCTGCACTGTGCACCCCATAGGTTGCACTCTGCTCCACTCTGCTCTTTGTGGTTGCACTCCACTCCACTCTGCTCCCTATGGTTGCACTCCACTCCATGCCCTGTGTGATAGACCTTTCCTGTTGGCCTTCCAGGCTACCTTGTGCTGGAAATCTCTTTCACTCTGTTGCTGTGTGGATTCTGATGCTCTAGAATTTGTTTAGAGTCATTTTTTAACAAGTATTTTATGGGCTGTGGGGGAAGAGCTAGAGTATGTGCGTCTTTCTACTCTGCCATCTTCGCTCTGAGAAACTTTTGTTTAAAATTGTGAGCATCCTAGATAAGAAAGGAGCTAGAAAGTCTGCAAGAGTTGTGGAAGTTGTGTGGAAGACTCAGACTGACTTAGCCCCAGAAGAGTGGGAGAGTCAGTGTTTGTTGGCAGATGCAGCAGTGTCCTGGACCAGCCCAGAGAGACCTGGACCCAGGAACAGCAATGGAGGCTGTGATCATGCAGCAGACACCAACAACATGAGAGGTGCCAAGTGAGGATCAGCAGAAACACAAGAAGCAGAAGTACCAGAAACATTGGGAGTGGTTTCTCAGGTGCCTAGAGGAGATGACCCCCCTTTCCCTCTCTCTATCCCATTAGCACTCCTGAATAGAAAGGCAAGAGAAGTGGCTGGGGGAGGAAAACATGACCTTGGGAAGTGGGGAAGTTGAATGCGTGACTCAGTTGCTTGTGTTGTAGTTTTGTTAAAGTTAACTATAATGAGAAAAAATACTGACAAGCTACTGTCAGTGAAAGGCCACTTATGGAGGTTCAGATTGATTTATTCCTGGAAAAAAGAGGCATGTGAGAAAGGCCAAGAAATGTTAGAGAATGAGACCCAACTTCTTGGGGCACAGATATTTATTATTCCCTCTGGTCAAGAAGCAGAGTTATCTGATGAGCTGGAAGAAGACTTTGGATGTGTTATAGTGAAGGGAAAAGGTGCATGGCAGAAGTCCCTTTTAAATCTCCCAGAACTGTTAGAGACTGTCTCAGAGGCAGCGTCCTTTGAGAAGCAGGAGCAGAAGTTCCCCAGAGTGAAGGAAAGAGTTAACATTCCTATAGAGATAGGAAAGTAGCCAGAGGAGAAGTTTTGTTTGAACTTCTCATAGCCAAGGCCATGGCCAGAGCCAGGGCAACGTGAAGGAGGCTCTGCTAGAGAGAGCCCACATCAGAGTAGCCCCTCCCTACACTGTGCCAGAGGGATGAATGCCCTGGAATTGTGTTGTGCTCAGAGCCCAGGACTGAGTGACCCCTCCCCACATGAGACTGGGGGAGGACAAGTTGCCCCAGAGTTGGGGTGAAAAGGGCCAGAGACAGAAGTTGGGGGCAAGGACGCCTGGAACCTACTCTGCCTGGAACAAGGAAAAAGCAAGGAGAGCCCTGGTTGGAGCATCCCCACCATGTGAGATGAGTCCCCTGAGTGTGCTGGAGGGTTGAGAACCCTGGAAATGGGGAGGCAGTCCCTCCCCATGTGAAGTGAGACATGTAGCAGGATCAGAGAGCAGCCTACATCCAGACCCTGGCAGAAGCAGGGAATCATCAGCCCCTGGAGCTTCAGAAGGAGAACGAGGAGGAGCCACTGTGCTTGCGACCCAGTAGAAGGTCAAGATGAAAATTTTGGAGCAAGGCAGGAGCACTGAACATGCTTTTCAGTCATGCCCCCTGGACAGTTTGGGACCCAGGGGCAGAGTTGTCTATGGTGGGATGGGGGAAGTGTCATAACCCATGGGGACCCATCCGGTTGGCTTTGTTGCCCAACTGCCCTCCCAAACCTTGTGGTGGGGTCTGTAGCAACACTGGGCCTTGGACATTTTTGACTCACAAGCATGAGTGCAGTTAAGAGTACCAGGTGGGAGCCTGCAATAACAGTGTGGAAATAAGGACACACTCTCAAGAGAACTGTCAGGACTTGGACCCTCTGCTTTGAATCAGAGCATTGTAACCTATTGTGACCTAGGGGTGTATGTTGTGTTCTGTGCTATCCCTGGAGATGTGGTGTGTTAAGAGAAGCCCATATCTTGTGATGCGAGTGGATGCAGTTTCAGTTACTCCAGCAATCATAGTCTGAGCATGAGGGTAGCCGAGATGTTGGCCCAGAATCCCTTGATATATAAGCAGTACTATGAACAGTACTTTGGACAGCACCTGAAGTGAGGAGGATCTGACGACTCACTCACCAAAGATTTTGACTCCCAAAGAACATGGTGATATGGTATGTTTGTATACCTGATGTCCAACACAATATGCATGTTACAGTGTTATTATATGTGATGCCCAACATAATGTATACATTATATTGTTGTTATATAAGTGATGCTCAAAATAATATTGCTGTAGTCTATACTGTTGTTATTGTAGTATGTATATTGTTGCAGTTATATTGCTGTTGTTATGGATTGTAATGTTATGCTTTAGTCTCTTGGCTCAAGGACCTCTAAAAGTATTATCTGTGTTGATCGCAAAGGTCAGGATCCTGGAGGGGTGGTGGGTATGTAAGATGAATTTCCATGTAAGTAAAATGGATTTTAGTGTGTATAAGGTGAATTATTGTTATTATTTCTCAGAGTTCAGTTTCCCATGATCCATAGTCATAACAACCTCCTGTTCCCATGTACTAGATATGAGATTCCACAGTTATGGTTCAAAGCATCTCCACCATACTTATGCACAGTTATATAATGGTAAATAATATAAACATCCAGTGTTGTCAAGCAGTGAGATACAGAGATGAGGTGATGTAAACTTGTGAGGCTATGGTTGGCAATATGCCTTCTTTGTCTGCTGGCCAATAAAACAAGTGGTCACTAGATGGTGAGTTGGGAACCCTTAGGGTTGAAGGCACAAATGCTGTGCCTGCCTTGATTGGCCCCCATCAAGGCATAGGGGAAATCTGTGTTTGACTCAAATGGTGCCCACTGAGGTTTGAGGGGATTTAGGGGAAACACAAGTTGTACCTGTCTCGATTGAGCCCATCAAGACATAGGGGTAGTTGCCCCCCTTCTTACTGGCCCCTGTGAGAAGAGTGATTAGGGAATGCGGTAGGAGTTTGGGCTCCTGTTATCAGCAATCCTCTTCTGAGTAAACTAGACTAGAATAAAGTGAGATTATTAACCCCTTCTTAGTGTCTTTCCTGTCTGACCAAATCAAGAGTGAACCTGTGCTAGCAGTCCTCAAGTGTGCTGTGTTTATCTGCCTTACAAGACATTTGATCATTGTAGCCCACCAAACCTCCAAAATTATGTACTCAGGAGATCCAGCAATCTCAGCCAGCCTATTTGGTAGCTGGGATTACAGCTATGTACTTTCATGGCTGACATTAAATGAATAAAATAAATTATTCTAGTTCCTAATTATTAAGAACCAGGAAGTGCTAATGTCATCACATATGAACAATGATATAAGTATTCTCTGATCCTCCTACCATTAATCATACTATGTTTATGACCATTGAACACAGCTGTGATCAATTTTCCATACCTGTGACAAAAGCTGATGAAAATCCTGTGATCAGAGATATACTACATAGGCATAAACATATGTTTCTGCAGCCCATTTTATATAGTTACTATTTTAACTTTTCTTTTTTGTTAATGCCTACATCATGTAGTTATACTCTGTTAACTCAGTAATTGAATTATAATAATATCAGCAGCCCATATATTTCTGTCTGTAGAGCCCTAAGCATAATTCTGGAAAAGAAACAAACACACAAACACACACACACACACACACACACACACACACACACACACCCCTTCATCCATGTAAGCTGAGCACATTGTTTTAGAGCTCCCCAGCCAACATCATTGCACCATGATCCTACAATCCATTCCATGTTAACTGTAAAACTGCAGCCCTTTACTGAAGAGATATTACTGTCAGTGCATTATGACTCTTCCAGCAGATCACAGCCTCCGGCCACAGCTGTCAACCAGGGAGCTTTTAAAGTGTTATATCGTAACAAAAATAATACAAGGAGATTGGAGGACTCTGGCTCTTAAGTGAAAGGGAAACAACTCCCTTCTGGCTGCCAACAGAGCAAAAATTTGTGTTTCACATACGCACATACAACCACCATCCTCTTTCATGCATAGGTGTCAGAACTGATGTGGAAGCTTTAATAGCAGCCTTATTTTGAGGTATGAACGTAGAAGCATCTGTCCTTTAAACATGTCCTTGTTATGAGGGACTATTCTAGCAGCGCCTCATGTTGGAAGTCAGAGGCACTGTGGTCAAAAATTGATTTTTGAATAAAAGTCTTTTACTGTTACAGAGTCAAAATAGCATTCCAAAGGCATTCTGATACTAACATTAACTCTCTGGAGCCAAAAATCCCTTTCCACAGAAAGCTTAAAATTTTGATGGCCTGAATCTGCCCACTTAACTTGGGGTTTACTGGATAGATTCCTGCCTGCCTTCCTGTCTATCTTTCTCTTTCTTTTTCTTCCTTCCTTCTTTTCTTTTTCTTCCTGCCTTCCTTCCTTCCTTTCTTTTTTCTTTCTTCCTCTTTCTTTCTTTTTCTTTTCTCAAAGACCAAACCTTAAGACCATTTCACTCTGGAGCTCATAGATAGTGTCAAAATAGGTCCCTGCCTAAGCTCCACTTAAAGGCTCTTTTTGGACCTTTCTGACTCAGAAAGAAGGTCAATAGTAACTGTTTCTCTTTTGACTGGAAATCCTAAGGGCTTTATCCTCCCAGATTTTGTTTTCTCTTTTTCTAATTAAAGGGGCCATCCCTTGACTCACTCCTTAAAGAGGCCTATTCACTGAATGGGTGTTGCCTCCCTTAAAGTGAGAACCTGAAAAGTCCTTAACCTAAAAGGACCAGGGTCTCCCATTGCATCCTGGGCTATCTCCAGTCATCTTGATGAATATCTGGGCCTAGATGGCTCTGGAGGAGAAAGTGAGGCAGATAACCTTGCACAGCCCTGGCTCACTCAAAGTCAATTGCCAGTCATGTCATCATTCCCCTGATGTCATTCCTCTTCTAAAATGGACAAACACAAGCTTAAAAAAAATCAACAAAACAAGAGGACTAATCCATAGAGGTGAAGAACTCATTAAAAATAATGTTTCTCCATTCAAATGATCTCCAAGTCCAGGTAACAAGAAGGCAAGATTCTTTAAAAAAATAATTTCTTTTAAAAGTGATTCCAATATATTTATATACTGTTAGAGTTTAGAAAGCTTTCTTTGCCCAAAGTGAACAAATTCTGGAAGTACAGATCCTATCAAGACGTAAATATTCTGAGCATGGGGCTGGCCCTGTGTTTGGACAGGCTCAGTGCTTAACTGTTGTGACCAGATGATGTTTTATTTATTTTTTTAAACACAAAACTCTTTAAAGTCAATATTGAGTAGAGATACTCATATAACTGAAATTATGAGCCTTTCACTGCGTTATAACAGTTGGGTTGAGCACATTCTTTATTTGCTCAGCTTGTGCTTTCAGATGGGGAGTTCAAAAACATGACACCATACCTGATCTCAAGGAATCTATACTTTGATCTTTAGTATAGAGAAGGCAGAATCCACACAAAGTCACATACATAATTGCCAACAATAAAACATTTTGTTTGTAATTCTAGAGGGGATTAATTCCATAAAACTTCACTGAGGTAGCATAACATGCTAAGCCAACTTCCATTTGCACTAGCTCTACAATTCCAAGCATCCAATTAATTCTTCTTTAGGTTCAGGTAATAAAGCTACATGTCTTTCTCCCAAATATTCACCTCCCATTCCTTCACAATTCCACTCCCACTTATTTCACTCATTATCTAACCCACCTCACTTAGTTTTTTGGAAATTACCTTACATACTCAAGTTTTTTAACTTAAGTTCCTTTTCTCCCCTTGCTTTAACAGAAAACTAGCTCACCTACCAATGGTCACATCCCTTCTTGTCCTTCCTCTGACTCACTGAATAATGAGGAGAGAAGAATATACTCTTTTTCTCATACTACCAATTTCAGAAATGTCTCCTAAAATTATTGGTTAATGAGTTTTCCCTCCTTTTGAGATGCATATATTTCAGCAGTCAATAAACATTTATTAAGCCTATGCTTCCATGTAC
Source organism: Notamacropus eugenii (assembly GCF_028372415.1). NCBI lineage: Eukaryota > Metazoa > Chordata > Mammalia > Diprotodontia > Macropodidae > Notamacropus > Notamacropus eugenii. The sequence goes on from NC_092875.1 coordinate 376,431,761, forward strand.
TAGGAAATATGCTAACCAAAGAAAGAGGGGAAAGTACCTGGCCATTAAGGAGTTCACACTTCTATCAGCATGGCAACAAGCCCAGATTTAGATACAAACAATATATAGATAGCATGAATGGCATATAATCTTAAAAGAGAAGGTATTAAAAGCTGGTAAGACCAGGGTACAATCTTTCAGAAGAAGTTAGGATTTTAATTAAATAAAGAAGAACAGCAGGGAAAGTAAAAGTCAAAGAAAAGAAGAAAGAGCAGTCCAGGGTGGAAGAGAGCCAGGGCAAAGCAAGGAGACAGGAAATGGAGTGTGATGAGTAAGAAACTGCTAGGGTTGGAAGCTCAATTCCATGTGGACAGTCTCGGGCGGGTAAAGGTGGGAACTTCTAAATCTTAGAGTTCTCACGAGACCCCCCAGGAAACGGCTGGGAATCGAGGTGAACCGAGCTATCTCGTGTATTTCCGCCTCTTCCCGTGAGAAACGTGATGGGAGAGAGCTCTCCCCACCCTCGAGATTGTCCCGGATCTGGGCACACTATTGTTATCTAACAGCACGGTATTCAGATGCAAACTATGCTGCTGAAGAGTTTAGGTAGGATCAGGAAAGCCTGAAAGCGCTTGGGTGGAGGGGCGCGGAGCGGTGAGGACAACAAGGCTCCGCTTTTCCTCTCTCTTCTCTCCCCTCCCCCTCTCTCCTCACTTATACTTCTACTTCCAATCTCTTATTGTAAGATCTTTGCCTCCTTGGGAGATCCTTCTCTCTCTCCCTCCTAAGGAAGAATTCCCCTGCACTTGTAACTGAGACCCTGAAATAAAGCTCAACCCTTGTTCGACTCTGGAACGTCCTTTCTCTCATACGAGCATCCGGTTTGGCCAACCAAAGACCTCGGGAGGTGAGGTAAGAAGACTCGGGTAGCCCTCAGGCCTCTAGGCCTGGCAAGAAACAGTGTGCAGATTAGTGTACCTATAACAGAGAATACGTAGAAGGGAATAAAGTGTAACACAACTAGAAAATTAGAAAAAAAAAAGACTATTTTATAGAGAACTTGAAATGTTAAATAAAGGTATCAGGGAGGCAAAAAGAAAATACAGGAGTTTACTGAATAGGGGAGATGATGTAGACATATCTGAACTTTAGGAAAATCACTTCACAAAATCTGAATGAAGGTTAGAAAGGAAGAGGAAGAGAACTGTGGCAGGGAAACAATTTCAAAGACTATTGCAATAGTCCAGGCAAGACGTACTGAGGATGAAATTCTAAACCACTTGGGAGTATTACAAAGGGCTTTTTGGAGTAGGGGGCCTCTGGGTTGGGCTTTAAAAGATAGGTAAAAATTGCATAGCTGAAGAAAAGACACATAAGCAATGGAATATTGAGTCATGGGTATTTTTAATGTACATTTTGATTAGAAAATAGTATATACTGAGGAAACTAGTGCTAGGAAGGACATGGATAGCACAGAGTAATATAATATGTATCCAACATAGAGCTTAATTTTAGGATGAGACTATCAACACTTAGAGAAAAACAGGAAAGGTCTCATAAAGGCCTCATGTAGTAAAACTCAGCTTGTGAGCTGAGAGCATTGAGGGAATTTAGAGATTTTAAGAGGAATCAATGAAAAAGAAATATCTTTGAAGTCTTTATATCTTGAACAAAAATTTAGTGGTGAGAGATGGAGTGTCATATATTTGAAAAAACAAAAACAAAACAAAACAAAAAAGGCAGGTTAATGGAAATATAGAGTTTCCTGTGAAAGAATATGAAAATCCTGAAAAGGTAGGCATCAGAGAATGACTGTAAATTGCTAGAGTTTTGGCATTTCATCCTAGACGTAATGTTGAGTCACTGAATATTCTTGATTATGGATAGACTTATTCTTTAAAAGCATTATTTTGACAAGAGAGTGGAGAATGGATTGATAAGGGTGGAAGCAAGAAACAGAGTCCAGTGAATAAATGATTACAGTAGTCCAAATGAGAGTTGATGAGTGCCTGAAAGAGTGTATATATATATATATAAATTCATATGTGAGTGTGTGTGTGTACAATCCCTCCAACTACCCAAATACTGAGAAAAGTTTCAAGAGTTACAAATATTATCTTTCCATGCAGTAAACAGTTCAACTTTAGTGAAGTCCCTTGTTATTTCTCTTTCCTGTTTACCTTCTCATGCTTCTCTTGATTCTTGTGTTTGAAAGTCAAATTTTCTATTCAGCTTTGTTCTTTTCATCAATAATACTTGAAAGTTCTGTATTTCACTGAATGAGCATTTTCCCCCCTGAAGTATTATATTCAGGTTTGCTGGGTAGATGATTCTTTGTTTTAGTCCTAGTTCCTTTGACTTCTGGAATATCATATTCCAAGCCCTTCAATCCCTTAATGTAGAAGCTGCTAGATCTTGTGTTATCCTGATTGTATTTCCACAATACTCAAATTGTTTATTTCCGGATGCTTGCAATATTTTCTCCTTGACCTGGGAATTCTGGAATTTGGCTATAATATTCCTAGGAGTTTCTCTTTTTGGATCTTTTTTAGAAGGTGATCTGTGGATTTTTTCAATATTCATTTTGCTCTCTGGTTCTAGAATATCAGGGCAGTTTTCCTTGATAATTTCATGAAAGGTGATGTCTAGGTTCTTTTTTTGATCATGGCTTTCAGGTAGTCTCATAATTTTTAAATTGTCTCTCCTGGATCTATTTTCCAGGTCAGTTGCTTTTCCAATGAGATGTTTCACATTATTTTCCATTTTTTCACTCTTTTAGTTTTGTTTTGTGATTTCTTGGTTTCTCATAAAGTCATTAGCTTGCATTTGTTTCATTCTAATTTTTAAAGAACTATTTTCTTCAGTGAGCTTTTGAACTTTCTTTTCCATTTGGCTGTTCTGCTTTTTAAAGCATTCCTCTCCTCATTGGCTTTTTGGACCTCTTTTGCCAATTGAGTTAGCCTATTTTTAAGTGTTATTTTCTTCAACATTTTTTTGGATATCCTTTAGCAAGTTGTTGACTCACTTTTCATGATTTTCTTGCATCACTCTTATTTCTCTTCCCAATTTTTCTTCCACCTCTCCTACTTGATTTTCAAAATTCTTTTTGTGATCTTCCTGGGACCACTGAATATTTATTTTGGGGGTTTTGGATGCAGAAACCTTGACTTTTATGTCTTCCCCTGATGGTAAATGTTGTTCTTCCTCATCTGAAAGGATGGGAGAAAATACCTGTTCACCAAGAAAGTAACCTTCTATAGACTTATTTTTTTCCCCTTTTTGGGCATTTTCCCAAATAGTTACTTGACTTTTGAGTCCTATGTCAAGAGTAGGATATATTCGGGGGACCTGTAAGATCTCAGATCCTCCAAGGTGGCACAGTCAAGGGAGAGAAGGTTGCTCCCTTGCTCAGGATGGGGTCTGAGACTCAGATCAGCTGCTCAATTCCTCCAGGGGCTTTAGGTGGGAGTGGGACAGCTACTCAGGGCTGAGGTTCAGATCAGATGCTCAATTCCTCCAGCAGTTTAAACAATGGTTGAAGGCTGTTGCCCCAGCAGTCACATGCAGCCACCCTTGCCCTGCTGCTACAATGGTTGCTGCCTGGGCCTGGGGGTAGGGGAGGACACTGTTCCCTTGTCATGGAGGTGAAAAAGCTCTCTCACTGACCTTTGAAATATCTCTGTTGCCTGTGGGTTGAGGGACCTGCAAACCTCTGCTGCTGCTGCTGGGGATTCCAACCCTGAGGCCTTCCCCGCCCTGCTCCTCCCGACGCTGTGGGGCCAAGGCTGGGCTGTGCAACAGGCCTTTCTTGTTGGCCTTCCTGGTCACCCTCGGCTGTAAATCTGCTCTACTCCATTGTTCTGTGGCTTCTGCTGCTCAAGAATTTGTTGAGAGTCTTTCTTTACAAGTAATTTATGGGCTGTGGGGGAAGAGCTAGAGTATGTGTGTCTTTCTACTTCTCCATCTTGGTTCTGTCCCTGGTTTGTGAACTTGTAAAGAATAATATAAGGAACATTTTTGCTTAGGGACAGATTGAACGAGATGGACTTTGGGGTCCCACAGATAAGGTTCAGTAGTTTGGGTCATCAGGTCTTTGCTAAAAACTGAAAATTTCAGCCTGATTATGGAGAAGCATGCTTGAGGACCATGAAACATACAGGTATATCATCTGTTTTGAAGTGCCTCCTAGTATTTTCAAATACTTAATGGAGACTGTATTATATTTTTCCTTCCACAAGTTTTCAAGTTACAATGTAATTGACATTAACAACCTACAGACAGTCATTTATTAAATTATTTTATACCTATCCTCCTCACCCTCAGACTTACCCCTTACAACTCTTTTCAACCAGACACACATGGCAGAGATAGAAAATAATCACACTGATGAGTAAGACTGAGGGGAAAATATAAGATTCCTTAGACACTTTTGACAGGATAGTTTGTGCTTAGTTAGATATACAACTAGTGTTTTTTGTTGTTGTTGTTTTTTTATTGGGAGAAGATGCATGAGAGAGAAAGGGCAAGAAGAAAACAGAGAAATCTATGTGCATACATACTTAGAAAATAGAGTGTTAACTATCACTAGAGGTTTTCAAGCAGAGGCTGAATGACAACTTGTAAAGAATAATATAGAGAACATTTCTCCTTAAGAACTGGCTGGACTACATGGACTCTGATGGCCCTTCCATTTCAAATCCTGTGATTCCACTAGGGACAATGGCATTCCCATGGGAATTTTCTAAAAGAGAGGGACATTTCCTACAAAATATGGTGTTTGATCAGATTTATTTGTTCACTAATGAACATGATTACCTTTTGTGTTCTGGTAGGTATAAAGTGTTGGGAGATTAAGAAAAAAGAATCTAGAGATGTGAGTTTTAATCCTAGTTTTGTAATTATCAATTCAAATGAATTCAGACAAATCAATTCACTGTAGTAAATTCCTGCATTGGCTAAATGGTGTGCTGGATGCTTCTCCTTTTCTGTTGTTTAGTTATTTCAGACATGTTTGACTCTTCATGGCCCCACTTGGGGTTTTCTTGGCAGAGATACTGGAGTGATTTGTCATTTCCTTCTCCAGGTCCTTTTACAGTTGAGGAAACTGTGGCAGAGTTATATGAATTGCCTGGTGTTATGCAGCTATTAATTGCATGTCTGAGACTAGACTTGAACTCAGAAAGATGAGTCTTCCTGACTCAAGGCCTGCCACTCTATCCACTGCACCACCTAGCCACCAAGTAGAACTGTTATGCTTTGGTTATTGTTTGGATACATCAAAACAAAGAGTGGAGGATAACCCAAAGGTTTTGAAAATGGGTTACTAAAATATGCTTGCAATAGAAATAAGTGACAACAACCTTGTGTAGTATTGTGTACTAATGAGTGCGAGATGTGGAAAATCCACACCAAAAAAATACTGTAACTGGGACCTCATATCAACTGAAAACCTTTGAAGTGGGAATTTTATTGGAACATTATTCTACATGACGATTTCCACCAAGATGGCTCTTTTTATTGTTATCGCTAATGAACATAGAGATAAATTTCTAAGGACAGTCATATTCATGATTCTACTTAGCAGAAATTTCTTCATGTAAATAATAAAGTTCATTTCATGTGAAAAATTGGAACTATTTAATTTATAAATTAGTATCTAAGACCTTGCAGAATATAACTGATTCTACAAGATTCTAGTCAGTTGGTCTACAAATTTAAATATCTGAATGTTTATAACCATATGTTAGCAAATCATTCTTTCATATGGTGTTCACACTACGCAGATTTTTATTCATTAATTCCTATACATATACAGAATTGCCAGAAAATGATCTTTCTTTTCAAGTTTCTTCTTTAAAACTTCTAATTCATCACAAAATTGAAACTGTTGAAAAGGAATCAACTAAACTCAAATGGAATTTTTGTTGCCATTTATTTGCTAGGTTGAAGATATTACTTAATAAACTGGCTTGTTAGCATTTATTCCTTTGATCTCTCCTTTTGGAGAGTAATAATTTCTATGAAGATTCTTTTAACATCTACATCCTTCACAAAGAGGACCTTCTGTATTTCTTGTAAATTCCCATTAGAGGTAGGAGAAAGGAAATCTATTCCTACTAGATGCCTTTCATCCCAACCATGAATAATCAGCAACAGCTTTGAAGTAGACCAGCTTCCCTTTGGAAATTAGTGACCTCTTTCCAGAAGCCATCACTGTGATGGGGGCACATTTTCCCTATGGAGGAAAGTGATATATTCTGGATCAAGGAATACAGTTTGGATGTGAATTTTTCTAACTGAAATACAACTTTATATTTCTTTCATTCTCACCCTAAGTCTTCCCTACCCCCATCCCCAATACCAATAACAGCATTGACTGGCATAACATATTAGCTTAATTTACAACTTAAAAGCATCTTACATTCTGCACTTTAAGCTTCTGCTATAAACTCATTATACAAAGGTATTTCTACTCTTCGGGTGGAAAAAATTTTGTGAAGGTATCTCCCACCCTTTGGGACACAAAACCTTTATTTTTTCAGAATTATGATGTTGCTGATAATTTTCAATGTACATATTTTTGAAAAATATTTATTTTATGAAATATGTAATACTGTTTTTTAAAAAAAATTTCATTATAGATTACATGCAATTCTAATTGAAATATCAGTAGTAAGCTGACCAAACAATATACATTTGAGGATAGCGATATAAAAATCTATACCTATATTTAATTGCAAGCATATATATGCATTCATATATGAATTGGGGAAGAGGGTGTGTGTGTGTGTGTGTGTGTGCGTGTGTGTGTGAGAGAGATAGACAGACAGAGAAAGAAAGAGATAGACAAACACAGAGAGACAGACAGAAACAGACAGACCAAGATAATATCAAAATATCATATTGATTTACCAACCTAAATACTTATATTTGGACTTGTGATTTAATTATTATTGTGAATTTCTAGAGTAATGTCTCCACCAATTCAGACTTGTAATTTACAGTCATAGCTTCCTGCATGCACTGAAAGGTTTAACTTACTTGCTCAGGGTAACAGAATCAGTATATATGAGAAGACCTTGAATCTCTGATTTCTTGAAGTCAGTTTTTGTACACTCATTATGATGTTTCCCTCATATATGCCTATGTACACCCTAACACACATAATCAGAGGCCCTGATGGCCTCCTCCCACACATGTGTATAAATATATCCACATAATATAGCCATCAGTTTAATACTTATTCTCTGATAATATAAGGAAATATCTTCTCACAACTAAAATTATGAATACCTAGAAAATATCAGAGATATCAGAGATAATGATAGAAGTAAAAAATGATTTTATAAAGAAAAAATTAAGTAATGGTCCAAGAAAGCAATAGAAAAAAGTAATTCATATTTTCATTACTAGGATTTCTGATTTGGAAACATTTTTTGAAGTAGAAAATTTTGGAATATCAGTTAAAATACACAATTACAAGATTATTGTTGATTTGTAACCTCTGGTAGTAATTCATACATGCTTCCATAAATTAATGGATCCACTGATGTTGTAAGTCACCCCCCCCCCCCCACACACACACACATTTATTTTATTTCATTCTTGTACATGTCCTCTGGAAATTTTTCACTGAAACTTGAAGTGATCAGATTGAGGACTCAAACTCAGGTCTTCTGACTTCAAGGTTGAAACCTTTTAAATTCATACCATATTACCTCCCGTCTTCCCCCCAATCATTCAAAAGCCCTGCAACTTTTCAAAGTCTAACAGGGGAGTCAACATCCTGACTAGTAAGAAATCTTGCTCCATTACCTTCTGTGATTAATAACAATATTGAAGGAACTCTTGTACCTTATGCCCTTCTCATATCTACTCGTCTCCAGTAAAGGCAAATTACAAACAGCCTCAAAACCACTCCAATTTGGCTTCATTTCAGTTGTTTTAAAAAGCAGCTAACAACACAATATATCAGATCAATTACAGGATGCCCTGACTTGGATATTAAGATATTTGAAAACCCATATTGTCTGTTTATTCATCTAGTACTCTTCATAGGATATGAGAGAATAAATTTTATTCCCTCTGGTCATGTCAAGACCCTTGTATTTTAAAGTGATCAATAGAAAAAAATCTGAGATTAATGGTATTGAGTGAAAAAAGAAAGAAAATAAGTTGAAAAATCTAATGATCATTCCATAGGAGTAGTAGAAGGAAATATCTGAATACTGAAATTCATTTTAATAAGAAAACATGGAAAACATCTTGGTTGCTTTGTAAAGAGAAATATATTAAACATTCACAAACAATCTAACAAGGTTGCATGGTATCTCACTCAAAGTGAGAATGCTATAAGACCTTAGCCTGCAAGGGCCAGGGTCTCACATTGCATCCTGGGCCATCCCCAGCCATCTTGATGAATATCAGGCCACTGAATCCAGATGGCTCAGGAGAAGAAAGTGAGGTTGGTGACCTTGCACAGCCCTCCTTCACTCAAATCAAAGTCTACTGCAAGTAATGTCATCATCTTAACGTCATGTTCCTCTTGAAGAACAAAGTTTAAAACACAGCAGGGTTGCATATCATATTACTGTTAATATGACTTTTATGTTTAGAAAAATAGAAATGCTCAAATTTGGGGAAAATAATATAATATACAAAATATTATTTATCATCCAACATGTCTTGCACTTTTTAAAAGAATTAGCATGGCATAGTGGGAAAAAAAAAAAAAAACCTACCTCAGGTGTCAGAGAAGTTGTTTTTATGTTATCTCTCCCAATGTACTGTGAGCTCTTTAAAACCAGGAACCATCTTTTGTCTTTTATTGCCCTTAGTAGAGTATCTGATACATAATAACTGATAGATCCTCACTCTGATGCCTACTACCCAAGGCACCTTGGATAAGTTATTAACTTCCCTTGGCCTCAGTTTCCTCATGTGTAAAATGAGGGTCATTAACTGAACTGTGTTCCATTTTAGATCTAAGACAAGTTAAGTTGGTATGTCATTATAAAAATCAATTGTGAGTAAAGTATTACCATTCTACCTTAAAATCTATTTCTGTCAGATTTAATGAAGGAAAAGGTACAAAAGAAATTACATACTTTCTTCTAGTTTTCCAACAATCATATCCATACATTTCTAGAAAGACTTTCTATTTATCTTACTGAATGCTGGGGAGAATAAGGAAAATGACCACTTCTTTTTAAATTGGGTGCTAAAATGCATTTTAATTCACAAGTCACTCAGTTATACTTGAATAAGAAAAATGAATCATTACATCCTTTAAGCAGAGATGAATCATCATGTGGCCAGCATGCTGGAATGAATAGTCCTTTTGTCAGATATGTAAAAACAAAAGCAATGTTTACAACTATTTTCATGTGTAGTAGAACTTGATTAAAAAAACAACTAATCTTTGATTTTGATCAATGGGTGTCAACTATGTCCTTTCATACACACTGGGGGGAAATTCTTTCCTTTTATTCAAATTTTTCAAGATAGCTATGCCAAATCACCTTAGATACTTGCCAGAATACATTTGTAGGTGTGTGGTAGTGAGTCAACTTACTCATTTTTGCTCTTTAGGAATATAGGTTCTGTTGCAGAACAACCCTGATGCTCTTCCACTTCTTGTCCCTAACCACACTTACTTTAAATTGAACATCAGAGCTCATTCTTTTCCCCTTTATTTCCTGGGAGATTAATCCTCTTTAATGTTTTACTAATTTGAATATCAGTAAAATTTGGTGTCTTCCTTACATATCCTGGGGTTGAAGGTATCCACTGTCAATCTGGAGAAATATACTTAGTGTTATTTAATTTGTATCAGTTTCGTACTGATTTCATAATTTAATGGGAAGAAGCATGGTGCACTAGATAAAGAGGTGAACTTGGAGTCAGGGAGACTAAGGTTTGACTCTTTCCTGAAATACTAGCTAAATTAACTTGAGCAAGTCACTTAATCTTTCTTTTAACTTTAGCTTTCTCAGCTGTAAAAAAATGGAAGAAATAATATTTAGAGTTATTGTGAGGATCAAATGAAATAATATTTTAAAGCATTTTATAAAATTTAAAACACTATATAAATGGTAATTGTCATCAATAGAAGATTTTTAAAAAAATTTCCTGGGTGTGTTGAGTTAGATCAGTTACATGGCTTCCATTACGGAATTACTCAAAAGATCCCATATGCAGAGCTAGAACAGATTTCAGATGCCATCTAATCCAAATTCCCCTTTTAAATTGATCAGGAAAGTGAATCTGAGGCAAATTCATGACATATGTGAAAGGAAAATTTGAACCCAGTGGTTTTGATTGCAGAACAAGTATTCTTACTATGATCACCTGCCTCTCTTTGAAATAGTTGTGACCTCAGGTTCTCAAGGCTATAGACAGTATCAGGTTGGCATACCCTACCAAGATGGAAAGACAGAAAACATAGGTCCAGTTTTGTTTTGTATATCTGTTTCCTGAGGGCTAATGGAACTAAAGTTCAGAGACAATTAATGACCAATTTGACTATGACAATACTTTTTTGTTGTTTTATTCACACCAACTCTCACAGACAGTCTTGCATTACAAAAGGGGTGTGATTTGTGTTGGTAAAGGGAGTACCTACAGGAATTTAATTAGAGATCTCTGAAGTAATTGAGAAAGACACTGTATGATTGACACATGGAAAGAAAAGCTTAGAAAAAATCAGAACGAGATTCAACAATAAACAGCAAAACATAAGAAAATACATGATGCTCATTTTTTAAGACAAAAAAATTGACATGATGACTGGTACAGAATGACTGAAATTTGATTTGGGTAACTATTAATGTGAAACCATAACTCCCTTCCCCACTTTTTGAAGGGTTTTGTCATTCTCTGTATTCTAAGGCTGTCTTTTGGGGCAACAGATAGGATTGCTTAACAAGAACAAAGACAAATATTTTCTCTCACAGATAAAAGTAAATCCCAGAATAGAAAATTCCTTCCAATTACACAGATTTGCAACTCATTTGGTCCTAATATTCTTAGAGAGCTGATTTGTGACAGTTCTCCAAATTGTTAAATGGCCTGCTCAGAACACACTTTTAATCTCCAGAACTTGAATTTGCCTTTGGGTTCCAGCTATAGCTCTTCAGTCCTTAAAACAAAGGGAAGATATGGTAATGGGACTGGGGGAAAGCACAAAATATCAGACTCAATCAGGATGTTTCAGATACATAAGGCTACTAGAGAATGTAACAGCTTTTTACCACCTCCACCTGCCTCTAAAAACACATCTTCTTCCCAAGAACTCCTTGAAAACACTAGAATTCATGGTTCTGGGATACAGACATGTATACAGATAATTCCCTTGATATCCTTTAGAATGTTACAATTCCATAATCTTTTGAGTACATAAAATACAGAAACAAGAGATCCAATGCTTTCAAGGGAGACAATTCTACTGTATAGATATTTTTAAAGTCACTGGATAATTAGAAGTTAGTGAGGTGAAGCCTTCAATTGGTATTAATGTATCTGACATGTTTGTGCTTGGATTCTTTAGGGAAGTATCAGACAATTACATTTTAAAGGCCTTGGATCCAATGAAATCTTTATTCTTGAATTTTTTTTCTCTCTCTGCTTGAAAGATGTCCTTTCTAATAATACTCCTTGGTTAATTTGGAAAGCTAGTCATTCTGTAATATCCACTTCAAACACACACACGCGCACACACACACACACACACACACACACACACACACACACACCCACCACCTCCCTAAGTGAAGTGGTTATACAATAATTTGGTTTGACCTACATCATTAAGTGGCCCAAAAGAAAGGTCTCCAATGTACATCCTACACATTTCCCAGTCTCATGACTAATGGATATATTTCTTTCAACAGACGCTTGCTCTGCTTTTCACCACTTAAGGCCAACACAAACCACAGATGAGGTGACACAGAAAAGGAAAGAAAAGACACACTCACACACACAAATACACATGCATGCATGCACACACTTTCAGATCATACTTCTCATCATGCATACTTCATCTTGCTATATCCGTCCTCATGGAAGCAGATACAATAAATTCTTTTCTTCTTTTTCCTTCACTCTGTCAATCAGGAGCCACAGTGTTCTTAAAATAGGTGAAAGAGCAGGTCAGTATTAAAGTCCTGGGTATGACACAGGTCATTTTTCCTCTGATACAATTCAAATGACAGATAGGGAAAACACTTTAGCACCTTATTTGTTTTCAGCTGTTCTTTGTCTGACACTTCCTTTCTCCACATGGTAAGTGAGCTGCCCTCTATCTGCTGGCGTGAACACATATTCCCAGAGCAGCTTGGACAGGTGCTGTAGCTTTCTTTAATTTCAGAGATTGCATCACATTCCCAGGCCATCTCTATCACAGCACTTGTATCTTAATCAGATTTAAATGTGTCCATGACACAGGGAGGAAGATTCAGAATTTGCCCATTTACTTTAAGAGGTTTATCCACCTATTTCATAGTAAGATTCGAATGATATCTATCAGACTTTCAGAGGTCTTTTTCTCAAATGAAAGATGCTAAAGACAGTCAAAGTACTGGGTACCACTCTCTTCATTTCCTTTCAGAAAGTTACACTTCCTATTTCTTTCCTACATCATTATTTCAGATCAAATATTTATGTAAATGTAGCATCATAGACACAAGTATATGAAATAATGATACAATGAGTAAGGGAAGTCGCATCTACTTATCATGACTAGTTTCTGGCAATAAACATAAACTTGTCAAGGTACTGTACTTTGCATAACTATAGCTTAGATGCAAAATCAATAATGCATTTGGAAACGTAGGACTGATTGAATCCAAACACAGCCATGGTCTCTAGTGAGGTGGCATCTTAGCTGAACTCACAATGAAATGCATTATGGGAAAATGATAATGTCATATCTGCAGTGTTATAGATTGGAGTTTAATCAATCAGGTACAACAATTGTGCATTAATCAGATGTCATACCTGCATTACAACGGACAGAGAATGCAGAACAGATTTTAATGAGAATTTAATAATCATTGTTACCTGAAAATAGCCAATAATCATAAGAACACCCCTCCTCCCTTAAAAATCTTGTTAAATTTGCAACATCTCATCTCCTGTGAACATAATTTTATCCATCATTTTACATAATGTGATTTTTGGAGGGTACATATTTGTGGATACCTACAGGCAGAAAAATGAGTATCTTGTTCAATAAGAGACATTCCAGAAGAGATAAAATAGGAAGAAAGTGTGTGGAGAAGATAATTAAGCATTAGATTGAAAAACAAAGGTTTATGGGAGTCTGGAGAGTTTTCAGAACAGGACCCTTACCTTTTATTTTGAATGATTTAAAATCAGGACTGCCACCCCACAATCACTTCTACATTTTACCTTCACAAACTTGAAGAGATATCTTTGAATCCAATGCTCTTCTAACTGCAGCTCCAAACTTTTAATACACCTTATCATCAAAAACTTAAAGCTGAAAGGGACCTTAGAGTTCATCTAGTCAATCCCCCTCATTTTACATGTTAGGAAATTGTACCCCAGAGAAGCTGAATTGCCAGCGTCATAAAGAATTTGAACATTGTTCCTCATTCCAAATCTAACCTCTGTCTGCTATGCCACATTATCATGTACTATGATTACTATGTGGTTCTTAATTTTGATGAAAACTTTTTAAAAGTTTCTTTGAGAAGGATCAACCCAAACACATCCTGAATTTGTCAAATTTATCTTTCCCGCAATACCTCCCTCAAATTGAAAAAGAAAAAAAAAAAAAGATGTCCCTACTCTGACTCCACATGCTCCCTGAAATGTACAGAGGAAAGAATGGAAAAAATCAGGCAGTAGGAGTGACCCACTATTTTTCCTCAAGCAGGAAGGCCTGAAAAGCTGTTGAAGCAAAAATGGCCACAATTCCCCTCTTTTCTTCACTCTTTTACATATATCAAAGCCCTAAAGGCCTTCTTGGGAACTGAAAATCAGTCCATCAAAATTAAGCAACATACCTTAAAAAAGATGATATCATAATGCAGCTTTTACCTTCCATAGTCCCCTAACTCTGTGAGGGTTGTCAAGGTATTTGGAGATACTCTGTTTTCCAGAGTTAAGGCCCAGCAAGCATGCTGTGCCCTGAGCTTGGCATAACAACAATCCTTTGTGTCCCCCCCACCCCCCGGATAATCTTACCCTCTGGAAAAATATATTGCTTTGCCCTATTTCCCAGGGACCAGCGAGACAAAAGCAGCCAACATGCTACAGCAGAAAGTAATCAATCACCTCTCCTGACACCTGTGCTTTTAACTGCTAAATGAACCAAACCAGATGCTGCACTCCTGTTCCAACCACACTAACTCTGGTTCTGTATCCCACCAAATGATCATGAAGCTTAACGGCCCTTGTGCAATGATTCTAATGACTTAAGGACTGTTCCCACAGGGCTCAACACCTGTATTGTCCCCAAAGTGCCAGCATCTGTGGGTCTGCTGCAGGAACTGTTTACTCAAGACCTAAGGATGACTGTGTTGGGTTCCACCTTTTTGTGGTTTTGAGGCTTATAAGCCTTACCCTTTCCCAGCATGCTAAGCCCCTCTTCTCAGGGGACTTCAGTTTGCAAACCTGGTTTCCTCACTTTGAAATTAATTAAAAGCTATTTGATTGCTTAATCACCTGACTCTGGCCTGCTTTGTTCAACTGCAGCTACTCACAGGTTAGAGACCAGTCCAGTCTGGACTACATTTAAAAAGGTAAGACACCTTCTTATTTCTCCCTCTCCCTCCTTTCCTCCATCTTTCCATCCTTCTCTCTCTGTCTCTGTCTCTATCTCTGTCTCTGTCTCTGTCTCTCTCTCTCCTTCTCTCTCTCTCTCTCTCTCTCTCTCTGTCTCTCTGTCTCTGTCTGTCTGTCTGTCTGTCTCTCTCATAATTAAGTACCATTGTTGTTATTTTTCTTTCCATTTATATATTTTTAAATCATTGCGTGTTTTGTTTTCCAGGCTATACATCATATCTGTTCATGAAAGTCTTTCTCCATGTAAAGGGAGTGCCCCACTCACCTAATCTCAGAGACTATAGCTAACGTTTTAAACACTTATCAGATAAAAACACCTCTTCTCTTTGAGTTATGCAACTATCAATCGACTAGAACTAAATGTTAATCATCCTCAAATACTTCTATTTACTCAATCAATAAGAGATTTAAACTAAGGACAAATAAGTCCTTTATCAATTTGGGAGATATAGCTGAACCATTAAATGAAAGCAGATGACCAGCACACAGGGAATGTCTTGCGTTGGCTGAAGAGAATAAATCATAGCTGGTGAGGCTTGGATAAAATAGTCTTCCATTTAGAATCTGGTATTCCAGTAGCAAGACAGTCAAGTGGTAGAATAGTTTCAGCAAAACCCCTGAAACAGAAACATATAATCTGGCTCTTTCTTATCTCCTTTACTACATGAACTTACAGAAGTTAAAATATTTCCCAATGGCATTAGAAGTGTCTGTGGAACAACAGTGGCTTTTGCTACTTCGAAAGAGTTGCTATAATAATTGTTCACATATATGGGAACTTTCTTTTGTCATTGATCTTTTTTTTAGGGGTAAATACCTAGCAGTCCACCAGTCATTCTAATATGTAACCACAGAAACCCATTTCTAAAGATAAAAGGGAAAGGGAAAAGGTGTGCGTGAGATGACTTACATTTATCCTTATATATATAGCTTTACAACCTCTGGTCAAATCTGCTTCTCATCCTGATGTCAACAGTGACCCTAGCTTCTCAAAGACAGCACCAGTGGCATACAGGCTCTAGAAGGTCTCACCAGACTGAAAAAGATGGAGAGCTCCTCCCAGAAACTGGTTTTAAGGATGAGGTTCAGTCCAGCCATCTCTCCCAGGCAGCTTGGGGGTAGAGTGGATAGATTGTTGGTCATGGAGTTAGGAAAACCTAAGCTTAAATCTGATCTCAGACACTTACTAGATATGTGATGATGGACAATGCACTTAACCTATTTGCTTCAGTTTCCTAAACTCTTAAGAGGGGATAATAATAGCACCTACCTCCCAGGATTATTGTGACAATCAACTGAGATAATATTTGTAAACCCAACAAACTTATTTTCTCCATTTTTACCAGGCTACATGAATCTAGAGTTCTCTATCATGTTCCCTTCTTCCCCATCCCTCTCCAATCCGCTTTTGTGATTCCTTTTATGTGTTTTTCTCCTTATTAGGACATTAGGCAAAGGTAGTATATCTTTTTGCTTGGATTTGTAGAATGTAGCACAGTGCCTGGCAACAGTAAATGCTAAATAATCGCTTGTTGACTGCCTAACAGGTCAGAAAGGTCTATCAACAGGTTGACCCCAGAATGAAGATTTTTTTCTTGTCTGTAGTGTTCCAACACTGTCCACCAACAGTAGGGGTGAGGGGAGGAAAGGTTTCAGTTGCATTGGAAAGTAAATCCACTGGGTGGGGGAAACTATCATTATACTACTCAGACTGTCCCTCCTCATTTTTGGCTACTGTTGGACAGTAAATCAATAAAATTATTAAACACTTACTATGTACTGTGTCTATATAACACTAAGCACTGAAGATACAAAACGAGGCAAAAGACAGCTACTGTGCTCAAGGAGTTTACAATCTAAAGGAGAGATTGACTTGTCTAATGTTACCATTTTATGTATGCCCCATATTTGTGGTATTTATTAAGAGGGGATGATGGTGCAGGTTTTGCTTGATATAAGCCTGTGGAGGTAGAATGGTAGACTGGATGAAGTACAACCCATAGGGGTCAGGAAGTCTGGGGCTAATGTTCTTCTTCTGATGCATTCTAGGCTGTGGACTAGAGGAAAGTCATTAAACTTTTAGTGACCCAGGCACTCTCTAAG
The DNA here is from genome assembly GCF_028372415.1 of Notamacropus eugenii. NCBI lineage: Eukaryota > Metazoa > Chordata > Mammalia > Diprotodontia > Macropodidae > Notamacropus > Notamacropus eugenii. The sequence goes on from NC_092875.1 coordinate 376,448,654, forward strand.
ACTATAAATTGCAGAAGAATTGCCCTGCCAGGAGTTTCTCATTCCAGTGAAATCACTGGTTTGGATCAAAACAAATAAGTGAATAAATGATGTGACAAAAATACCAAACTGAGCTAGCAATCACCTTAACTCCTGTCTTTAATCCAGGGTGTCCCAAAAGTCTTAGTGCAGTTGTAAGCTATGAAAACATACTACTTTCTCTATCATGCCAAAGAAAAGAAAAAGGAAAGAAAAAAACAGTAAGCCCGACTCTCTTTTCATTTCAAAGGAAATATCAGTAAAACAGTAGTAGCTTAGGGATCTGGATTTGGGAACTACAGTATTTCTGTCATTGATATAAATTCTAATACTTCTTCATGTAGAAGAAGGTATTCAAGGGTTAATGAGTCTAAGAAATGAAAAATCATCACTCTGTGGTCAAGTTGCTGATGAGCCTTTCTGAATTAACTTGGGTTCTCTTTTCCGTACCTACATATATACCTCCATATTGATAATTGGATATATTCCTGTTACCCATAGGCAGTAATTCTATAAATAAAGTTTCCCAAGCAGAATAGTAACATGAACAACTGATACATACCTATTTATATAAGTGCTCACCAAGCGCTATATAAATATTTCATTTGCTCCTCACAAAATCCAGTAATAGCTTCTATTATTACCCTGCTTTCATTTCACAGATAATGTAACTGAGGCACAGAGAGATGTGAATTGTCAAGAGTCACACAAATGGGAGTCAACAGATCATTCCAACACCAGGTCCAGTGCTATTTCCCTGATACCACATTATCTTTTTATTATACTACATTGACCTTGTTTTCTCTGATAAGAGAATAGGGTTAGCCCAGTACCCCCAATGAAGTGCTGAAACGGTGGAGGTAAAGGAAATGAGGTATTGTGATATAATAACACAGTACAGAGTGTGAGGACCTCTGAGTAAGGATGGCATGTGCAGACCTAACACCTGGGCTAGTCCCAAAAACTCTCAGGTTACTACGAAGGGCTGTGCTGAAGTCAGTTAATGCCAGCTCATGAGAGCCAATTGTTACATTTTTAAAGGGGGCATTTAGATCTCAGAAACTGGCAAACATTACAAATCAGGGCTTGTTTATGGTTTTGTTGGTGATACAGAAAGTGATGGAGAAAATGCAGAGGAAAATTTAAAGATGTGCTGTGAGCATCTCCCCCACCCCCCAAAAAAAGTCAGTTTTTAAAAACATGTACTTGTACAGCTCTATTATTAGGCAATGATCTAATAGTGTAAGCTACAAAAAAGGTGTTCATCTAAATCTGTAAATAAAATTCCTCACCAACAGCTAGCCTCTTATACTGATTAAATCATGGTTCTGATTGGAAAAAAGAAAATGAAGATTTTTAAAAGTAAATCCTTGTGACTTAATATTTCTGCATCCTAGCTGAACTCCAATCATGTAACCTCTAAGAGAATGCCCATCAATATGGGAGTATACAAGGACACAGTCTGTGTTATAAATGAGTAATTTTTTTTTCTTCATGTTTTTTGCTCTGCTGCTATACTCTGGCCCAGGCAGTATCAGAAAAAAGAATATAGATTATCAATAGCTGATCAGTGAATATCCCTGGGCCCAGGAGCTGAAGAGAATACAGATAGTACCTTAAAAACAGATTTTACAGAATCAGAATCTCAAAATAGGAATGGGACCATAGAATATGTGGTCCCACCTGCACATGATCAGAAATGCCTTCTAAAGCATCATTGATCAGTGATCAGAGAACCTCCACATGAAAACTTCTAGTCAAGGTGAATCTACTTCCTTCTAAGGTTTGTCAATCTCTTTTTACATCCCTGTATATACTGTAATACACCAAAATTGAGTGCTTGTAAGATTTTGTCAGCTTTATAAACTGAATGCTCTCTACCAACACAAATATAAATCTACCGCAAATCCTAAGGAGTTGCCCAAAGACAGAGACTTTAAGTGACTTGCAGGGATAACACAATATGCGTCAAGGGTAGCATTTGTTCCCAATTCCACACCCAGCACTCTCTCTGCTTTGGATTTATCTCCATACCATGTTACAATACACTTCTCAATTTTTCCATGGTCTTTCCTCAACTCAATTCTTACTCACTTTTCTAAACTTGTATATATTTGAAAATATTAACTACTATTTTTTTTTTTTTTTTACTGTTTACTATTCCAGAGGAGTTTTCAACATCTAGGATAAACACTCTTGGTTAGGATAATCCACAGATCTGTATTTTACTATGTTGTCAAATTTGCTGTAATTGATAAAAAAAAAGGGGGGAAGGAGTATTGATCTTAGAATTGGAACACCTACATTCAAGGCCTACGGCTGTCATTTACTTTTTCTGTTACTGTAGGCAATTCAGATTACTTTCCAGGACCTTGGTTTCTTCCTTTGTAAAATGAGGAGCAATATGCAATCTCTTATATCTCCTTCATCTTTAACTTTCAGTGATTCAATAATTCTTGTCATATTTTTTTCTTGTAAATTGCAGACATTCTTATGAAAGAGGAGATAGAATTAAAATATATTTCAATAAAATTTCTGATATCTATATAAGTTACATATATTTCCTTGGCACAAGTGGTAGGAAGATACTACGTTCGCCCTATTACAATCAAGTCTAACATATACCCTCAAATTCCCAAAAAAACTCATATACATATACATGGAAAAAGTACAGGCTATTTCAAAATTTTATTTACATTTTTAAACTACTAAAGTTTAAAAAGACACTAAATTTTGAAACATCCTGTGTATATTTATAATGTATATCTTAATACAAATAGCATGAGGAATGCCCAAATTGACATAACATCACAGAGATATGTTTTTTTCCTAGACATTCAAATAGCTATAAATACATATAACTCAGTTCCTTGTGGAAATAATTTTTTAAAAGATTGATGAAAAGCAACAGAATCTTCAAGTTAATTACCAACCTGTACTGACATTAGGCTTTTCACTTTTAGATACTGTTTATAATATGTGTATGTGCATGTATATACACATATGCTTGTTTGTAATCTGCATATATATAATATACTTGCATACATGTTTTTGTGCACTCATCCCTTTTACCACATTACTCTTTTTTAAAAACATCTTTTTCCCTTCAAGACTGCCATTAAGATTTCTTTATGTTAGAGGCATGTTATGTATGTTAATAGTGGAGAAGGCCTATACAATATGAATTTTTATCATGGAGTGTGAATTGGGAAGGAAGCTAATAAAAGAAAGTAGTCTATAGTCACTTAATCCTCATAGCTTTCAGTAGAAAGTAAAGTTGGTTTTTAGGTAAAATACCCTCAGAGAAAGTTTCAAACAGTCATCCTCCACTGAGAAACAGTTTTGGGAAATATGTGTGAAAGCTGAGTTCTGCAACGTGTGTTCCCACAATCACATTTTCAAAATTAAGCATTTCCATGAGAAGGGAGAATAACCACAATTCCTTGAAAATTCTGAAGTCTGATGACAATACAAACATAGGTCATTCACTGAATGTTCTTACAAACATATACATGTAAGGTTAGAGACGACAGGTGCAAGAACTCATCCATTCATCCATATATATATATATACATATATATATACACACACGTATATGTATATGTATATATGCTTATATATGTGTTTATATATGGATGTATGTGTATGGATGTATATGTACATATATATGTGTGTGTGTGTGTATACACATATATATATAGAGAGATAGAGAGAGAGAGAGAGAGAGAGAGAGAGAGAGAGAAAGAGAGAGAGAGAGAGTGTGTGTGTGTGTGTATGTGTGTATTCCTGTTCTCATTACTGTCTGTCTGTCTCCATCAGGAATAATGAGGGATGGACAGATTAACAGTCCAGGGCCAGAACGGTGCCCTGTGCTTTTCTTTTATAATGCCAACAAGCCTAAATTAAGTTCAGAATTTTTGATAATGTTTACCAGAGTAGTATAGGGTAAAAAAAAATTAAAAGTCTGTAAATTGCATCATTACAAAGCTAACTTCAAAACCTTCTGAAGTTTACCTATCACTATTAAGGGTATAAGAAAAATTAATTGAGAGCATCCAAGCTGCCCTACCTTTCTAGGATACAAAAGACTGCTGAATTCTAAAGCAATACAATATAACACTAAAGCAAAAGGAAAGAAGTTCCCATTCTTGACATCTCATCACTCATAATTAGATCTCAAAGCTGGTACCATATAAAGATGAATGAGAGAACTATGAACTCTTTTCTTACATGAATTCAGGTAGCAAGCTAGAAAAAGATAAACATTTCACTGGTCCCATTGTCTGGTCTCTTCATAATAGAATGTTGCTGTCTATTTTTCCTTTTGGCACAATCACCATAAAAAAATCTCCCCATAAAAAAAGGAATCCCTCCCTTGCAACAAACATTAAGTGAAAACCAAACAAACCAAGAAAATTATATTGCACCGGTTATGTCTAAAAATGCAAGTCTTATTATGTACATACAGTTTATCACTTCTCTATAATGAGATGGAAAACATGATCCATCATCAGTTATCTGGAATCATAAATTGGTTTTAATAGCCATAGTTCTAAAATGTTTCATGGCTCTTTTTCCTCTGAAATATTGTGGCAGGGGGCGGAGCCAAGATGGCGGAGTAGAAAGATGCACATACACATAGATTGGAACCCACAACCCATAGAACAGCTACAGGGAAGTAATTCACGGTGAATTCTGCACCCAGAGGCCACGGAATATTGGAGCTAGGGAGATTTCTGTTCCAGAGAGACCTGCAAACCTTTTGCGGGAGGTCCTTCTCGCTGCGGACTGGGCGACGGGACTGAGAGCTGAGTGCAGCCCTGCCGCAGTCGCGGCACAGAGAGGAAAAGATACTAGTGGGCTTCAGGGAGGGGATCTCCAGTGGCCACGCGGGTCCCTCCACCCACAGAGGGACCTGCAAACCTCTCGCAAAAGGTCCATTGCGCTGTAGACGCAGAGCCCAGCCCAGACCTGCTGCGGCCACGGCACCAAGAGGAACAGATCCAAGCAGGCTTCAGGGACGGGATTTCCAGCGGCCACACAAGTCCCTCCACCAACAGGTGACGGGGGGTCGGTGAGAGACTCTCTTTGGCAGGTTGAGAGGGGAGTGGGGTGCCCCCATAACTCAGGCCCCCCCGGGAGGTAGAAGCTGAGAAGCAGCTGCAGACCGGGGCTCCCCAAGGGGGCAGGAGCCTGGATCCATTGTGGAAGGTCTGTGCATAAACCCCCTGAGGGAACTGAGCTTGAGAGGTGTCCCTGCCCCGACGTGACCACCTGAACTTAATCTCACACTGAATAGCAGCCCTGCCCCCACCAAAAGAAGCAGCATTTGAATCTCAGACCCCAAACGCTGGGTGGGAGGATCAGAAGGAGAGGTGGGTGTGAGGAGAATATTCAGAGGTCAAGTCACTGGCTGGGAAAATACCCAGAAAAGGGAAAAGAAATAAGACTATAGAAGGTTACTTTCTTGGTGAACAGGCATTTCCTCCCTTCCTTTCTGATGAGGAAGAACAATGCTTACCATCAGGCAAAGACACAGAAATCAAGGCTTCTGTGTCCCAGCCCACCCAATGGGCTCAGGCCATGGAAGAGCTCAAAAAAGAATTTTGAAAATCAAGTTAGAGAGGTAGAGGAAAAGCTGGGAAGAGAAATGAGAGACATGAAGTAAAAGCATGAACAGCAGATCAGCTCCCTGCTAAAGGAGACCCAAAAAAATGTTGAAGAAAATAACACCTTGAAAACTAGCCTAACTCAATTGGCAAAAGGGGTTCAAAAAGCCAATGAGGAGAAGAATGCTTTCAAAAGCAGAATTAGCCAAATGGAAAAGGAGATTCAAAAGCTCACTGAAGAAAATAGTTCTTTCAAAATTAGAATGGCACAGATGGAGGCTAAGGACTTTATGAGAAAGCAAGAAATCACAGAACAAAGCGAGAAGAATGGAAAAATGGAAGATAATGTGAAATATCTCATTGGAAAAACAACTGACCTGGAAAATAGATCCAGGAGAGACAATTTAAAAATTATGGGACTACCTGAAAGCCATGATCAAAAGAAGAGCCTAGACATCATCTTTCATGAAATTATCAAGGAAAACTGCCCTGAGATTCTAGAACCAGAGGGCAAAATAAATATTCAAGGAATCCACAGAACACCGCATGAAAGAGATCCGAAAAGAGAAACTCCTAGGAACATTGTGGCCAAATTCCAGAGTTCCCAGGTCAAGGAGAAAATATTGCAAGCAGCTAGAAAGAAACAATTCAAGTATTGTGGAAATACAATCAGGATAACACAAGATCTAGCACCCTCTACATTAAGGGATCGAAGGGCATGGAATAGGATATTCCAGAAGTCAAAGAAACTAGGACTAAAACCAAGAATCACCTACCCAGCAAAACTGAGTATAATACTTCAGGGGAAAAATTGGTCTCTCAATGAAATAGAGGATTTTCAATCATTCTTGATGAAAAGACCAGAGCTGAAAAGAAAATTTGACTTTCAAACACAAGAATGAAGAGAACCATGAAAAGGTGAACAGCAAAGAGAAGTCATAAGGGACTTACTAAAGGTGAACTGTTTACATTCCTACATGGAAAGACAATATTTGTAACTCTTGAAACATTTCAGTATCTGGGTACTGGGTGGGATTACACACACACACATGCACACACGCACACATACATAGAGACAGAGTGCACAGAGTGAATTGAAGAGGATGGGATCATATCTTAAAAAAAAATGAAATCAAGCAGTGAGAGAGAAATATATTGGGAGGAGAAAGGGAGAAATTGAATGGGGCAAATTATCTCTCATAAAAGAAGCAAGCAAAAGACTTATTAGTGGAGGGATAAAGAGGGGAGGTGAGAGAAAAACATGAAGTCTACTCTCACCACATTCCACTAAAGGAAAGAATAAAATGCACACTCATTTTGGTATGAAAACCTATCTCACAATACAGGAAAGTGGGGGACAAGGGGACAAGCAGGGTGGGGGGTATGATAGAAGGGAGGGCATGGGGAGGAGAGTGCAATTCGAGGTCGACACTCATGGGGAGGGATAGGATCAAAAGAGAATAGAAGTAATGGGGGACAGGATAGGATGGAGGGAAATATAGTTAGTCCTATACAACACAACTATTATGGAAGTCATTTGCAAAACTACACAGATTTGGCCTATATTGAATTGCTTGCCTTCCGAAGGGAAGGGGGGGAGAGGGAGGGAGGTAAAGAAGTTGGAACTCAAAGTGTTAGGATCAACTGTCGAATAATGTTCTTGCCACTAGGAAATAAGAAATACAGATAAAGGGGTATAGAAAGCTATCTGGCCCTACAGGACAAAAGAGAAGACGGAGACAAGGGCAGAGAGGGATGATAGAAGAGAGAGCAGATTGGTCATAGGGGAAATTAGAATGCTTGGTGTTTGGTAGCGGGAGGGGATAAAAGGGGAGAAAATGTGTAACCCAAAATTTTGTGAAAATGAATGTTAAAAGCTAAAAAAATAAATTTAAAAAAAAATAAAAATAAAAAAATAAAAAAAAAGAAATATTGTGGCAATCATATAAATATTTCTTATGGTATGCCTATTTTATTCTGCATCAGTTCATATGTTTTTTTCATAATTTCTTTCAAACTTCCATTTTTTTATTCTAGAAAATATTCCATTTTATCCATACACCATAATTTGTTCAGCTATCCCCAAACTTATGGACAGTGACTTGTTTCCAGTTCTTTGATACAACAAAAAAAGTACAGTTATAAATAGATTTGTACATGTTGGTCCTTTCCGACATTCACTGATCTCTTTGAGGGTATTAATTCCAATATTAGTATTTACAGGCAAACTTTCACAGTTTAGTTGCTTTTTGAATACAGATCTAAATTACATTGTAGAATGGTTGGACAACTCTACTAATACTAAATTAACATACCTGTCCTTCCACAGTCCCTACAATAGTAATTGTTCTTTTTCAGTCTTCATTGCCACAGTGATAGGTCTGAGGTGGAATCTCAGAATTCTTTAAAATGAATTTCTATCATCATTAGCTCTTTGGAGCTTTTTTTTTTTTTTCCATACAGTTGTTGATAGCTTGGATTTATTTTTTGAGAACTGTCTAGGCACACCCTTTGACCATTGTTTATTATAAAATACCCTCAATGGGGTCATTCTCTAAATAGCTTGGATAGCAGACCTTTACTAAACAAATTAACTGCAAAAACTTTCCCCCACTTCACTATTACTCTTGTAATTCTAACTGCATTGATTTAAGTTGTGACAAAATAATATATATAATCAGAATTGTTAGTTTTATCTTTCATGAGCTACATTTTCACCATGTCATAAAATCTACAACATATATTTTTTGGTTTTGAGTAAATGTTCAATATGCAGGGACTGGATCTTCATACCATGCCAAACATGTTTTATTTGTTGATTTAGGAAGCTGAACAATACAATGGCAAACAAATGTTTTAACTATCTTTTGGAAGCTAGAATGTGACATCAATTAATAGTCAAAACAAGAGTATAGCAATTTGAGATAGAAGAGCTATGGTGGAGCAAAAATATGAAGTTGAGATGAAAAGAAAGATTATTTTTCAAATCAGGTCTTCAAAGCATTATCTACAAGCAGTAGCCTAATATCTGATCAGATCAATAATCAATTTAAAGGGAATCTGTGCTACTCATCAGTAATTTCCATCACTTCTAAATAGGAACCAAAGCTAATAAAAATTTATAGATATTTGAACATCAAGGGAAATATTTTATATTTTTAACAATATTTATTCACTTCTGTCAGATTTTTTTTGATTAAAAACAATACATGATAGGAAGCCTGTAGAATTTTACAGATCTGATGATCCACTGAGTTCAAGATGCAAATCTAGTCCCTCTGATTGTACCAACTTTGTTCTGATGAATACACTTAATATGCTAATTCAATATACATAATCTCCCCAAAATCATTCATAAACATTTCATTCATATACATATTATTCTAAAATCTCTCTACAATCTCTCTCTACAAATTTCCACCTGGATCTGTTAGGCTTTCAAAAGAAAGGAGGATCACTGTCTTGATTTGTGTTCTTGGTCATAGGGTACCAGTTGCCTCTTCACATGTGATTGAATGAATGAATTAATGAACCAATCATCTTTTTAAAGCTGTTACTATATGCCAAGAACAATGTTAATTGAAAGGTTTATTAATATAAAAATTAACAGTGGTTTCTCTAGGATGTCACAGTGATAGTGAATGGAGACATAGGATAATCAACTGACATCTCCTTTCTAGAAATTACCATTTCCAGAGAAAGAACTGCAAAAAACCAGGGGGTGGAGGGGGAGAGTATGGCATGACATGAAATTGGCTAGAGAACAGGAAATGATGTCTGTGGCCACAAGGAAATGGTGAGCTTTTACCAATAAGGAGCACAGGACTTCCTGGATGGAGGAAGAGGGAGTAGTAATGGCATGAAAGTTGCCAGAGATTTAAATAAAGTTCTCTGGTAAGTATCCTCCTATCATTCTTAGTGCTATCTTGGTGCTGATTCTTTCCCTGACCATAAAAATAGCCTTTTAAAAAGTAACATCTTATGGAAAGTACTACACAGTAATGCCATATGACAACATGACATCTTTATTTTCCCTCTCATTTTCCAGCGAACGAGAGAGAGACAGAGAGAGAGACAGAAAGAGAGAGAGAGAAAAGAGCATTAATATTTTTAGGGATAAAATGCTCTTTGGATAATTTAATCTTTTCATGTCCTATATTTTTTAAAAAATTTAATAGGTTTATTTATTTTACCAGGACAGAAAATTGCAGTCCTTTCTTATTCACCTGTGTCCATATACACATTCGTGTAAGCATTCAAATGCACACATACATAATTTTATTTATTGGTTGTGTTAGAAGACACCCAAGATTGGTTGTGCGAAGAGACCTCAAAAGTTAGGAGGATAATAAAATTTAGAATTGAAAGAGATCATTGGGATCTAATGCAATATCTTTATATTAGACAAAGAGAAGCTATGAGAGAGAAAGAAATCTATAAGGAGAGAAAGTACTTATCTAAGGTCATACAAGCAGCAAATAAAATGGGTCAAGGATTCCAACCCGGATTTTCTGATGCCAAATCCAGTCATCTTTCAGCTATATTGAGTTCATCAGGAATATCTTAATAAGGACAAAAAAATAAATGTCACCTGTTGGGACTGGAAGCTCAATTCCGTGTGGACAGTCTCGGGCAGGTAAAAGTGGGACTTCTAAATCTTAGAGTCTTACGAGGCCCTCCATGAACAGCGGGGGTTCGAGAAGGTCAGACCGAGCTAGCTTGGCTAGCTCGGGTATTTCCGCCTCTCCCCCGGAGATACCTGATGGGTGGAGTCTCCCTGCCCTCAAGGTCGTCCCGGATTGGAGCACACCTAGTTACCTAACAGCACGGTATTGAGATGCAAACTGTGTGGCTGAAGGTTAAGTAGGATTGAGGAAGCCGGAAAGCTCTCTTAGCACGTGTGGAGCCAAAGAGAAAAGTAGGGCTCCGCTTCTTTTCTTTTCTCTCTCCCCTCCCCCTCTCTCCCAGCTTGTACTTCTACTTCCAATCCCTTAAGCTTAGCCTCCTTAGGAAATCTCCCCCTCTTCGTCCTAAGAAAGAAGACCCCCTGCACTTGTAACCGAAACCCTGTAATAAAGCTCAACCCCTGTTTGACTCTGGAACGTCCTTTCTCTCATACGTGCATCCGGCGTGGCCAGCCGAAGACCTCGGGAGGTGAGGTAAGAAAGACTCGGGTAGCCCAATACAGGCCTCTAGGCTTGGCAGTCACCTATATGATAGATGTGAAGAATTTGAAAGTCTCTACCTTGCACTCATACACTGGTCCATTCAGCATAAATCTAACAATATACAGTTGATTATGTTTAATGAAAGGAATTGTTATAATAACCTCCTCAACTTTTTACCTAAAAAGGAAATAATTGAGGAAGAATAATATGTTCACATGAGTTCTGTAATGACTATACTATGTTAGAACTTCCCTTCTTCACAGGACAATATTAGAAGGATTTCTGAGGCTCAGAGCTGCTTGACTTACCAATGATCCTTTTTTGAGTGAACTTTAGAGGTATTTGGAGATGCCTGTAGCTGCCAGAAAGTACAGAACCAACTTTGACCAGCTCAAGAGCAACCTTGAGCAGCAGCTGCAGACTCAAGACTTTGCTTTGGACTTTCTGAACATCCTGCTCCCTTGCTTATTGTGTCTACAGATGTCTTCTCCCTTGATCCCTGACTCCCCACCCAGTAGCCTCTAGAAAATATAAATATCTCACCCTTTTCCCATACCCCTTTTAGCAACTGAGAACTCATTCCTTTTCTGCTGCTCTCTTTCAAGCTCTGCCCTCCCTAGAAAATTCTTCTCACACAATAAATGCTTTTGCTATCTCTGCCTGTATTCTGTTTTATTTAGGGCCCCTCTTTAAGGGCCTAAAGTCTTCCTTTAACAAATGTGATATGGTAGTTCTGTTGTATTTTACCCTAGTTAGTTCAAATATGGAATATAACACTCTATCCTGGGAGACACCTAAAGGGAAGGTCACTGGCAAGAATTTAGAAGAAAGTGATCAGAAGCATGAACTTAGGGTCACAGAGAGCTGCTGAGATCAAGCCATAAGGAAATCAGTAGAAGTGCTGAACACAACAAGCCTTGATGGGGCAGGACATGGTCAATATATTTTACTATCTAAATTGTAGGCATGTGAAACAGGAATTATTAGACTTGTTCTCTTTGGTCTTAAAATATAGAAGTAGGAGGAATAGGGAAGTTGCAGAGAAATAGATTTAGAATTGATTTAGGGAAGAATTTTTTTGACAATTAGAGATATCCCCAAATGGAAGGGGAATGCCTTGAAAGGTCATCACCTCCTCTTTGCTGTGCCATGTCTCTCACTGAATGTCTTCAAACAAAGAATGTATGACTACTCGTCAGGTATGTTGTTGAGGGAATTATTGTTTAGTTCTAGGTTGGACTTGACCATTGAGCTCCTTTCTAACTCTGAGATTCTGTGATTTATGCTTTTTTTTGGCTAAAATCTTATTTTTGAATAAATTCCTTTGTGACCAAAAAAAAAAAAAAAACAGCACAGGGTTACCAGGTTCATCATGGGGAGGAAATATTAGCATAAGGAAAGCATGGCAAGCCTCCAAAAAGGAGAATAGAGTCATAGTAAAGAAAAACTTAACCTTTTAAAAAATGCTTAGGACCAATCCTGCAGGTAGCCCCAATATTTCTTATAAAATTCCTCCTCCTTCCTTGTATACTTTCCATTTGAGCTTTGCCATGATTTGGTGCTATTGGAAATTGACATTTCCTGTTTGTATAATTACATTACCCCCACTGAAAAATAAATTCCTTGTGTGGCTTTAGATTATAGCATTATCTGTCCTCAGTTGTAGTAAAGAGATTCCTTGTATCATGGACATTTAGTGAGGTTATTATGACTTCTTTTTTGCTAATTCATACCTTGTGCACTGATTCCAGTAACAGGTTTTTGCATGATGAAAGATCAGATGCTTTTGGGAGTTACCTTTTGATTTACAATTTGATATCTCTTACAATGAAAGGTAGGTATAGAAGTGAACTTATGATTTCATTGGTATAGGGAACATCAAGATAAGGGAATTCCCTCTCCCAATATAAATTGCCACTTGATATTCAAAGACAGTCTTCAGTTACCTAGAACCATGGGAAGTAAACACACACACACACACACACACACACACACACACACACACCCTTTGTCTAAGGATCCTCAGATAATATCTATGAGGTGTGTTCATCCTTCATTGCTGAAGAAGACCATGCCATCAGAGAAATGATGACATGCTTGCACTTGATTTGTTTTGAGTGACAGAGGGCTGTGCAGGTCACCAGCCTCACTTTTCCTCCAGAGCCATCTGAATTCAGTGACCAGATGTTCATCAGGATGACTAGAGATGACCCAGGAAGAGGCAGTTGGGGTTAAGTGACTTGCCTAAGGTCACACAGCTAGTGAGTGTCAAGTGTCTGAGGTGAGATTTGAACTCAGGTCCTCCTGACTCCTGCACTGGGTGCTCTATCCACTGCACCACCTAGCTGCCTTATCTCTAAGAGGTAGGACTGAAATAAATCCAGATCTTCCTGACTTTGAGGTCAAGTCTCTATCCACTGTCACATTATATCTTAATTTTACAATGTAGTTACTCTTAATATATGTAATTTCAATAAATGCTATTCTAGTTGTAGAGCTGGAAAGAATCTTGAAGTTAAAGTATTCCAATAAATAAATTTATTCAGTGTGCTATAGTACAAAAACTATTTGATTTAGTGTCTGGTGAGACATGGGTTCAAATCTTACCTTCAACATTTAGCTGTATAACTTTGGGAAATTCAGTTAACCTCTTTTATCTGAGCTGCAATTTATTTATTTGTAAAATGGGGTTAATGTTGTCTCAAATATCTGACATAAGGGTGCTAGTGAGGCTTAAATTAGATAACCTTTGAAAACATACTTTAAGCTCCTTAAAGTGCAATATAATTGTTGTGTTATTAAATGAATGAATTTTATCTATATCAGAGGTGTCAAATGCAGTCTGAGATTAAACTGTAATTCAGAAACATTAACAAAGTAAATAAAAATAAAATGAAATAGATAATAACATATGTTAAAAGTAAGTCAATATATGGCACACAAAGATCTTTATGTGTAAATTAATGGCCCCTATTTCTACTTGAACTAAACACCATTGTTCTATATCATCCCTAACATATGGTTACATAGCTTCTACATTAAAGGTCCCAGTGATAGAGAGCTCTCTACACAGTGAAGTAAGCCATTACACTTTTAGGTAGATCTGTTGGTATATTAAATAGAAACATTATCATAATTATATATCTGTATTTTATGCACATAAATACATGCATTATATGTATATATACATGCTGTATATGATATGTACATATATGTATAATATGTGCATTACATATACATAATATATGTATATTCAATAAACATATTCCTCCTCATAATTCACAACTTTTCCTCTTAGTTACATTCAATGTATTTACATTAAAAATCTAATTCCTCAGCCCTAAAGATATTTCAAAATGTCATATTTTACCTATCTTTCTTCTCTAGGATAAATACGCTTTTTTCTTTTCAGAAATCATCATGTGCCTCACTACATTATGACTCCAGAAATGAAAAACAGTCTCAAATTCAGCTCAGTTAAATACATACACATATGCACACAATGACATACACATGTTTATGTATATATGTGTTGTATAGATAAGCACAAGGCTATATACTAAAACTATATCTCTATCTACATACAGACGCATCTAAATCTCTATATTCAAAGATATATAGTTTAATCTCCACCTGTATATAAATAGATATAGATAATAGAAGCCAATATGTAAGATGTCAAAAGGGAAACTGTATCCTAAAAGAGTTCTTTAATTTCAAAGGAGGTACAATGTGCATATATATATATATATACATGTAGAGAGTACAAAGCTACAGTACAGTTATAAGCAAAGCAGAATCCTCAACAACAGAAAGGAAATACAGGGTCCAGTGTGATATCTAGAAAGAGCTCATCCAATGAAAGTTTAAAAAAATGTCATGAATTTAAAATAGATGTTCAGACAGATATTGAAGTGAGTTATTGTATATTGCTTTAGCACATTGCAAACCTTAAAGCTCTATATAAATCCTTCCATCATCATCATTATCATCATCATCATCATCATCATCATCATCATCATCATCATCATGCTATCATCATCTTGTATAAATTGCCAATTCAAGACCCAGTTTTGGGATGAATCAACATCAAAAGATTATTGTAATTGCAGAAAGCAGTCCTTTAGGAACAACTACTTTAAGTGATAGAAGGAGGAAGGACAGGTGAAAGGGAAGGGTACAAATGTTAGAATAAAAGGAAAAGTAGAATAGAATAAAGTCATTGCATGAAGAGAGGGGTTGGAAAGATGTGTATTTGTGTTTACATGTGTGAATGTTTGTGTAATGGAAAAAGAGAGAGCTTAGCTGATTTTAAAAGGGAACTAAGGATATTAAGGCATTATGTGTGTGTGTGTGTATGTATGAGTGTGTATATACATAGTCAAACTTATGATCTTTTTAAAAAAAATTCTCATGAATCTCTCTTCCGTACAGATGATATATAATGTACTATATCTACCTATATAATATACTTTAATGTGTTTTCTGTTTCTGCCTCCATTGGTCTTTACAAAAATATTTAATATTTTCTTCACTGCTTCCAGTCTTTGCTTCCTGGATTTCTTCACATAAGTGTATATCTTTATAATTTCTTTGATAATGTTTTGCATTCTATAGAAAGTTGGGAAGACAGAAGATGGGTTGGGGATTATGAGAACAGACTGTAGAATGTCAAGGGAAACTTTATGGTATCAGTAAGAGCCTTGGTTAACTCCTCTAACCACATACAAAGAGATAAATGAAACCAGCAGAGGTCTTCTGAACTGGGAGAATAGGAGGGGGATTCAGTTTTTAATAAAGAAAAAGAACATTGTTAATTACAGGAAGGGAGTGGTTAGATGAAAAGGGAACAGTTGTCTGGGGTGAGGAGGGGGTGATTTCAGAGTTTTAGATATTAGACATAGATTTTATCTGCGTGATTGTGGGAAATAAGGTATGGCCATGCCTGCGTGTAACTAAAGAAAATTAAGAATTATATTGGAGTACAGTACTGAAGAAATATTAGGATGTTGAGTTGGTTAACATGATGGTGAAGTTATTCAAAATCATTTCAGAGAATGAGAATTATGTAGAGAAAATAACAAGTAAGAAATTGATGGCATTTAGCAAGAAAGGGGTC
Organism: Notamacropus eugenii; assembly: GCF_028372415.1. Taxonomy (NCBI): domain Eukaryota; kingdom Metazoa; phylum Chordata; class Mammalia; order Diprotodontia; family Macropodidae; genus Notamacropus; species Notamacropus eugenii. Next base: position 376,464,568 of record NC_092875.1, read on the forward strand.
TATTGTAGAGGTAAGTCAGTGATAAATATGTGAATGTAAGTATATGGTCTGTAACTCCTGTTTCAAAAGAAATGATATCAGTGCATTCTCTGGGCCAGATTAATGATGGAAGGAATTCTTTTCATTGATAATTCATAAAGAATACCACCATTAAGAAAAAGCAGGTTTCTGAGGCATTCTGGAAAGATGGTAGAGTAAGTCAGAAATTTCTGGGCTCTCTAGATTTCCTCCACAGACAGACAAAAAACTGCCATGAAATGAATGGAAAGCAGCAAAAACAAAGGTGTAAAACACCTGTCCTCCTAGGACATCTTGAGAGGACCTCAGAAAAAACTCAAGGGCTGAGGTTTAGTTGGTTTAGTCAGAGTGAAGTATAAACACTTCTAGACTGACTCCACTAAATCAACAAACAATGGGCCCTGAGGGAAGCAAAGTATGCCCCCAAAATTTCACTTCAACTTTCAGATCATTCATGGTCTCAACACATTTCCCCCCAGGGATTTCTACCTCACAGCCTCAGGAACTTTCATTTAAAGTACAGCAGAGGCTGAGTTAGGGAAGACTGAATGATTCTTGCTATTTCCCAAAGTCAGGCCTAGCAGTGCTGACCAGACATGATCCCTGACTGTGACTGTCAGGAAGGAGGAGTGAGCACAAGCCTTCAGTGTGTGCACTACCATAGGGAGTAAAAACATTTTCAAGTCAGTGAGGCTGGGGCTCAGGGGAACAAGAGAGGAACCCCTGAGGTTGAGCCCCCAGCCAGAATTCAGAAAACAGCAATAAGAAGGATCTGAAGCCTAGAGTAGCATTACCCACAACTGGGGATAAAAACTTAATAAAATTAAGTTACTAAAAAGCAAATAAAACAAATTAAAAACAAAAATTAGCAAGCAAAGGAAAAACAACCCAAACATTGAAAGTTACTTTGGTGTAAAAGAAAATCTGGATTCCTATTTAGAGGAATACAGGTCAAAACAAAAAAAGCCACTCTTACTCTAAAGGGTAAATATCAAATGGTCAAAAGTCCAAAAAGAAATCTTGAAAGAATTTAAAAAGGAATTAAAAATCAAAAAGAGAAAACTAAGAAAAATTAATAAAAAAATTAAAGTAATTCAAGAAAATTATGAAAAGGAAGCTAACCAATTGGAAAAAGAGATACAAAATCATAAGAAAAAATGAAAAGAAATTCAAAAATCAAATAACATGGAATAGGAAAACTTAGGGAGAAAAAGCAGTTCAAGAAAAGAAAGCTGACTAATTAGAAAAGGAGAAACAAAATCTGAAGGAAGAAAATAATTCTTTGAAAATTAGAATTGGGCATAATAAGCAACTCTGACAAAGTTGCAGGATACAAAATAAACCCACATAAGTCATCTGCGTTTCTATATATTATTAGCAAAGGCCAACAGCAAGATATAGAATGAGAAATCCCATTTAAAGTTACTGTAGCATTATAAAATATTTGAGAGTTTTGCCGAAACAAACCCTAGGACTCTATGCACACAATTACAAAACACTCTTAGCACAAATAAAATCAGATCTAAATAATTGGAAAAATATGAGTTGCTTGTGAGTAGGACAAGCTAATATAATAAAAAATGACTATTTTACCTAAATTAATTAATTTATTTAATGTCATGCCACTCACACTACCAAAAAAATTACTTTATAGGACTAAAAAAAAATATCAAAATTCATCTGGAAGAACATAAGGTCTAGAATATTAAGGGAATTAATGAAAAGAAATGCTAGGGAATGTGACCTAGCCATAACAGATCTTAAATTGTATTATAAAGCAGCAATCAAAACCATTTAGTACAGGCTAAGAAATAGAGGGGTAGATCAATGGAATAAGCTAGGTACATAGGACACAGTAATCAATGATTATAGCAGTCTACTGTTTGACAAACCCAAGGACTCATGCTTCAAGGATAAGAAATCATTGTTTGATAAAAAAAAAAAAAACTGCTTTGAAAACTGGAAAATAGGTGGCAAAAACTGGATATAGACCAACACCTGACACTGTATATCAGAATAAAGACCTAGGTGTAAAAGCAGGTACTATAAACAAACTAGGGGAGCAAGGAATAGTTTATTGGTCAGATTTATGGAGAATGAAGGGATTTGTGACCAAACAAGAAACAGAGAGCATTATGAAATTCAAAATAGATAATTTTGATTACATTAAATTGAAAAGTTTTTGTGCAAGCAAAGCCAATGCAGCTAAGATTAGAAGGGGAAAAAAAAAGATTAGAAGGGAAGCAGAAAACTGGGAAAGAATCTTTACAACTAGTGTCTGTGATAAAGGCATCATTTCTAAAATATATAGAGAACTGAGTCAAATTTACAAGAATATAAGTCATTCCCTAATTGATAGATGGTAAAAGGATATGAACAGGCAGTTTTCAGAGGAAGTAATTAAAGCTATCTATAGTCATATGAAAAAAATGCCCTAAATACTAGAGAAATACAAATTAAAACCACTCTGAGGTACCACATCACACTTATGATAACAAACAGGAAAATGATACATGTTAGAGAAGACATGGGAGAGTTGGAACACTAATTCATCAGCTGTGTACTGATCCAACCATTCTGGAGAACAATTTGGAACTATGCCCAAAGGGGTACAAAAATGTGCATACCTTTTGACCCAGCAATATCTCTTCTAGGACTATACCACAAAGAGATCATAAAAAGTACATCTATGTACAAAAACATTTATATCAGTTCTTTTTGTGGTGGCCAAGAACTGGAAATACAGGCAATGCCCATCAGTTGGGGAATGGCTGAACAAGTTGTGGTATATCAATGTAATGGAATGATATTGTGCTATAAGAAAGCACAAACAGGAGAACTTCTGAAAAACCTGAAAAGATTTACATGAACTGATGCTGAGCGAAATGAGCAGAAGCAGGTGAACATTGTATACATATACACCATATGTGAGGACTGTATCTGATAAACTTAGGCCTTCACAGCAAATTCAAGGATCTAAAATATTTCCAGTGGACTCATGATGCAAAATGCCATCCACATCCAGGGAAAGAACTAGAGAGTCAGAACATAGAATGAAGCAGACTATTTTCTCTTTCGTTATGTTTTCTTTTGTTTTGTTTTTTCTCCTGGTTCTTCCATTCATTTTAATTTTTCTATGCCACATGACTAATGTGAAAATGTGTTTAATAAAAATGTGTGCATAGAACCTATATAAGACTGCACACCATTTTGAGGAGGGAGTGGGCAGGGAGGGGGAGACAATTTAAAACTCATGAAAGTGATGGTTGAAAACAAATAATATATACAAATAATACAAATATAAATAATACATATAATACAAATAATATATAATGTTAATTATAAAAAAGAAAAGGAAATTAGAATTGGGTAAGTGGAACCAAATGATATTATAAGACACAAAGATATAATAAAGCTGAAAAAATAGAAGAGAATCTGAAACAATTCATTAGAAAAACTACTGATTTAGAGAACAGATTGAGAAGAGACAATATAAGAATTGACACACTTAAAGTTATGGCTAACAAAAAGAATCTGGATACAATATTATAATAAATTATTAAGGAAAATTGTCTCGAAGTTCTAGAACAAGAAGGTAAAGTAGAAATAGAAAAAAAAAATCCACTGAATACCACCTGAAAGAGATTCTAGGGAAAAAAATACAGAAATGCCATGACCAAGCTTCAAAATGCCCAAGTTAAAGAGAAAACAAGTAACAACAACAAAAAAAATTACATACTGTGGAAAAACAATCAAGGTTTCATAAGACATAGCAGCTTCTACATTAAAAGACAACAGGTCTTAGAATATTATATTTCAAAGAGCAAAGGACCTGCGGTTGCATACAAGAATAACTTATCCAGTATAGTACAATCCTGAATGGGAAAATATGGATATTTGAGGAACTGAAAGACTTTCAGAGATTATAAGATACAATAAGATTGGAATTCAATAGAAAATTCTATATAAAAGATCCAAAGGAAATATAAGAACATCATGAAAGACTAATTATAAGGCACTGATAAATGTTAAATTGTTTATTTATGACATATGAAAATGTTATCAGTATTCTTAAAATTGCTATTACTAAGGTAGTTTGAAAGAAAGGTTGTGGCTGAGTTATGTATGATGGAGTCATTCTAAAAAGGAAAATTAGGTTACAAAAGGTAAAAAGGAACAATTATCTCAAATGTGAAAGGGAGAACTAATACAGAGGAAACAGATGGGGTTTGGGCACTGGCAACGTTGGAACCTTTCTCTCATCTGAGATGAAGAAGAGGTTTGGAAGAGGTTTAGAAGTCTTCTGAACTTCCTGACTAGTGGGAAAACTCAGCGATAGTGGGGAGGGCTTTTAATAGCAATTATTGAATATGATTAGGAGGTTAGGGGGAGAAGATAAGGGAAGGAATTTTAGAGGTGTAGGTAGAACAAGGAATAAGAGAGTAAGGGTTAGGTTAACAGTGATATGATAAAAAGGAGGCTAAGAAGGAAGATAATGAGTAAAAATAAAATGAAGGGACATTCACAAATAGTTATTTGAACTTTGTCAAATTTATAAATTATTCCCCAATTGACAAATGGTAAAAGAATATGAATGGACAGTTTTCCAAAGAAGAAATCAAAATAATTGATAGTCATATAAAATGCTCTGAGTCATTACTGATTAGAGAAATGCAGATTAAAACAACCTTGAAATATCATTTTACACTTAACAGATTGGCTAAAGTGATAGAAAGGAAAAGTAGCATATTAGAAAATGTGGAAAAATTGGGACACTAATTCATTGTTTATGCAAATGTAAAATTATCCAACCATTTTGGAAAGCAATCTGGAATTATGTCCAAAGAGCTATTAAATGACCTATACCCTTTGACCCAGAAATACTACTACTTGATCTATTTCCAAAGGTGATTACAGAAAAAGGGAAAGAACCTGTATGTTCTAAAATGTTTATAGCAGCTCTGTTTGTGGTAGGAAAGAACTGGAAATTTCAGGGAAGTCAATCAAGCAGGAAATGGCTGAACAAATTGTGACATATGATTTTGATAGAAAACGACTGTACTATAAGAAATGATAAGCTCATTGAATTTTAGAAAAACATAGTAAGATGCACGAAATAATGAAGAACAAGATGAGCAGTACCAGAAGAACATTGTATACAGTGACAGCAACACTGTTTTAAAAATGACATTGAGATAAAAAGTTATTTTGTCTATTAGAGGTATCCAAATTACCTATAAATAGTTTATGAATGATGGACTTAGCCCTTCTCAACAATGCAAGGACCTAAAACATTTCCAAAGGACTCATGATGCAAAATGTCATTTGCATCCAGAGAAAAAAGAGCAGGAACACAGAATGAAGCAGACTATTTTCTCTTGTTATGTTTTATTTTTCTCATGGTTTCTCCCATTCACTATAATTCTTCTATGAAATATGACTAATGTGAAAATGTGTTTAATAGGAATGTATGTATAGAGTCCATATAAGATTACAAGCAGTCTTGGGAAGGGAGGAAGCAGGAAGGGGGAGAAAATTTAAAACTTATGAAAGCGAATGTGAAAACTGAGAACAAATATATTAATAAATTTGGAAAAATTTGTTTATGAAGATGCTATCTATATCCAGATAAGAACTGATTAATAGAAGTATGTATATAATAATCTTACATATATAAGTCTATTTGTGTCTAATGGTAGCCATTTCTGGTGGGGAGAAGGGAAGAAAAAATTGCATGATAATTTTGTTTATTGAAAGGAAAAGTAAGCTGTGTATAGCAGATTGGCAGTATCATGTATGAACATCTTTTTTTATTGTGTATGTTATGAAAATTCTTCTTTTATTCCTTAAATTAAAAATACTTTTTAAAAACTTTTTTAAAAAAGCAGTTTTCAAATTAAAGGAAGAAAAGGACATTAAACATAAGTAATCTTTTTGTATATTAAAAGGAGATGTAATTTGATCAGTGTAGAGAACTCCTGGTATGCAAAATCCTTCCAACAAAATATATCTCATGAGAATCTATAACTTAGAAAAATCCATAGGAAGGAGCTAACTACCTCAGACACCTAGACTTTAAGTGACCTGTACAAGATCACAAAATTAGGAAACATTAGAGGCAGGAATTTGAACTTTTATCTTCTTGTTTCTAAGCCAAGTGCTCTGCTCACTAATCCATATTTTCTCCATGTATATTTCATGGAAAATAAGGCAGACATTTTTACATTATATCTAATTAAAGTTAACTGATTATCAAAGAAACTTAAAACTGAGCTATTTAATTGATCACCTCTATATCAGATGACCAAATAATTTATCAACATCTCTTTATTTGTAATATATAAATAGCAAATGAATAATTTATGTCTTCCATTAATTTTTCAGGTAAAGCAGTAAGATGTTAAAGAAAATCAAGGATATGAAAGAAAATAAAAGTATTTTAAGTTAAAAAAGAGTTCAGCTAGACTAGATTTTATTACTTTTCCAAGCTTTAGCTGAAAGAACCTCTGATGTTAGAACTTTTGATATTCCTAAGAGAAACTTTTCCCCAGGAAGAGAGACTAGTTTTCCATTTCAAAAAGAAGTGAAATTTCTTTGTTTTGCCACCCTTTTGATGCATATACACATTGTCATATAGTTCATTGCACTTAATAGTCTGACTATCTTTGCAATTCAGAAAGCTTTTACTTTTTAGAATGTATCTATAATTTTCAATATTATTTTATCAGTGGGTTACTAAAAATGTAGCTAAATATCCTTAAGGAATAGGAGGATTGTGGCTAACCGAATGAGAGGTAGTAAATAACTGAGATAAATTTTTATTTTTTCATAGACATTATTCATCTCATTACTTAGTCTGAAAGTATAGAACTCACAATTTCTACAATTCAAAGTTGCCACCATTATTGCTTGTTTCAGACATTAAAAAATGAATATGTTCTTATATTAACTTTAGTTACTACCATTTATAATATACATATGCTAAATATTTTCATTTTTTCTTTAAATACATTTCTTTCTAACTTTTTCTAGATAACTTCCCAGCACATTAATAGGTTTAAAAGAATACTATTTAGTTGCATGTTATGTGTCACCTTCCAACTCTAAATCCATAAATTCATCATAACACCTGTTAAATTGGGATTAGGGAAGTCTCTTTTAGAAAACTCCATTCACAGCTCTTTAACTTATGTTCTTAGAGAATTAATTAGCTAATGCACCAAGAGACTGAATGAGTTACTTGTCCACAGTCAATTAACAAGGACAAATCAGGCAATCTGATTGAATAAAGATCTTACATAACCTCTCTTTAATTAAAAAAAAGCATTTTAAAATACTTCCTTTATTTTTCTTTCTACTGCTAAATCACACCAAGAAGCAAGCTGTACAGAGTCAAGTAGACATACAAAATTAATAGAAAATTTTTAACCTGTGGTCTATGAATTTTTTAATATACATATATGTAAACGTATATATATGTATGACTGCATGTCAATATAATTGATTTCCTTGGTAATTCTATATATTTTATTCTTTTCATTTAAAAATTACAAGAAAGAATGCACAGGCTACACCAAACCACCAAAAGGCATATGATTCAAAAAAGTTTAAAGTTCCCTGTCCTAGAAACTATCTTCCTCAAAACAATGGATCATAAATTTAAAGCTAGATGTAAAATCAAGAGCTATTTGGTCTAACTTCTTTATTTTAGAGATGAAGAAATTTAAACCCAGGGAGGTTAGGCAGTCACATAAGTAGTATATATCAGAAGCAGAAATTGAACCAACATTCTTCCCCTACCCTTCATTTAACAAAGGATTCACTTGATGTCAGTTAGGGATCATTCTCAAAACACAGAATAATTATAATCCTGTGACACAGATACATCAGTATTGCTTATTTTTGTCATAACACGGATTGAACCCGGGTCTTTCTGGTTTCAAAGCTTGTTATTTATCCACTGTACTTCACTACTTCTGCAGATGATGTTTCAAGGGAGATATATGACACCTGACAATTTTCATCTCACTTGTGTACTAAAGCAGCTAAGAGATAAAGTGGATAAAGCCTTGGATGTGGCATCAGGAAGATGGTAGTTCAAATCCTATCTTGGTTACTTACTACCTCTCTGACCCTGGCCAAGAGACTTACCCTCCACTTCTCCAGTTTCCTCATCTGTAAAAAAGGGGATAATAATTTCATCTACTTCATGGGGTTGTTTGGATTAAATGATATAACATATGTATTGAAAATCTTAAAGCACAAATATAAATCCTAGCTATACACACATTTTTTATGATTTTTGAGAAGCTTTTAGAACTTCTGGGAAGAGGTATTAGATAGTCATGATGAGTTCAGAGGAGAGGTTAAGGTCACAGCATAGATTTGGGAATAATTCAAGTTGTTCAGTCTTTCAGTCATGTGCAACTCATCATGCCCTCATGGCCAACAGGATGCCAGGCCCTTCCATCCTCCACTATCTCCTGAAGTCTATCCAAGTTCACATTCATTATTTCCATGATACTATCTATCCATCTCATCCTCTGCCATTCTGCTTTGCCTTTAATCTTTATTGAACCTTTCAGAGTTGAAGCAATCTCTCAGAGAACATGTGTAGAAGAAGGAGGAATATCAGAGCAATTCAGGCCAGAGCTTTGGAGAACACATGTGTTAAGTGGAAAGGAGATGGGTGATGGAGTCATAGTAATGGATGCTGAAAGAAAGCAAACAGAAAGAGAATCAAAAAAGAATAATGTCAGGAAGCCAAAAGAAAAAAAAAGTATCTAGGAAGTGGATGGTCGTAAGTCTGAAATCTTCTAATGTGTATTTTTTAAAGTAGATGTTTAACAAGAAACAGCCGTTACATCTATCAATTAAGACATAATTTGTAACCTTGATAAGGTTACAAATAAGGATTAAAGCAAACAAGGAAAAAGACATGAGTGGGTCATGATGTGGAGGAAGTCAGTGTATGGATCTTTTTTCTAGGACTTTGACAGTGAAAGATATACTTATATGTACTTACATAATATATTGATATACTTACAGGTAGTAAGAAAACAGTCAGGTGAGGATGAGATGGAAGATCATGAATGGGTAGAGGAGTTGGGTTTTGTAAAGGGAGTACCTTCCTATTCTTAGAAAGGAGTATATGAAAAAGACAATGGCTGAAGATACAGAGTTCTGAGGAATGGAGCAGGGGAGAAAAATAAATTCATAATGATTCTCTGATCTCTTAGTAAAGCAGGAAGTGAAGACAGATTTAAATCTTGTCTCTGATATTTACCAGTTGTGACCACAGGGAAGTGATTTAACCATTCCAAGCCTAAATTACTCCATCTACAAAATGGGGTACTAAATACCACATAAAGGTGTTATGAGGATTGAATGTGCAAAATGCTTCACAAACCATTTAAGTGATTAACAAATATCAGATATTACTGCTCTTGAACTGACAAAACTTGCATTGCTTTGTAAAATGCTTTTGCTAAGCAAATATATTTTTAAAACTTGTACTGTCTAACAAATACTATTTTATGAATCATAGAAAATACAAAAGGAATATAACACAGTCCTTGACTAGTAATCTGGGGACACCTAAAATACATCCCTGACACATCAAGTGAAGAGGACAGTATATATTCCACTGCTAGAAAGTCCACTTCATACCAGAACTGCTCACAATTCAGAAAAGGAAAATAAAATTTCAAAGAGTAAAATGATGGGTAAGTCAGTCCCTCACTTAGAAGGCTGAATTTAAACTGGGCCTAGAAATGCATGACTAGAGTTGATTTGAAGGAGGAGCCAAAGTAGGTCATTTCAGGGAGAGACTGCTCCTTATTCATAAGCATCTGATCCCAAAAGAGATGTCAGTTCTTTGAATTTAGAGACTTGACAGGGCTATTTAGAAACTAACATTGTTAAAGGGAGCTCTTATGCTACCTAACACTTAATGTAGTCTCTAAGGCCTCAAAATGTTACACACTCTTTTTATTCTAAATAGCCCCTTCACCCTGAGCAAGTACATGATATAAGATAAATGTAATTCTTCATTAACTTTCTCCACCTATGAATTACTGAAGATGGAATTTGACAACCCCAGTAACTTCAGATAGAGGCTTCTCTCCTCCCCCCCACCCAGTATTTATCAGTCTATGGCCATGAACACTACAAGCTTCCATAAGCAATCTGGATCTTAATCTTTTCTTTTCTTTTCATTCCTTTATTCACTCAAAGAGTTACCAATATTTATGGTAAAAGAGGGCAATATGCCCTCTACTCTGATTTATAAATAGCTTTCACTTCAAACATAAATCAGAAGATCTCTATTGCTAAATGGTCAGGAATTTCAATCACTAAATCTTGATTCAGCTCTAAAACAAAAGTGAAATGGTAAAAATTTTATCATAGAGGATGAAGATTAACATTTGAACAGGAAAACTCAATATGAAAAAAGAAAATGTTGATTTTCTGAGAGCAAAGCCAAAATAAAGTATAACAAACTTGTCTAGCAGTCTTATATTGATCAGTTTTGTACTCTTAGGAAATCAAGAAGAAAACTCTCAGATACTTTATTTCCTGAAACTTTGTGGAGAACTAAATCATCAATTCTTTTGACAGACTTACAATTTTGGTGAGCTGAAATTCTCCTGAAATACTGTGTCCATATACATCAAAATTCTCTCTGCGTTAAATGCCACTTTCTAGGTTATCTTCCTACTTATCTTGAACCATGCAAACAAAAAGCTGTTGACTTTAGTACCACAGCTCCAATAACTAAAAACAACTTCATGAAAGGCAAGAAAAACAAAAATAAATCAGTAAATATTGACTGCCTGTGTTGGTGATCAGCAATGATTAAATATAAATAAATTTGCACTTTCCCTTTCAATTTGTGTTGTTTTGCTATGGTTTAGCAATAATTAAGTAACAAGAGCATGAATCAGCAATCCAAATATTTAACATTTAAAGAATGTTATTTTTAAATAATATTAAAGACGGTTATTTTCTTCCAGGAATACTTGAGAAAATACTGTGCTGTATAAGCAATGGAAGGATAAAGGGACAAAAGGAAAGAAGGAAGGGATGGAAGAAGGAAGGGAGGAAGGAAGAAAAAAAAAACAAATGCCTCTCATTTATTTTTTTGTGATATAGATTTTGCTTGATTAAGGTTTGAATTTCTAAAGTTTAACTCTAATATATCATTAAGTCATAGAGGTAAACCTGGGTTCAAGAATATCATAGAGGATGTAAGTTCTGGAATCCCTAACCCAGTCAATAAAGTCTATGTTAAGTGTGGTTCCAAGGTAACGGTAAAGAGAACAGCCACTGGAAATACTTCAAGTTTTGTTGTTTGTTAGCCACAGAAACCCACGAAAATTTCCTATGGGATGGAGAAGATGTCATGTAGGGATTGTGATCTCGGTGACTGGAAGAAGTATTCATAACAATGAAATCATTTATCCTTTCACTCTGTCAAAGCAATGTAACCAATCAGATTGACTTAACCAATCAGGAGTCTGCCACAGCCAGTTGCAAAAGCTGATACTTAAATTTTTAGTATGAACATTTACACCTCAGAATTTGGCAAATGCTCCAAACTAAGGTTTGATTTATTGCTTTATTGATTTTCTAAATTTAACTAAATGATACAGAAAATGTTAATAATGCATATTAAACTTGAAAGTGTTTCATGTCTTTTTTCCCCAGAAAGCTAGTTAAACATTTACTAGCACTTTGCTGAATTAATATTTCACTTGTGTGAGCATTTGTGCAATGTTACGAATATAAAAAGAACTAATTCTTCCAGAAACCTGTAAGGAGAAATTCAAAGTGATTGCTTTTCGCCCATTCTTTCATTGACTTCTTTGTGGTTTTAGCTATAAGTACCAAGAGAACCACAGCAAATTTGAGACCCAAATGGAAAACATTTGTTTTTCTTTCTTTATGTTCTTTTATGTTCTTTTCCCTTGATCAGGGCTCTTACATGACACTTCCACCTCCTTCTTGAAATTTTTACAGCTGGGAACTATTTCACTTTACTGTTTGAAACATACAAGACTTGGAGGGAAACTAGGAAAGTCAATCAAGGTAGAGATAAGGTAAGGAAGAATGTAGAAGAAAAAGAATACATACCAAAATATTCAGTTTAAGCAAAGAAAATATGTTTCAAAATGTGTCCATTTAAAATATAAATGCATATTGTGGTATAACTTTTTTTTTTTAATTATCAAAGTAGCTCAAAGTTGGAAAGAACTTTAGAAAGGATCTAGTCTAGGGATTCTTAACAGGAGTTTCATGGAATTTTGTATTGTTTCACTTTGGTTTATAATTTGATAACTTTATTTCAATTTTATTTTCTTCATAATATTGTATATTTTATACACTTAAAAACTATTTTTTTTCACAGAAGGGGTCCATAGGCTTCATCTAGCAATCAAACGGGTTTATGACACTGAAGAGATTAAGCATTCCTTATCAAATCAAACCAAGAAGATAAGATCCTAATGTCAGTGACTGACTCACTTCTGTCTTTGTAACCTCAGTACATCAGATTATACTTGGCATTCAGTTGGTCTTAATAAATGACTACTGTATTGAATTGAATTGAACTGAACTGAGCCCATACCTGGAAAAGGACATCTTCTACAGCAGGTAAAATAAGAGATCATGCAGGGTGTTTGACATTCTAGATAGGGAGTGAGAGAAACTTCCAAGACTGCCCCATTTTGTATAGATGTACGTATTGGGAAGTTTTTCCTTATGTTAGCACTAATTTTACATTTTTGTAATTTCCATTCATTGCTCCTAATCATAAACCACTGGGGCAGAAGTAGAACAAGTCTTAGCTCTTCTGCAGTCTTGAAATACTTGTGTTCAGGTGCCAATTTTGGCATTTTGGCTTTCTCCTTAGGTAAAATATATCAGGTTCCTCAAACTGAACTTCATATGGCCTGCTTTGAAGTTTACCACTCTGATGCTTCCTTTCATCTTTCTCCATCTCTCTCTCTCTCTCTCTCTCTCTCTCTCTCTCTCTCTCTCTCTCTCTCTCTCTCTCTCTCTCACACACACACACACACACACACACACACACACACACACACACACACACACACTGCATAAGCGGTGGCCACATAGAAGTGAATTGTATTCTACACGTTCTTTAATCAAAAATGAATACAACAGTACTATGGTTTACCACTCTTCAGCAGTGCAGCTTAGAACCATACTAATTACTGTACCTGCCATATTGGCACATTGAGCTTGCAAGCCATTAAAAATCCAGATCTTTGTCAAGGGATGTAGTCAGTTTTCAGAAGAAGCAATCAACACTATCTATAATCACATGAAAAAACGCTCTAAGTCATTTTATTAAAGACCAATTGAAATAACTGAAGTACCAGCTCATGCCTATCAGAAATGACAAATGCTAGAGGGGATGAGGGGAAATAGGTACACTAATTAATTTTTTGTGGAGTAAACAATTAGTTCAACCATTTCAGGAAATAATATGGAACTTGCCCAATGGGTTATGAAACTGCGTATCTCCTTTAATTCAACAACATCATAATGAGGTCTATACCCAAAAAAATCAAAAGAAAAAAGGAAATGGACCCATATGTATAAGCATATTTATAACAACTCTTTTTTGTGATTACAAAGAATTAAAAATTTAGGGGATGCTCATTATTTGGGGAATGGTTGAGCATATGATTGTGATGGAGTACTATTGGGCTATAAGAAATGACAAGAGAAGTAGTTACACAAAGGAAAAAAAAAACATGACAAGAGTTCTATGATCTGATACAAAGTGAAGTAAGGAGACTAGGTACATCATTGTGCACAATAACAGCAATGATGTAATGATGATCAATTGTGAGATTTGACTATTCCAATCAACATAATGAACCAAGAAAATTCCAAAGGATTCATGAAGAAAAAAAATGCTATCTACCTCCAGAAAGAAAACTGATGAATTCTGAGTGCAAATTTAATCATACTTTTCTCACTTTACTTTTACTGGCCTTTTTTTAGTAATATGGCTAATAAGGAAATGTTTTGCATGATTTCAAATTTATAACTGATATGTGGTTTGCCTTCCCCAGGAGTGGGGAGGGATGGGAGGGAGGGAGAGAATCTGGAACTCAAAATTATTAATTTTGATTATTAACTCAAAAGTATTAATGATTATATGTTAGGTCCAACCATTTGGCCTGTTCTAAATAAAATTACCAATACTATGATCTGAATCAATCAACAAATAAACATTTATTAAGTGTCTATTATGTGCCAGGTGCTGTGCTAAATTTTGGGGATACAAAAAGGGGCAAAAGGCAGTCTATACCCTCAAAGAACTTATGGTTTAATAAGGGAGACAACAATACAAAAAAATCTAGATATAAGCTAAAAATAGGAAATAATTAACAGAGGGAAGACATTGGTATTTAGAGGTTGAGGAAGGTTTCCTTTAGAAGATAGGATTTTAGTTGGGATTTAAAATAAGCCAGGGATGTCAGTAGTCTAAGTGGAGAGGGGAGAGTGTTCTAGGCATGGGAGACAGACAGAAAAAATGCTTAGAGCCCAAAATAGTTGTTCAAATAACAACTAAATGGCTGGTGTCACTGAATCAGAGTATGTATCAGGTAGTAAGGTATAAGAAGATTGGGAAGGTAGGAGGGTAATCCACTGTAAAGGGCTTCGAATGGCAAACAGAACTTTTTGTACTTTATCCTAGGGGTAGAAGTAAACTGCTGGAAGTTATTAAGAAGTGAATCAGAATCAGAATTGTGCTTTAGGACAATCACTTTATTGGCTGAATGGAGGATGGGTTGAAGTAGGGAGAAACTTGAGAAAGGTAGACCCACCAGTAGGCTCTTATAATAATCCAGGTGGGAAGTGATGAAGGCCCATACTAGAGAAGTAGAGTGTCAGAGAAGAGAAGGGGGCATATTTGAAAGATATTGCAAAAGTGAAACCAACAGGCATTGCCAACAGATTGGATATGAGAGTTGAGAAATAGTGAGACATCCTGGATGACTATTCCTGTGAGAGTGATGGCCTGGGAGGATGGTGTTGCCCTCTACAGTAAAAGGAAGGTAGGAGAAGTGAACAGTTTAGGATTAAAGATACAGAGTTTGTTTTGGACATATTAAGTTTAAGATGTCTACTGGATGTCTAATTTAAGGTGTCTAAAAGGCAGTTGGAGATGAGAGGTTGGAGGTCAGCAAAAAGATTGAGGAAGGATCAGTAGATTTGAGAATCATCCTCTTAGAGATGATAATTAAATCCTTGGAAGTGATGAAATAAGAAAGTGAAAAGTAGTATTGAAGGAGAAGATTAGAAAACCCAGGACAAAACCTGAGAGATAACTGGAGTTAGAGGGCATGATCTGGAAGAGGATCCAGCAATACCAGAGCAGGAGTGATCAGGAAGGAGGAGAACCAGAAGAAAGTTGTATCAGAAAACTGCAGAGAGAAGAATATCAAGGAAGAGAGAATGGTTAACAGTATCAAAGGCTGAGATAGGTCAAAGAGAAAGGGGATTAAGAAAAGGTCATGGATTTGGGCAATTGATATATCATTAGGAACTTTGGAGATAACAGTTTTGGCAGAATGATAAAGTTTTTGATTACTGTAGTTGACCTTTCCGAGGAATTTTGCTACAAAGGACAGAAGATATATAGAACAATAGTTAGGAGGGCCTTTTCAAGGAAGTAAGCTACAAAGTGCGGGAAATATATTTTATGGTAGTTAGCAGGGATAGAAGGAACAAGTGAGGATTCTTCTGGATAGGGGAGACTCAGGCCTGTATATAAGCAGTACGAAATGAACCAATAGACAGGAAGACATTGAAAATAAGTAAATGAGTGCAAATAATAAAGAGGGAAATCTCCTGGAGGAGATGGGATAGAATGGAATCACTTGAGCAAGTAGAGGGGTGAGCCATGGTAAATAGTAAGGCCACTTCATTATATGAGACAGGGAGGAAGGAAGAAATAGAGGCAAAAGGAATTGAAGTGGTGTGACATAAGAGAGGGTGGAGAAAAAGGAATTCACTTTGAAAAACTTTATTTTTTTTGTAAAATACAAAGCAAGATTCTCAGTTAAGAAAATTGTGATGCAAAAAAAATCATGAAAAATGAGTCTACAGTTTGGTAAAGGAGATAAAAAAATACTGAAGAAAATAAAACCTTAGAAAATGGATTAGGCCAAATGGCAAAAGAGGTCCAAAAAGTCAATGAGGAGAAGAATCCATTAAAAAGTAGAATTGGCTAAATGGAAAAGGAGTTTCAAAAGCTCACTGGAGAAAATAATTCCTTCCAAATTAGAATGGAGCAAATGGAAACTAATAACTTTATGAGAAATCAAGAAAGAATAAAACAAAACCAAAAGAATGAAAAAATAGAAGACAATGTGAAATATCTCATTGGAAAACAACTGACTTAGAAAATACATCCAGGAGAGATAATTTAAAAATTATTGGACTACCACAAAATCATAATAAAAAAATGAAGTTAGACATCATCTTTCAAAAAATATCAAGGAAAATTGCCTGAACTACAGAGTAAAATGCAAATTGAAATAGTCCAACAGTCACCTCCTGAAGAGATCCCCAAATGAAAACTCCCAAGAATATTATGGCCAAATTCCAGAGATCCCAAGTCAAGGAGAAAATATTGCACATAGTCAGAAAAAAACAATTCAAGTATTGTGGTACCAAAATCAGAATAACACAAGATTTTGCAACTTCTACATTGAGGAAAAGGAGAACTTGAAATATGATATTCCAGTGATTAAAGCAGCTAGGATTAAAACCAAGAATCACCTACCCAGCAAAACCAAGTATAAGCCATGAGGGGAAAAAAAAATGATATTCAATGAGATTGAGGAATTTCAGGCATTCTTGAGAAAAGAACAGAGATAAATAAAAAATTTGACTTTCCAATAAGCATAAAAAAATAAACAAGAAAGAGAAATCATATTAAATTTAATTAATTTAATTAATTATTAATTATAAATATAAATAATTATAAATTAATTAAATTAAATTAATCATATTAAAGTTAACTGTTTACACTCCTATATGGAAAGATGATATTTGTAACTCATAAAACCTTCCTTATTATTAGGGTAGTTAGAAGTAATATATACGTGTGTGTGTGTGTGTGTATGTGTGCGTGTGTATGTGTGTGTGTGTTTACATTTATATATATATATATATACACATATGCATATACAGATGTATGCATGTATATACACACAGAGAGCACCATGTAAGTTGAATATGAAGGGATGATAGCTAAAAAAACAAAGTTAAGGGGTCAGAAAGGAATGTACTGGGACAAAAAGAAAGGGAAAGGTATAATGTGGTAAACTGTCTCACATAAAAGAGGCAAGAAAAAGTTTTTACATTGGAGGGGAAGATGGGGGAGGCGAGAGTGAAAGAATAAAACTTACTCTCATCAGAAATGGCTTAAAGCAGTAATAACACACACACTCAACAGGATATAGAAACCTATCTTACCCTACCGGAAAGTAAAGAGGAAGAAGATAAGAGAAGAGTGGGTGATAGAAAGGAGGGCAGATTGAGGGAGGGGTTAATCAGAAAAAAAACACTTTTGAGGCAGGACAAGGTGAAAGGACAGAATAGAATAAACAGTGAGAGGGATAGGATTGAAGGAAATATAGTTAGTCTTTCACAATATAACTATTATGGAAGTGTTTTGTGTAACTACACAGGTATAACCTATATCAAATTGCTTGCCTTCTTGATAGGGTAAGGTGGGGAGGGAAGAAGGCAGAGAATTTGGAACTCAAAGTTTGAAAAAAAGAGTGTTTAAAAATTGTTTCTATGTGTAACTAGGAAATAAGATACACAGGTAAAGGGGTATAATATAGGAAAATAGAAGGGGAAGGGGATAAAAGAAGAGAGAAGGTGATACAAGTGAGGGCAGATTGGGGGACAGGGCAGTCAGAAGCAAAACATTTTGAGGAGAGATAGGGTGAAAGGAGAGAGAAAATAGAACAAATGAGGTAAGGGGAATAGGATACAGGGAAACAGCTGGTAATAGTTATTGTGAAACAAAATGAAGCAAGTTTCTCTGATAAAGGCTTCATTTCTCTAACATATAGTCATTTATTTAAAAAAAGAGTCATTCTCCAATTGATAAATGATCAAAAGATATAAATGGCTTTCAGATACAGTAATTAAAGTTATCTATAGCCATATGAAAAGAATATTCTAACTCACTACTGATTAGACAAATGCAAATTAAAATAATTCTGAGGTACTACCTCATTCCTGTTAGATTAGCTCATAGGACAGAACAGGTAAATGACAAATGTTGGAGGAGATGTGGGGAAAAGGAGACATTAATGTGCTGTTGTCAGAGTTGTGAATTGATTAAACTATTCTATAGAACAATTTGCAACTATGTCAAAGGGCTACAAAACCATGTTTACCCTTTGACATAACAATACCACTACTAGATCTGTATTACAAAAGAGATTTTAAACAAAGGAAACGCGCATATAGCTACAAAAATATTTATAGCAGCTCTTTTCTGGGAGTCAAGAATTAGAAACTGAGGGCATGTACATCAATTGGGAAATGGCAAAACAAGTTGTAGAATGTAATTATGATGGAATACTATTGTACTATAAGAAATGATGAGCAGAATGCTCTCAGAAAAACCTGGAAAGATTGGCAAAGGCTGATGCAACGTGAAATAAACTGTGTACAGAGTAAAAGCAATATCTTTAGATGATCAGCTGTCAATGACTTTGCTATTCTCAGCAATGCAATAATCCATGACAACTCTGAAGGACTTAGGACAAAAAATACTATTCATTCCCAGAGAAAGAACTGATGGTGCCTGAATACATATTTAAGCATACTTTATTGTACTTTATTTTTCTTGAGATTTTTTTGTCTGTTTTCTTTTACAACATGACTATTGTGGATATATTTGCATGACTACACATATGTCACCTATATAGAATTGTTTGCCTTCTCAGCAATGGTTGAAGAGGAATGAGGGAGGGAAAGAATTTGGAACTTTGGAAAGATAGTCTTAAAAACAGTTGTTAAAAACTGTTTTTACGTGTAACTGGGGAAAATTAAATACTAAATAAATATGAGAGAGGCAGAAAAAGACAGAGACAGAGACAGACAGAGAGATAGAGACAGAGAGACAGAGACAGAGAAAGAGAGAGAGAGAGAGAGAATTAGGGGTGAGGGAAGCCATGGAAAATTTGAGAAGGAAAGAAAAGAATTAGAAGAGCTGATATGGAAAGTGTGACAATGAGTTAATAAGAGAGGTGCAGTAGGATTGCCTAGCAGCAGTGAGGGCACAGCTTAACACATATTGCTTCATCTTATCTACAAGAACAGCATGAGAAACTATGTCAAAAGCTTTGATAAACTCTACAAAAAGTTGGCATTTTCCTGTTCAAAAAGTTTAATAGGAAGGTAAAGAGAGAGGAGGAGAGGAAAAAAGGTACAATGACCTGTCTATTTTTGTTCCAGCCATCTTAGCTCTTTGTGATCACCACTTTGTTTACTAAATATTTAATAATTATGCCTTTTAAAATAAAATAATCCTTATTTCTTCTAAGAATCAAATTCAAGGTCACTAGTCTATAATTGTATACTCTATTAACTCCCTTTAAAAAAATGACTTTGGAGAGGATTCTGGGAAGATAGTAGAGTAGGTCAGAAAATTCCAAGATCTCAAGAGTTTCCTCCACAAAAGAGACAAAACAATACATCAGGACAAACATAAAGTGGTAAAAATAAATAAGAGAAGGGAGAAAAGGAGTCCTCCTGGGATAATCTGAGAAGATCTAAAGAAGAAGCCTAGGACCAGGTTTGGTCCCTGTGAAGAGTAAACACCTCCATGCTAGGGACCACTTAAACATCAAGTGGCAAGCCCTTGGGTTAGCAATGCTGGGAAGTTACCTTGGCCCCAGCCCCAGGAAAAGTGAGGGAAATTGGGCGTCTAAGCCAGGGAAGATTGAGGGAACATTTGCTGACAAAGAATGTCAGACCCAGCTGTGCTGTGGGGATATGTAGTAACCAGCACAAGCCCAAGGAACGCAGAAGCAGTGAGGCAGGGATGGCACTGGCTGTGGGCACTTACAGGAGACTGGAGGTCTTGGTTTGGGTTCAAGGTCAGAGAGGACAACCAGAATCTGAGAGCAGAGGCACCACCATCCATGCCCCATGGTCAGAGGTTATTACAAAAATTAAGTTCTGACAAAAAAATGCACAGGCAAAGGAGAAAGAATCCAACCATAGAGTATTACTAGGGGAATACAGAAGACTGGGGTTTGTCTGCAGAGGAGGATAATGAAGCAAAGAAATCCTATTCTACCACAAAGAATACTGTCAAAAGGTCACCTGCCCAAAAAGAATTCACAGAGGAACTTTAAAAAAAGACTTTAAAAAATCAAATGAGAGAAATTGCAAGATGGCGGAGTAGAAAGAGCACATACACATAGCTCCAAACCCACAACCCACAGAACGGCTAGAGGGGACCAACCCACGGTGAATTCTGCACCCAGACGCCATGGAATGTTGGAGCGAGGGAGACTTCTGTTCCAGAGAGACCTGCAAACCTCTTGCGGGGGGTCCTTCGCGCTGTGGACTGGGCGCCGGGACTGGGAGCTGGGTGCAGCCCTGCAGCGGCCGCGACAACGTGAGGAAAAGATCTGAACGGGCTACGGGGATGAGATATCCTGCGGCCACAAGGGTCCCTCCACCCACGGAGGGACCTGCAAACCTCTCACAGGGGGTCCGTCGCGCTGCAGACGCGGAGCCCAGACCGGACCTGCGGCGGCCGCGGCTCCGAGAGGTACAGATCCGAGCAGGCTTTAGGGACGGGATCTCCAGCAGCCGCACAAGTCCCCCCACCCACAGGTGACTAGGGTTGGTGAGAGAGTCTCTTTGGCGGGTCGAGAGGGGAGTGGGGTGCCCCCATGGCTCGGGCCCCCCCGGGAGATAGAAGCTGAGAGGCGGCTGCAGACAGGGGCTCCCCAAGCGGGCGGGAGCCTGGATCCATTGTGGAAGGTCTGTGCATAAACCCCCTGAGGGAACTGGGCCTGAGAGGCGGCCCTGCCCCGACCTGACCATCTGAACTTAATTCTCACACTGAATAGCAGCCCTGCCCCCGCCAAAAGCCCTAAGGCAGGAAGCAGCATTTGAATCTCAGTCCCCAAACGCTGGCTGGGAGGACCAGGAGGTGAGGTGGGTGTTAGGAGAATATTCAGAGGTCAAGCCACTGGCTGGGGAGGATGCCCAGAAAAGGGAAAAGAAATAAAACTATTGAAGGGTACTTTCTTGGAGAAAATACACCTCCTCTCTTCCTTTCTGGTGAGGAAGAACAATGCTTACCATCAGGCAAAGACACAGAAATCAAGGATTCTGTGTCCCAGCCCACCCAATGGGCTCAGGCCACTGAAGAACTCAAAAAGAATTTTGAAAGTCAAGTTGGAGAGGTGGAGGAAAAACTAGGAAGAGAAATGAGAGGGATGAAAGAGAAGCATGAAAGGCAGATCAGCTCCCTGCTAAAGGAGAACCAAAAAAATGTTGAAGAAATTAACACCTTGAAAATTAGCCTAACTCAATTGGCAAAAGAGGTTCAAAAGGCCAATGAGGAAAAGAATGCTTTCAAAAGCAGAATTAGCCAAATGGAAAAGGAAATTCAAAATCTCACTGAAGAAAATAGATCTTTCAAAACTGGAATGGTACAGATGGACGCTAAGGACTTTATGAGAAAGACAGATATCACAGAACATAGCGTGAAGATTCGAAAAATGGAAGATAATGTGAAATATCTTATTGGAAAAGCAACTGACCTGGAAAATAGAATCAGGAGAGACAATGTAAAAATTCTGGGACTACCTGAAAACCATGATCAAGAGAAGAACCTAGACATCATCTTCCATGAAATTATCAAGGAAAACTGCCCTGAGATTCTAGAACCAGAGGGCAAAATAAATATTCAAGGAATCCGTAGAACACCGCATGAAAGAGATCCAAAAAGAGAAACTCCTAGGAACATTGTGGCCAAATTCCAGAACTCCCAGGTGAAAGAGAAAATATTGCAAGCAGCTAGAAAGAAACAATTCAAGTATTGTGGAAATACAATCAGGATAACACAAGATCTAGCACCCTCTACATTAAGGGATCAAAGGGAATGGAATAGGATATTCCAGAAGTCAAAGGAACTAGGACTAAAACCAAGAATCACCTACCCAGCAAAACTGAGTATAATACTTCAGGAGAAAAAATGGTCTTTCAATGAAATATAAGATTTTCAAATTTTCTTGATGAAAAGACCAGAGCTGAAAAGAAAATTTGACTTTCTAACACAAGAATGAAGAGAACCATGAAAAGGTGAATAGCAAAGAGAAGTCATAAGGAACTTACTAAAGTTGAACTGTTTACATTCCTACATGGAAAGACAATATTTGTAACTCTTGAAACTTTTCAGTATCTGGGTACTGGGTGGGAGTACACACACACACACATGCACACACGTACACATGCATAGAGACAGAGTGCACAGAGTGAATTGAAGAGGATGGGATCATATCTTTAAAAAAAATGAAATCAAGCAGTGAGAGAAATATTGGGAGGAGAAAGGGAGAAGTTGAATGGGGCAAATTATCTCTCATAAAAGAGGCAAGGAAAAGACTTATTAGTGGAGGGATAAAGAGGGGAGGCAAGAGAAAAACATGAGGTCTACTCTCATCACATTCCACTAAAGGAAAGAATATAATGCACACTCATTTGGATAGGAAAACCTATCTCATAATACAGGAGAGTGGGGGACAGGGGCACAAGCAGGGTGGGGGGGAGGATGGAGGGGAGGGCATGGGGAGGAGAATGCAATCTGAGGTCGACACTCATGGGGAGGGAAAGGATCATAAGAGAATAGAAGTAATGGGGGTCAGGATAGGATGGAGGGAAATATAATTAGTCCTATACAACACAACTAGTATGGAAATCTTTTGCATAACTACACAGATTTGGCCTATATTGAATTGCTTGCCTTCCAAAGGGAAGGGGTGGGGAGGGAGGGAGCTAAAGAAGTTGGAACTCAAAGTGTTAGGATCAAATGTAATGTTTTTACCACTGGGAAATAAGAAATACAGGTTAAGGGGTCAAGAAAGCTATCTGGCCCTACAGGACAAAAGAGAAGACGGAGACAAGGGCAGAGAGGGAGGATAGAAGAGAGAGCAGATTGGTCACAGGGGCACTTAGAATGCTTGGGTTTGGGGGGGGGAGGGGATAAAAGGGGAGAAAATTTGTAACCCAAAATGTTGTGAAAATAAATGTTAAAAGTTAAATAAAAAAAATAAAAAAATGAGAGAAATTGAGGAAAAAAATTAAAAAAAAGAACAATCCAAGAAAAACAAGAAGATTATCAAAAGAAAGTCAATGAATTAGAAAAGGAGATCCAGAATCTTAAGGAAAAACATTATTCTTTGATAATCAGAACTGGGCAAGGAGAAGCCAGTGAGGTCATATAAGAATAAGAAATAATATAATATAAAGAATGAAATAATAGAAATGAAACATCTCATGAGGAAAACAACTGATATGGAGAATAGATCAAGAAGAAAAAACATATGAAGAATTGTACTACCTGAAAGTCATGGTCAAAAAAAGAATTTGGATACAATAACATAACACATAATTAAAGAAAATTGTCCTGAAGCAGTACAACAAAAGACAAAACTAGAAATAGAAAAAAAAAAAAATCCACTGATCACCACCTGAAAGAGATCCTACAAAGAAAACCAACAGGAATACTATAGTCAAATTAAAAAACTCCCAGCTCAAGGACAAAATATTACTAGCAACCAGAAAAAAAAACAATTTATATATGGAAGTACCACAATATCACAGACGAGTTAGCAGAGGCAGCATTAAAAGACCACACATCTTGGAACACTATATATCAAAGAGCAAAAGAACTGGGTTTTCTGGCAGAAAATCTCATGTGCAGAAAAGTTAAGCAAAATTCTGAATGAAAAAGAAATGGACATTTAACAAATTATCAGACTGTCAGGATGTTGTTTAAAAAAAAACGCAACCCTTACTTAATAGATGATTTGACATACAAGAGCCCAAATAAATACAAGGTACGTACAAGGTATTCAGTAAGGACAGATCATCTACTTTTTCTATTTGTCACATGTAAAATAAATGTCTAAGATTGTTATTGGTAATTAGGTAGATCATAAAAAAGATTGGGGTAGACCTGAGAATGATTTGACTTCAAGAAGTAAAACTGTTCAGAAACAGCTTAAAAGAGTAATTATTTTATCCAAATGAGGTGGGAGAGGAAGAACCAATACAGAGGCATTAGGCTGGTAGTTGTGGCAACCTATTACATTGGGAATGGTTTTGAGAGGGAGGAAAAGGAAATACATATGCAAAAACATAAAAACAAAGATTAGGATTAGAATCTCTTAGGGAAAGTATATGTTTGTGTATGTATGTATGTATGTATATGTGTATGTATATATCAATAACTATATATAAATATATCCAAACCTAATTGTAACCTTGGGGGAAAGGAAGAGGGAAAAAACAACAAAGTAAAAAGCATAGAGCAACCAGACTTTGGAGGTGTAGAATCCAGTGGGAGACGGACTTTGACAGATTCGGAGCCCAGGCTGGACTGGAAGGTCCACGGGAGGGATCTGTTCCGCGGGGGTAAGAGCCCGGCTCACAGCGCAGCGCGGTCGGCGCGGCAGGGCGGAGGCGACCCGAGGGGCCCGAGAGTGGCGGGCGAGACCAGCGGAGCAGGAGATAAGCCAGGCCGAGCCAACGATATCAGCGCAACAGCCTTTGAAATCTTCAGCCTAAAGACGGGACTTCAGTGGCTCACTACTTGAACATCCAGAAGCTGGGATGCCAGAGTGATCAGTAAGTGCTCTCCCCTCCCCCCCGATGACCGTGAGGGAACCATAAAATTCTTCCCCAGATTGATCCTGGATCAGTGGGAGCAGCAGAAGGGGGCGGGTGGTCTCATAACACCAGAGGCTGGAGAGGTGGCAAAGGGGGATTCTTCCTACCGTGGTGGAGGCTATCTGGAGGGACAGACGACCCAGGGCAGAGAAAAATTCGCACTGAGACCCAAGCAAGCCTCAGCCCGGGAGACGAGCCCCAGGAGGGGCGGGAACACGCATTAGCCTCTAGGCGTGCCCCAGCCCTCCAGGGGAAAAGGGAAGACAATAGGGAAGCTGGGATCACCATCCCCCTGGACCTTGCCTTTGCCTCAGGCCAGCTGAGGAGATATCCTGAGAACAGACCACACCTCCCACACACCTATCAAGCTAAACCCAGGGTTGATCTGGGAAACAACAACAACAACAAAAAAAAAAGCCTGCTTTTAGCCTAGACAAACATCAACTCAACTTAAAAGATCTGTATCTTCTGACTGAAAGAACCAAAAGCTACAACACTCAGCCAACATCATGAATCGGAAAAAGCAGACGAAAAGTGAAAAAACCATAGAATCTTTCTATGGGGATAAGGACCAAAACACAAACACCAAAGAGGTCAGAGCTGAGACTGTACTTCCATCTGAAACCTCAGATGGGAATATGAATTTCTCGCAAGCACAACTAGATTACCTGGAACGTCTGAAGAAGGATATAAAAGAAAAACTGGCCAATGATTTTAAAACCATAAAAAAAGAATTCACTGATGAGAACATCAATCTGAAAAAGAAAATTGAAGAAATGGAAAAGGAAGTTCAAAAATTAACTGGAGAGAATAATTCCCTAAAAGGAAGAGTTAATCAAACGGAAAAGGAAACTCAAAACCTAATAGGGAAAATTGATCAGATGGAAAAGGAAACCCAAAACCTAACTGGGAAAATTGGTCGAATGGAAAAAGAAGTACAAAAATTAAATGGAGAAAATAGCTCCTTAAAGGGAAAAATTGGCCAGATGGAAAAGGAGATGCGAAAGCTAACTGAAGAAAACAATACGATCAAGATTAGAATTGGGCAAGTAGAAACTAATGACTCAATGAGGCAACAAGAGTCAGTCAAACAAAATCTAAAGAATGAAAAGATGGAAGAAAATCTAAAATATTTAATTGGAAAAACAACTGACCTGGAAAATAGATCCAGGAGAGAAAATCTAAGAATTATTGGCCTGCCAGAAACCCATGATGAAGAAAAGAGTCTGGACAATATCTTCCAGGAAATCATCAAGGAAAACTGCCCAGAAGTACTAGACTCAGAGGGCAAAATAGTCATCGAAAGAATCCACCGTTCCCCACCGGAAAGGGATCCCAAACTCAAAACCCCAAGAAATATAGTTGCCAAGTTCCAGAGCTATCAAGTGAAGGAGAAAATACTACAAGCAGCCAGAAAGAAACAATTTAAATATCAAGGTCACACAGTCAGGATCACACAGGACCTTGCAGCTTCTACATTAAAAGATCGAAAGAATTGGAACCCAATATTCTGTAAGGCAAAGGAGTTGGGACTCCAACCGAGGATCAACTACCCAGCAAAGTTCAGCATAACATTTCAGGCAAGGAGAAAGTCATTCAACGAAATAAGGGATTTCCAGAGCTTCCTGACCAAAACACCAGAACTCAATAGACAATTTGATCTTCAAATGCAGGTCTCCAGAGAATCATAAAAAGGTAAACAGAGGGGAAAAAACAAAAACAAAAACTTGCAACTCAATTAGGGCAATCTGTTTACCTCCCTGTAAGGGAAGATGCTACCTGTTAATCTTGAGAACTGTGCAGCTATTATGATAAAAGGGATATATGTAGAGGGAACGGGCATAAAGTAAATGATGTCATGGCAAAAATATGATTTAAGTATGAGAAGGGAATGTAATAGGAGGTGTGGAAAGGGGGAAGCAGAAAATGGCAAATTATATCACAGGAAGAAGTACAAAACCATAGTAGAGGGAAGGAGGGGAGGGAGATGAGCATTGTTTGAGAGGTACTCTCATCTGATTTGTTCAAAGGAGGGAACAATAACCTTAAGCAGATAATCCTAACTAGCTCTATAGGTAGTAGGAGGGGAAGGGGGAAGAAAGGGGAGGGTGGCTAAAAGGGAGGAAAGAAGCAATAAGAGTAAAGGGGAGTAAAAGGGAGGGGGGCTAAAAGAAGGAGGGGAAGGCTGCAGGAGGAGGGGGAGAAAAGTGAATACTATTGAGGAGGGGAAGGGAGACGGGAGAGTTAAAAGCACAAATGGTGGGAAAGAGGGTGGAGGGAAATACACAGATTGTAATCATAACTGTGAATGTGAATGGGATGAACTCTCCCATAAAATGGAGACGGATAGCAGAATGGATTAAAAGCCATAATCCAACAATATGCTGCTTACAAGAAACACATTTGAAACGGGGGGATACACATAGGATAAAGGTCAAAGGATGGAGCAGAATATATTGTGCTTCAGCTCATGTAAGAAAGGCAGGAGTAGCAATCCTAATCTCAGACAAAGCAAAAGCAGAAATAGATCTAATCAAAAGGGATAAGGATGGAAACTATATCCTACTAAAAGGCACCATAGACAATGAAGCAATATCATTACTAAACATGTATGCTCCAAGTGGTATAGCATCCAGATTCTTAGAGGAGAGGTTGGGGGAGTTGAAGGAAGAAATTGATAGCAAAACTATACTAGTGGGGGACCTCAACCTCCCCCTCTCTGAACTAGATAAATCCAACCTTAAAATAAACAAGAAAGAGGTTAAGGAGGTAAATAAAACTCTGGATAAGGTAGATATGATAGATCTTTGGAGAAAATTAAATGGGAATAGAAAGGAATATACCTTTTTCTCAGCGGTACATGGAACATTTACAAAAATTGACCATGTACTAGGACATAAAAATCTCACAATCCAGTGCAGAAAGGTAGAGATAATCAATGCATCCTTTTCAGATCATAATGCATTAAAAATTACATGTAATAAAAGGCCATGGAAAGAGAAACCAAAAATCAATTGGAAACTAAATAATCTAATTCTAAAGAAGGATTGGGTTAAAGAAGAAATCATAGAAACAATCAACAACTTCATTCAAGAGAATGACAATAGTGAGACAACGTACCAAAACTTATGGGACACTGCAAAAGCAGTTATTAGGGGAAGTTTTATATCTCTGAATGCTTACATAAATAAAATAGAGAAAGAGGAGATCAATGACTTAGGCTTGCAGTTGAAAAAGCTACAAAAAGAACAAATTGAAAATCCCCAAGTAAATACCAAATTAGAAATACTGAAAACCAAAGGAGAGATTAATAAAATTGAAATAAAGAAAACTATTGAATTAATAAATAAAACCAATAGTTGGTTTTATGAAAAAACTAATAAAATTGATAAACCTTTGGTTAATCTGATCAAAAAAAAGAAAGAAGAAAACCAAATTACTAACATTAAAAATGAAAGGGGTGAACTCACCTCCAATGAGGAGGAAATTAAAACAATAATTAGAAACTACTTTGCCCAACTTTATGCCCACAAATTCGATAATCTAAACGAGATGGATGAATATTTTAAAAAATACAAATTGCCCAGATTAACAGAAGAGGAAGTTGAATACTTAAACAACCCCATCTCAGAAAAAGAAATTGAACAAGCCATCAATGAACTCCCTAGGAAAAAATCTCCAGGACCAGATGGATTCACAAATGAATTCTATCAAACATTTAAAGAACAGTTAATTCCAATACTACATACACTATTCTTGAAAATTGGGGAAGAAGGAGTCCTTCCAAATTCTTTCTATGATACAAATATGGTTTTGATACCCAAACCAGGAAGAGACAAAACAGAGAAAGAAAATTATAGACCAATTTCCCTAATGAATATAGATGCAAAAATTTTAAATAAGATTTTAGCAAAACGAATACAGCATCTTATCACGAGATTAATACATTATGATCAGGTAGGAGTCATACCAGGACTACAGGGCTGGTTCAACATTAGGAAAACTATTAGCATTATCGACCACATCAACAACAAAGCTAACAAAAACCACATGATTATCTCAATAGATGCAGAAAAAGCTTTTGACAAAATACAACATCCATTCCTACTAAAAACATTGGAGAACGTAGGAATAAAGGGAACTTTCCATAAAATAATAAGCAGTATCTATCTAAAACCTTCAGCAAGCATTATATGCAATGGGGATAAGCTAGATGCATTCCCAGTAAGATCAGGGGTGAAACAAGGTTGTCCATTATCACCACTATTATTCAATATGGTACTAGAAATGTTAGCTGTAGCAATTAGACAAGATAAAGATATTCAAGGAATTAGAATAGCCAAAGAAGAAACTAAGTTATCACTCTTTGCAGATGATATGATGATTTACCTAGAGAATCCCAGAGATTCAAGTAAAAAATTACTTGAATTAATAAACAACTTTGGCAAAGTTGCAGGGTACAAAATAAACCCACACAAATCCTCTGCATTCCTATATATTAGCAACAAAGTTCAACAGCAAGAGATAGAAAGAGAAATCCCATTTAAAGTTAGGGTAGACAGTATAAAATACTTAGGAGTCTACCTGCCAAAACAAACCCAGGGACTATATGAACACAATTACAAGACACTTTTTGCACAAATAAAGTCAGATATAAGTAAGTGGAAAAACATTAGTTGCTCATGGGTAGGCCGTGCTAATATAATAAAAATGACAATTCTACCCAAATTAATATACTTATTTAGTGCCATACCAATTAAACTATCAGACAATTACTTTCTAGAGCTGGATAAAATAATATCAAAATTCATTTGGAAAAACAAAAGATCCAGAATATCAAAGGGACTAATGAAAAGAAATGCTTGGGAAGGTGGCCTAGCGCTACCAGACCTTAAACTGTACTATAAAGCAGCAATTATCAAAACCACTTGGTATTGGTTAAGAAACAGAGAGGTAGACAAGTGGAATAGACTTGGCACTCAAGATGCAG
The DNA here is from genome assembly GCF_028372415.1 of Notamacropus eugenii. Lineage (NCBI taxonomy): Eukaryota > Metazoa > Chordata > Mammalia > Diprotodontia > Macropodidae > Notamacropus > Notamacropus eugenii. The sequence goes on from NC_092875.1 coordinate 376,494,560, forward strand.
TAGGCAAGGAATATAGCAACCTTCTGTTTGATAAACCCAAGGACCCCAGCTTCTGGGATAAGAACTCATTGTTTGACAAAAATTGCTGGGAAAACTGGATAACAGTGTGGCGGAAATTAGGCATAGACCCATACCTGACACCGTACACAAGAATAAAGTCCAAATGGGTACATGATTTAGGTATAAAGACTGATACCATGAATAAACTGGAGAAGCAAGGAATAGTGTATTTATCAGATCTATGGAGAAGGGAAGAATTCTTTACTAAAGAAGAGATAGAATGCATTATGAAATGCAAAATGGATAACTTTGAGTACATTAAACTGAGAAGTTTTTGCACAACCAAACCCAATGCAACCAAAATCCGGAGGGATGTAGTAAATTGGGAAAAAATTTTTACAGCTAAGCTCGGGGATAAAGGCCTCATTTCTAGAATATATAGAGAACTGACCCAAATGTATAATCATACAAGTCATTCCCCAATTGATAAATGGTCAAAGGATATGAACAGGCAATTTTCAGAGGAAGAAATTAAAGCTATCTATAATCATATGAAAAAATGCTCTAAATCACTATTGGTTAGAGAGATGCAAATCAAAACAACTCTGAGGTACCACATCACACCTATAAGATTGGCAAACATGACAGAACAAGAAAATGATAAATGCTGGAGAGGATGTGGGAGAGTTGGAACACTAATTCATTGTTGGTGGAGCTGTGAGCGCATCCAACCATTCTGGAGAGCAATTTGGAACTATGCCCAAAGGGCTACAAAAATGTGCATACCCTTTGACCCAGCAATATCGCTACTAGGACTATATCCCCAAGAGATCATAAAAATGGGAAAGGGTCCCACATGTACAAAAATATTTATAGCAGCACTCTATGTAGTTGCCAAAAACTGGAAGTCAAGGGGATGTCCATCAATTGGGGAATGGCTGAATAAATTATGGTATATGAATGTAATGGAGTACTATTGTGCCATAAGAAATGATGAACAAGAAGACTTCAGAGAGGCCTGGAAGGACTTATATGACCTGATGCTGAGTGAAAGGAGCAGAACCAGGAGAACTTTATGCACAGCAACAACCACAGTGTGTGAGAGTTTTTTCTGGTACACTTAGATTTTTGTAATAACACAAGAACTTCTGAAAAAAAAAAAAAAATCCAATG